>NW_028094846.1:13660836-14860836 GCF_014824575.4 Sturnira hondurensis | reverse complement strand
ATAATGTTTTGCATCTATAGTATTAAGTGAAATATACAGGGTCCAGGACAAGTAATGCCCCTTTTTATTACAAACTCTTTTATTCCAAAGCATGTAATTCTGCAACATACCAATATCCCACTCAAACACACCATAGGACATTTTAGGTGACATGTTCAAATTAAAACTATAAATTATTACACCCATATTATTACCCTGCCAGCCACACTCAGGCAGACATTACCTCTGCTGTATATCAGTATAAATATCCTACAAAGTATATATGCATAATATTTTATTTAGGATGTTTAGCATTTATATTCTTAAGTGAAATATGTATCAGTATAAATATCAATAAAATTACACATACATTTCCTCTTCATTTATTCCTGTTGTTAACATTGCAATTTGGAATTCAGATGATTTTAACTTCATAAGGTAAAGTGGGCTGTTTCTCACTCTGTTTTTTTGAATAATGTTTCTAATATAGACGTCATCTTTTACTCTGTTGGGTAGAGTTCACTGGTCCAATCTTCTAGGTCTGCTCAAGATTTCTATTTCTTCCAATTTTGGCATTTTACATTTTTCCAAACGTTGTGTCTACTTTTCTAGATTATCAGACATATTAGTGTATTTTTTTTTTCTTGCGCACCCCCTCCCACCCACATTCCCCCTGTTTAGTTCATGTCCATACATATAAGTTCATGTCATACATATAAGTTCTTTGGCTTCTCCATTTCTTCTACTAGTGTGTATTTTATGTTATCTTTTTGTTATTTAAAAGTATCTTTTGACACTTTCATATACCTTTTGTTATTTCTCCTTTTTGTTGTGTATTTTTGTTTATTCAGCTCTTTTTCTTTCCCATCTTGTTGACAGATTTTCTTTCACCCTAGTAAACTTCCCAAAGAATCTATTTTTGTTGTTTCTCATGCTCGATTCTTTTGCTTTGTAATTCCTCGATCCCTTGTAGCTGTTAACTCCTCCCTTCTTGCTCTTTTTGGCTTATTCTGTTGCCATTTCTGTCTTCTCATGTTGATCATGTAGGGTTCTTTGTTTTCCATTTTTCTTATTTGAATTATAAAATTTCTTTTGCATATTGGCTTTAATGATGTCCCCCAAATATTGACATGCAGTACGTTACTGTTGCTCAGTTCTTGCATGTCTTATGAACCACCAAGATGGCTCTGACTCTCGGTGACCCTATCAGCAAGTGGCATCTGCAGTGTCCTGCCCCCCGCAGCCCCGCTCAACTCCTGAAGACTCCAGCCCACGGCTTCTTTTATGGAGTCAACCCGTCTCACACTTGGTCTCCCTCTTTCCCTGCCCCCTTCTATTTTTCCCCTGTCATTATTGTCTTTTCTAAAGACCCTGCCTTCTCACGGTGTGCCCAAAGTAGGATAGCCACAGTTTTGTCATTTTGGCCTCCAGCGATGTTTCCAGCTTAATTTGCTCTAGGACTCACTCGTTCATCTTTCTGACAGTCTGGGGTATGCACAGAGCTCTCCTCCAATACCACTTTTTCAAGTGAATCAGTCTTTTTTTCTATCAGCCTTCTCCACTGTGAAACTTCCACATCCATACACAGTAATTGGGAATATGAGGGTGTGGATGACCTTAGCCTTGGTCTCCAGTGACACCTCTTTGCTCTTGGTGACCTATCCTAATTCTTCCATTGCTGCCCTTCAGAGTCACTGCTTCCCACAGATTTCTCAGCTGCAGTCTCCTTGTGAATTGATGATTGACCCAAAGTAAACAAAAATCTAACAATTTAGGTGTCTTCAGTGTCTATGGGAATGTTGTGTATTTCTCCCGTAGTCAAAATTTTTGCCTCCTTGATGTTCAAATGCAGACCTGCTTTGGCACTGTGTTCTTTCACTTCTCTCCCACGTCGTTTCAAATCATTGTTACTTTCTACGCATAACAATTTCCCTCGACATTTCCTAGTTAACCCAGGTGTTATTTCGTAGAATATCTTTTTTCTTCCAGACATGCCAGCTGTCATGCTTTTGTCTTATCACCTCTGGCCCAGTCTGTAAGCTCACTGAGACTGTCTTTCTGTACAATATCTGCCAAGATATTTTGTACAGCCGTGAGGGCTGAATGCGCTTTCACGATAGAACTAGTAGTTCTCACTAGAAAATTACAAAATTGATGTTTACATAGCATCATTGTCATTGCTGGCCATAATTATTGATTTTCTTTGTGCCAGACTGTGAAGAATTATCCTCTCAAGAAAGTCATATCCTATAAATCTCTCAGCTGAAGAGGTCCATTGAACAAACAAAAAGCTTGAGAATTTCAAGTAGGTGATTATATTCTTACTTTTGATGCAGATCATATATCCAGTTAGTAATTGAGCAGCTTTCTCTCTTTTTTTATGATGAGGGAAGCATGACATAAAGCCATAAAGGGCTGGAAAAATAATGACACAGTGTTGATTCCAGCTCTGTATCTGTTTGCTCAACCCATGAAGCTACATGACTTATACAGGACTATACACGCTACCATTTCTTTTTTTTAATTTTTTTTAGATTTTATTTATTTATCTTTAGAGGGGAAGAGAAGGAGAGCTATATCAATGTATGGTTGCCTCTTGTGAGTCCCCTGCTGGGAACTGGCCTGCAACCCAAGCGTGTGCCCTGACTGGGAATTGAACCGCGATCTTGTGGTTTGCAGGCCCGCACTCAATCCACTGAGCTACACCAGCCAGGGCCCCATTTCTTATTTTAATATCTCACAGCTTCACTCATATGGCTATCTCACTGTCTGTTGAAGATATTTGAAACTCCTCTGCACCTTAAATAGATTACCAGGGGTTTATCGCTTTGCTAGAAATGATGAACCATTTGTGGGTCCCTGAAAAGCATAAATATGTATACATTTCCATTTAAAAATTTAGTTAATTTGAAAAAGCAGAGACCAGGCTATAAATAACAGGCACATCTTAAATCACTTACTGGCTCAAGGCATTCATAAATAGTTTGCTCTAACAGTTCCTCCATCGCTGCTTCTGTGCTATGTATCCTCCTGACCCTAACTGTTATTTACAACGACAACCTAAAGACAGTGACTCGGGATGAACGACTTTTCTGTGGCATCTATTGGCCACAGTGAAAAAGTCACTATGGAAACTGTGATCTCTTCTCCCCTTCACTTTCCCACCCTCTCCCCATTCGCTGTTCAAAAGCTTCTGGATACATTCATGCGCACGGCATGGGCCATAATAATTGTGGAGCAGATGATCTTAATTTTGAATGCAGATCCAAGTTCCCTGGAAGGAAGGTCTTTGATGAATTGGAAAAGAGACACAGCCTTGGATGTATATTTAAGAAGCTCACCCTAGTCCAAAGGAGCGAGAGGACCCCCAACCCCTCTCCCCCCAACAAAACAAACATTTACGTGTGGTGCTTAGTTGTTTATAAAGCATACGTGTTTGCACTCTACTTTCATTTCTCTGGGTGTGAAATGTGTTTCTAGACAGGAAAACTCAGTTTGTACTATTGTACCTCTAGGGAATGGTGGCTCGGCTTAACACTTCTTAGCTTGTAGCTGTCGTCCGAGGAGCCGACAAGGTTGTAGGTTGGAATCATAGTCATCCAGGTATCTGTGTTTATTTCTGTTTGTGCAGGGGCATGTCTCATCCCTAACAATTTGCTTTTCATCTCATGAGCATTCTCAGTTCATTCATTCTCTTAACAGAGACTGCCCATAGTCTCCCTTGTATTTCTAGCAGAGGCGACTACGCTTTTCCCACTGGCTGGGGCACCAGTGGAGCGAACATTTTGGTTTCTTTCTCTTTGGATTGGTCAAATTTTATTGGTCAGTGCCATTGCCAGACGAAGGGAAATTTGTCTCTTGGGAAATGCCTGTGGCTTGTGTTCATGCGTATGGGCTTACGTGGCAATTCTCCACATTGCAGACCCCTGGAAGGGGCTTCATAAGCGTCAAAGGATAGAGGAGGCAAAGTCTGCCGTTAGCCTCAAGTTCTAACTGCCGTCTCTAGCCTAGCTTTGTCAGTCTTGGTTCTTCCCTCCTACATATCCTCCTTCTTTCTCTCTGCTTCTCTCCCTCTCTTTCTTTTGTTATTAGATCACCATTAAGGAAATTGATTTTTAGATCTCTATATGATTCCCAGTCTCTATTTTCTCCTGGGAAAGGCTTAGATGGTAGGAAAAGTGTTTGACACTCCAAATCCTGAATATCATGAGATATAAAGCATGGAAAGCTATAGCCTTCAAGTAGCTTATGATATAGTTAAGAAGACCGAGAATGAGCCTATAAAAGTCAACTACAATTTTAAACCATTCGAGTTAGTGTCAACTTACTGATACAGATGGGGACTGAAAAAAGACAGTGAATGAGAGCTGGTGTGCTCCCAGCAGAATGTGTAAAGGAGGAGGTGGAGCTTCGAAGGCTAAACGGTTTCTAAGAGGTAGGGGTGTGGCCCAGAAGACAGAACTGGAGTCCCCAGAGGAATCACCGATTGGAAGGCTCTGGCCTAGTACAAGGAGCTCTTTCCAACATGGAAGATCCGTGTCAGTGTATGGTTGTGTATTCTAGGACAAGACCACATAAAATGAATACCAGTTGAACAGAAAATAGAGTAAATAGTAAGAAAAAGAGTTTTGAGACCCAAAATTAAAATTATGAATTTTATAATTTACTTTATCTGGAAGTTAGCAAAATTCTGGATTTAAATGTCCGTATGTACTAATTCTCACAGTAAAAATAAATCAAATAATCAAATAGTAAATCAAATAATACACTATTTTTGTTTACATTATTTGATGGTATGAGGTGATAGTCTTCTCAACAAGTTTGACTTTTGCAACCTGGTCAAAAAAATGTGATGTTTTTTCCTTCCTTCCTTTCTTCCTTCCTTCCTTCCTTCCTTCCCTTTCTTCTTCTCTTTCCTTTTTCTGAGCGTGGATGTCCCACATGCAGTACTAAGCTGGTGCTATATCCTTGCTTGTGATATAGCCCAATTACTGGCCTTTGGGTTTATTTGCTTTATGATAAACGGATACCCTTGAATCCACGAGGCAGCGCAGGAGTTAGGGCACAGCCTGCACCTTTGCCTGTGCTCGCCTCCCTTCCGCCATCTGCTTCCATCCTTCCTTTTACTGCTGTTGTGCTTTTTGTGCTTATCACAGAGTGTGGTCTGCTGGCCACACTCTGAGGAACACGGTCTGGGGGACTTCATATATTTTTATCCTCAGCCGAGGGCATTTTTTTCCCATAGCTTTTAGAGAGAAAGAGAAGAAAGAGAGAGGAAAAGGGAGAGGAAAAAGGAGTGAGAAGAGAGAAGAGTGAGAAGCATGGATTGTCTGCCTTCCCCAGGCACCCAGGCAGGGCATTGAATCCAGGACTTAGGTGTGTACACTGACCGGGAATCAAACCTGAAAGCCTTCTGTGCACAGGACACTGCCGGGACCCATGGAGCCACACGGGCTGGGGCAATTGCTGGAGGTTTCTTCCAGCTCCAGATTTTTATGATATATGGGCAGTAAACGGTCATGTTTTATTCCTGAGAACAGCTCTCTATTTTTCATCTGTATCCTCTCTGGTTTATTTGAGACTCAATTATTTATTTAGCAAGTGTTTTTTTCAGCAGCTACCATGTAGCTGGCATTACTCAAGTGAAGGAGACATACCAGTGACCAAAACAGCCAGACACCCCTGTCTTGAAGGAAATAACATAGTTTAAGTGTGACTTCTAAATAAAAAAAGCCCAGTGGCATATTATCCTTTATACTACCATTCTTCTGTTCCTAATTTCACAACATAGCACTTTAAATTATTTTTACATGACAAAGACAAGTTGCCCTGCTCTTTCTTGCCCTTGGCTTTGTGTGGTGATTTCTATTTAATGCCCTTTAAAATTTTATTAGGAGTTTTAAGAAGACTCCAACAGTTTACAGTATTGCCTTACGTAGAATGACCAACTTGTATTTTTGGTTGAAAGTTATTGTAACTCAAACCACAAACAAAAGAATGCTAACACTTTTGCAAAATGCACAATTTCTTTGGGTAAAAGAAAATTTGATTTCTATAATTCTGCAAGTTTTCTTTTAGACTGACTTTCCCTCATGTATTAGTTTGCTTTTCTTTTTCACCACAGGAAGTAAATCTCAATGAGCCTTAAAATTCAGGGTGTCTTGGTGTGCATTTCTCTCCATAACACACTCCAAGGCAAAGCTTTTGAAGTGGAGGGAACTTCAAAGTTGGACCTCGAGCTTTTGAAGTGGATCTACCCTGAGACTGATTTTTAAAACAAGAGAGTAATCTGCTCATTCTCTCTTGTGCTTCACACATGACAGAGAAGACATTTGTAGTGATAAACGGAGCCCGAGGCCCAAAAATTTGAAACCAACATTCACCAGCATCCAAATGGCTTAACTTTGGGTTTTGGAGGTGAAGTGATAAAATGTGTTAAAAAGTATAGACGCAAGGTTGGAAGCTTTCTTTACTGTCTGGGAACATGGGGTTAAAACAGTTGTTTAATTTTCAAGTGTGGTTTGGAAGATGAAAATGACTGTGAGCTGACTGTAAAAATGCATATTTAAGATATTTAAATTAACCTGTCTCATGGAGCCAAGCTTATCTATTTTTTAAAGTGTTTGAAATGCAGTCAAATGTCCTTTGAAATGGAATAAAACTAAAAAGAGATGATCAGAAGCATACAATAAAACCACAATATCTAGTTCCCTTTAAAAAAGCAAAAAATAGTGATAGGATAATTGTGGCAAAATAGTTATAATAGGTACAAATCATAACTATATGGCAGGTCCTCTTGGTTTCTAAATAAAGTTGTAATTTTTTAGAGCTTTTTAAACTCTAAATATTTGTATTAGTCAGCGACATGTCATGCTGGAAACAGTCTAAAACTCAATGTATTTTTTAAAAAAATCACAACTGAGGACATTTTAAAATTACTTTTAGAGAGAGAGGAAGGGTGAGGGTGGATAGAGAGAAAGAGAGAGAGAGAGAACCATCAATGCGAGAGAGAAACTGATTGGTTGCCTTCTTGTGTGTGCCCCAACTGGGGATCAGACATACAATTTGGGTACATGCCCTGAACAGGAATCAAAAACTGTGACCTTTCGGTCTGTGGGCCATTGCTTCTGCCAATCGAGCCACACTGGCCAGGGCTCTTAATTTATAATTTATAGCCTCCCACAAGGGCTAAAAGAATTCAATACAAAGAAAGTATTCAATGCAAAAGCATAAATATCACCAATATTACTAATATTTACTAAAATGCTAAACTATGATCAAGGAATATCTTTATGAGAGATGAGGATGTTATTATTTCCATCTGAGCACCGCCTTAGATGCCAGGCCTCTGCTAAGCCCGTTACACACATTAGAACACGCTGTTCCCTAAGTTTGTATTACCCCATCTCATTGGTGAGGAAACAGGCTTATTGAATGTGAATACCTTGCCCAGGCGACACGGCTGAAAATGAGGAACTGAATATGGCCCGAGCACTGTTGGTCTCCAAAGTCCACTCACTCTGTCCTTTGTAATGCGTATAAACCATCCTTGTTATAGCAACTGATCGCCCCATCTGTAGATGGGGAAATTAAGACTCAGAGATGTAGTTTTCTCTGACCGAAAAAAAAAAAAAAGTTCAGAGTGAGTGACTTGCAGGAACAAAAAAGCAGTGAACACAGTGGCAAGTCTCAGACGCGTTTCTCCGTCCATCTCTTCTCCCAACATGCATGCTTGGGAGAGTCGATTCCTCTTCTCTGGTTTCTGATCTCTACATTATTAAATGTTCAGATTTATTTATTTCTTTGCTCATTTGTCTCCAAATATTTAGTCAGTGCCCAGTATTTTATGGGGAGGTTAAAATATTCAAGGGAGTTGAAATATTTCATATGCTTCTCCCTAATTCTTGTCTCCAGGGATTTAGAAAGAAAATGTGCCCTGCCTTGTATGAAATAAACAAGACAACACTATCTCAAGGTAGCACCTGTCTCAGTTTTCTTTCATTTTTATTTGTACTTTTCATTTCAGGTCTGGTGTAAGTGGGATCAAATTGCAGGGAAAACTTTAGACTGCAGTCTGCTGAGATGTGAGTTGGTTCATTTTGTTGGCAAATTGCCTCCTTGACTAAGGCAAAGTCAAGGCCTGATCGGGTCTGTGGCGAGAATGATGTGTTCGCATCCGGGGGACCCGGCCTTACCTCCTCTAAAGCAAGCAACAGACTCAAGTCTGAGAAGGACTTCAGGTCCTTCCCTGAGAAAGGAAGAGCTTTCTTTATGTTCGTGTGGTATGAGATTGGTGTGGGAATGACACGTGTATTATTACGAAGAGTAAAGTGTACTTGGAGTTGGGGCAGTATTTGTTGTCCATGTCTTCCAATGTCTTTGATTGTTCCGATACGCCTGCAACCTTCCTTTGTAGAACTATGACAATGGCCACACATCAGCCCCAAGCCTGCGTCCCCTTTGGCATCACCCGGGTCTTTTGTAGTTAGGGTTCGATTCTGAGGCGAAGCATTTGGGGTGGGGCACTGGTTAGTGCAGAAGGCTTGTCTTCAATGTTTTATTAATGTTAACAAACTAAGACACAGCTACACTCTAAAATGGCGTTTTGGAAAAAATAATGACGTGGAGAATGCTCATGAAATAATGAAAACTAAAAAATCAGAAGACAGTATCACACTGCTGATGGAGACCACGGGCAAGTAAAAGAGACTGGAAGACAAAACACAAAATATTAACTTATTTCTGGGTGGGGGGTGTTTCCCAAGATTTTAACTTTTCTAGTACTTTCTTATGTTTCTCAACTCCCTCTAGTGATCGTGTATTATTACTTTAGTAGTCTGAGGAAAGATTTACCAGGAGAACTCATTATTTCCTGGTTTGGGGCTTTGAACAAGATTTCCATTATGTGCAGACCTAGTTAAAATTTGGCTCACAAATCTTGTTTATGTCACTGGTTTCCTGTTCCTTTATCTCATTAACAAATGCCGTGGACTCATGTAGTATTACCTGAGAAGAGATGCAAAAAGATGGGACACTCTAACACCCCTAAAGAGGGAAAACAGCAAAGAAGCAGAACACCATAGTAAAACCAGCAGAATAACCAGGGCAGACTCAGAAATCTTGGTTACATTTCAGAATATCTGACTAGTGGTTCTCTAGAAATCCTTCTCTATCTTCACTCATGTTCCTCTTTTTTCCCTATTTTTCCCTTTCTCCTTTCTTTCTCATACCCTTCCTTTCTCTTCCAAACTTCTGGTTTTGTTTTTGTTTTGATAATGGTACTAATCAGAGCTACCTACTATGTGTACCTCAGTGTAAGTTTATAAAGGGCTGAGCCAGGATTCCCATGTAGGTTCTCGGTCTCTGAAACCCTACTTGCTTCTCCTTACTGAAATCCAAGGGAAGAAACTAATGCTTGGCTATTTTTTTTGTTAAAAATAATGGAAAATGCAGATTGCAAAAATGCTTATGATGTTCCCATGTCATTTGGATTTGCATTCAACCACAAATAAAATGAAACCCCAAGAAATAATATCTTCCAGCATTTCCAATATCTAAAAGCATCGCAATATGTGGAACAAAGATTCAGATGCTATCTTCCAAAGCAGAATAAAAATATAAGCTGGAGAAGTCAAGTGCATAAACTACTGAAAACGAAGGACTAGACCACAAGCCACAGGACATGTATATTCATATTTCTAACTAGCCCTCATTCATTATTCACTTAGATATCATTCTCATCTTTGGCTAAGATTAAAGTAGGAGAATTTTCCATTGTTATGGTAGCAATGTTAAATCACAAAGCAATTGGTGTTTTTGTTAAAAGATAAAGGTGCTTCAAAGCTTCCCCGTAGGAACGTGGCGGAGATTCAGCATCAACAAATCCTCTCCATTCTCTTGACAGTGTTTCTTCCTTCAGTAAACTGCAAACAGATTTGCGATTTTGCTTGTTATGCTAATGACAATGACGCTTTAGCAGTGATAACTGTCCTCCGCTGCGTATCTAATCTTTCGGAAGTCTTTCCGTCAAGATTTCTGGAGAAAATAAATTGAGTTCGTTATCACAGAGCTTAATTACAGCTCAACTAATTGGCAATTCATGTCCACATCTTGATGACATATAAAGTCTGTTGGGTTTTGTTTCAGAAGTGTTTAAAAAGTAGCGTATTAATGAGAAATCCACACCATTCAGCGGCATTTAGTATATTCGTGATGTTGTGCAATCCATCTCTAATGTAGTTCCAGGACCTGCTCATCACTCCGAAGGAGACCCCTGTGCATTCAGCCATTTCTCCACCTTCCTTCCTCTCTCCTGGCCCTAGCAGCCATGGCTTTGTGCTCTATCTCTGGGTTTATCTCTTTTGGGTAGTTCCTATAGATGGAGTCATATAGCACGTGGCCATTTCTGTCTGGCTTCGTTCACTCAGCACAATGTATTTGAGGTTCTTCTACATTGTAGCATGTATCAGTCCTCCATTCCTTTTTTTATCTAGATTTACCTAGGTATAACTGACAAGCGAGTTACATTTAAAGCATAGGAGATGATCTCATATCCTGTATACATTGTAAAGGGATTCCCACAATCGAGTTAACAGATCCATCACCTCCAGCACTTCGTATATTTGCCTGTGTGTGTGTGTGAACACTTAGGATGCACTGACTTAGCGCATTTCAAGTATTCAATGTAGTTTATCAATTAGAGTCACCATGCTGTCCTTGAACCCATAGAACTGATTTATCCTCATCTCTTTCCCTCATCCAGCCCACGGCCACCACCATTTTATTCTGTTTTTGTGAGCTCAATGAAAAATATACATATTGTTTTAGATTTTACATATCAATGATGTCATGTAGTATTTGTCTTTCTGTATATTTCACTTAGCTCAATTGAAATATACTGGATTCATCTATGTTACTGCAAATGAGACAATTTCCTTAATTTTTTAAGGCTGAATAATATTCCATTGTAGATACATATATGCCACATTATTTTCATTCATTGGTCTGTTGATGGACATGTAGGTGGTTGTTTCCATATCTTGGCTATTGTAAGTAATGCTGCCATAAACCTGGAATCACACAGATCTCTCTGAGATAATAACTTTGTTTCCTTTGGATGTGTGTTCAGAAGTAGGATTGCTGGATCACATGGTAGTTCTATTCTTAATTTCTTGAGGAAACTTCGAATTATCGCCTACAATATGACTGTAATAGTTTGCATTACCATCAACTGTGTGCAAGGATCCTCCCCCCTTACATCCTCACTAGCATTTCTTATTTCTTGTTTTTTTCAAGAAAAGCCATTCCAACAGGTGTAAGGTGATAGGTCACTGTGGTTTGGGTTGGCATTTACCTGACGACTAGTGAAGGTGAGCACCTTTCCAGGTACCTGTTGGTCATTTGCCTTTGGAAAAAAATGTCTGCTTAAGCCCGTTGTCCCATTTTTCGTTGGGTTATTTGTTTTTTGCTACTGAGTTCCATGAGTGCCTTGTATATTTTAGACATTAACTTCATATTAAATACTTGGTTTGTACAATTTTCCCCATTCCATAGGTCACCTTTTCATTTTTGGTGGTTTCCTTTGCTGTGTAGAAGCTTTTTAGTTTGATGTAGTGCCACTCATTTGTTTTTGCTTTTGCTGCCTCTGCTTTTGCTGTCAAATTTTAAAAAAAGACATTGCCATGGCCTATGTTAAGAAATGTTCCCCTATGTTTTCTTCTAGGAGCTTTAAGGTTTCAGGTCTTATATTCAAGTTTTTCATCCATTTTGCATTGACATTGTGCATAGTTTAAGCTTCACTCTTTTGCATGTGGGTATTTGGTTTTCCCAACAATCTGTTGAAGAGACAATCCTTTCCCCTTTATATATTCTTGGTGCCTTTGTTAAAAATTAATTGAGCATATATACATGGGATTATTTTGGGGGGGCTCTCTGTCCTGTTCTATTGACCTATATATCTGTTTTTCTTAAATGTTAATACCACGCTGTTTTGATTACTATAGTTTTGTAACAGTTTAAAATCAGGAAGTGTGATACCTTCTCTTTGTTCTTCGTTCTCAAGATTGCTTTGGCCATTCAGGGCCATACAAGTTTTAGAATTATTTCTATTTCTGTGAAAAACACCATTGGAATTTTGGTAAAGATTGAATGGAATCCTTACGTCACTTTGAGAATAGTATGGACATTTAACAACACTAATTCTTCTGATCCATAAGCACGGGATATCTTTTCATTTGTTTGTATCTTCTTCAATTTCTCTCATCAGTGTTTTGCAGTTTTCAGTACACAGAGCTCTCGCCTCCTTGGGTAAATTTCTTCCTAAGTATTTTATGCTTTTTGATGCTGTTATACATGAGATTGTTTTCTTAATTTCTCTTTTCTGTTGTTTGTTGTTAGTGTATAGAAGTGCAATTGATTTTTGTATCTTGGTTTTATATTCTGCAACTTTACAGAATTTGTTTATAGTTCAGTTTTTTTTTGAGGGTGGAGTATTTAGGGCTTTCTATATATAATATGTCCTCTGCAAACAGACAGTTTTACTCTCTCCTTTCTGACCTTTTGCTTATTTATTTTTTCTCGTTTAATTGCTCTCTGAGGCTTCCATGAGGATCCCAGTTATACTGGCTACTTAGAAGCCAGGCCATCAACAACAGTTAGGACAATCCCCGGTCCAGTCCCTTCCAGGGCAGAACTGAATGAGGGGGTTTGGGTCCATTTCTCTGTGCTCAGCCTGGGGGGATTGCCCCGGGGAGCATTCCCACACTCATTTAAAAAGCCTCTTTGTTTGCTATAGTCCTGTGGGACTTGCAAATACAAGCTCCATTGGCTCCTAATGCTAGATGATTGGGGCCTGCAGGTGGCTGTATTATAAATTGGGGTGCTGTACGGATAGTCCAAAACCTTTGCTTCTCAGAGAGAAGCTGGGATTTGAAGTTTTCCTCCCAATTGTAGTCTTTGTGTTTGTCACCCAATGGGCTTTGCTGAAAAGTGATCAGATTTTAGAGCTCTTTAATAACAAGACTGACCTTTAAGTACTAATGCACTTTGTTTAGAATTAAGAAGTATGCTTACATTCTTGAACTTGTGGAGGCCAGTAGAACTTGTAAGGGAAAGTGGATGGGATGAAACAGACTTGTTTGTGTATGTTAAATGATAAGCTGGCCATTCCTTGTCCCATGCAAGCCCAAGAGTACTTTGCTTTATGTGAATTCTTACTTTACTTTGAAAAGGTGACCGTATTAGTCAGCTGAGCCTGCCACAATATTGCAGTCTGGGCAGCTTAAACAACCGAAACGTATTTGCCATAGTTCTGGAGGCTGGAAGTCCAAGATCAAGGTGCTGGCTGATTTGGTTTTTGGTGAGAGCCCTCTTCCTGGCTTGCAGACATATACCTTACATGACAGAGAGAGAAAAAGAGAGAGAGAGAGAGAGAGCAAGCTGCATGGTGTTTCCTCTTATACTGACATTAATCCTATCAGATCAAGGCTCTGCCTGTATGACTCCATTTAACCTTAATGACTTCCTTAGAGGCCCTGTCTTCAAATACAGGCACCCAGAGGGTTAGGGATTCAACACGTGAAAGTGGTGGTGGTGGAGGGAGAGGGGCATCATTCAGTCCATGGCAATGATTGACTAGTTTTCTTGTCTAGAATGTAAGCTCCTTAGAAGAGAGGAATCGTGCCTTTTTCTAAATTGGTTGCATTCTCTCTATCTTTCAACACCTCTTCTGCTGCACAGCCCCTAATCATGCCCTGAGAATCACCCAATCAATAATTTGGTGCTGTGCTCTGGTTCATTCCAGATGTAGCCTTTTACGAGGTCCTTCGGTGTCCTCTCTGTTTGCAGTGGCCCGAAGACATTGGAGCATCTACTGAGTCCTTACTAGGTCCTGTGGGAGGTGATGGAGAGTAATGCTCTTATACATTGCAAACTTTCTGCATTCCTGACAAGTCAAATTATCACCTGGGAATGAAATGGAGAATGTACAACCCCTAAGAATATACTAAATGTCATTCTCCTATGGAAGAGTTTTAAGGAAGCATCTGTTAGCATTATAACCCCCCATTATAAAACCTCCTTGTCTCACATGCGTGTGTGCAAGAATCATTAGAAGTTAAAACAGAAAGGTATTTCACAAATCATTTTGCAAGACTGGCAATAATAACAATTTTCCTAATAGAATTTTTTCAAATTCTAACTATCCAGCTATCAAATTAATCCATTGCTGAGTGAACTTGACATTATTCCACTCAGAGAAGCATTACAAACTGCTAAAGGGACACAGTTTTGCATATCAATTTGCAGCAACTCAGCTGTTAGCTGACCTTTGCCTAGTTCTGGTCCCTGAATTAAACATAAAGATAAACTTGTGACTCATCTGGATTTTAAATTTTTGGAGGCTACTAGGAGGAAAACACTAAAATAAACATTACATTTTAATATGCTTATTTTTTCTGAAGTGGGTGAATTGAGCAGTTCAGATTTTCGAACGCATAATTCATCTCCCTGTGTTTTTAAAACAGAAAAAAAATGAGCAGAGGAGAAACCCCGTTTTATTATTTTAGCTCTTTGTATTATCTGCCTTTGTGTGCAGTGAGATCATTTTCAAAAGGTTAAGTGACTTTGGAAATTTACAAGATGTTCTTCATTCCATGTCCTATTCGGTTCTTCTCCCAGGAGAGGATGTGGAAGACGCTGCCCACGTGAGTCATCAGTCTTCCTGACCTGTGCAGGCCTCCAAGGGAAGCTGTACTCAAGGACAAGGGGAGAGAGTAATAAAGATCATACATATCCAGAGGTATGGCAGACAGAATAAAACGTGCTGTGATGCCTGTACCTATGGGGTTTTTAATAAGATCCCGTATTTCGGAGTGACATAAAAATGATAGAACGAAGAGGATAGTATATAATTAAGGGATCAATCATGTGGTATAAATTGTACATGCTAAAGAGAGTCAAAGAAAGGAGACATTAGTGTGGGTTTAGAGGACGTGAGGCAGATGGCAGAACGTTCCGGGGCTTTATTATTGAAAAGAAGGTGGGATTTGTTCAGAGCTAGGGGGAAGGAGCAAGTGCGCTTCAGGGGCAGCCACCGCCAGAGAGGAAGAGGTGACAAAAAGCACACTTTTGCCCAGTGAGAACCTGCTAGAGGAAGCTCCGACTGGAGGAGAGCCGTCACATGGGCATAAAGTGAAGAGGATGCTCCTTCATGATGACAGAACCACTGACCCACCCAAACAGCTGTTTGTTCCGGAAATCGTTTTTTCCTACCATGCTAGTCTTGGAGTCTATTCTAAGGATGGGGTTGTGAACCAGCAATGCACCTGCTCTGGGGAGCTGTTTGCTGTCTGTGGCTCTGGATGGCTGTGCGATTTGGGAAGGTTTCTTCATTTGTTGAGCCTCGGTGCCTCTCTTCTTCCCACCTGTCCTGCTTTACCTCCTCCTCTTTTCCAACGTGCACCTTTCACACGCATCCAGCTGGTTTCTGCTGTGGCTTGTGCACATCTACTTTTGTCCTTTTAGCTCTAAGTTCAGCTTTTTCGCTTAGTTGGTTGGAGCATTGTCCTCATACACCAAGGGTGTGTGTTCAATCTTCATCCAGGGCACAGTAGAGAAGCAACCAACAAATGCATAAATAAATAAAACAACAAATTGATGTCTCTCTCTCTCTCTCTCTGCCCCCTTTCTCTCTCTCTCTAAAATCAACTTAAAAAATATCTTGTTTATAACATCTTAATGAACTCTCGAGGCCTTTTCAGGTTATATGGTCTTCATTGATGTTCCTCTTCTCTAGACTCTTACTACATTTTGAACCTGTAGCACCTCCTGTTCCATGTTTACTCACAAACCTTCTCATATTACGTATTTTGTGTGTCTCACAGTTAGTAAGAATTTTTATAGCAGTGATGGTGATGTAATATTGAACCCACAGGAGACACTCATTATGCACATGTACGTTAAGTAGCTGGTTGATTATTTCTCAATTTTTGGTGTAGTTTTGGCTATTTATGTTGACATGCTCAAGGACTGTTTACTGAAGTATGCTTTTGGAAGTTAGAGGTGGGGGAAGAAATTGCCATATCCAACACAATTTTTATTTCTATTTTTGGAGATCTTTCAAAGCAAAAACTGAAATAGGAAATAGGAGAATAAAGTCCTGGAAATAAGTCTAGTGAAACACAGAATGAGAAAATCTATTTATAGCATGCTTTTTAATGAACCTTTCCCACATGAGATTTTCATAATTTTAGGTGAATAGTCACACAGCTGTGCTTTTCTCCCTAAGAAATGTTATATTTTCATTAGTAGATCTCCTGAACATTATCTTAAAAGAGTTTATTATATTTTAATGTTTATTCTTTATATAGTGAGCTTTGAGGATAATCACATATTAAAAGTAATTGCCATTCCATTTCCTTAGGTATTTATATTTAAAAGATCAAAACTTTGCCACTAAAATGATTATCTCGGTATAGATAATTATGAGCAATTAGAAAATGGTTTGTATCTGAGTTGCTAAAACAGATTTACAGGAAGTTTTATTAATGAGTATAGATGCATCACACCCCAGGAAATATGGAGTATCTGAATCGGAAGTTAGGCAGAATAATACATATTTCTCTTTTAATGTGTATTTTTCTAAAGAACTGTAGATTTAAAGAAATCAGCCGAATTAAAATAATTTTTCTCTTTTATGTGATTTGCTAAATTTCTTCTTAACAATCTGATTAGAAGAACTGTTACAAAATGATATTCGAATTACCGGTGTGGCTTTAACAACAGAGCAAAGAAATTTATTTTCCTTCAGGTAGCATTTTACTCTTCGTATTCTGTTCATATTGGTAATGTTACTTCTAGCACTCGAGTTGCCACCAGTAAATCTTTTCTTATATTCAAAAAGGAGGTAATAGTTGCACTTTGGGGNGAATTAAAATAATTTTTCTCTTTTATGTGATTTGCTAAATTTCTTCTTAACAATCTGATTAGAAGAACTGTTACAAAATGATATTCGAATTACCGGTGTGGCTTTAACAACAGAGCAAAGAAATTTATTTTCCTTCAGGTAGCATTTTACTCTTCATATTCTGTTCATATTGGTAATGTTACTTCTAGCACTCGAGTTGCCACCAGTAAATCTTTTCTTATATTCAAAAAGGAGGTAATAGTTGCACTTTGGGGAAAAAAACACAATCCTTTCACATGGTTCTTCAAACTGTCCAAGTTCTTCGGCTGACATTGCAAAGTAAACTTTATTTTTCTGATAGGGTGGCCACTGTGTGTGATACTTTTAAAAATAATTAAGTTTTGAATAATTAATACATATATTTGGTACATAATTCAAGTGGTTCAAAATGAGTTAAAGGTAAAACAAGTTTTCTACATACCATTGTCTGCCAGCAACCCAATTTTCTGCCTGAGTTAACTATGGTCAGTTTATTATATGAGGTCTGACCAGAAGGTATCCAGTCATGTAACATAAAGAATAAAGACATTTAATCAAGAAGATACAAGAGAGAAGAAACATTGTCCACAGGACAATGACGCCTCAGTCCCCTTCTAAGTAGACACATTGGGACCTCACACAGTTCTCCCAGTGGCCATCAGCTGCCCATTGTATTTTCCTGAATCTCATCGATGGTCTGAAATATCTTCTTTTTCAAAGGTGATTTTGGTTTTGGGAAAAGCCAGAAGTCACAGGGCACCAAATCTGGGCTGTAGTGGGGCTGAGTCACCTGGGTGATCTGATGTTTTACTGAAACACTCTGCACAAGACATAATGAATAAGAAGGTACATGATTGTGATGTAGCTGCCAATCACCAGTTGCCCATGGCTGTGGCCTTCGGAATCATCTGAATAGTTTCCACAGAGGAATGTTCAAGCTTAATGCAAAACTTGATGCAGATTTGTTGCTCTACTCACTCAGTCATTTTGAATGTGACAGCCACACAGTACACATGCTCATTTAATGGCATCTAGTGCCCCCACTGACTACTGTGGTGAAGTCGTCACTGCTCACACATGCACATTTCAGTGCCTTTTCCCTGGCTGACAGGTTACATTGATGTCACACAACCATTCTCATTATGTTAACAATGGTTGGACTTCTTCTGGACAGACCTCCTATGACCTTCCAAATATGCATACAGATATTTATTTATTTTTTATTTATTTTTTTAAAGATTTTATTTATTTATCTTTAGAGGGGAAGGAGAGAGGGAGAGAAACATCAATGTGTGGTTGCCTTTTGTGCGTCCCCTGCTGGTAGTTAGCCTGCAAGGAACCGGCCTGCAACCCAGGCAGGTGCCCTGACTGGGAATCGAACCGCAATTGTGTGGTTCGCAGGCCCGCGCTCAATCCACTGAGCTACACCAGCCAGGGCTTGCATACAGGTATTTAAATGTAAGCATATTCTATTTTTCACTTGACTCGTGTACAATGCAGTTATCCTTCTTTTCCACTAAACAATATATATTGGGGATTGTTCGGTTTCAGAACCTTTAGAGTTGTACTTTTTAGTGGCTGTGTGTATACCAAGATGTATTTAACCAGTCCGCTACCAATAGGTTGTCTTCAACCTCTTCCTTAAACTTTGGCTTGTGTTTAACAAATAACTTTGCACCTACAATGTTGAGTTTACTTTAGAGTATTTCTAAGGAAACATTTGTAGCTGTGAATTTGCTGGGTCTGTGCCTTTCACAACTTGGTAGACGCTGACAAACTACCACCATAAAGGCTGCACTGGGTTTGCATCAGTGACGAGGGCAAGGGCCTGTTTATCCCTACCTTCACCCCAAAAGGGCCAAACATTTTGGCTTTTGGGATCCTGATTTAGTAAGGTAATAAATGAGACAAGAAATAGTGTCTTATAGTTTTATTTACAATTTGCTTTATTATTAGTGGAGTTCCATATCTTTTAAATGCTCAAGCTGTTTCTATTATATGATGATTTATCTGTTCATATCTTAGGTCCATCTTTTTTTTCTTTCTGGCTGCTGGCCTTAGTAGGCATTGTATTTTATTTTAATGGATAATGACATAATGCTACAAATGTATATTCCTATATGTCTTATGCCATGGAGAAATTGGAGAGAAGGAACATGGTGCTGGAGTAGGAGGGAACAGATTCTACTTCCCCCTACACATGGGAGAAAAACCTGGCCAATCTACGGAGGAACAAACAGCCAATAGCACCCCAGCGCATATGAAAATAAGAGACCAGAAATTGTATCGGACACTGAAAAACCAGATGGTAAGGAGAGTGCTTAAGGATAATAAGGTCCCAGGGACCAGCTGGGGGACCAGGGTGGCTGTAGCCCCAGGCCCTGTGCCCAGCACTCCTCACTGGGTCTACCATAGACTCCTTGGGAGCGGTGGGCCTGCCACAGAGTCCTTGGGAGAGAGCTGGGTCAACTGCTCCCTTCCTCCCCAGCCAAACAAGGTTTAAGCAGCACTGGGAGAGACCTGGTTGCTTGCAGTTGCAGAGAGGGGAATGAGGACAAAGAGGCAAACACACAGGGGCCGTGATCACTCACAGAGTCTGTGGTCGTGGACTTGGGAGAGTTGATTGTTCCACAGTGACCCGCACTGACTCTAATAGTCACGGGTCTGGGTGGAGAATTGGGCTGTAGTGAGCAGCAGGCTTGAGTAGGAGGAATTTCTCAAAAAGGAAAATTGTCTGGGGAATTCTCCTGCAACAGCTGCTGCTCGGCCTACTCCCCACCCAGCTGGGCAGCAATCCCGAGGTTGCGTGGAAGGTTGCACGGAAGGCCCTGCGTTCCCCATAGCACTGGGAAGGGACCGAGGCAGCCTGGCTGAGCGCACCCACGTGCCCGCGCCCACACCCGCACCCCGGCCCACAGCAGTCACTCTGGGTAAAGAGCCTTTGAGGAAGACTTGGGTCCCACACCCAAGGTCGGAGGAGAGGCACCAGACTAGCTCTAGGGAGAGTGAGCCCAAGACTGGCTGAGTACACACTGGGAAGGGAGAAAATCCATACCAATGGCCTCTCAGCCTGCTGCAGCCAGCAGGACCAGAAAAACTGGTTTGGCCAGTCTGAAACCAACAAGAGGTTTCTTTTTAAAGTAATTTTTATTATTGTTTTATCTTTCAGTACCTTTTTCCTCTCTTTCCTTCTCTCTTCCTTTCTTTCCAAATTTATCTCTTCTTCCTCTCTTCTCCTTTGAAAAAAATACCCACAAGTAAGACAAAGAAACCCTGGAACTGTGAAAAGACCAGAGCTGGACCCAAAGAGGGGGCATCCCAACAGTTGAGACAGTGAGACAAATTTCGCTTTGCTATTACAGAGAACTGCAAGTTACTCCATATTTGTATTGTTATTTTTCATTATTCTTACATCTTTTATTTTAACAGTATTTTTTGTGTTCCTTTTCTTTCTGATTAGTCTTTTTTGCTTCACTGGTTATATTGTATCATTTGACAGCTTTCCCCTATTCTCTCTTTCACAGTGTATTTACTGTGCTTCATGTCACTTGTGTTTCTTTGGCACACTACTCAAGGTCCTATGCCCCCTATTGTTATCCAGATCACATAGATTCTGTCATATGATTGTTGCCTTAATATTATTGTAAATAATAGCTGTTCAATACTATTGTAAATACTACACAACACCCCTCCCAGATCACAGCCCACTTCACAGTTTCCTGAATTGTATTACTGTAGTGGTTAACTCTATTCTCTTACACACTACACCTATTCACTATCCTTTACTCTCACCTTACCCCAGAATCTGACCTCCCACAACCTCACTGCTTTCTAGATCCAACTCACAGTCCTTCCGTCCTCAACAAGAGTCTTATCTTTTTTCCATCCTTTCTAAAAAGTGACTAGTTGGGTGGAAAATCACAGTTAACACTACTCATAGCCAAAGGACCTCCTATCTCTTCTCTACCAGCTGCTACTGTAAATATAGAATATGCTCTTGCTGTCTTAAACCATTTTACCTTCCCCTCCAATGGATCACAAAAAAAGAATAGCTGGAAGCGGTGAACACCCACTGGAAGAGGAAACCCAACAACAAAGGAACCACTAACAGATAACAATAGAAGAAGTTGAAGGAGGGAGTGGAAACCACACAAACCTCAGTCCAGGACCTATTTGGAAATGCAACTAAATAGTGGAGAAACTACCCAGTACAAACAACTGAACAAGAGCAGAAGAGAATCCTCAAAACCTTGTACACAAGGAAGAACCAGCTTCAGCACAACCTGCCCTCACCAGCACAACAAAATACAAGAGGTGGTGGACAGAGTCACCCTCAGTTAACAAGATGGTGGGAAGGACCCACCAAAGAAAGACCCCCCCAAACAGTCAAAATCCAAAGACAAACACGAAGCCCACTTAAACGACAGCCCAAGATCAGTGAGCTTGGGAGATCAAGGAGACTACACCACTGAATCTCACAGGTATTCTACCACAGAAGTTCACACCACAAACCCAGGGAGCCAGGACAGATCAATTTAAGAAGCTGAAGCTAACAAGAAGAGTCTCACAAACAATGGGAAAACAAAGAAACAATCCCCAAATGAAAGGAAAGGAGGAAGCCTCAGAAAGAATGCTAAGTGAAATAGAGGCAACTCAACTCTCAGATATTGAGTTCAGGAGTTAATGGTTATCAGGAAGTTCAATAAGCTCACAATGAGCTCCCAGAAACTATAGGGAAACTACAATAAATTCACTGCAAACTATATCAACATGAAAAAGGAACTAGAAACTATCAACAAGGGCCAAGAGGAAATGAAGAATACAATTTCTGAACTGAAGAACACAGTAGAAGGAATCAAAATCAGGATCAGTGAAGCAGATCAGATCAGTGAGCTAGAAGACAAAGTAGAAAAAACACCCAGAAAGAGCAAGAAAAGGAAAAAAGGCTCAGAAGGAATGAAGAGTGATTAAGAGAAATGCAAAATAATACAAAATGTAATCATATCTGTATAATAGGGATACCAGAAGGAGAAGAAGAAGAGCAAGGGATAGAAAAACTATTTGAAAAAATAATAATGGAAAACTTCTCTAATTTGATGAGAGAAAGAGTCACACAAATTCAGGAAACACAGAGGGTCCCAATCAAGAGGAACACAAAGAGGCCCACTTCAAGACATATCATCATTAAAATGACAAAATTCCAAGACAAAGAGAGAATCTTAAAGGCAGCAAGGGAGAAACAGGAGGTAACATACAAGGGAGCCCCAATAAGGTTAGCTGCTGACTTCTCAATGGAAATGCTCCAAGAAAGAAGAGAATGGCAAGAAATATTCCAAGTAATGAAAACCAGAGGCCTACACCTAAGGCTACTTTACCCAGCAAGGCTCTCAGTCAAGATAGAAGGCCAAATAAAGAGCTTCCGAGCAAAAGAAGTCTAAAAGAATACACTTCCACCAAACCAGCTCTACAAGAGATTCTAAAGGGACTACTCTAAGGAAAGGAAGAAAAAGAGAGAGACAGAGAGGAACACAGGTACAAAAATGGCAATGAATAAGTACCTATCAATAATAGCATTAAATGTAAATGTATCAAATGGTCCAATCAAAAGACATAGAATAGCTGAATGGATAAGAAAGCATGACCCACATGTATGCTGCCTATAAGAAACCCACCTCAGGACAAATATACAGACTGAAAGTGAAGGGCTGGAAACCAATTTTCCAAGCAAACAGACAGGGAAAAAAAGCTGGGGTAGCAATACTCATATCAGACAAAATAGACTTAAAAAAAGGGGCCATAAAGTGAGATCCAGGAGGTCACTTCATAATACTCAAGGGAAAAATCCACCAAGAAGACACAAACACTGTAAATATATATGCACTCAACATAGGAGCACCCACATACATAAAGAAAATCTTAGAGGACTTCAGGAAACATAATGTCAGCAAATAAGGCTACAATTATAGTAGGGGATTTTAACACCCCACTGTCAAAAATGGACAGATCTTCCAAACAAAATATCAACGAAGATATTGTGGCATTGAACAATGCCCTAGATAAAATGGACTTAACTGATATGTATAGAGCCCTTCATCCCAAAGAAGCTAAATACACATTCTTTTCAAATGCACATGGAATATTTTCAAAGATAGACCACATGATAGGACACAAAATAAGCCTCAACAAATTCAAGACAATTGAAATCATATCAAGCATTTTCTCTGACCACAAGGGACTAAAACTGGAAACCAACCTCCAAGGGAAAAAACCAAAAACACTCAAAATTATGGAGATTGAATAACATGCTATTAAAAAATGAATGGGTCAAGAATGAAATTGGGGAAGAAATAAAAAAGTTTCTGGAAACAAATGAAAATAAACTCACGACAATTTAAGACTTATGGGACACAACAAAGGCAGTCCTGAGAGGGAAGTTCATAGCAATACAGGCCTACCTAGAAAAGATAGAAACATTTCAAACAAACAACCTAACCCTATGCCTACAAGAACTCGAGTAACAACAACAAAGACAGCCCACACCAAGTACAAGGAAGGAAATGACCAAGATCAGAGCAGAATTAAATGACATAGAGACTAAAAGCACAATTCTAAGGATCAATGAATCCAGGAGCTGGGTTTTTAAAAAGACAAACAAAATCAACAAGCCTTTAAGCAGGCTCATCAAGAAAAAAAAAAGAGAGGACCCAAAGAAACACAATCAGAAATGAAAGAGGGGACATTACAAGTGATACCACAGAAATACAAAGGATTGTAAGAAATTGCTATGAAGAACTATATGCCCAGAAATTTGAAAACCCAGGTGAAATGGACATTTCCTATAAAAATATAATCTTCCAAAACCCAATGAAGAAGAAGCAGAAAGCTTAAACAGGCCAATAATAGCAGATGAAATTGAAACAGTAATCAAAAAACTCCCAACACACAAAAGCCCTGGACCAGATGGCTTGACAGGATAATTCTACAAGGCATTTAAGGAAGAGTTAGCCCCTATCGTTCACAGACTATTCCAAAAAATCCAAAATGATGGAAGACTTCCAAACTCTTTTCGTGAAGTCAGCATCATCCTAATCCCAAAACTAGACAAAGACACAACAAAGAAAGAAAACTTCAGGCCAATATTGCTGATGAACATAAACACTAAAATCCTCAACAAAATATTGGCAAACTGTATCCAACAATACAATTAAAAAGATCATACACCATGACCAAATGGGATTTATCCCAAGGATGCAAGGATGGTTCAATATTCACAAATCAGTAAATGTAATACATCACATAAACAAAAGGAAAGACAAAAATCACATCATATCAATAGATGCGGAAAAAGCATTTGATAAGGTACAACACCCATTTATGATAAAAACACTCAGCAAAGTGGGACTAGAAGGAGCATTCCTCAATATAATAAAAGCCATATATGAGAGACCTACAGCCAACATCATACTCAATGGGCAGAAACTAAATTTTTTTCCACTAAGATCAGGAACAAGGCAAGATTGTCCACTTTCACCACTTCTATTCAATATAGTATTGGAAGTTTTAGCCACAGTGATCAGACAAGAAAAGGAAATAAAAGGCATCCAAATCAGAAAGGAAGAAACAAAGCTGTCATTGTTTGCAGATGACATGATAGTGTACATAGAAAATCCTATAGACTCCACTCCAAAACTGCTCGACCTAATAAATGAACTTGGCAAAACAGAGGGATACAAAGTCAATATCCAGAAATCAAAGGAATTTTTGTATATCCACAATGAAACAACAGAAGCAGAGATCAAGAAAAAAATCCCATTTGATATAGCAAAAAGAAAAATAAAATACCTAGGAATATACCTAATCAGGGAGGTAAAAGACCTGTATGCAGAAAACTACACAACACTGAAGAAAGAAATCAAGGAAGACACAAACAAATGGAAACATATACCATGTTCATGGATTGGAAGAATTAACATCATCAAAATGTCCATACTACTCAAAGCAATTTACACATTCAGTGCAATACCTATTAAAGTACCAATGGCATATTTCAAAGACATAGAACAAACACTTCAAAAAGTTATATGGAACCATAAATGACTCTGAATAGCTGCTGCAATTTTGAGAAAGAAGAACAATGTAGGAGGGATCACAATACCTGATATCAAACTGTATTACAAGGCCACTGTAATCAAAATAGCCTGGTACTGGCATAAAAACAGGTACATGAGCCAGTGGAACAAAACAGAGAGCCCAGAAGTAAACCCAAGTCTCTATGGTCAATTAATATTTGACAAAGGAGGCAGCAACACACAATGGAGTAAAGATAGCCTCTTCAACAAATGGTATTGGGAGAACTGTACACCTACATGCAAAAAAATGAAACTCAAGCACCAACTTACACCATACATCAAAATAAATTCAAGATGGATAAAAGACTTAAATATAAGCTGTAACACCATTAAAGTCCTAGAGGAGAACATAGGCAGGAAAATCTCAGATATTTCCCGCAGCAACATTTTTATTGATATGTCCCCTAGAACAAGGGACATAAAGGAAAGAATAAACAAATGGGATCTCATCAAAATAAAAGGCTTTTGTATGGCTAAGAAAAATAACATTAAAATAAAAAGAGAACCAACTGTATGGGAAAACATATTTGCCAATGATACCTCAGACAAGGGTTTAATCAAAATATACAAAGAACTTACATGACTCCACTCTAAGAAGACAAGCAACCCAATTAAAAAGTGGGCAAAGGACTTGAACAGACACTTCTCCAAGGAGGACATACAGAGGATGCAGAGACACATGAAAAGATGCTCAATATTGCTAGCTATCAGAGAAATGCAAATTAAAACCACAGTGAGATACCACTTCAAACTGGTCAGAATGGCTATCATAAACAAAGAAACAAACAAATGTTGGAGAGGCTGTGGGGAAAAGGGGACCCTAGTTCACTGTTGGTGGGATTGCAGACTGGTACAACAACTATGGAAAACAATATGGAATTTTCTCAGAAACCTAAAAATGGATCTGCCTTTTGACCTGGCAATTTCACTGCTAAGATTATATCCTAAGAACCCTAAAACACCAATCCAAAAGAACCTATGCACCCCAATGTTCATAGCAGCACCATTTACAATGGCCAAGTGTTGGAAGCAACCTAGGTACCCATCAGTAAATGAGTGGATCCAAAAATTATGGTACATTTACACAATGGAATTCTATGCAGCAGAAAGAAAGAAGGAGCTCCTACCCTTTGCAACAGCATGGATGGAACTGGAAAGCATTATGCTGAGTGAAATAAGCCAGGTGGTAAAAGACAAATACCATATGATCTCACCTTTAACAGGAAGCTAAACAACAAAACAAACAAGCAAGGAAAATATAACCAAAGACACTGAAATAGAGAATAGGCTGACAGTGACCAGAGGGGAGAAGAGAGGGAATTTCAGGGGAAAAGGTGAAGGATTTACAGGAACAAGTATAAAGGACACATGGAGAACATCTAGAAGGGGTCGAAATGGGAGGGAGGTGGGGAGCATGAGTGGGGGGCGGGGGGCTGGGATAGGAGTAAAAGACAGAAAACTGTACTTGAACAAGAATTAAAATAAGAAAACATTGATTTTTTCCACATATTTGAATGTGTTAATGTTTTCTATTTTGTCTCCTGAGTTTTGTGTCATATTTAGAAAGGACTTTTTTTTTTATCCTAAAATCAAAGAAAAAATATTTTCCCTTGGTGTTTGTTAATGGTTTATCATCTTTCTCTTCCATTTCTCTTAAAAGTGTTTTAAAGTTTTGTTCCATGAGATATTTATTGGATATAAAGATTAAAATAGAAATAATTTTTCCTCATTTGACTACCCTATTGAGAAGGCATTGTTTATTGAATAATAAATTTATCCAGTAATCCATCTTTATCTTTTGGAATGGAATGACACTTTAATCATCTTCTAGAGACTTCAATGTATTTACCCCTATTTCTGGCTGCTTTCTTCTGATCTAGCAATTAGTGTGTTTTGACTACTTTATTATTCTCTTACTGTTTCAATTAATGTAACTTTGAAATAGATTTCAATATCTGTTTGGTCTACTCATCATTTCTCTTTATTCATTCCTCAGGCTTTTCTTATGTATATTTTTCATGGTAACTTTAGAATCAGCTTGCCTATTTGAAAAAAGAAGCTCCTATTTTATTTTAATTGCAATGACAACAAATACATATTTATGTGAGGAAAATGGGCATCTTTGCAACACTGAATTTTCCTATCTAGTAATAGGGAGTGTTTTTCCATTTATTAAGGTCTAAAGTTGTATCTCTCCATAATGCTTAAAATAGTGGATTCTCTTGGATTTTCCAGGTTTATAAGCATGTAATTTTCAAAATGTGGAAATGTTGCCACCCCCTTTCTACTGTTCATACGTCGTATTTCTCTCTTTTGTTTGATTGCATTGGTTAGTAGACTGGGGACAATACCAAACAGTTGTGGTGAGAACAGCCCAGTCTTTTCCTTGATTTATTGGGCATTATCTTATTGCTTTTTGACTCTTCTAGAAAGCAATTTATTTCATTTATATTTTCATATTTATTTTTACATAACCAAAAAGGCCATTCTGATTTGCGTTTTTTCCTATATTTGTGGTTACTTTCTTCTATCTTTATTAATTCACTGTTTATATGCAAAGAGCCACCTACGAAAAAACAGGAAGTTCATGTTTACCGGAGAGAGGCAGCAACGGGGTTTGGGTTTCAGAATCATGATTTTACTTTTTGTGGCATCTGGGGATTTGTCTTATTTTCCTACAAACTCAGCAATGCATTTCAAAGTGTTTAAACTATTTTGTATTGCATTTTCAGGTGCTTTTTGTTGGGCGGCTTTTGGTCTTCTATATTCTGTTCATGGAAATCCTACATATCTTTTTAAGGGTTACCAATATTTGTGTTTTAGGAAGTGTTTTCCTTTCTCTCTTCCTACATTTCTCTCTTCTGTTCTTCTTCTCCTTCATTATTATTTTCATTTCGTAAGTGTTGGCTTTTGTTTGGTAAACACTGGGTTTATTGAATTTGAAACATAGAGAAGCACAGAAAGCACAAGGCTTCACTGGTGCATGTTGTGAATGAACTGAAGTTGTATTTTGAAATAATTCAGAAGAAACCGTAAGTGACAACACCAGGTTCCAAGATGCCCTCAGCCAGGGAATGTGGGTGCATAATTTCAGCTCATTGGACTGCAATTCTTTCTAACACTCAGAATTTTCACAAACTCTGAAAATCCCGTGATCTTCCCCACTGGCCTTTTTTGGCAAGATTGCATCCTTCGATATTGAGGGTGGGGATTTGCAATGCACCACCTCTCTAGTTCCTCCTAATTTGGACATATTCAAACACCAAACCTTAGCCCCATTCTGTCTGTTGCCCCAAATGGTGCTTCAGTGGCATTGTAATAAACAGCTCTACTTTAGTGAGTGTTCTTAGAAGCTCAGCAAGGCATTTAGGTGTGACTATAATCGGGACTCATTATTCATACAACTGCTTGCACTCTGCGTTGCTCTTTTTGTGGGGCTCCTGGGAAATATTTCTGGAGTTAAGCGAGAATGCAGAGAAAAGCTAAAGCACTTCTTTTGTAGGCTTTTAAAGGCAGAGATCAGTCTTTATTTGTTCTGCTATCTTATCTATTAAATAAGAAAGTATCACATAAAAACTGGTGCACAATAGTGCCTGTAGTTTCAAAAGTGATGTGTTTAATTTTTTTTTCATTGGTCAAGATGAATCTGGGGTCGTTTCGAAGCAGGTGGTGGGTCAGGGCAGCGTTGGTGGGCGGGGTGCGGGGAATGCTGGGAAATCACTGATGAAGCCTGATTGCTGAGACTCTGTAGCTCATGTAAAGGGGATGGAAGGAGAAAGAGGCTAAGGACCTTCTCTGAACACTGTCCGTGGCATATAGTTTGGAAGAACATGCTAGAAAGGCACTGTGATGCTTTGTAGCCTGAGTTCTTATAGAATATGTGTTTTTAATATATTAACAGTCACTTATTGTGTGTCTACTGTGCACAGGGCATTTAACATCTATTAGTTCTAAGCCATAGAAGGGCTTCCAGAGTAGGACAAGTCGTACACCCCTCCCACTGTTATAGGTAAGAAAAATGAACTTGGGGTTAATAACTGCCATCATTGCTACTCTTAGTGGCGATATTCAAAATATTTAACAACTTGACATCTAGTCAATTCCAGCCCACTGGACGCGGTACAACACTACCACCAGGCCCCATCGATCGTAATTGTCCCCTGATTTCTAATCTCGAACATTGAAGATCATGACTCCAGCCCCCACCCCCTTCCTGTTCACCTCATAGTCAGACTGCGCTGCCTGGTAAGGTCGGACACATGGCTTCATCTTTCTCCAACGACCCCTAACTTTACTGCCGATTAAGCTTCTCAAGGCTTCGTTCATTGCTCACATCCTGTGTGTTGGAAGGAAACTCCCATGACTCTTCCCTTCTACTGACTGCTAATCACTGGTATTTCCTGAGCTCATTCAACGCTCCAATCACCATGTTAAACTGTTCCCATACACTTTCTGGTTTAAATATCATAAAAGTCCAATGAGATCGATATTCCTACTATTTCCTTTTCACAGACAACATGACGCTTCGAGAGTTCTTTGCTTCCTCTCCTGCAACTTTTCTATGGCAGAGTCAGGAATAAGAACTTGCTTCACTGGTCAAATATTTTGGCTTAGCTTGATTAAAAACGCCCTCCGCTACCTGTTCCAAGGCTAGCATAGTGTCAGACATGTAGGAGTGTTCAACAAATTTTTGTTGATGAATAAGTCAATGTCTTTATTTCTTTATCTCTCTGCTTTAGGAACATAGATGAGTTTCTTACTCTTCAAATGTGTATTGTGTTCTCTCAGCTAAGGAATCTTGTCTTTGAGGTTCAGCTAAATATGCCTCAGGCCCTTGTCTTACCTTCTTTGAAAAGTCCGATGTTCTAAAGTTTTTATAAATCTCTGGAGGCTCTTCTCCCAATAGTCAAGTTTGATTCTGATAGTCATATTCTTCCTCTATTTTTAATTTATGTTGGTATTTGCTACGATGTGCTATTGTTTAGTTTCTCATTTAAAAATATTTTTCAACTAGGTGGTAAATTCTTTGATAGGGTGCATAGTCTCTGTAGTACCTTGAATTGCTAACACAGTGCCTGGCTGATTCATATTCACAATTATTTGACTAATGTTGGTCTGGTCCTTTGGCTTCCATGGTCCCTGATGGCAATAGCCTTGTATATTTTGCTGAATACTGAATCCCTAGGGCTGAACACAGGCGGTAAACCCCACAAGAAGTTCTCAAAATATTAATATTAGCATTCATTCTGCATTCTAAGGTATTAGAAAATGCTCTGATTTTTGAAGCAGAAAGACTTTGATTCTGCTCCTTAATAGCAACGGGACCTTGTACAAGTTAATTAACCTCTTTGAACTGAGTTTGCTCATTCGTAAATGAAACAATAATAGTGCTACCCACACATGGTTATTGTAATAATTCAGCACTTGCGATGAACTTAATAACTGGTTTGCTTGAAATAGGTATGGAATATAAATGAACTGTTACTGTGAATTACCTCATGATCCAGAAAAGTTCACTGCGGAATTGCATAACAGTGCGTTCTTCCTCGAGAAGTCCTAGAACACCATGAATCAAAGCATCCTAGGTCACATCCTGGGAAGACTGTGAAATATTACCCACACAGCTGTCTTCCTTACAGCTCTCTGCTCCAGCATTGCCTAATGGGCAGGCCAAAAATGATCGATGTTTAAAACGTTTATAGATGTTCCATGTGGAAAGGGTTTTGTAGTAGAGAAACATACACAAGAGCGCAATTATAAACAGTTAAGAGTTCTTTAAGCAGTCCTCATACATTTTAATATGCCATGAGTATGGTATAGCTTGTAGCATTTTCCATTCTTATTTGACTACCAAATCAATTTTTCTTTGCTTGCATCCTATAGGATTGATTAGTGAATGTTTCTCAGACTACCCTTGGAAAAAAATCTGGGATGGTTAGTTTCTAGTCTTGTGCTAAAGTGCTATAAAGGTAGCCCATTCCAGTGAATAAAATGCTGTTTTTGAGAATATAATGGAAGGGGTTAGCATAGATATATAGATAAGTGTGACAGATATCCCCAAAATTCATGCTTTGTGAGGACAATTGTTACTGAGATAATGACTGACCAATGTGATGCTTAAAGCGAATAAAAGACTGATTTTATAAATTTGTCTTAATCTCCTTTCAACCCTTAAGAGGCCCAGACTGCCACCTCCCACTAAGTGTGGAAGTTTTAATTGGTATGCTGGAGAGAAACCGAAAGTTTATTTCATTCTAAATGTAGGCCTCTTACAGGAGAAGTTTAAGCACAACAGGAGTAGAAGAACATTGCAGGTGGAACCAGATATAAATAAATGAGAATATGACATCCTGCACTGCATACCCAAGAGATTCTATTTTTGACTCTTTACAGGGGCCAGAAAATGACAGAACTTCTATTCACTAGAGATTATATGTTGCAAGTTGAGGTCTGGGGCCATTTTCAAAGTTTTGAGGTTCTTAAAAGAAGCTGGGAAATCACCTCTATTTTTCTCACGGTTCATGGCTGTGGATATCTGTTGGAAGCATTAAATAACACTTCAATGTTGGTTATCTTAAAGCGACATCTTTTATTTTTGCACTTTACTTTTCAATGATTTCTAAGAGGTGATGTTGGAAAGTTGAGCTCTCCCCAAAGTGTTTTGCTTGAACTCTCCGTGTGATAATGTGAGACACTGGGAACAATAATCTCGATAATAATATCCTCTTTTTCTTTACATTTTCTATCTTTAAGCCAAAAAAAATTGACTTTGCAATGGACTTTTCCTTCCCTAGGCAGAAACCATTAACATTTCTCTTTTATAAATATGCCTGGGGAGGCAAGAGCTGGGGTTCTTTTTGTGACATGGTCCACACACATTTTTAAATTATGTATGTACCTTAGAAAGGCAGTATTCCACATCATAGAAGGTCTATAGATATTTCTCAATTTTGACCCTTATAAAGTAGGCAAAACAAAGAAAACATTCTTTTTCAAGACCTAAGTTTTCTATTGTTTAAAACATTTATTGACAGTTTACCAGTATGTCAGACTTCAAAATGAGGATCTCATCATGGCAACGATCCCTTTTATATGGGAAAACAGAAAAGCCAGGACGTCCTGGGGTGTAGTCCTCAGAGCCCTGTCTCCTCCCACTGCCTATGCCCGCAGCTCCAATTACTGGGGAACAGAAGCTCTGTTTTCTGCTCCATTCCCCGCCTCCTTCCTCGCTCTCTCCTCAGCTCTTTCCTTAACTCTCAACACTTGCCTGTAAGGCGAAAGAACCCTGTTACCTACTGATGCGAATAAATACCTGGAGGGGTAAGGTGTGTAACTGAGAATGAGGCAGAGAGTTGGTGCCTGTCTGCATTCTTCACGTTTGGGCCCAGCCCGTCCAACCATACATGTCTGGTTAATGGTGTAACGCAGGTTTGCATCTGGCTTTCTCTTCCCAGGGACCTTTGCCACTCACTGCCCTGGGGGAAGGGCTGAATGAGAAGTGACAAGGAAATACAATGAAATGAAAAGAAGTAAAACATGCACCATTAAGTATCTCGTTAAGAAACCCAGTGTCAATGCAGAGCTGGTGAACAGGATGTAGCTGCAGCGGATTTCCTCCAGGTCAGCCCAGGGACGGGGAGAAAGGAAGAGGACCACTACTGGGGCCCTCAGCTTGGCCCCCAAGCCTTTTGAGAATGGGGGTATCAGGGGAAGGTAGCATCAGCCATGGCTGTTGGGGTTCCTGGGAGATATGCTCCCGAACGCCTGCACCCCTCGAGAAGCTGGTCCGGGACTAGAATTACAGTGACCTTGGAGGTAGGTCTGTGACAGTGATCGTGACTTTTTCATGCCCACTAGGCCAGTGTGTTTTGGGGGAGCCTGGGATCACACAACCTGACGTTTATAAATCTGTGAGAAATTTAGATAAGCGGTTCTACACTTTCAGGATGCTAGTACCATGTTTGTTGAGCTATTTGATCTAACAAGGAATTTTTCCCAATTTAGAGATGACAGTCTAACAGGATTCTATCATTCATTTTCATAGTCTTCCTTCTATCTTCAACATATATCATATTTTCATTTTCCTAATGGTGGTCTTTAAAAATCCAATGAAAGATTTGCAATATTTGATATGAACAAGTGGTTAAGTGAGTCAAAGTCTGCATTCATATATATGAACCAGAATGAGGACTCAAAATATTTTTTAAAAGTTCTGGTTTCTGAAGCACAAATTTCTTCTTTGCTGAAATTCTCTATTATTATATTATTTCCTGAAACTCTCAACCAGGAGAACAAATGTTCTCCTTCTACCAGGAAATGAATTAACTGCCATAATTTTTTGGAAACACATTTAATAGAGTCCCTGATGGGCATGAGAAAAATAATTCCCTTTCAAACTATTTCCTTTTCCCTTGAACTATGCCTGGCTACAGTATATCAGGTGACTATTAAATGGATTATTATAAACTTGATTTCTCAATCTATCTGTATCTACACAAAGATGCACATGATTGAAGTTCAATTCTTGGTGATTGCTAATAAATAAAGGAAATATATATTTTTAACATGTTTATTTTTCAGGCTTGAATAAGAGAGATATTCAAATAAACCTTGGTTAACTAAGCTGGATTTGGTTGAATAATTAGAAATAATTTGCATTTTTGTTTTCTAATTAAGTGCTTCTCCCTAATTAAAATGTTTACGTCACTGACTTTCTCAGTTTTCAATTCTTCAGCAGAAATGAGTTTTCCCCAAACATTACTACGTAGTCATCATGAAAAAAAAGTCAACAAACACTAGTTTCTCTCACCGGGCTGGTCTCTTGCCTGTTTCTTAGTCTGCTGTGCTTGGCCTACCTTGAGGCTTTAAAAACATGTATTTCCATAAACTGGAAGGCCTCCCCTAGTTCTATTTTGCCAACCTCCATGAGTCCTTATTCAGGCCATCTATATACTTTGATAATTTCCTTCTTCTAATTCTGCCAGCCAGAATCTCAATACACACTGTCTTGTTCCCTAAATGTCTCTACCATGTACTTTAACACAAGTATGAATGGGTATATGGTTGCCTCTCATGAGTCCCCTTCTGGGAACCGGCCTGCAACCCAGGCATGTGCCCTGATTGGGAATCGAACCGCGATCATGTGCTTCGCAGGTCCATGCTCAATCCACTGAGCTATGCCAGCCAGGGCACATTATTTCTTTAATTGTACTATAAGCCTCTAGAGAGAAGCTCTGCATCTCGGTTTAAGTATGTTGTATTCCTTCCTGCCTAGAGGAGAGCTGGTGTCTGTGAGAGGTGGTTAAAAATTTCTTAGGCATAGGTTTGGTTGCCATTGGGTAGTTTGTGGAATAGACTTAAACTAATCTGTGGGCAGGACAATTCACAGGCTCATTTAGGTGATTTGATGAGCTTGCAAAATTAAAAATGTTATTAGCAAGATATTGCTCTGTTAAATGTAAAAAAACTATATTTTTAGAGTTTTCTTTTCTTTTCTTTTTTTTTTTTTTGCACAGCCACTGAGTGTTTACTGTATGTGAGGCATTTTTCTTAGGTGTCCAGCCTGTGAGAATGTATGCAGTGGTAATTATTTTTTTTAATTATGCTTTCAATTTGGCCCCCGGGGTTGGTCAAAGTGTAACATGTATTGTTGTTAGTACATAAAAACTTTGTTATTCTCTAAACATTTTGAATAATTTTTTCTTGTTGTCCAAGTACAGCTGTGTCCAGTTTCCCACCACCATGCCCCCATGCACCCCAAACCCACCTCCCACTCCTGAACCTACCCCCTTTAGCTTTGTCCATGTGTCCTTTGTACATGTTCATTTACGGCCCTTCCCCTATTTCCCCCCCATTATTCCTCTTCTCCCCTCTTCTATGGTTACTGGCAATTTGTTCTTTCAAGAAAACCAACAAGCAAGCAAAATATAACCAGAGGCATTGAAATAAACATTTTTATTATACATTTAAAAAAAGTAAGCATGAATTATAAAGTAATACATGCTTGGTGTAGGAAACGTGGAAAACACAGGAAATCAGAACAAAACAAAACAAGAATTCTCAGGATCTCACTGGCATCCTCATCACAGATATTATGGTGTATCTTGATTCTTACAAGACTTTTCCACGTGAGGGATGAATCTGGAAATTTTGAGGCTCAAACTTTTCCATTTTGGAGGACTTGTTTTAAGAAAAATATACAAAATTATACATACAAAGTTGAGTTCAAAAAAGAATATCTATGTCGAAAGGTAAAGAAAATCACGAAATTACAAGTTTTGTAAGGTGAAAAACTACCCCAAATATCACAAAATCCAGGAAAATAACTATTGTTTTTAGTGTTTTATTATATGATACTCTCTCCCTTACATTTTGGGCTGAGTACTCAAGGACTGCTTCTTCGCAAGATGATTTTGTAATACCATTTTCTATAGAGAAGCTAGACAGTTATTTCCATCTTCCCTTTCCCAGAGTTGATCAAAATCATTTATTATGGATTGTTTATAAGTCTCCTTTTTTAAAGCTTCATATACCTTATTGGTATCGCCTCATCTCTAACTCCCTCTGTTACGGATTAGGGGAAGGTTGGGTGTTTCTGGCCAAGGGGCCAGCCCTGCTGCCACAAGAGCTGTCTAGTGTGGAGGGGACAAAAGTACCCATGAGACGAAGTCACGGTGGTCTCTGAACAGGAAACCAGGCAGTAACTCATTTAGATTCTTCTCCTTGGGACAAAGACAAGATCTGAATGTTGTAGATGGTTCTCCAAGGTGTGTTCTTTCTGGGCTTGGTGGATGTGAAGGTAGGTGTGCTCGCTGGCAGGCTCTTCAACCCCCAGATGACCACGGGGGTAGAGAGGATGACCTCAAGTCTGGAGCAGTGGCTGAAGCTTCTTTTCAATTGGAGGCAGACTTGCTTGACCTTGGAGGGAGGGGCTGGTGCAAAGGGGGGCTGAAGTGTGGTGGCTTTGTAACCCACCCCTCTTCTTGATATATATATTTAAACAAAATAGTACTTAAAGTGACCATGTAGCAATGTACGGTGACTTTTTCCCATGCTAACAAATATTTTTCTAGAACACGATATTTCATCGATGCTCAGTAACCATCACATAACAAAACATACCATAGTTTTCTTAGCCAATCTTTTGTGGCCAGACATTTAGATTCATTCTAATTTGTTAAGTTTGCCAACAATGTTGCATCAACATTTTGATGCACATGTCTGACACCAGGGTCATTTTTTCTTAGAATGAATTTTTTTGCAAGTGGCAATTTGGGTAAAAGGGTGGATCAATTTTTGAAAAGCTTTCATATTTATATTAAATCGTGACATGCTGTCATTCTATAGAAATATTGCAACCATGTTAGTTTAAGAAAGGAAATAACAGTGGGTGAGGAAAGGACTTCGCATTTCCTGAATGAAAAGCACTGTTAATCAAGACTGTTAGTCCCTAGAGAGAGCCGTTAAGGGCATGTGGACTGCTTTGAGAGACGCAGGCGCACCTCTGTGCGTGCGCCCGACACATTTGTCAGTGTGAGCCCCCAGAGTTGCCGCCCGTGTGAGTGACTCTCGGGAAGCTTTTTACTGATACCAAGAGTCTGTGAGCTGTCATTAAATCTTGCTCCGTAGGCAGTGTGGGTGATGTACGATCTGACGCTGAAAGAAATTTCTGATGGAAGATCTTAAAGGTTTGGGTGTCTTTTGGGAAGCTGAGAGAATTTGCGCAATAGAAGCTCAAGCCCCTTTCATATTCAGTGTCTGCAATGTGGTACTAATGTTCTCTGGTTTGGATGGATAGTAACAGCTGGGAGTTGCTAGTCAGGCATAAATGTGTTAGTGTGGTTTTATGCCAGTAAATCTGATGGTGTGATTAGTTCCTATTCTACTGTATTTACTATAACATATGAGGGAACAAAGACACATGACATAATAAAAACTATAGAATATTGGCCCTGAATTGTGTGACTCAGTGGATTGAGCACCAGCCTGCAAACCAAAGGGTCGTGGTTCAATTCCCAGTCAGGACACATGCCTGGGTTGCAGGCCAGGTCCCCAGTAGAGGGTGTGTGAGAAGCAACCACATATTGATGTTTCTCTCCATCTCTTTCTTTCTCCCTTACCTTCTCTCTCTTAAAAACAAACAAACAAACAAATACTATAGAATACTATTACTGAAAGATTAAGATTAGGAAAAATAAAGAACAAAAGAGCTTGTTCCATATTGCTAAGCAATTAAACCAATTAGTCTTAAATAATGACTAGAATTTCTACATGATATACAAAAAGGATTTGATTTACAAAAAAAAATTAGTGGTTGTGGATATTTAACATCTCTTATGAAGCCCACAGTTTAAGATTTATTAAAGTCTCAGTGTCTAGAGAAGATACATTAATGTGACATGTTATAAATAAATCAGACACGTAATCAAAATTATCACTTCGGATTCCATGAAAACAAGAAATGATTTCTTTAGTAACTGGCTCATGTGTCTTTCCTAGGAAATGCAAAGTGAAAACTTGCAAACATAAGGTCCCAGCCCAAGGTAGACGGTGTAACACTGAACTGGAAGAAAGGAAAGGAGAAAGCAGCTCACGACACTGGCTGCATCTGGGGTCTTGCAGCCTTGGGTGCACACCAGGCATTCTTATGATAACCAGACAAACATGTCTCTGGCCAGCTTTCCTGAGGGAGGATCCATCTCATTTGGTCATGTCTGCTTCCAGCTCGAATGTGGTTGTGTTTGCTTTCTTGGCATCCAAATCACACGAGGAACCCTGGTTATCATGGAATCTGGGAAGCACAACACTCTGGCTGAGTTGCTGTCCGCAAAAGCCAGATTCCCCAGCCTCTGCCAGTATAAGAGGCCACATCAGAACATAGTGGAGTTGGTTTTGAGTAAATCCTTTTGCCAGATCAGGCACAGATGATTTAATTTTTCTTTGCACAGAACATGCATCAACTTCTGGGTTAGAGGTTGATGTGTAATGTGCTGAATCTATGAGCCAATCTAATTCAATCCTATTTGGGGGTACCTACCAGGAGCTTCAGGGTTTACAAAGAAAAATAAACTATTTTTTATCAAATGAGAAGAAAAGCCCACAGATTAGTGTAGAATGTTATGAGTGATGTAAGAGAGGAAGCATGAAGTACTCTGTCAAATTAAAAAGATGTGGAAACATTATGGTTTTGGGGGGTAAAGATTTGAAAGGTATCGTGTAGGGGGTGGCATTTCAGATGTGCCTGAACAGATGGATGTCATTTTGGCCGATGAGGAAGTAATATTGTGGATGGAGAGAACAAGATGAGCAAAAGCGCAGTACCACAAAATCATGGTACATGTTTGGAGAACAGAATGTCATAAAGGTCTGTAGAAACACAAAGAAGTGGGAGCATGATGCCATTACATTCATCCATGATACCAGGATGGCGCTTAATTCGTTATGTGAATGATAGATGTGGTGGAGGAGTGAAGAGTGATGGGAGTTGGTCATTAAGATCTGGAGCAGTGAAATGACACGGTCAGAATCTAAACATAGAATACTCTGGTTTGAGTGTCTAGGATTGCTTAGCATAGAGGGAGGCAAAACCAGAAGCACATGAGCCAGGGGGCATGGCGGTGCGTGCACATTCTGGGTCCTTGTTGAAAGCGAGAAACATCTCTCATTAGCCTAGGCTAAAGGGCAATGTATTGGAAAAATTGTGGGGATGGCTGGAGAAAAAATGCACAGAGGACAGAATCCAGAGGAGGGAGGGGAGCTGGAACCATCACCAAGATGAATGCATGCGAACAGCCTGATTAGTTAGATTCCTGCTGCTGCCCCTTGTTGATGGATATGTTACTGGCCCATTGATGATTTTGCTGTTGAGTATACTTTCTGAAGTGTCCCTACACGTTCATACCTCTGTAAGTCTCATGGGCCCAGGTAGGAGAATCTGACTGGCTGAGATTGTGTCCTCAGCTGCTGGGCCTGGAAGGAAGAGATGCCGCTACTGTGGCTTTGAGAATGGGAGGTGGGGTACTGTACCACCTCAGTCCTACACACACTGAAAAAGGGGGTTGGTTATGGGGAGGCCAAAAGGAGAAAAATTAGTGTTCACTGATTCTACCTCTCTGGCTGCTTAGGGAACATATTCTTTTCCTGCACGTACACTGAAAAAGAAAAATAAGTAATATTGCTCAAAAACAACCAACAAGCTATTGACTTTCTCTTCAGTGGGAAATAACTCAGAGCCTTGTCGTATTGTATATCTGGTTCCATAGTTCTGAGGAATGCCCATTGTCTTTCTAGATGAATATCCCATCTCTCAGCTAATTGGTTAAGTTGGCCATCACCAGTAGAACTTGTATGTGACAATGGGAAAAAGGGAGAAGGGAAAATTTGTACATCCATTTGAATGGCTGCGGTTTAAATTAATGACTTGTTTTTTCCACTTTTGATAGTTCTTTGCCTCGGGTGTTTGGGGGTCAGGATGATCCTAATTTCATCTTTTAAAAATGTTCTATTTTTCAAATGCCTATTACCACGCCCGGCACAGAGTAGACTAATTAATATTTTGCCTGGATCTGACTGCACAAGATTCCCCAGATGGTGATCTTGTTCCATCCATACTCCTTCCCACCCCGCAGGGAGCACCTGCCTGTCTGTTCTTTTTGGTGGTGAGAAAGAATCACAAGTACTGCAACATCCTTTTCATCATTTTTATGCGTTTTCAGGAGATGCCCGAAATGGCTGGCTCCCATTCAGTGGAATCCTTCGTGAAGTTGCAGAGATTTGCTTGTTTCAGGGCATTACTGTATCCAGTGCAGCAGCACTCTACCTCTGTGACACTGAGTCCTTGTATGCCCTGGACCCAAGGCTCTGAGGCTCATGCCAGATCGTCTGCTGCCTGCAGGTGTGGAATATGATAAAACCAGTGAAGTCCCTGGGCGCTGGCTTACAGCCTTGCTCCTGTGACTGTAATGGGGACTTAGTGTTCACAGGAAATGTTAGGTATATTCTTACCATGAGGGTTATTTAGGTGGTTCTCAAGGGTGGTTGTTCTGTACTTCACTTGTGATGTTGATGAGGTTGCAGGAGGAGGTGACCACAGCGTTCGGCTACTCTGCCTTCCTAACCGGAAGTTACCATGAGAGTTGAAAAGGGCCGGCAAACATCAGGAGTAAGCCAGCTGGGAGGTGTAAATTACCTGTTCAGGCAACTGCCTGTGCCTTCCAGACTTTCCGGGGCCAAGTTCCATGTATATCTTTTGCGCTTGAAGATGGATATGCCAGGATTTATGCCACCCCGGTCATATATACAACTTAGATCCTGTGGTCACCTGTATTCTATTGTAAGCCGTTCACTCTGAATCTGGGCTTAATAGCAGGCCATGAACTTCTACAGGGGGCCTTCCATTAGAACCCAAGGGGCCTCCTCTCTGAGTCTCGGCGAGGGGTTTGTTACAGTCTCCATACAACATCCTAATTACGTGAGACCCCTTGAGTTTTCCAACACCTTTGGGGCATAAGGTTGAGGGCAGAACTCCTAGCCCTACTGCCTACCCAGACAGACAGCATTATCTTGCTCTTGGTCCCACTCAAGGCCAGTGGCTGTCAGGTCACCTGGTGACTGTATCAGACCATCTTCCCAAATGTGACTTATTTTGTGTGCTGTATATGAAGAGACACACTGTATACTGTGCCTATTTTCTTACTGGTGAGATGAGGAACCTGTCTTCTTCTTTGGAGGGGATGTCCGACACACCTAAAACCACTGCTCCCAGACTTGTCTCCTTCACTGAGTTACCAGGCCTCCTTAATCCTGTAGGGTCCACTCCTGCTCTCTAGCACCCATATCTCTCTCTAAGACATTGAGAGCACCGGCTACTTCCTGCTCTCCAGGTCCTGCCAGCGTGAGATGATGTCCTCGAAGCAGCTACCCAGCATAGTGGTAAGGTGGCCAATGTTCTGTAGACTCAACCTCGGCACAGATCAGAGGGTCATCTAACCCTGGGGCAAGAATGTTAAGGTGCACTGCTCTCTTGCCAAGTGACAGACATTGACTTCTGCCACCGTCTCTACCTTGGGATATAACAGAAGCCAGATTAAGACCTGCATTCCTGGTGCCAGACCTCTGTGGCTTTGCTCCCATAAAGGGACAACTTCTCAAACAAGTCCTCTGTCTTGTCTTGTGATTTAGCCTCTCAGAATCTACTTCTGTTTCCAAGACCTCTCTATGCTCTGCACTGGCCACGCCATCAGAGTTAAATGGGGTATATTGGGTCGCCATGCCTGCTTCTTTTAAGTTGTTGGTGATGGCATTTTCTCTACAGCATCGGCCAGGGAAGTGGTTGGCTCTTGGCTCTTTAAGCTTTGGATTTACCATTTTGTTTTGGTGGGGAGTATGGAGAGGAACAGACTTCTACTTCTCTTTCTTCCATATTATCCTTTATTGTCATGGCTAGTGAGCCAGTATAAGAAGTCTTCCTGTTCCTGAAGAGATCCATTTTGGCTCTTGGCTCAGGAATCATGGAAAAAAACCTTAAAATATGTTGGAAGCTTTACTGAGATGACCGTGCCTGGATTCTGTTACGATGCCTAGATTCTATTCATTGTTTGGTTGACATATCAGGCCTCTGTTTATTAGGTTTGGAACATTTTTCCTTAAAAAAATCAAGCACTATCTCAGCGAGCTACCCATATAATCTGTCTTTTGGATTCCCCCTGGTCACTGCCAAAGAGCTGGATCATTCGTTTGGTTGATACCTACTACGAAAGCCACTCTACTTGGTAGCTGGAGGTTAAGGCATTTGCTAGTCCAAGATCCTTCAAATCCAAATAAATCAGACAGCCCACTTGAGTATAGTACCCTGCAGTAGAATCTCTAACTTGAACACAGATCAGTTTTTCATACATATTGTCACTGTCCTCAAGGGACTTCCTGAAGGCAGTGCCTTCCGGATCACTTCAGGACACACAGTCTGAGAGGGAATGAGCATGGGTCATATGATAAGCACTCTTCAGCTTTCCTGTCTTCCAAAGTCCTCAAGTCCATTCACTATATTAAAGTGAGGAATTCCTGGCATTTCCGCTTTGGTCCGTGTGGTCAGACACCGAATTGAGATTTCTGTGGGCCAGCTGAGCACACTGTTAGAATCACTCCTGGCTACTGATTGAGCAAGGACATCCAACCCAGCATTTCTGCTAAGTGCACTTGTGTTGATAAATTCAGCCCCAATAGAAAGCTGCCTTCTTTTCTTCCTTGGCCAAATACCATATTTTTCGGACTATAAGATGCACTGCCCCCACAAAAATTTGGGAGGAATAATGGTTGTTAACGCTGCTGTTGAGTTCTGTTTACATCTACATTGGTGAAATATTGTGCTATTTATGTTATTAAGTATTTTAGCATATTTTTTGCTTCAAAACTTTTTCCTATTTTCCTCTTCTAAAACTTGGGTGTGTCTTATGGTCTGAAAAATATGGTACCTCAAAATACAATCTTGCACAGATTCTCTAGAGTATGGCCAACATAAACAAGCAAAATTCTGAATTGTTTTCGGTGTAGTATCATTATTTGGGGGCTTGATTTTTTGTTGGCCCCTTGGGGCATGTTTGGATCTGGCTGTAGTTACAGGACTGATGATAATATGGTGTGTGCATGTGTGTGTGTGTGTGTCTGCCCATATACCCACGTGCTTGGTGGGGGTGGAATGTGGGGAGAGTTAGCCTCATCTTCACAGGCAATTCTCAGAAGCAGGAAGACACTGTAAAAATTTATTCCACATATGAACATCCAATTTGAGTTCGCAGACAAACATGTAAACTACAGAGACATAATGACCACTCAGAAGGCAGTGCCAAATTGTTGAAATCTAAGTTCCCAAAGGATTCATTATCATAACATCTCTTTTCCAGACTGAAATGGATCTCCCCAGGTCAAAGGGATGGGATTTGACTGAGATAGAATTGGTGTCTTACTTTCAAAATCAAAATCAAGACCCAAGTAGTTCCACTGAGACCTTGCCTCTAACTGGGTGATAGTCCTTGGGATGCAAAATATTCCCATCCGCTCTCCACAACCTCAGTGTTTTCTCACTTCCCTTCCTCCTTCCTGTTAATGATCGATGTTTCTCTCTCATGTATGTCTCCCTTTTTTCTCACTCCTTCCTTCCTCTCTAAAAATAAAATAAATTAAGAAATCTTTACAAGAATGCAGACACTGAGTAGTATTCTCTTGTGTAAACATACCAGAGCTTTTTTATCCACTTAGTTACTGATGAGCACTTGGGCTGTTTCCGGATCTTGGCTATTGTAAATAACACTGCAATGAACATCGGCGTGCATATATTCTTTTGAATTAGTGTTTTGAGTTTCTTTGGATATTATTCCCAGAAGTGGGATCACTGGGTCAAGAGGTCACCTCATTTTTTAAATTAATTGTTTTATCCTTATCTGAGGACTTTTTTTTCATTGCTTTTAGAGAGAGAAAAAGGGGGAGAGGTAGGGAGAGAGAGAAACATCGATGCAAGAGAAAAGCATTGACTAGTCGCCCCATGTCCCTGCCCAGACCAGGGATTGAACTTGCAACCTAGGTATGTGCCCTGACTGGGAATCAAACCTGCAACCTTTTGTTTATAACCCAACCAACACCAGCCAGGGTAGTGCTTCCATTTTTAATTTTTTGAGGAAACTCCCCATATTGTTTTCCACAGTGGCCATATGATGTTTTATTGAGTTGTACACTCAAAACCTTTATTAACAATGTCTTCCCAATAAATTCAATAAAAATAAACCAAAAAAAGAAAATTAAAAAGAGAGATTTCTTCCAAGATATGACTGGGTAGGTAACATAAGGTGCAACATACAGATGGTGTATTACAGAACTGTAACACTTGAAACCTATATAATTTTATTAGTCAATGTTACCCCAATACATGTCATTAAAAAGATACCTCCCAAAAGAAAAATTCAGACATGAATGCATCCTATCCAAGTTTTGCCAAATAGAGTTTTTTTTTTCCCGAGTAGAACTTGCACTCACTTGCCCGAGGATCTGTGGAAATTTGCAGTAAGGCCAAGTTCTTTTGATTCCTGTTGAGACTCTCATGGTGCCAAGTCACTCCTCCCACTTCTGACCTTGGACGGATTCTGCTCGGGAGAATGTTATTTACTTAAGAAAGAACAAAGTAGCCACGAGACTTTACATTTTTACATGTTATTTCTTTGTTCTCATAAGACGTTATTAAAACGATGATAAATAAAGCACTGTGAAAGGAAACGAAACTTTATTTTCACCCCAAATTTTACCCCCTTGCCAGAGCAGAGAAAGAACAATGTCTCCATTCTCTCTTGTGTCCCTGTCATTTCTGAGTCAGTCAGGACATGCTTAGGGTCTTCAGCTCTGAGGCAGCACACCTTTCTTGGGTATTTAGTAAGGTTTTCATCTATTTCATTCCAATCAAGTTCATATATCAATAACCATACCACAGCTTCTTGCTAGACTTCTACACTTCTATACCTCTCTCTGCATATCTATGTCATCTGTGTCTCTATCTTTCTGCTCCCCTTGCTTTTCTCTCTTGACTAACGTGCTAATCTTCAAACATTTATCATTTTTTTTAGTGCTACATTCAAGGAGGGTTAGCAGTAGGCTCTGCCCAACCTTCCACATCTCTCTCTGTCTCTCCTACGAAAAGGCCCTGAGTTTAGCCATGACTCCCAGGTACTCTAATCCATTCAGAGATTTAAGCAATGGGTATGAGCCTTTGGACTTGATCCTTGCTTTCAAGGCTGGGTTTTAATCAGCTTTGTTACTCAAAGCATTTCTAAATCATACATGTTCCTGTTAGGGGCTCTCTGAATTCATGGACTCTGTTGCTTTGCCTTTCTTTCTTGCTTTCACTGGGGGCCAGTTTGTTTCTGAGCTCATCTCCCTCTCACACACCTGGCCAAATGCAGCACCAGCTCAGGCACACAGGTTTAACAGAGTGTTCCCTCACTGCTTCCCCTGGAGTTACAAGTCTAGCCGGTGTGCAATCTGCTCCCCAAGTGACCACATGTGACAGTTTTTTACTAGTGTTTGCCACTGTATAACACCCGTCCCCGCCTCTCCAGCCTCCGTTAGAAGTGTTCTGGCTGTCTGCCAATGGACCACTAAGTTTGGGTTTTTATTAGGGCAGTGCTTCAGGGGTCGATGCCGGTTTTTACATCTACCTGAACAACTCGATTCTGGTAGCAACCAACAATTTTCAAATCTTCTATGACTTAACACAGAAAAAACTGACCTCTTGTTCATGATGTTTGAAGAGGGGTGTCCCGTTATAGTGACTCGGAGTGTCTGAGCAATGGAGAATCTCCTGAGCACAGCCTGGGGAGGTTGCCGAGACCGGAGAAAGGGGATGTGCAGGGTTACCTGCCGAAATGAGACACATTCGTGCCGCTCACGTTTTTTTGACCAGTCACGTGGTCAGACCTAAGCCCAATGTGCGAGTCCTTCCTTGTGGGAGTCCTGGTTCCTGTGAATACAACCTTATTTGGAACTAGGACCTTCACCAAGATAATCAAAGAAAAATCCTGTCCTCAGGGTGGGCCCTCACCGGGCATGTCTGGTGTGCTTCTATTCTACACGGCGAAAATGTGAGCAGACACAAACACGCATGGAAGGGAGAGGATGTGAAAACACAGAGGAGGGTGATCTAGCACCCGCAGGCCACCTGAGGTTGGCAGACGCTGGGACAGAGGCCTGGGACAGAGCTCCCGCGGGCCCTTGGAGGGCACCAACCTGGCTGACACCTGGTGTTCGGCTTCTCAGCCTCCAGAACTGTGGGGAAATAACCATCAGTTGCTTAAGTCGCTCAGTTTTTGGTACAGTAGTTCTGGCAACTAGTACACTGACTATGTTCGGCAAAAAAGGAGATAGTAGGCATGTTTATGAACAGCACTAACCCCTATGGCAACGCCTTTATTTATGTAAAATACACACGATTTTACGAGTTTCTCATCCCAGTTTATAGAAAAATCTCTTCGCTTGACATTATTTAATATATCTGTGTGTTTTTATACTGCTATCTATTTTCAATATTAAAATGATGCATTCTAGAATTTAAAGTCTTTACAATTTTCATGCTGTTAGCAAGTACTATGAATTGGGCAATCAACAATTAAAGAGACTATAGAATTTTCAGTTAACATGCACTTTTGATAAGTCGATAAATACGAGGTACCTGAAGTGTAAACACATCGTGCAGGATTGCCAGAAAGGTACCTGATCCCAAGTCTTTAGCAAGTCAGTGATCATTGCCAGCATGTGACTGAGTTTATGACTATCTACACGGCATGCGCCAGTCTGTTCTGTTACTAGGCCTTCTCAGAGATGATAAAAAAATTCCACCTCTAACTATTCCAAAGAATGTTTAAATTTGTATCCCTTAATTCAGAGATAAGTAAAGCAAGCCCTGGTTTTCTAGAGAACAGTCAATGAAAAAAAAATCCAGATGGAATTTGTGCTTATTCTCAATACCTGGTGTTGCTCAAGAAGCCGACCCTTTGATCTTGAACTTCTGCTTCAGTACCGGTACCCTTGTAAGGGATGTTGTACTACACGCCGGAACACTTTCTTCTCTCCCACTCCAGCGTTAAATTATGTACGACTCACTGGTGTATATAAGTATTTCCTTCTAGCTAGAACCTCACTTGCAGATGGTAGAAGGTCATAAATATAAGTTAAAAAAAAAACAGTAACAGGCTCAGAATACTCAAGGTGTCTGAATGTCACACGTGCATGAAAAATACATGAGGTTCCTCCGCAGAGGGAGGAGGCCGCTTTCATTTTTTATCTGCATCTCATCCCAAGAAAAGGGGACAAACTGACAGGGCCAAATAACACTTTCTTTAGGCTACCCTGTGTTTTCAGGGTCAAATTAAAGAAATTGTGACCCCTGGCTGGTGTAGCTCAGTGGATTGAGCACGAGCCTGCGAACCAGAGGATCGCGGTTCGATTCCCAGTCAGGGCACATGCCTGGGTTGCAGGCCAGTTCCCGGCCAGTTCCCGGCAGGGGACACACAATACATTGTGTGTCCTCGGCAGAGGCAACCATACATTGATATTTCTCTCCCTCTCTCCTTCCCTTCCCCTCTAAAGATAAATAAATAAAATATTTAAAAAAAAAAGAAATTGTTATTAGGTGCCCTGAAATTTGGCTAGTATGCTGAGACCCTGTCTGTACCAAGCCCAATTTAATACACTTAAAAAAATGTCAGTAGGGGGCAAATGAAGCTCTTAACTGTTGTTTTTGCAATGTGTGTGCAATTCCGACTATACTTCCTAAAGCTCCAGAGGCGGGGAAGTCAGAGTTTTGGATCCGCCCGCCAAAATCAGCCTTGTGATTTGCGGCTTTTCCTCAGCATCACCCAACACCTTTGTCACCACAGCCATCGCGACACAATTGTTTACTGAGCAGTTACTACTGAGCAGGCACTGTGCCAAGGGCCTTACATGTGTGTCAGGTCCTATAGTTTGCCCAGGAGCTGGATAAAGTAGGTGTCATTATCCCCACTTTACAGATAAGAAACAGTATTTCAGAAAGATTTTATGCAGGAGAACCTGTAGCTAGTGTGTCCCTGAGTGTGGACTTGAGTCAGCTAGCTGTCTCAATCTCTTGACCGTAATTCCAGTAATTTCCAATAATTACTCATGCAACAGCACTCATGGAAAGTGACAATATTTTTATGAAGATTGGGAAAACTCAAGGGGGATTTGGGAGGGTACATACTGCAGCTTGGTGAAAAACAAATTATAATTTACCTATGTTATGTGTTACTATTATAAAAATGAAAACAAAGCATGAAGGAAAATATGAAAATTTTACTTTTTTATAGAACTTATAAATAAAATCTTGTCGCAGTTTAAGTAAGAGACATGAACTCACTTTCACGACCATGAATTTTTGGTATCAGCTTTGCTTCAGATTCTTGGTAGCTATCATCACATAGCAAGTTTTCTACAAACAGGTGAAAAAGATTTGAATTCCTGTTCATGGTCATTTATCATAGATGAATCATATTTAATAAACCTAAGGGTTCCTTTTATAATGTTGAAGTAAGCAATGGTAAATTTTGTGTGAAAATGGATGGGTCTGAATCTAGTCTTTTCCCAATCAGGCCCTTTGGAGTAAGGATAGAGCTTTGCTTTGTCCTGGAGCTGTGGGTGCAGCTGACTCCTCCCCACACCTCCAGTTGCATTAAGGGAGGCTGCAGGGCTTTGAGCCCGAGACCTGCCATTCTAAAGGGGCCATCGAGTACTGTGTTGAGAATATACCATATGGAGGCAAAGTGGAAGGAGGGAGAATGAGTGGAATAGTATTTCAACGAGATTAAAAAGAAGAACGATTGAAGACGACAGAGTTTGCGTTAGAGAACTGAAGTCACTTGTGGAAGTTCAGAGAAAACAAATTGGATTTGAACCCAACTCCTGACTCATATTCACCCATCAGATAACCTCATATACCCCAGTGCTCCTGTTGGGGTCCTTCACGGGTGACTGACATTTAACACAAGAAAAGGGCAATTTCTAGATGCCGTTCAGAGTCTTGGTTAATCTTTTAAGCCACAAGATTGACTTCTTTGCTGTGTTTCTCCCCTTATTATACTTCTCTAGATATAAATAGGTGAAAGGGACCATCCTACCATTTATCCATCAGCCGTGCATTTCCAGTACCGAGAAAGTGTGCAGTCACAAGTATTGATTATTCACTATGTGCTGAGCCTTGTGCTAAAGGGTGGGCAAGTGTAACACCATTGAGTGGGGGGAAAGGAAGCCTTACAAACAAAATTGGAGGCTGCACCCATCACTATGCAAGATGAGGTCCTGAGCTCTACTTGACGGCACAATGAAAGGCTTCCCAGAAAGGTGACGGTTGAGCTGGGTTTCGAAGTATGAATAGGAGTTTGAGCTGGGCTTTGAAGTATGAATAGGAGTCTGACAAATAGAACAAGTATGCACATGCACAGCATGATAATTTGAGTTTGAGCCATGTGGAGAGGTGATAGTACGAGACAGTGGGAAGAACACTAGGCAGGAGATCAAGAAACACACATTCTTGTCCTCATTTGTACACTTTTGGGTAAGTCATTTAGCATCTCTAGCCTGCAGACTGTTGGGTGAAGGTGTTTTGAAAAAGAAAAAAATACTCAACAAATGTAAGGAGACTATTCTCTCCCATCAATCAGCATTTCCATCCTCAGCTCTTTCACACAAGAGTTCATGGCTATGCCTGCTTGAAATTCACATTTCCTTTCTTGCCCTTCGCTGGTCCCCAAAGTCATCTTTTTCTTTTCAGGAGGCATTTCAAAGCTGGTTCTCATTCAGCACCGCATGCTCATCGAGGAATAGATTTTAAAATTTAAATCCATACCTGAGCCCCCCGTATGGATGCCACATTGTGCTTTGTGCTGTGAAGTCTACCCATTCCCCTGGGAACCCCTAATCCAGTAGAAGAGACGGTTACGTGCAGAAACAACTCTGACCCAGGCAGACAGGGACAAAGTGAGGAACCCTGTGAACTAGTAATCGAGGGACAGATGTGCCGTGCACCGGTGACTCTCCTATAAATTTAACGGTAAATGAAAAAGCCTTCGTGCAGCAAGAACCTCACACCCGCAGAGTGTTATTCTATTTACACCTCACTTCCCTTTACGTGATCTCATTTGATCCTCACAATGAACTGGGGGTGTAAGAAGGTGTCATTTTAGTTTCTGGGTGAGAAATCCAGACCTGGGGAAATTAACTCTTCTGCTCAGAGTTTATAGCAGCAGTTGGGGAAACGGGATTGATTTTTAAATTCAGTAACTTTTTGTACAGCACCGGCTGGGTGGACACAGATTTTGGAGGCTGGAGGTGGGATAGAGTGGGACGGAGTGGCAAGTTCTTGATACGGCTTCTCCTTTAAAAAAAAAAATTGTGGTTGATTGATTTTCCCTGTGGGGATGCTGGGGTGAAACTAACCACATCACCAGTTTCACGGATTAACCAACAGGTGGCGCCAGGTCCCAATGCAAACCTTGCTCCCTGAAGCTTCAGCACACTGACCTTGCCTGGGGCCTCACCAATTCAATCGGGCAGAATGAAGTAGGGCTCATAACCCTGCTTGTTGGCATAGACAGGGTCTGCTCACTTACACACTTCAAGTCCTTACGCCAGGACTATAAGGCAGGCACGAGGAAGTGGAAGGCGTCTGGGCTTTGGGCCATATTCTCTGCAGAATATACACTCTGCCATTCATGCGGGTTGAACGCTTGGGACGAGCAATCCAACCTCTCTCAACTCCAGGGCCTCACCTCTCACGGGGAGTGACCAGCGCCAACCTTTCCCAATGGTTTTGTGAATATTAGTCATGCACATACAGTGGCTGGCATGTGCTAACTGTTCAGTAAACAGTAGAGGTAAGAAAACTGTGAATATATCTTCTCACTCCCCACCCATTTGTTTTCTGAAAGCCACGTCCAAATACTTAGTCCAGTGTCTACTATCGGTGGGGTATTGTTCTTGCAACTGGACTGTTTGGAAGAGGATTCTTCTGTGAAGAATGAGCAAAGTGAAAAGCATGAAGTAGTAGAAAGAGAAGAAAATTATAGTCTTTATGCTATGAGGGCTTTGGTCCTCTTTCTCAGAAATAACATTATTTTGTCAAAAGGCCCAAAACATAATGGACCAATGCATACTTATTAATTAGGTACAAAACTAAGTGCTCTCCACCAGTGGTCCCCAACCTTTTTGGCACCAGGGACTGGTTTCATGGACCACAATTTTTCCACGGATCGGGGTGAGGGTTTGGTTTGGGGATAATTCAAGTGCATCACATTCAAGCTCATGTCCTTCTATGTGGCCCCATTCCTAACAATCCCAGATGGGTACTAGTACTTGGCCCAGAGGTTGGGGACTCCTGCTCTACATTTTTGAAATATAAGATAAAGACTTTTTCCTCTCGAAATTTATAGTTTAATAAGGAAGAAAGGACTAATACATGAAATGATGAAAATACCAGATTATGATTATGTATGTAGTTAATTCTTTAATGAGATGTTTGTGTAGGATGTAGGGTAGTGTTTTTGATTTCCTGCTCATGCAATCTGCTCATTTCTGTGATGTTTGGAATGGCTGGTTACCACAGTAATTTCTGGGGAATCATAGCCAACCTGTCCATAAACAACCTGGAGGACAACAGTGAACAAAATCCACAGAGGCCATGAGTGAAGAGCCCCCTTACCGTGAATATGTTCTAGTCAGCACAGTAGGTCACCCTTAGCAAGCACCCAGTCTTGTGAACCTCTGAGCTGGGTTCGTTCTTGCAGACTGCAAGATAAAAGAGCTGTCAGGCTACCTAAGGAGCAGAAGGTTTTATGAGAATATGCAAATCGCAAATAAACAATGGGACAGTTTCTGAGACGGCTTCATGCAGCCTGGAAGTTGTTCCATTCTGGCCTCTTCGACAGCGGGCGTTTCTTGCTTCCTTCTGCTGCGTGAGTGTGGACACTCTGCTGTACTGTTCCTACTACTGTCGAGTGACTGCCTATGTCCCCCTCTTTTGTTTCCTTTAATATCAGGGTTTCTGCTAACTTGTGGCTTGGGCTCATGCCTTCTGTTAGCTTCTGAATAACTTCTTTTTACCACTTTTTTCTATGTCTCTTTCCTTCTGTCCAGCAACCATCTACCTGGTGAAGCCTCTTTTGAGGTTGAATAGGGGGTTCGATTGCATTGTCCATTCACCATGAATCACTGCATGCTCCTGGGTCACCCAGTGAGCTCCTGATGAAGTCTTTTGGTTGGTTTGGATTGGGTGTCCTTCCTTAATTCATTTAATCATGCTCACAGTTTGGGGGCTACATGGTTCAGAGCCCTGGGATCTGCATGTCAGGAAACCTTCAGCAGGGGGTTATGGTCATGACAGCTAGGGTGAGGACCCTCAGCAGTGACAGTAACTGTAGCCACATTTAATGGTGCTCCCAAAGGGCTGCATAGAACACCACTGTACAAGAAACAAGAAATAAACATTTTAACGGAAGCTTCCTGTGCAAGCCATGGGAACTGTGCCCATGTGTATAAGTTTCTTATTTTTAGTGTTCAAATTCCCACAGACTTAGTGGCTTGAAGCCTATGGGCTCAGTGGGTCAGAGGTTCTATGTGGGTATCATTGGACTGAAACACGGGTGTGGACAGGGCTGCATTCCGTTCTGGAGGCTCTAGTGGAGCTGAAATCAGTTCCTTGCCGTCGTAGGATTGAAGGCTCTTTTCCTCGCTGGCCGTCAGCTGAGGACTCACTTTGCAGAAGCTGCCTGCTTTCCTTGGCTGGGCGCCCCTTCCTCTGCCTTTCAGAGGAAGGTCAAGAGCGGATCTTCCAACAACCGCAGATCAAGTCACTCTCAAGCTTCAAACCTTTCCCGCTTCTTCTTCTCTTCCCTGCAGTCCATCTGCCTCCCTCTTCCACTTTTAAAGACTCATGGGACTAGACTGGGCCTATCAGAATAATCTCGGGTGATCCCGCCCCCGCCTCCCCTACTCAAAGTCTGTACTGTTCATCATATCTGCAAAGTTCCTTTTACTACGTAAGGTAACACATTCATAGGTTCTAGGGAAGGGGGCACAGATACTTCTGGGAGCCATTATTCTGCCCATCCCACCATTTTTTGACTTGTACTTGGGTTGGCTCTGACAAATATAAATCCTTCAGGACCTATCTCAGTTTCGTGTCCCCCCTGAAGCTTTCCTAGAGTATATTGTGCTTGGCCACGCTGATCTGTTTTCCCTTTGACTTCCGATGGCACGCATTGGTTCTCCCACATTATGTCACCTGGTTTATGGTACTCTCGATGGTTCCCGCTACTCTGTGTATGTATTCTGTGTCTCTGTCACTTCCTCAGTGAGACTGCGAATTCTTGAGGAAGTGCTCGCACCTTTTGTATTCCTGATGGCATTCACTCAGTGCTAGGTAAACAAACAGAAGCCACTCAAGAAATATTTAAGATAATATACAATATACTTCCGGGGAGGCATACAGCCTAGTGAAGGCTCTCTCCTGCAAATGATGACTGCTTCAATGAGCTACCTGTCCCAATGACAAAGAATTCTTCGAAGACGCTTTCTAATTCTCTTCTCTCACTCTGGCCGCCAGGAATTATTAGAATTTAAATCAATCCAGCAAGGTCTTTAGGACATAGTAGAGTCCCTACCCTTGGACTGTATTATTTTCTTCATGAAATAGGCATGGTTAGAGTTCAGGAACCCTTTATGGAGAAAGGTCATATAATATCATAATGACACTAAATTCAAGTCTCCTATAAAGATAAAACAATCGAATGATGGGAAGTTCAAAGTTACGCCTGCGTTCCATCATTCCACTTCACTTCCAAAGTCCATTGAATGTGTCCATAAAGACAAGACCAGAGTTATTAAAGAACCAGACAACAGACCATTAATTTGCTACTAAAAACAGTGATTTGTAGTACGGCCCAAGCTGAGAAGGCCCATGGAGAAATGATCTCAGGACCCATGCTATCCTGGCTCGCCCACCCACCTCCACAGAGGAGGCTGTAGGAGAGCCAGCATCCTGGGGCAGCTCCCTCTTTTTTTTTTTACTGCATAGAGGAGAAAGCCAGATTATCATTTTTGCTTTTTGTTTTTCCCCAGATGTCTGAGGCAGGCAGCCTCCGTGTGTGGAAAATGGAGTCTGTCTTGAGTTTGAGCAGCTTATTGGTTATATGATCCAGTCTCATTCATCGCTCTGTGACTTCAACACTCAGGGAAGATACTCTTCCTCCAAAGGAAGAGGAGGAGATGAGAGATTGGAAATTTTACTCCCGCTGTTCCTCCCTGCAGGATGGAACCAAAGCCCCCTCTCTTCTGTGGACACGTGAGGGCAGGGATAAATACTGGCCTATCTTGGCCTTTTCAGATACTTTTATGGAGCTCCCTTTAGTTAGCAGTCACCAGACTGGGTCTTTGGTACACATTTCTCATTGATCCTTACACTAACCTGGTGGTCAGATATTCACGGTGCACGGTTTGATCTTTAGAAGCCATTATTTCTCCCCTCCGCCCTGTCACCCCTCAAAGGAGGTGCTCTGACAAGGGTTAAGAGTATAAGTGGGCCATTGGGTTAGGGGTGGGAGAGTGTTTTGTTGCGTTTTTTAGAAAACCTAGGGGATAGTTGACTATGTGTTCAGTGTGTAGTGCAATTTTTTTTGCTTTTGTAATTCCTTTTGCTTTGTTAGTTTGGAACCTCGTTATCTGCAGAATTCTCTTTTGAACCCCGTTTCCTGCATAGCTGGCAGTGGTAAGAGATGCTCTCCTTTCCCCAATATCTTTTTAAAAAGCTTTTCTTGTTTATGTTTACAGAAAAGTTGCAAAAGTAGTATCAGGTTTACATGTACCTTTCACCAATCTTTGCCTGGTGTTAACCTGTATAACTATAGTATAACATAATGATCAAAATCAATGATTAAAGCGTTGAGAAATTAACCCTGGTACAGTCCCACTCAACTCAACTGCAGGCCTTGCTGAAATAGCACGCCTTCCCCACCCCCTCCTCACCTGCCCACATCCTTTTCTGTTCCAGGATCCTATCCAGAACCTCACTTGCACATGTTAATCTATGTCTTTAGTCTCTCCCAACCTGTGACAGCCCTACATTATTTCTGTGTCTTTCGTAACCTTGGCATTTTGATGAGTACCGGGAAGGTATTTTGCAGAGTGTCTCTCCATTTGGGTTTTGTCAGGATTAGATGAGGCTCTGCATTTCTAGGCAGGAACACCACAGGTGACGTTTGTCTTAGCGATATCAGGAAGTAGACGTACCTTGCCACCATGGATGCTAATTTTGATTACTTGGTTAAGGTGGTAATTACCTTAAGCTTGCCACCTTACGTAATCCGGTCTGGTAAGCAGACCAGATTACTTGGTCTGTTGGGTTTCCACCATACAGTTATTATTTTTACCTTTGATATTGATACATATACTGAGAAAGATTACTTTGGGAGTATGATAATCTTTTTTTCCCTCAGGCTTTTGCCTGTTGATATTAACATCCATTGGTGGATCTTGTCTGTATCAGATAAATCCTTCTTTGCAAATTGCACTTTTGAGACAGATTTTTTAAGACCAATTTGAACACCTCTGAGCCTTGATATTGCTGTTGCTGAATCAGTTAATATGTGAGTAGCATGACCGGTATTTTCAAGCCATGTCCTCAGAGGTGCTAGAAATTGGACTTCGTTTTTCTGTAACTCAACCCGATCTCTACTTTGAACCTCATTTCTTCTTGGTAGTACAATATGTACCCAGTTAATTCCAGTTTTGATGAAGTATGTCAGGTTAGGCACATTTTAGGGCTTTTTCTGCCCAAATGCTTCTCAGAGATTGGTTCAGAAAGATGCGGTAACCACTTTCTGCAGTGGGCCAGTTCAGTAACGCACCCTCTTACGCCCTTCCCCGACTCTCTCCTTTCCCCCCTCACGCATGCTTCTCTGTACTTCCTAGAAAATAGTCACAATTAAGTCTTCTCAAGGCTCTACTTCTTCTTTTGCAGGCTAAAACAAGGACTTTTCTTTTTTTATTTTTCTTTTTTTATTTAATTCTTATTCAAGTACAGTTTTCTGTTTTATATTCCTTGCCCTGCCCCCCCCAGTGCTCCCCACCTCCCTCCCATTTCCGTCCCCCACCTTAATTATTGTCCATGTGTCCTTTATACTTATTCATGTGAGTCCCTCCCCTTTTCCCCTATGATTCTCTCCCCTCTCCTCTCTGGACCCTGTCAGCCTGTTCCGTATTTGAGTGTCATTGGTCATATTTTGCTTGCTTGTTTGTTTTGTTGTTTAGATTCCTGTTAAAGGTGAGATCATATGGTATTTGTCTTTCACCGCCTGGCTTATTTCGCTTAACATAATGCTCTACAGTTCCATCCATGATGTTGCAAAAGGTAGGAGCTCCTTCTTCCTTTTGCAGCATAGAATTCCATTGTGTAAATGTACCATAGCTTTTTGATCCAGCCATTGACCGATGGGCATCTAGGTTGCTTCCAACTCCTGGCTATCGTCAATTGTGCTGCTATGAACATCGGGGTGCGTAGGTTCTTTTGGATTGGTGCTTTAGGGTTCTTAGGATATACTCCTAACAGTAGAATTGCTGGATCAAAAGGCATGTTCATTTTTAGTTTTCTTAGAAAATTTCATACTGTTTTCCATAGTGATTGTACCAGTCTGCAATCCCACCAACAGTGAGCTAGGGTCCCCTTTTCCCCACAACCTCTCCAGCACTTGTTGTTTGTTTCTTTGTTTATGATAGCCATTCTGACTGGTGTAAAGTGGTATCTCATTGTGGTTTTAATTTGCATCTCTCTGATAGCTAGCGATATCGAGCATCTTTTCATGTGTCTCTGGATCCTCTGTATGTCCTCCTTGGAGAAGTGTCTGTTCAAGTCCTTTGCCCATTTTTTAATTGGATTGCTCATCTTCTTTGTGTGGAGTTGAGTGAGTTCTTTGTATATTTTGGAGATTAAACTTTTGTCTGAGGTATCATTGGCAAATATGTTTTCCCAAACTGTTGCTTCTCTTTTTATCTTGATACGGTTTTCCTTAGCCATGCAGAAGCTTTTAATTTTCATGAGATCCCATTTGTTTATTCTTTAACAAGGACTTCTCTTATATCCCTAGACCCCACTCAGAAACGAACCCAGTCCTCCTTTGCTCTCTGAATGCCAAAATTATCTGGAGAGAAGCATTTTCCCATTTATCACTTCCTTTAGTCAAAGATCTGAGCTTCTTTAAAGATGGAGATTCCTCCATCCCTCCCCCTCATCACATATGGAACTTCCCTATCCTTTCCTACATCACATTTCTGCTCTGCGTATAGTCCATCACTTATTTAACCTGCATCCCACTGATGGACACCCTTTGCTATCACAGACAACATGGTGGTGAGTTTCGTTGTACATTTGCACGTTTGACGGACACTTCCAAGCTGATCTGCATTGTCTGAACTGCCTCCATTGTCTCTATTCTCTTATCAGCAATGTGAGAGATTACGGTTTCCCTACAATTTCACCAGCACTGACACCTCTCAAAGCTGACAATCTGGCAGACAAAAATTGTGCCTCATTTTAGTTTATTTTTTCTCCTTTTTTTTCCTGACTGAGATTGGGCATCTTTTCATGTATTGAAGAGCTACTCATACTTTCAGTGCTTCTTTGTTCCTGTTCTTTTTCCCCTTCTTTTATTGGCTCGTTGGTGTTCTTGATTTTCCTGTGCTCATTGTGAAGGAAATTTTCCTTTTGTCTATGGTATGAGTTTCAGGTATGTTTTCCCTTGGTTTTTCATTTGTATTTTGGCTTTGCTTATGCTGACTTTTGCCATGGAGAATTTTAAATTTTGTTAGTAGAGGTGTGGACTTTTTATGCCAATAAAATTGACTTAATGTCACTAACAAAAGCTAAAACTACAGTCTTGGTTAGGAATTTCTCCAAATGTCAGTGTAATGCACCTTTCAACAGAATATAGCAAAATAACAGAGGGAAAAAGCCATTTGGCATTGCAACTCGTTAATGAGAAGTTTGTAACATTGTCTTCCAAAATGTTGAAAGCCATGCACTGACCTATGTTGGCTGTGTTAGAAACTCTCAGGTCCTTCCAAACATCACATGGCATTTTTTTATTTTTTAAAAAAAGATTTTATTTATTTATTTTTAGAGAAGGAAAGGGAGGGAGAAAGAGAAAGAGAAATATCAATGTGTGGTTGCCTCTCACATGGCCCCCACTAGGGACCTGGGCTGCAACCCAGGCATGTGCCCTGACTGGGAATCGAACCAGTGACCCTTTGGTTTGCAGTCCGTGCTCAGTGCGCTGAACTACACCAGCCAGGGCGCATGGCTTTCTTAAAGAAGATGCAGGGGCTACTTGGCTTAGGGGTCAGCAGGGGCTTAATCAGAACTTCCAATTTATTTTATTTTCCTTTAAAGTTATTTGGCTCCCACATCAGATTGTGTTTTCTGTTCCTTAGGAGCATTTGGGAAATTACTGATAAATGGTGTAGACCTCTGGAGCCGTGACTGTGCCCAGGGGCTTAAGCCTATTAATGCTTCAGAAAGAAAAGTCTTGATCCTTCATCTTGGTGTTTCTTTTATGGCAGAAATAAACACACAGTTACCTAACTTCTTTAAAAACTTTGCTAAAATTTCTCTCAAATTTTTAAATTGAGGTATAATGTACATACAATAAAATGCATAAATTTTTCAGAGTTTAGTTTCATGAAATTTAATAGCTGTGTACACCCATGTAACTACCACCCATCAAAATCATATAGAACATTTCCATTTCTTCTGGAATGTTCCCTTATGCTCATTTTTAGTCATCCCACTGCTGCCGCGCCCCCCCCCCCACCCCATCCAATAAGAGGCAACCTGCTGATGGGCATTTGGGTTGCTTCCAGATTTTTGCTGTAGTGAATAAGTTTGCTATGAACATTGCTATCTATCATTTTTGTGGGTTTAAGTTTTCAGTTCTCTCAGATAAATGTGTATAAATGTAATTGCTGACTACGAGGCAGATAAATGTTTGTGGAAACTGCCAAACAGTTCTCCAAAGCCGTGTGCCATGTTACATTCTCAGCAACGCAGGAGAGTCCCAAGTCCCAGCTGTCCCACGTCATCATCGACATTCGGTGTTGTCCATTTTTGATATTAACTATTCCAGTGAGTGTGGTTGATGCCTCATTTTGATTTTATTTTGAAATTTCCTTTGAATAATAATGAGCTTCTTTTTATATCCTATTGGTCACTTGTCTATTTTTGTGAAGTGTTTGTTCCAACGTTTTGTCCATTAAAAAATTAAGTTGTCATGTACTTTTTGTACTCCTTATTTGTAGGAGTTCTTTATATGTCCTGGATAGCAGATTTTTAAAAACAGAAGTTTAGCAAATATTATTTTCCCTGGTCTCTGACTATTAATAGTGGAGGTTTTCAATGAGCAGAAGTTTTTGATTTTTTCTCTCTTATTTTTATTGTTATTCAAGTGCAGTTGTCTCCATTCCCTGCCACCCTCCACTTCACTCCCCTTGCTCACCCCTCCCTGCCTCCCATCCCCAATCCTACCCCCTTTGGCTTTGTCCATGTGTCCTTTATACATGTTTCTTAACAACCCTTCCCCTATTTTTCCCCATTTTCCTTCTTCCCCCTCCCCTCTGGTTACTGTCAGTTTGTTCTTTATTTCAATTTCTCTGGTTATATTTTGCTCGCTTGGTTGTTTTGTTGATTAGGTTTTACTTATAAGTGAGATCATATGGTGTTTGTCTTTCACTGCCTGGCTTATTTCACTCAGCATAATGCTCTCCAGATTCATCCATGCTCTCACGAAGGGTAGGAGATCTTTCTTTCAAAAAAACTATGGTACAATTACACAAGGGAATACTATGCTGCAGAAAGAAAGAAGGAGAAGTTTTTAATTTTGATATATCTAATTTATCAATTTTTTCCTGTGGCTACTGTATCTGTGACCTAAGGAAGTTTCATCTACCTGGAGCCGTATTGCCATAGTTTTGAAGTTCAGGTCTATGATCCTTAAATTAATTTTTATATATAGAATGAGATAACAGTTGAAGTTTATGTGTGTATTAATTTTTATCTATGTAGATTCCAGTGTTTCTGCTACTTTTGCACAAAAGATGTTGCTGTGTGTGTGTGTTTGCCACATTGAGTTTCCTTGGCATATTGAAGGGAAACCAACTGACCATATATATGTGGTACTATTTCTGGAATCTCCACTTTGTCCCACTGATCTATTTGTTTATTTCTGTGCCAATAGCACACTGTCTTAATTAATACTACTTTATGGTAGTTTTGAAATCAGAGAGTGAACATCTTCAATTTTTTTCTTTCTCTTTTTTTTGAATTTTTAAAAAAAGATTTTATTTATTTATTTTTTTAGAGGGGAAAGGAAGGAGAGAGAGAAATATCAATGTATGGTTGCCTCTGGTGTGCTCCCCGCTGGGAACTGGCCTGCAACCCAGGCATGTGCCCTGACTGGGAATCGAACCGTGATTGTGTGGTTCACAGGCCCACGCTCAATCCACTGAGCTACACCAGCCAGGGCTCAATTTTTTTCTTTTTCAAACAAGAAAACTACTTCAGATTCTTTGCATTTCTATAAAACTTTAGAATCATCCTGTCAATTTCTTCAAAAGAGTCTGTTTAGTTTTTAGGATTGCATGAAAAAGATCGAGTTAGCTAAAACAGACATCTTAATTGTATTGAGTTCTTTAAACTATGAATATAGTATACCTTTTCTTTCATTTGTCTTAGAAACTTTTGTAGTTCTTAGTTTTGGGGTCTTGTGCATCTTTTGCTAGAATTATTCCTATATTTGATGTTTTGTGTTGTTATTATAAATAGTATTGTTTTAAAACCCTACTTTGTAATCATTTGTTGTTAGCATGTAGAAATAGAATGGATTTTTGCATATTTCCCTGTTGTGTCTCACCAAATCCACTTGTCAGTTTTAATAGGATTTTTTTGTAGATTCCTTGAGGATTCCTGGATACACAATTATATTATCTGCAAACATGACAGTTTTACTTCTTCCTATCAAAGCCACATGCCTTGTTGTTCTTTTCTCTGCCTTATTATCTTATTGCCTCTGGTACAAGATTACCAGTGTACTAGCAGAGTACAGTGAATATAAATGGCAAGAGTGAACAGCTTGCTTTGTTCTCAGTCTTAGGGAGAAAGCTTTCAATGCTTCACATTATAAGTATTTTATTAGCTGCTAGTCTTTTTTATATTCCCTTCATTAGATTGAGGTTTTCTTCTATTCTTTATTTTCTGACTGTTCTTTTTCTTTAAATCATGAATAAATGTTGAAGTTTGTCAAATGAATTTTTTGGTCCTCTCAGTTATTAAATCTTTTAAAATGACAATATTTAATAAATACTAGGAATCAAAACAAATTTATAGCTAGATCTGATGGATCAGTACAAACCTTACATTCACTGGTCTTAAATAATACATATTTTTCCCCAAAGTGAAATTATAATGAAAAGTTTTAAAAAATTTCCATGGAGGATATGCCTGCTTGTTTTTCTTCTCCCCACAAAGTTTGATGCTCATAAAAAGAACTTAAAGAAGTTAAGGTATTTGGTTTACTTAATTAACTTTGCTGATGGCCACTTTGACTTTTTAAATTGTGTTTTCTTATTTTCTATCTTCTAACATTATGAACTGCCTAATAATTTTTTGATGGAAGCGTTATAAAATAAATATATAGCAAACATGAACAGATTGTTGTAAGTCCATTTTATTGTTCTTCCCACAAGAAGCATGTAGAACCATCACGAGTCAAGGGCAGGGTCACCCTTACTGCATTGTCAAGTCAGGCAGTATTTCTGCAGGGAAACCACAAGCATTGGGGAGAAATGCAATGAATACATAGCCATGTGATTCTATCTTGACTCCAACAACTTGTAAATTTGTGTCTCCTGCCAGACTTCTCCTTGGCTCCATCTTGCATACTTAGCTGCTATTCAATGTTCTCACATATATCTCAATGGCATCTCAAGGTTAACATGTTCCAAACTCATTCCTGACCTTCCCCAACATGTCTTCCTTTCCCACGGCCTTCTCCTTTCAATAAATGGCAAGTCCATTTCTCTGGTGAAGCACCTAGGAGCCATTTACAATTCATCTCTTTTACTCATGTCTCACATCTGACCACATAAGTCTCATCCAACAAATATGCAAATTATATCCTGAAACTGACCCTATGCAACCAATTTCACCACTGCCATTATGATCTAAGTCATTGTCACTTCCCACCTAGATTATTGCAATAGATTTTCCTCATCGGTCTACCTACTTCTGTCCTGTTCTTTTTAGAACAATCTCAATAACTCAAAGATCTTGTCAAACTTTTTTTTAAAATAGTTTCTTTTTAATATTTATTTATTTATTTTTAGAGGGGAAGGGAAGGAGAGGAAGAGAAACATCAATGTATGGTTGCTTCTCGTGCATCCCCTGCTGGGAAATGGCCCCTGCCGGGAACTGGCCTGCAACCCAGGAATGTGCCCTGATTGGGAATTGAACCACGATCATCTGATTCACAGGCCTGCACTCAATCCACTGAGCTACACCAGCCAGGGCATCAAACTTTTTGTCAGATCTTGTCACTTGGCTTCATTCCTCTGCTCCAAACTTGCTGAGAGCTTTGTTTCTGCCTGATTCAGAATAAAAGCCAGAGACTTTACAGTAGCCTATAGCATTTGCACAATCTGCCTGCCCATCATCTCTCTGAGCTCCTTCTGTTCTCCTACTCTTCTTATCTCTCATTCCACTCTGCAACAGTGGCCTGAGAGATAAATAGTAAACAGTGGCCTGGTTACTGTTTTCTAAACATGCAGGCACCCTTTCTGGGCCTTTGCACATGCTCTTCTTCCCGCGTGGAACACTTTGGCCAGGTATCATCACGCGTTGCTTCCTCACCTCCTTCTGACTTTAATCAATGTTACCTTTGCATTGAGGGTTTTTCTGGCCAATGTAACATTGCAATCTTTCCTCAGGACTCTCTCTCTATCCCATTTCTCTACTTTATTTTTTCCCTTAACTCTTATCATTGCTTATAAATTGTGTTAGTTTCCTTGGACTTCTATAACAAAGAACCACAAACTATGTATCTCAAAACAGATGTTTATTCTCGCATGGTCCTGGAGGCTAGAACCCCAAAGTCAAGGTGTTGGCAAGGTGGGTTCCCTCTTGAGGCTTTGAGGGAGAATCTGATCATGCATCTCTCTTAGGTTTGGGGGATTACTGGCAATCTCTGACTTTTTTTTTTTACTTGAAGCCATATCATTCCAATCGTCACTTTGTGCTCTCCCTGTATTTCCCTGTGTCCACATTTCCTTCTTATTAGAAGTGCATCCGTCATATTAAATTTGGGGCCCCCCCCAATCCAGTATCATCTCATTTTACATTGACTGCATCCATAAAAACTACATTTTTAAATAAGGTCTTATTTATAGGTTCCTGGTAGATGTAAGTTTTAGGGGAAGTTCCTGGTGGACACTATTCAACTCAGCATGCTAATAATATGTGAGGTCTGTCTGGAACAAGTCCAGCTATCGTTTGTATGAGAATGGTTAGTGTAGCATCTATATAACCTGGCAGCCAAGGAGAGTGGACTGGAATGCACATGCATGGAAAATGACAACTTCACTGTACTAGTCAGTGGGGGCCGTCAAGACTGTTGAGTGAGCATGTGTACTGTGTGGCTGTCACATTCAAGATGACTGAGTAAGTAGAAAAACAAATCTGCATAAAATTTTGCATTAAGCTCGAATATTCTCCCATGGAAACTATTTGGATGATTCCGAAGGCTGCAGCTATGGGCAACTGGGATTGGCAGCTGCATCACAACATACGCTCTCATGCATCATGTCTCATGCAGAGTTTTTTGTCAAAACACTAAATTGCCGAGGCAACTCAGACCCCTTACCGCCCAGATTCGGTGCCCTGCAACTTCTGGCTTTTCCCAATACCAAAATCGCCTTTGAAAAGGAAGCAATGTCAGACTACCAGTGAGATTCAGGAAAATACACATGGGGTAACTGATGGCCAATGGGAGAACCGATTGAGGTCCCAAGGTGTCTACTTTGAAATGGACTGAGGTGTCATGGTCCTACGAATAAGGTTTCTTGTGTCTTCTTCAAGAAATGCCTCTATATTTCATATTCCATGGCTGGATACCTTCAGGATAGACCTCGTATTTATCTTGTTTATTGTCTCTTTTCCTCACTAAAATGTAAAGTCATGAGAACTCTACTCATCACTGCATTCCTCATCCAAAGGTTAGTCTGACACACATAGTAGAACTTAGTAAAATAAATAATACCTGTGGTTGGCCAAGGTAGAGTTCATTTAGATGGAAGATGCCCAGATATATTAGAACAGGTGATACTATGTTGTAGAGGGAGTTCATTTTTCTACGAAGTGCAGTCCATGGGCTAGGAATTCAATCAGAATACTTTATTCTTTGAATTCCACTTCCCCCACCCAAATCTACTTACAGGCTTTGAACTAGCCTCCAACAACCTCTAATACTATAAAATAGAAAATACTACCTGCTGTAAAAGACACTAAAATCCTGAATAAAATGACCACATGCACCCGAGGACCATTCTTTTAAGACCATTCTAATGTCATTCAGTGATAGAAGGCACTAAAGAAACTTCTGCCTTCCCTCAATTCTCTGGATGAATAATAGAAAATAAAATAAGACAGTCCAAGAAAAATATTTCCAAACAAAACAAATAAAAGCCCCTGACAGCCTTTTGACTTCAAAGCAAAGCTCTACTCACATTTAATCCTAGTGTGTAAGCTCTCGGGTACAGATGAGTCAACAGCAGCTAAAGTAACAGATAAAACACGAAACCTCTTCTCTCAATACGAGCCTCTATATCCCATTCAAAGAACTCATCTGTAAGGCATACATTCTTTTTTCGCAACCAATGGCAATGACATGTGATTAGCAAAGGTTGGCACACAGGGCATACTTTGTGAAAATAAAGGCAGAGATTGGAGCACAAATTCTGCAAGCTGGGAAATGCCAATGACTGTCGGCAAGCTAGGAGCAGGTAGAAGAGATTCATGGAACAGGGTTCTTCCTCATGGTGTTCAGAAGGAACCAACCCTGCAGCCATCTTGATTTAGAGCTTCCGGCCTCCAGAACTGGGAGACAATAAGTTCCTGTAGCTTAAGCCACCAGTCTGTGGCACTTTGCTGTGGGAGCTCTAGCAGCTCTAGCTCTTGCCAGCTACGTCACACATAGGAGGAGACAGAGAAATTCCCTTTCTCTTGGAATTGCTGCATATGGCTTCCGTTTGCAAGGTGCCTATAGGATAAGTAAACCTGGAATTGTCCTAGAGACAGGGTGCACCAGACCTTTTCTACCTTGAAGTTAGAAATAAAAACTTCCCCCTCCCTAGGATGTTGGTCTGCAGGAAGGAAGTGTTCTCTGGGGTTCTGGGGTTTTTTTGTGTGTGACTTGGATGCTGGAATTGGGCCTGAACATGAATGAGCTTTGGGGCCTGGTACATCCATGAGATGTAATTAGGGAAAATCAGAGAGTGGTCACAAGGAATGGGAACACCTTGGACTCAAGGCCACTGGAGAACAAAGGCCTTGTGAGTGCCTACTGGGAAAGTATCTTTCCTGGCAGAACTCTGTGAAAAGACTGGGAAGTGAAGGATTTATTCCTAAAATCAAGGACGAGTAATGCCCTTGATTTTTTGAGGGCAATTTGGATGGTGCAGGCCATGCTTTCCCTCCCAGAAAGCTCTGGTTTCTTCAAGAGAGCCTGATTTGAGACTTTTCCAAAGCAGACTGACGTCTCCTGCTGGAGAAACCCCACTGTCTTCACACTGCTGACCTTCCTTGCTCCCCAGCAGCCCTGGTCCTCAGCAGGCCACATTCAGAAATCCAGCTTTCATCTCTCATGCAATCCGACCTTTGCTTTTTTCCTTAGATTGGGTGTGACCCATAGCTCTGCACCCCGCAAGCAAAGGGGCCAGTGGTTTCTACTTTCACTCTTATCCCTTCACGTCATCCTCACCCTCTAGGGTCAGTGTTTGAATGTACAGGAGAGAAAACGGAGGAAAAGAAAATAAACCCTCTTGATTAATATAATTCTCTTGGCTGATAATGTCTGGTGTCCACTAAAATTCTTCTCTCATGAGGCTCTCCTTGTGGGTTCTTCAGGGCCTGATCTGATGTTCTTTTCCTACAGGCATCACTATGCTCCCAGATCCTGCATTTTGGAAGGACATGCTACACAGATTCTTTCTGCCTGGAATTCCTAGACCTGGGCTGGATATGAGCTGGACTGTGTCATTCCAAATTTCATGTGCTGCTGTCTCAACTCCCAGTACTGCTGAAAGTGACTGTCTTTGGAGTGACTGGTCTTTAAAGAGGTAATTGAGTTAAAATGAGGTCATTGAGATGGGCTGCAATCCAATATAACCAATGTCCTGATAAGAAGAGAAAATTAAGACACAGACAAACACAGAGAAAAGACCGTGGGAAGACACAGGGAGCAGATGACCATGTATGTATCAAAGACAGAGAACTAGAAAAACCACCCCCACCAACATCTTGGTCTTGAATTCAGCCTCAAAGAATGAGAAAAAACATCCTATTGTTTAGGTCACCCTCTCTGTGGCACTTATATAAAGATTGCGGCAGCCCCGGTAAACTAATAAACCTTGGAAGGCATGTGGGTGGAACTCTTTCAATATGGCCCCAGCCTGGCAGCTGTCATGGTGTCTACTTGGCGGAGAGGGAGATTCATGCCTCCTTTTTCTTTTGAGTTCCTGATCTCCCCTTCTATTTCCATCTCCTGCCATCTCAGGAAACCTCAGGTCATTCCTGTCCTCAGAGTTCTCTATTGCAGCAAATATGCAGACAGGGGTGAGATGTCGGGTTCTCTTTTGTAAAGTCCCAAGCTCTCTCGGGGTCCTCCCCATCTACCTGGGAAGGGGAGACAAAAGATGCTGCAGGAAGGGAAGGAGAAATGCCACACCACTCTCTCTTCTGTGAATTTCCCGCACCTCCATTCATTCAATGGCATTTATTCACCCTCCTCTCTCCATTCATTCCATTGGCAAATATTGGTTAAATGCCAAGCCCCATTCCAGACATAGAAGTGAACAAAGAAGTTTCTTGCTCTCTTGTAGCATCTAGAGGTGAAGACAGAAACGATTAACAAGTAAACAAGCCGTATGCTGTATTATATGATGTTAGAGGCAAAGAACAATAGAGCAGAATGTGGGAGGGGTTGGTAGTTCTAGTGTATCTAAGATGATTTCATATAAGAACATTACGATACAAGAACATTTGTGCATGCACTTGTGGGAACTGAGAGTAAAGCAGTCAGACTATCTGAAGGAAGATCTCTCGATGCTGAAGGATTAGGAAGTATAAAAGCCCAGAGGCGAGAGCATGCTTGGTTTGTACATGGATGAGGAAGGAGAGTGGGACAGTTGCTCTCCATAGTGACCAGGGGAACATCGGCAGGAGATGAATTTGGAAGGTGGGGTGGTTGCCGATCAGGAAAGGGCTGATCAGCAATGAAAGGGACTTTTGATTTTACTCAGAGGGAGATGGGAAGCACTGAGTTATTTTAAGCACAGAGAGACATGATCTGATGAATTTTAATGAGAATCGCTCCGGCTGCAGGTGAAAAATAGACTATTTGGAGGTAACAGAGAGAAGAAGGGAGATTGGTGTGAGAGGGGTCTGTGAGCTTCCAACTCAAGGTCCATGCCCTTTTTTTTACTTAAAAATTGCTCATTTCACTGAAGTGGTAATACGAGACAAAAGAAAAGACATAATATATAAAAAAAAAACCCAACCCAACTACATTTCTCAATCTTCCTTGCACATAAGAGAGGCCTTGTGACTAGTTCTGGCCAATGATATGGAATCAGATGTTGCTGGGTGGGGCTTCCAGGAATGCCACTTAAAAAGGGTGCCAATTCTGCTGGCACTGGCTCTTTGCCTGGTGTTTATCTCTTCTTCCTGCCTAGAGTATGGCTATGAGGATGGAACCGAAGGGGCCATCATTAAGAAAATGCAACTTGGAAGCATAATCAGCCCTGGCTGGTGTGGCTCAGTGGATTGAGCACTGGCCTGCAAACCAAAAGGTCGCTGGTTCAATTCCCAGTCAGGACAGATGCCTGGGTTGTGGGCCAGGTCCCCAGGAGGGGACACACAAAGGCAACCACACATTGATGCCTCTCCCTCTCTTTCTCCCTCCCTTCCCCTTTTTATTTATTTATTTTGTATAAAAATAATAAAATTTAAAAAGGCACAATCATATACCTCCTCCTATTTACAAGCATGGCTAATATTTAAGAAAAATGATTGTACAAAGTGCTGATGAATATGTGGAACAACTAAAACCCTCATACATTGCAGATGGGAAATATAAAATACACAATTCCATTAAAAACATTAAAAAAAATTTTTTAGAAATTTTAACCTATCCTTCCTATATGATCGAGCTATCTCATTCCTAGGTATTCACTCAAGAGAATAAAAACTTAAGTTCTTATATGAATCTCTACACTGATATTTGTAGAAGATTTATATGTCATCTCCCCAAACTGAAAAAGCTGAAATCAACTCAAATATCCTTCAGAGCGGGAGTGGATAAACAAACTGTGGTATGTCCATACACTGTAATACCACTCAAAAACCACACACACACACACAATTGAGATGTGCAACAGCCTCCATGAACCTCAAATGCATTTTTCTAAGTGAAAAAGTCAGACCCAAAAGGCTATATATTGTGTGATTTCATTTACATGACCTTCTAAAAATGGCAAAATAATAGAGATGGGAGAAGGATGGAGATAAAGGGGAGGGGCACAGGTGGTTTGCAGAGGAAGAGCGTGGGAAAACTTTCGGGGGCAACAGGACTGTTCTGTAGCGTAGCGGACACAGAACTCTACACACTTGCCAGAACTTGTAGAACTGTACCTCACAGAGCAAATTTTACAACTAAGAAATACATGTATGAAACATGGGGAAAATAGCCTGGAAACTTACCAGTATAAATCTGTCCCTTCTATTGGAAAAACAGGTAAATACGGGAAAATAAAATCATCTTCAGTCCTGAAATTCAGTGCAGTGGATCAAATAACATAATTTCCCTTCATGGAGTAGTCTGGTTCCCATGTTTAATTAATTAATTAATGTTTGAACTTTTTGTTATATTTAAAAATTTTTATTGTAATTTTTCATTACCATTTATCTCCTTTATACCCTCTCCCACCTTTGCCCATCCTCTTACCCTCCCTGCAATCGCCACACTGTTGTTCGTGCCCATGAGTCTTTTTTCTTTTTTTTTGCTTGATCCCTCAGCCCTCTAACCACTGTTGCCCAGAGCAATCAGCCTGCTCTCTCTCAATGAGTCTGTCTCTATCTTGCTTGTTACTTCAGTTTGTTCGTTAGATTCCATATATGAGTGAAACCATATGGTCATTGTCTTTCTCTGACTGGCTTATTTCACTTAGCATAATGTCCTCCAGGACTGTCCACACTATTGCAAAGGGTAAGATTTCTTTCTTTTTTACAGCTGAGTAGTATTCCATTTGTGTAAATGTCCCATAATTGTTTCATCCACTTGGTTCCCATTTTTTTAAAAAGAAATACTTGTGTTAGGAAGGCAACACAGGGAACAGAATAGTCTGAGAAGTTGGATTTTGTTGTTTTTCCCCATCTTAATTTCTACTGTTAACAACACTTGGAAAGACTCAGAACTGACAGAAAGATACACCCTTTAGCTTCTTTTCTTCCTGGTACGGAAAGTTAGCATGCCAGGCAGATTTCACTCTAACAGTTGTTAGGATGAGAAGAGATATAATCATTTTTTTCTTTCTTCCCAGAAATCTCTCTCAACGGAGAAACATAACGTGAAAAGTTTTTACATGTAAATGGCTTAGAAATACTGGGCTATTGTTATTATTAGAAATGGAAATGGTTGGGAAAGACTGCTTAGTGCCAAGGAGCCATCTGATGAGACAGCTGAAATCCTACAAAAGGGTGCGGAGAAGCAGCATCGGAACGAATAAAACCGCAGGCTGCTCGGATCACCAGATGGAGGCGGCTGCACATCTCTTACTCTGTCACCAGTTGCTCCCCATCAGTTTTCCTTCCAGGGGCACACTAGGAAAGTTCTACCCGTGAACACACACACTGAAAGTCTGCAAGCAACTCCCTTCCTTTCCCTAAGCTGCTCTGGTCTCTCTCCAGGAGGGAGGCGAGACCAGTTCTGGTTTAACTAGCAGGGAACACTGAAAACATGAGTGACACCCTCTGACGCTGCGCTCTCACGTGGTACAAATTTTTACAGGGAATAAAAGGAGGCTTCTGTGAACCACACGATCGCTGTTCGATTCCCAGTTGGGGCACATGCCTGGGTTGTAGGCCAGTTCCCAGTAGGGGACGCATGAGAGGCAACCCTACATTGATATTTCTCTCCCTCTCTCCTTCCCTTCCCCTCTAAAGCTAAATAAATAAAATCTTAAAAAAAAATAAAAGGAGGCCTATATAAGGGGGGAGAGCAGGTGGGGCTCATCACTGAGGCTTTACTGAGAGAGCTCTCTCAGAGTGTCAGATAAATGCTGTGTTTTGTCCACTCAGATGAGCCTATAAAGTTTGTGACGATGCTCTCACGTAAGGATGACTTCATGGTACTCAAAGTTAGTGTCCAGCAGGCCAGGAGGATCCAGCTGTCTTCATTGGCGGAACCCGAGCTGGAGATGAAGGAGGAACAGGGAAGTCATGTCTGGAAGGGCACTCAAACCCCTCTTGGTCAGTCTCAAGCCAGCCGAAGCCCCCGCCTGGTGTCATCTGGACTTTTTACTAGATTGCTAAATGGGTCAATCTTCTATTTTTAAAGCTATTTCTTGGCCCTCTGGGCAGGAGTGGTATCTTGACCCCAATGGTCATCTCATCTAACTGTGTAAGGCAGTGTTTTCCAGAGAGTGGGGCTGAGAGGAGAAGATGGACCAAGCAATGAGACCAGAAGCCTACCCGTCACCAAGGCCAGAAGCCTTCCTCCGTGGCCTGAAATACGCTCGACACACAAGCCAGGGCATGAACATTATTAGACTTAAGCAGAACTAAATCCAACGATATTTGCTAATTTGTGATTCCACATAGGAATACTCCACCAGCCGTCAGTAAGGATGAAACTAGAAGTCTTTACAGAGAAGATAGAGTAGAAAGTCTCCCTGTCCCAAACCTCCACACACTGCCCCAACCTTCTTCAGCGCCTTTGAACTTCTTCCCATGTTCATGGTGCTATTCAGATATGGAGAAAAGTTCAAAATGGACCTCTTTTCCATTTCTCACCCAGACTCCCCCAGTAACTGCTGGCTTCTACCTACGTTGGTTTCCACAGCACACCCAGAGTGATCTTATAACTGAGACACCAGACTTTATCACCAGAATGTGTACGCTTTGGGGGCAGGTGACTTGCCTTGTTCAGAGCTGTCTCCTTAGTGCCTAACAGCCTGGGATGTTGAAGGGAACTTGATAAATATTTGTTGAGTGATTCACTAAATATAATATTAGAGGAATGAACAAAAATGAATGACTGAATAAACAAAAAATGAATGAATGACTGAAAGAACGGCTGGTTTCCTGATCTTTTGTCATCTTAGAAAGTTTTCCAAGATGGCTTAGCTAAAAGGTAATGGGTGCTTAGTAAAAGTGTGTTGCCAATGAATACCCTTGGGTTCCCCTTCAGTACATTCAGTGGTGGTAGCTGGGAGAGGCTGTTTCTCTGTGCTGTTTTATCTGGATGCTCACCCTTGACCTTCCCTCCTTTTCTGTGCCCCTTCTGTTGCCCTGACATCCCCCCACCAATGCACCAAGACCCTGGCTCCTCTGGTACCTGCCCCCCCCCACCAATAGCCAGGGTCAGTGTTGGATCAGCCCCTCTCAGCAGGCCCTGTTCCACTCATCCTTGCTCAGTTCTTTTATTCGACACAGTAGCAGTTGGAGAGAAAACAGTCATTTTAAATACACTTCATCGACTTCAAGGAAGCTGGAGCATAAAGATGAAGGACTTGCCTCAGAAAGCCATTCTTTTTTTTTTTTAAAGATTTTATTTATTTATTTTTAGAGGGGAAGGAGAAAGGGAGAGAAACATCAATGTATGGTTGCCTTTTGTGCGTCCCCTGCTGGTAGTTAGCCTGCAAGGAACTGGCCTGCAACCCAGGCATGTGCCCTGACTGGGAATCGAACCGCGATCATCTGGTTCGCAGGCCCGCGCTCAATCCACTGAGCTACGCCAGCCAGGGCCAGAAGGCCATTCTTATCACGAAGAAATCTTAGGCTATTGGAAGTGCACGTGTCAGGGACTTTCTGCAGCTCCTAGTTTTCCCACACTGTACCTCCATAACAAGCTGAATGGCGGACAACTGCGTTATCTGGGATAAGGTGTGATTTTCCGGGACTTGGCAGATTGCCACTCTATCTTTGAAAGATGTGTCTCAAAAGATCCATTGCTCTGTTAGCCCTCCCACCCATTTTCTTGGGAAGGCCTCAACTGTACGTGCAAGGTCTGCCTTCCTTCAGAAGTGAAACCTTTGAGGCCCCTCTATGAGCTCAGACCTCAGAGGTCTGATTTCATGATGAGCATCTCCTTCTCACCCCCTGGTCCTCAAGACATGTTTTTTTTCATAAACCTCAAAAAAGAAAGTCACTAAAATTGCCCTTTTCTTTGGGTCAAATGTCAAGAAGAAGAAGAATCAGGGAGGAAGGAGATTGTCGTAAGAACCCTATCTCCTTTGGCCATTCTTTGGCATTCCCGGCTCACCATTGCCATAGAAACCGCTGATTCTTTCCTGTCCAGGTGATTATACCTTTTCGGATTTTGAAAACTGGAAGACACGAGTGAGAGAAGCCTTGAATCTTGCACTCCAACTCCCCCTTCCACACTGGTGCTGCCTATGCAAATTGGAGAAAATGGGCTTTGTTAGGTTTTATTTTGTATTCTGCCAACAAATACAGTGCATCTGTTAAGTGCATGTGTGAGAGAAGAATACTCGTTACCCAGGCGTATGGGGAAGCATCCGATTTTCTCACTTTTATTGCATTACTTTAACTATCTGCTTGACAGATACAGTAATCATTGCAGATTGGAAATACCTTGGGTAGACAGCAACTTCCTGTGATGGGCAGCCTCAGAATCTGCCATGATATATTGGGTTGACAGCTTGCAGGGAGATCCAGGGAGAAAAAAAAAACAGCTGCGAAAGGAAAAAGCTTATTTTAGCCAACAGACGTGGAAATTTCACAGACGTTATAGGATTCTTTTAAAGCTACGCATGATTTCTCCTCATCAGCTGCTAATTAAGGATATTAATTTATCTATTTGTCTGATACTGGAAACATAGGGCTTAGTTCAGCATGAGTTATAATTTATCATGGTTTTAACATATTTTGAGTAATTCAAAATTATGCTTTGCAGTAAATGATTTATGAGGAGTTTATAAGCATTCTTATTAAATCAGCATTTTTAATGTATTATTCTCTGGCATTACGTACCTCTGGAGACTATTAAAGTTTATTACTCAGTGTTCATTTTAATAAGAACCTTCTGATGTTCCCAAGGGCCTGAGAAAAACTATCCGCAGGTTTCTGCCCAATATTGACTGTGGCTCTGGTCATAAGGCAGTCCCCTTTATCAATATTTTTTAAAGATTTTATTTTTAGAGAGAGGGGAAGGAGGGAGAGAGAGAAACATCAATGTGTGGTTGCCTCCACTGGGGACCTAGCCCGCAACCTAGGCATGTACCCTGACTGGGAATCGAACTGGTGACCCTTTGGTTCCCAGCCCGTGCTCAATCCACTGAGCTGCACCAGCCAGGGCCCCTTTATCAATACTTTTAAAGGGGAGAGACATCAGTGGATGGTCCCAATTTCAGCTTTTATGTGATGACTCATGCTGGAGCTTCCTAGTCACTTTTGCTTCATGACTCACTTGTATAAACTTCCGAGTCTGCGGCAGCAACACTGGCAGGCAGTGAATGGGTGCACATCTGGAAACAGCTGCATAGCTGTGCAGCTGTGCAGATAGCTGCCGGAAGGGTGACACTGGGTACCATGAGTCCTACGCACCTGAAATTGGCCTGGGGCCTGACTTCTGACTCTGGTGGGAGGCAAAAGGGACATGGACTTGTGGGGACATTGAAGGAGGGTACTAGATGGCCGGGCCGACACCGTTCAGGAAGCATTTTCATTGCAAAATTGTCTGAGCGTCAGAGCCAAACCCAAACTTGCTTCTAAGGCAGACACGGAGAGAAAGATACACAGACAGATCCTCCAGCTCTCGCCTCCCTCACCGCATACAGGGGACACCACTATAGGCACCAGCAAGGATGTTGGGGACCTCACATTTGAGAACAGGACTATAGGTGTTCATTCTCTTCTATTTGATATTTGATTCTTGTTCACACGCTACACAATAATACACCCACCCTGCCTGTCTTACACTGAATTTAGCGTGTGGTTTACTGGCTAGCGCCATTGCCTGCCAGCCAGTAGCTCAGTGTTAGCGGTATCATAGTGTTTGTTTCTGTAATGATTTGAATAAATGTTTTATTACATTTCATCCTTAATATTTAAACATGAATAGAAAAGAGGAAAACCAAAGTATTGACATTAGAGTTGAAACTATTGTGATGGGGATTGTGGCCCCCCCAGAATGTTTAAAATTGTTAACCTTTTGTAAGTTGGGCATTCATCAGATTTGAGCCGATTGCAGTGTTCAGTTTTAAAGGAAGAGAAAAAAGAACCAAGGGTAAGTTGGCAACGTGTTGGTGAAGATGGTCTACAAGGCAAGGCGTAATTAGGGATTTTCTTTTACTCCTTAGCTTTTTTAGACAAGATCTCCTTGTAATATGTAAGGCTGTTGTTCGAGCCTCTGTATTTGGCTTTAGGGTCGGTCTTATTAATAAGTCATCCTGTGTAAAGGTTGAAAACTGTCTTTAACTCATCACCTCTCTGCCTTTCCACAAAGGGACACTGTCTTTGTTCCTTAATATTAGCAGCGACTTATCATTATATGTGTTAAAATCCATACATCCATTTTGTCAATTTTCAAGGCTTTAAAACTCATTTTTAGCATTTTGTTTACCACAAATATTTTATTACTTTTTAAATTGTGTATCCACTTTTGAACAGATAGGGGAAGTCTTCCCAGGGAGACAACCTATTAGAATGACCAAAACTCAACTATAAACTGCCCTGGCACTTTAAAACAAAAGGAAATAAAACAGTAAACCCACTAGATATTACCAATATTATTTTAAAAATTATTTTCTAAATTTTTTTGTTTTCATAACCTTGAAAGACATAGGCAGGAAATGAACATAGGCGGGTAGGAGTTGCTTATTTCTGGGAGATTAAGTCCTCTGGAGTAAATTGAAATTAAACTAGTGTTCACTTCCTTTAAAAAAAGTCTCCTTCTGCATTTTAATGGGAATTCAGAGAAATAACACCCAGGTATACATTTACTGCTGTCAAGGTGTGCACTTGAAGAAATCATATAAAGGAGGGGATTCAAAATGCTTCACTCGGTGGTTTCCAATAGACTTTTCCAAGTAAAAGAGGGTGTGCGTTAGCACAGGTTAGGGATGCAGGTAGACCTGGTTTTAAACTGAGGCTGATTCTTTGCTTCATGACCACAGACATTCTGGGTATCATTGTCCTCATTGTTAACATGGGGACATTGTTTCTCTCACCGTGTGAGTGTTAGTCTGATAATGGGTAACTTCGTAAAGTGCCCCATACAGGGCTCAATATGTGGTAGACACTAAATGTTGTGGCAATCATTTATTGCCCTTGGGTTGTACAAGCCCCACTGTGGTCGGCTGAATAATACCTCAAAGACACCCACACCCAAATTCCTGGAAACTGGAAATATGTTATGTTATATGGCAAAAGGGATTTTGCAGACATGATTAAGGATCTATTAGTAGGGAGAGCACCCTGGATTACTGGTGTGGGACCCATGTGTCCACAACAGTCCCTGGAGGAGACATGCAGGAGACTTGGGTTCAGCAAAGTCAATGTGACGGAGGAAGATGCTGCACTCCTGGCTTTGATGTTGGAGGGTGGGGCCATAAACCAAGGAGTGCGGGCAGCTTCTAGACCCTGGAAAAGGTACGAAAACAGATTCTTTCTTAGAACCGCCAAGTGTATGTAGCCCTGAGTTCTTGATTTCAGCCCCATGAAACCCATTTTGGACTTTTGAACCCCAAAATGTAAGATAACAATTTCGTATTGTTTTAAGGCGCTAAGTTTGTGGTAAATTGTTACTGCAGCAATAAGAAATGAATACATGGGTTAATATTTTAGTAGCACTACAGAATGGACCGTATTTGGCTTAAGTCAGGGCATGGTAACCTACTGGCCTTCACTGATTGTGATTTAGGAGTGGACCTGTGACCTAGTTCCATTTGGTGACTCGCAAAGGGAAGACTGCTGACTGGGGAGCCTTTCTGGGAAGAAATTTGTTCCCTAATAAAAAGAACTGTTGAGGTAAGAAATCTTGCCCTTTCCTGCCTGCCTCGAACAGGCTAAGGGGGGACATAATGCTTGGGAGCTGCACTGAAAGACCGTGAATTATGAAGGTAAAGGTCAGAAAGACTGACCAAATAAAAAGTAATGACTGCTAGAGATGAAAAGAAACTCAATATATTTTCATCCTTGAAGCATCAGAAAGGAGTATGGAGTTTGCAGTTCAGGCAAATTATTTTTCTGTAGGGAGTCTGTGGTTGATGCAGGAACATTAGATCGTGAACTCAAGTTGATTGGTTAGAAAATAAGCACCAAACAACACACTGGTGTGTTTGTTCCAGTGTAGGTCTGGGAACTCACACGAGGCATCATGAAATATGTCTATTTCTTCTACTGAGCTTTCCATTATAGTACAAAGTGATCAAGTCTCGCTACACTGAACTTGACCAAGACAGACTTACTATAGAGGAGCATTCCATATAGAACAGTTTCTTTGGAAGTATCAGGTTGTTTTCTTTTTGAAGAACTTCCTGTTTTGCCTGTTACGAATGGCATCCGAGTTATTTTTCCAGGTAGCTAGGTTAGAAATCTGGACTTCACCTCTTTTCCTCTAGTCATTTCTCTTGCTGCGCATCTACTTGTCGCCTTCGTGTTTTTCTATCCCTCTGTCCTTCTCTGTTCCTGTGTCAGTTTGGCCTTTCATCATTGCTTGTCTAGGTCACTACAATGTCTCTGTGTCCCCTATGTCTCCTCCTCTAATCCAGGCCTCAAACTTCAGGCAAATGACCTTTTCAAAATTCAAAGCTGATCATGCCAACTCCTACCTCCAACCATTTGATGTCTCCTTATGACCTACAGGGTCAAGTCCCAACTTCTTAGCATCACTGTTGATAAATCCTTTCAAGATGTGGTTCTTAATTGAGTCTCTGGCTATGACTTTCCTTCCAAGCATCTTGAAGCCCAGTCAGTTAGCATGACCTTCCAGTCCCCAGTGGGGCCAGACTGCGTCATGCCTCTCTCCCTTCCAGCATGCTGCCTTCCCCGCTGGAACGGAAAACATCCCCACTCTGCATACTCAGATCAAGCATCACCCCTTCTGTAGTGCCATTCTGATGGTCTCCAAAGTACCTGGGGAACTGGCTGTTTCTCCCTGGTGAGGAACGTACACCCCGCTCCCTACCCCACTTTTATCCATCTCTGTTATTTTCTTATTGTGTTATATTCTTTACAGTTTTAGAAATTGTGCTCTCCATGCTAGATAGTAAACTTCTGGACGTAAGGATCATTCTGAGGTTGTTGTCTTTTCCTGGAGCTTCATGCAGAGCCTGGCGCATACCAGACTCAGTCTCAGAGAGATACACGTAAATCAATGAGAGAATAAATGACAGTTGGTAAGGGATTAGAAAGTGAGATCAGCTTCATAACTGATAGTATTTAGAGTATTTAGAATAAAAGTAAGCTTACATGTTGTTTAGTTCAAATTTTTCATTTTATAGTTCTAGATCGCACTGTCCAAATTGTCTGCTATAGACTTGAAGTGTGGCTTTTCTGAGCTGAGAGATGCTGTCAGTGTTAAATGTACACCAGAATTCAAAGACATCGTACCTCAAAGACAGAATATATATCTCCTTAACAATTTTTATATTGATGACATTTTTATAGTGATAATATTTTAGTTATTTTGGATAAAATAAAATAAATTATTAAAATTCATTTTACCTATTTGTTTTTACTTTTTAAATATGTGGATGGCTGCTATGAAAAATTAAATTACTCATGTGGTTCACATTTGAGGTTCTTATATTTTGGTTGGACCATTTCTAGAATGGGAGTTGGCAAACTACCAATCTGATTAACCCTTGTTTTTTGATGTCTATTAACTTTCTTTTACATTTTTATATTATTAAATTTTAAATATTTATATAAGTGCCCACCAGTAGTCTTGATTTTGCACTGGGCCCACAGAACCTAAAATATTTACTCTGTGGCCCTTTAAGTAAATGTTTATTGACCCTGTTATAGAAGATAAGGTTCACTGTGTAGTGAAATAAAAAATAATGTAACAACAGTAATTGCCTTAATAATAGCTCACACATCGAGCATTCAATAATTTCATAAATATCTTTTGACAACCTGCTTTGGGCCAGACACTGTGCATAGACATTCAAGGAAGGAGCTCTCGTCTCTTCCTCATGTACCTTAAAATCTCATGGGGAAGTTTTATCTTAAACAAATAAACAAAACCCATAGACCTGGAGAGGAAGGGCAACCTCCTGGAATCAGCAAGAATTACTGGAATCATAATTTTAAGTAATGCCATAACCTTAATACTCTTAAATTGTAGTGAAAATGGAGCTAAGCCTTACTGATCCATACAGGTTGTGTTTAGTATTTGTGTCATGGGTGCTTAGAATTGCTTGAGAATCTTTTTCTTTTAAATTATTTAAACATTCTTTCTAATATTATATTCATTTTTTCATTAATTAATTAGCCAATTCATTCTTTCACTCAAGCATTGATAGAATATGTATTGAAGACCAGCTGTACAGCAGGTATAGCGTAGTCCTCGCCCCCGGGAAGCTCCGAATCTGGTGGGGAGATCATTATATGAGTAAGTAATGGTTATACCACATGAATAATGCTTAGTTATACATATAACTGATATGCTGTGATCACATGAAGTTGGAGAAGCAATCTCTATCTGGAGGGTAAAAACATTTTTTTGCCCTTAGAGGAGATGATATTATAGCAAGACTTAAAGAATGAATAGAAGTTTGCCTTGAATAAAAGAGGGATGCTTTCAAGAAAGAAGAAATAGCATGAATAAAAGAATGAAGGTATTACTTATTTGAGAGAGACAGGAAGAAATTCATCTTGGGGGAGGGTAGAGTATGGGTAAAATAGGAGGGGTGAGTAATGAGCTTGAGGGGAGACACTGGGACTCGATCTCGGAACACCCATGTGTCTTGAAGAAAAGGCTGAGCTTTCTCATTGGTGATGGGCAAGCTTTGAATTTTATTATGTATTTATTTAACAACCTAATCTGAATTTTTTAGGTTTACCTTTCTAGTGAGAGATGTATAGGAGTTGTGTAGGGGAACGTGCAGCTTAAACGCTAGTTATGAGGCTGTTAGAATCCTTTGAGTGAGAAATGATGAGAACCCAAATTAGGGCATAGCAGGGAGAATGGGAAAGGAGAGCAGATTTGAAAGACTTCTTAAAAGTAACATTAGTTGATTTTTTTTCATTGTTGTGGAATACTTGGATGTACATTTGAAAAAAAAAAGAGAAAATCAAGATGGCCACCTTGGCTGTGTTGTTGAGAGCCACCAGAGTGTGAGGCCATTAACTGAAAGAGAGAGAACAGGAAAGGGGGTGAGGACGGGGGTGGGGGCGTGATAGGAGGTTGTATTTGAGACCCTTCCAGGCGGAGCCCTCTCTGTGTGGGGAAGTGGGTGTGGAGGCACTGCCAGGGGAAAAGGGATGCAGAAACAGAGGAGAAGTAATTCCCACCTTGAAGGAGGGTATACCCTAGGGAAGGTGGCAGGGTGTGAGCAGGTCATTCCAACAGAGCAGGCGTCTTCCTGCATTCCGGCTGCTGTAACGAAATAGCAAAGACTGGGTGTCTTAGAAACTGCGGAAATTTATTTCCCACAGTCCTGGAGTCCGGAGGTCTGAGGTTCGGGTCTCAGGATGGTCTGGGGAGAGCCCCCTTCTGAGTCATTGACTTCTCATTGTGTCCTCACGAGGTGGAAGGGGCCAAGGAGCTCTGTGGGGTCTCTGTTTTTTGTTTTGAAATTTCCTAAGAAAATTTGTAGATATCAATTGTCATAAATTTAAATATTTATTTATTTACTCATATTACATTTACTGGGGTGGTATAGGTTAGTAAAAGTATATAGGTTTTAAGTGTGCAATTCGGTGATATATCATCTATATATTGCATTGTGTGCCAATCACCCAAAGCCAGATCTTCTGCTCCGGAACATTTGACCCCCTCTACCCTTTACTACCCCTCCATGACCTCTTGGAGTCTCTTTTATAAGGAGACTAATTTGCCCTCTTGATCTAAGCACCCACTGAAGGCCCTACCTACTACTCCCATCACATTGGGCATTAGGATTTCAACCTAGGCCGTTCGGGGAGTGCACAAACCTTCAGACTGGAGCGGCATGATTGAGGCTAAAATACAAAGCCCCATTAAGTCACAGCAGGAACTATAATGCATCGCAAGGTTAAGAACAAACATCCACTCCCCAGTTATTCCTATTTAAGCAACAAGTATAATGCGGGTAATGAGTGTCTACACATTAGCATTCTGAGGTCTTTGATTCATTTTCCTGGGCAAGTATTTTGTCTGGTTCTATGGTTTATGGACCACTTTGGAATTTTTAACAAATAAATGCTTACTGAGCAATCATGAAAGTAATATTTAATTTCTTTTAAAAATCCTACTTTCGCCCTGGCTGGTGTAGCTCAGTGGATTGAGCACAGGCCTGTGAACCAGATGATCACGGTTCGATTCCCAGTCAGGGCATATGCCTGGGTTGTGGGCCAATTCCCAGCAGGGGACCCATGAGAGGCAACTATACATTGATATTTCTCTCCTCTCTTTCCCTTCCTCTCTAAAAGATAAATAAATAAAATATTTAAAAAAAAATCCTACTTTCGTTTCCATCCTCCTCCTTTTGGCTGAGGTTTTAATTGTTTCCTTTCTCAATCCTTTTCCTCTGTATAGTTCCTTCAATTAAAAAAAATACATGCCACCCTCGAAGTTTTTGCTGTTACATGCATTATTATTCTCCACTATCATTTACCATGTCTTGAACTACCTTATCCTTGAGAAAAGAATGAAAAAAAAATCTGAGTTTAATATTTAATATCTATTACTACCATAAATATCTTACCAGTTTCTATAACTCTCTTTAAAATTTTCCAGCTGCAAATATTTTTCTAAAGGAGCAACTAGAGGAGGTATTATTTAAAGGGTTAACACAATATAAAAAGATTCTTCTAAAGATAACTTTGGTGTGAGAAACAACCTAGCATAAAAAGCACGTTATCCTAATTAGATATATTTCTTGTCATTCTGTAACAGTGTGTATTACGTTAACCTCTAATGAGTCACTGAAATTATAAAATTATAAAAAGTATAACTTTACGATGATTGGGGGGGGCATATGCCCTTCTTCTATTAACTGGCAGTCAGAAAGCCCACTCCAGGGGCGTGCAACAGGCTCGGGGCTGCCGTGGGGAAGTCGCTGTGGGCAGCCTTTCCCCACTGGGCTGCTCCTTTACTGCAGGGGACCTGGGGGCTCCTCACGAATCATCAGGGTCGAGCTTCGTTTGCTTCCACAGTCCCTGCTCTCTCTGTCATCTGTCCCTTGCAGGAACTGAGACTCACACATCAACTGTGGTTATTTTTGCTTCTTCCCTGGCGCTCGCTGCCTTACCCAGCCTTGTGTAAACTGAAGCAAGCAGAATGCCACAATCGCGTGAGCCACAGCTTCTTTTAAAATCTGCTTCGGAGACAGAATTTGGAGAAGCAAAATCCGTCTACATGGAGAAAGGTTTTCTAAAGGGTTGTAATAGTCTGACTTTTTAAAATGTTTTTCTTTCTTTTTATTTTTATACCAGTAATTAAAAAGAAACTCTAGGCATATACTGGATGATCTGACTTATATGTGGAATCTAAAGAAAAGGTACACAGGCACACATACAACAACAACAACCAAAAAACAAACTTACAGAGAAGGAGATCTGATTTGTGCTTACCGGGGGCGGTGGGTGCAGGGAGGAGGAGCTGGATAAAGGTGGTTGAAAGGTGCAAACTTACCGTTATAAAATTCATAAGTACTAGGGATGTAATGCACATACCGCTGTACAGCGTACCCGAAAGTTAAGAGAGTAAGTCCTAGGAGGTCTCATCACGAAAACCTTTATATCTCTCTGTGTGAGATGACGGCCATTGAGTGCACTTAGTGTGGGAAGCACTTCACCTATGTACGCAAGTCAGTATGCTGTACACCTAAAAACTTATCTCAGTTGTATCTCAAGAAAACTGAGAAAGCAAAGAAACCCCAACATGCAGGCGCAACGTGGGTTCTCCCCGAGCCTCAAAGTCAGTTTCAAAGTAGAAGAAACATGAATATTTATCATCCTGCATTGTTAATAAGATGTGGCTCGTTCACTGCAGGCGCTGGTAAGAATGCTGGTGAGAATGGTTTTCTCTGGGCGCTCCAAGAAGTCTCCGCGCCGTGGCTTCCTTTAACCGTGAGAGGAGACATCCTCTTCCCGGGGTTGCCAACGGCGTCAAATGTGACACGTGAAAAACTGCTTGGGATTGTAAGGTACTGTAGAACTATAAGTCTATATTCAAATATATGTACATAGAGACGTATGTTTGATTGGTATTTGTATCAAATGTTTGTTTATACTTATATAAGTACGTAGCAAGCTTCACAATCGGATGAGGATCTCTGTAAGTGCTGGTTGATGTTGCGGGGCTGGATCTGCTGAGTACAATTTCATGTTTGTTCCAGAAATCTCTGCTTCTGTTTTCAAGCCTACATTACAGGTGATTCTCCTTAAGTATATAAACGCCTAGGCTCAAAGTGCTAGAGATACTGAGCAAATTGCGGAAAGCCAGAAAGTAAGCACAGTGTAGAAGATAAACTCACTTTGGTGCTTCGTGTGCTGGGCATTGTCGTAAGCGCTTTACACGCAGAGATTCAGTCACTCGTCCCAACAGACCTGTGAGGTTGTTGCTGTTATTGCCCCCATTTTTCAGAGTGGGAAAGGGAGGCATATGGGAGTTGCATAACCTGTTCAAGATCACAGCATGTAAGTAGAGGAGCTGGGATTTGAATCCAGTTTTTCAGCTTCAATGACCACGTACCTAAACAAGACGTAGATTTGCTTAGGTTTCATGGAACAAAGAATATATTTCATATGTTCACACAAAACAATTATTGCAAATAACTAATGAAATGGTCATTAGCAAGTCAATGATTTGAAAAAGCCAGGAAAACTGTTAAGACATTATTGAGATAATGGCTAAAATTATAGTATAGACTAGGTATTAGATAAAATTAAAGGGTTATACAGGAACACGTATAAAGAACATATGGACAAAAACTAAGAGGGGTGGAAATGGGAGGAAGGTAGGTAGCCCTGGGGGGGTGGGCTGGGATGGGAGTAAAAGACAGAAAACTGTACTTGAACAATAATTAAATAAAATGCTTTAAAAAAGTAATGATAGCATTATAAAATTTAAAAAGTTAAAGGCTTATAGTTTTGTTAAGCGTTTTAATGTATGTTGCTATGTAAGAAAATGTTTTCATTCTTTCAAAATTACACCGAAGTATTTTCAAGTGAAATGTCATGATACCTTGGATTTACTTTTAAACAATTCATGAGAGGGTAAAAAGCAGCAAAAAGTGAGAGCAAGAACAAGAGAGAGAGAGAGAGAGAGAGAGAGCGCTGGGATAAATAAAGCAAGTGTCGCAAGATGCTGACGATCACTGAATCTGGGTAACGCATATATAGTTGTTTACTGTGCTATTCTCTCTACATGGGTATATATTTAAACAGTCATAGTAACATTAGAAAAAAAAGAATCGGTTCACGTGAGTTCACAGAAGCCCACTGGTAACGCCAGCATCGATTTGTGACAAATGAATGTGCTACACACAGAGCACCTTAATAGCACCCACCAATTTACATGGAAGTGACACTTGAAGCTACAAAATTGCACTGTTTATTTTTCATGTGTTAGTGCTTTTGGAAAGAAAAAGTAGAAAGACGATAATATCATCTACGTCTGTTTACTAGGAATAATGCTCGAATAATTGTTTTAATGTGTTGTAGCTCCATATTTATTTTTAGCTTTTTTGTTTGTTTGTTTTATTGGTTAATTCAAAACACCAAGCCCTTCTTGGCTTGAGCAAAATCGGCATGTCACTTTCACACCAAAGGAAGGTCATAATTGCTTGTTCTGTCTCATCTGAACTTTGTGAAAAGACAAATTTTCACTTTTCAAAAGTTCACAAATAAAACATTTGCAAAGTTTTCACAATTCATTGCAGTCCCAACTACCAGAACATTTTAAAACATCTTTTTTTTTTCACTTTCACGGATCAAGTTTTATGAGAAAGAGATAAGTGAAAACCAAAAACTTCATAAAAGTTCATTTTGTCTGAAAAAATATATTTCTAGGTAGATTATAAAGGTCAATACGTATTTCATCCAATCCTTTTAATTTTCTTTATAAATATTTGTCTTCCTAAGCTTGCTCCAGTGACTTCTGAAATATTTTTAAAAGATTAACATTTGCATATACAGTTCCACAATCTCTTCTTTGAAATTCTTGCAGCCAGATCTTTTGTTTTTAACTTGGAATATTTCAGATGATAGGGAAGTAACACTTTGCATATAGTACTATACAACACAGTGCCTCCAATGAGGTCTCAGAGGGCCGCTTGTAGTCAAATGCATTCAGATGTTTGCAATGAGAAGTATAAATATTACATTAAGTGAGCTAAAAATTCTAAGCGGCCTCCTGTCAATGTAGGTCAGATTTAGCTACCGGAAGTATGTATGCTGACTGCAGAAGAATGACTTTGAGTTTTAAGGGCCTCTGGGTATCCAACTCACACATGAGGGACTGTGGATCTCTACACTTTGGGTGAGAGGGGCACATTTAGAGTCAGCCAGACTCTGGTCTGAAACTTAGCCTTGACCCTTACTCGCTGTGTGACTCACCGGCCCTCATGTCCTCATTTATAAAATGGAAATCATACCTCCTTCTAAGATTATTGTGACGATAATTTATGCAAAGTGCCTAGCAGAATGCCTGGCCCAGTACGAGGTCAAGTAGCTATTATCATACTATAATGTTATTATTATTAAGTATTAGACAGTTGTGAAGAGCAGTTTTTTTTTAATTCTTGTAAGTCATTACTGAAGCTAACTCCAGGCACTAAAAATTATTTGGCATATTTCACACATTTTATTGGACAAGCTTTTATTGAGCACATACTATGTGTACAGCATTGAACATTCAAAAAACAATCTGTACTCCCAGTTCTATTCCTTGACCCATCATGAATTATTTAGCAAAAATTAATAAAGTAATATCATAAAAGCTTATTGACCATATCACATTTAACATGAAAATTATTATTGTGTTTGTATAATGCAGCTTTTTCTAAACTTCAAATTAACAAGCATTCAGAATTAGGATTTTCTCTAAATGGACAAAAACTTGCTGTCTTTTCTGAGGCTGGCTATATTTATATTTCTTATACATATGTATGGGAGGTTTATATTAAAGATTTTGTAATCGTTGCTCCTTTTATTTAATTAAACATTTGAAAGAATGCATTTTTTCCACATTCATAAGTGATCATACAAGTTCCTCAAATTTTCCACAGGAGAAAAAAATAACTATATTTGGGTGGAGATAGAACATGCAATGGAAAGTTTTAGCCCCAAAGAATTTTTTTCATCAAGTTATGAACATGCGAACATGGAATTATAATTGAAACCATTTTGTATACTTCACCATAAAATTCATCCTGAAAAGAATGTTTGACTAATTTAAACAACAGATATGAACAACTCCCACTTGTCCACAGGATTTTTCAAGTATCTGTTATGTCACCTTTGTAGTAACCATGCTGAATGGTAAACACAGTAACTGGAAAACTATTAAGGGTGTTTAGATAGACGTGGAACAGCTAAATGAAGTTTAGAGAGAAATCTCTGTTTTCTACTGACACCCAAAGTTTTTGAGATGGTCTAATGCAAAATGACCAAGTTTAGCCAGTGTTCTCCCCTGGAGCTGGTGAAGTAAAACAAAATTCGCTCTTGACTTCTCATACTTTTCTATTTTTATTGTTCACTTCCAAATGATGATTTAAAGGAGCAGCGAAGGGACCAAAATTGAGCCAATGAATAGATACAAAACAAACATCTGAAGAGACAGCAAAAGGACCCGAGAGATGATTTAACCTAAACAAGCTCAATTATTTACCGTAAATATAAACTGCGTGCCCCCACCCCCGCAAAGCGGAAATATGCCTTGTTAAAAGGAGGTCAGTTCTAGAACCCAGGCCTCTGAAAAGTTGTCTCGGTGATCTTTCTTCTGGAATCTTGTTCTGCTGTAGTGCCTTCAGTGTAGCAGATACTTCATCAGATGGATTTGAGAAATGAATGGCAGCCTGAGGATTGGTCGCATGTTGATGACTGAAAACATCAAATAGAAGTGAAGGAGCTACAATAGAGGTTTTTGTACAAATGCTGAAACGTTTTTCTTTACACTAGGGTTAAGAACATTAGCTACATTTCATTGTTGGCCTTCCACACGCTTAGCAAGCTTTTCCATCTTTGGCTAAAGTCTCCCTCAGGAGACACCGTCGACATGTCATCGCTCTCTACTCATCCTTCCATCTCCTGGCCACGTACCCCTAAAATATCCAAGGATTTGGTTCTTGACTGGAGTATCTTAGTTCTTGCGTCATCCTGGGCAGCGCTCATGCAGATGGCCCTTTCAATATGCGTCCTCACAGTTCCCTGACGTGATGCCAAGGCTGTCATGTACATTGGACTTCGATCCCTCCGTCATCATTCAGAGCTGTCTTACCCCTGACATCTCAAATCCCCATTTCTGTCCAGAACCTCTTACCTTTCCAGGTGTCTCTGTCCCTTACTGTGCTTATGAGGTCTCTAACCTCACTAGATCCTACAGGTTCTCTAGCCCTCCTCTCACTCCCAAACTACCCGCCCACTCTAGCTTCCCTCCCTTCCCTAGAAAGAGCCTGGGGTCCATCCTAACACAGTTTTGCACATATGTGTGGTTCACTTCCCACACTTGACTTTGTCACACCCTCTCGATGGACTTTTCCACCTGCGTTCTGTACTTCTTTGTGAAAGTTGCCCCCGCGTTGAGGATAAGTGCTGCTAGGAATTCAAAGCCCCCGATCTCCATTTTGTCTTCTTTGCCCCTCAGAGGTAAATCTGCATGGCTTTCCTTTCTAAAACTAACTGAGCAAGCCTCTTCCCTGTTTTGCAGCTCTTTGGCTTAGTTGGAACCCTGCTAGACCCTTGAGGTTAGCTATCTTGAGCTCCATTTTCAAATCTTCAATTCTCTTTTCTCTTGCCCCACCCTGCTATCCAAGTAATACAAAGATTAAACACTTGGTTTTCCAAGGTCCCTTAGAACTAGGTGGCCAAGTGATATCATTGTTTCCGACTAAGCTCAGACTGAAGTCTTCGGGCACTCTTCTTCCCTTTTTTCCCCCTCCTCCCTGGAACATGCATGTGCAAATCCACAGCTGCAGCCATGTTGTAATCGTGACTTACAAAGCAACGTGTGGGGGACAGGGAAGCAGAGCACCGGGAGAGCTGTGTGACGCTGATGATTTTATAGAGCCACTGTGCCAGCAGCTACCTCTCCAGCAGCCTCATCTCCCAAGTTTAGCTAAAGAGTGGTTTGAATTTTTCATGCCTACTTCCTCTCTTCTTACTGCCGTCTCAAACCACTGTACGCAAATTGCTCTTGAAAAGATTACTCCTAACTTCATTTTAAGTTTCCAGTTAACTTAATTGTGTTTCCTGGACCATTTGCATTATTGATCAAACTCTACTCAAAATTCTCTCTGCCTCTGGCTTCTCCTGATTTTATTTTTTACCTCCAAGACAAATCCTTCTCAGCTTCTTAATTTCCCACTCGACTCTCCCCAACCCCCCAGTCCCTCAATGTCTGATTTTGCTCTTTTCTTGATGGCTCCCCTCTGTGGTGGTGTCTTAGCTCCCTGCTTGGCCTCTAATGTTCTTACTATTTATACTCTCTGTGATGAACCACCTACCCTGTGGGTGAAATACCAACAATATTCCAGAGTCTTCTAAATATGAATCTGTTGTTTAAATCTCTCCTTAAAGCTGCATCTCCAATTAGGAGATAGACAACACACTAGTCATTTAAATAGAGAGTGTTTCCTATAGAGAATTGTTAACTAGCCAAAGGTGATTAACTACTAACAGGGGCAGTAGAGGACTCTCAAGTTACAAAATTAGTCATTGCAGAAAGCAACGACTACTTCTATGGCTGTGGAAGAGTGAGAAAGCAAGAAATTAAGAGTATTGAAGAGCTCCCCTCCTCTCCTCACTTGTCCTAGGGCTGAAGTCCAGACCTTTCTGGACAGGGTGTGACTGCAGAAGATGGGGAGTTACAAGGTGGAAAGCGTGGCCAGAGGGCACAGGGCTGGTCTGAGGGGTTTTTGAGGTCAGTGCCACTGGCCCTTCTACCTGTGACTCTGCCTCCTGCTGCTGTGGCCCCAGAGTCCCCACTGTGCTCTCTGTTGGCAAAGCCTAACAACAAGCCAGTTGGCACAGGAGAACTGTCTACAGGGTCCATTACCCAAAGCAAAGAAGGATGGCTTTGGGGCCTTAGAGACGACAATTGGTCATAGGCAGAAATGGTCCACTTGTAGCCCCAAGTCAATCTGTCAAAATAGAACTAATCACATTTCTGTCAGGGTCCTCTCACCAAATACATGGTAGCCCTATCTCCCCAGCCATAGAAGTTGGAAAACTGAAAGGCATGCTAGACTCCTTTCTTTTCCTAACCCTTGCGTTTACTCAGTCAAGTCCTGTTGATTTTACTTCCTAGAGATTTATTCCTTTACTAAATATTTATTTATTGAGCATCCATTGTGTACCAGGCACCATGCTCGACACTGGGGATACACCAGATAAAAATCACTGCCCATATGGACTTACAGTCTAGTATTGAAGGGTGGAGCATAGATGAGAAACAAAGAAATGAGTAATACATTAAGCAGCATATCAGTAGATTATAAGAGCCACACATAAAATTAAACAAGGAAAGGGAATAAGAAGTGTTGAGAATTGCATTTTGCTATAGCAGGCTCAGGAAAGAAGGTAGCATTTGAATAAAGATTTGATGGGGGTGAGGGAAAAATTGCGGGGAAGAGCATTCCAGAAAAAGGAACAACCAGAGAAATATCTCTTAGGACTGTGCCTGGTGTATTTAGGGTGAGTAGTAGGAGAAGAGGTCAGAGAGGCGACAGAGGACAGAGCTGTGTGGCCTTGTGGGCCATTGAAAGGACTTTGGTTTGTGTTCACAGTATGATTGGAGGCCTTTGAAGGGTTTTGAACAAGGGTCGTCTCATGAGGTCTAAGTTTTAACAAAATTGCTCTGGTTGCTGAGGGAGAATGGTTTGAAAAGGGAGGCAAGGAGGAAAACGAGGAGGCCAGTTGGGAGATTTTAGCGAGAAGCCATTCAGTCAAGAGACAATTCTGGCTTCTCCGGCATGTAGCAGTGGAAGGGGTGAGAATATAAGTGGACTTCTCTCTGTCATCTCTGCCCACTGTCATTGTCTTAGAACTTGCTCTTTGTCCCCTGTGTTATCTCCTAATTCAGCTCCCTGCTTCCAGCCTCAGTGTCTTCTTCTCTCCCAGGCTAAAGTTTGTTTTTCACACTGATGCTCTGGTAATCTTTCTATGACACAATTCTCATTTTCTTAACACTTTGACTCCCTGTGTCCAACAGGATAAGGCCCAATTTCATAGCACGGCATACAAACATTTTTCACACCCTGAGTCTTTTTCTTTGTTTAAATCCTCGCCCAAGGATATGTTCACTAGTTTGAGAGAGAGAGAAACAGCAACGTGGGAGAGAAACATCAGTCGGTTGCCTCCTGTACATGTCCCATCTGGGGACTGAACCCGCAGCCTAGGTGTTTGCCCTGACTGAGCACTGAACCTACACCCTTCTGGTGTGTGGGGGCAATGCTCCAGCCAACTGAGGCACCCAGCCAGGGCTCATGCCCTAAATGGTTTCTCTCCTAGCAGCGAGCCACATGCTCTCTAGATGACCCAAGTTGTTCTCAAATCTTTAAATTGGCCATAACCTCCCTTCTTCTTTCTGTCTTTGCACATTCTGTCCCTTCTTTCTAGAATAGTTTAATTTCAATAAGACAAAAATTTCTGAGAATAAGATAAACAAAATCACCTTTGGTTGCATAGATCAGAATATTTTTTTCCTTGCATGTAATTGAATACGATTTGAGACTTACTGAGATAGGTAGCTGGGGACCAGATCCTCAGTAAAGACCCCAGGAAGAGCCCTGGCTGGTGTAGCTCAGTGGATTGAGTGAGGGCCTGCGAACCAGGGAATCGCAGTTCGATTCCCAGTCAGGGCACATGCCTGGGTTGCAGGCCGGTCCCCTGCAGGCCAACTCCCAGCAGGGGACACACGAAAGGCAACCATACATTGATGTTTCTCTCCCTCTCCTTCCCCTCTAAAGATAAATAAATAAATAAATAAATAAATAAATAAAATCTTAAAAAAAAAAAAAGAACACAAAGAAATTAGCATTTAAGACCCCAGGAAGAGCCTTTAAGTGATAATGAAGGAGTTGGCATGCAAAATTCTAGTGATTCCTAAAAAGCTTTAAGGGAGAAATATGCTGCTGGGCATCTTGGTGGACTTCTGGGAAGACTATGGCCTCCTTTTCAGCACTAGGCCAGCTATTCTTGTTGGCCACACAGATTCGACTTTGGCTTTACACAGTCACGTTTTTTAGCATTCAGTGTCTCCCAGTGATGTTGGAAACTGTAGGCCAAGCCACAAGTGGTTCTTACAGGGTTACCAAGGCCAGGGGCAAGACTAAGCTGGAAGTAGAAATTGGAGTGTGTGGGGGTGGGGAGGTGGGTTAAGTCCATATTTGAACCTGCTAGTTTTTTGGTGAACTGTCTTGTTGCTCTTTAAGATCTTTTCCAATGGTTCAGAGTTGCAAGGCTGTGGTATCTTCAGCTCTGGGATTATATTCTTCTTAAAATAATTTAAAATTTATTCCAAGAAAGAAAAAAAATCAAACACCGCAAGAGTGTTCTAAGGCTTATGGAAAATAGTAACCCCTGCCCTTAGTTCCTCACTTCTTGTCTCCTCTCCAAAGGTAAATTCTTTATGGTCTTAGTAATTTCTTTTTGTGTTTATCTTGATATTTCTAGATATTGTTTAAACTATCTCTGGATTTATCAGTTTTAGGCACTGTCTTATAACTTTGACAAAGGGCGATCAGCGTTTAGCTCCCTTACATAGATGTGCTGCCCAGCCTCCCCGCTTTCTGCATAACCTCTGAGTCCTCACACCCCTCCTTTCCAATGTGACAACATCACACCTTGGGGTAATTAAGACTCAGAATTTGAATTTTTACGACTATACAAATGTTGTACACTGCTGAGCCAAATAGCATTGCATAATTTCATTTCTTTTCTTGAACAAATATGTTTTTCCCCTCGGAGTTACTTTCATTTGTTTGAGTTTTCCTTGTACCTGGTGCTAAATATTTTCATAATCTTCCATGATGTCTAAATACAGTTTTACATATTTGAAATGAAAAAGATCGTTCATCAGGTTCCTTTTTCTGCATGAAGATGCCCCTGCTAGAGTTTCGGTTTGGATGGTATTCTCTAGCCTCGTTCATGGTTGGCACCCTGGGGTTTATCTTGGAGTAACTTTGTTGGGTTCTCGCTTCCTCTATCCTGGGTCTTTTTCTTTTTGGCCTATTTCAGGAGAGGCCCAGCTTTCAATGGCTTTAAGAAAAGTATGTAAGAAACAAATGTATGAGGTATTGCATGTGTAAAAATATGTCTATTCTAACCTTACATCTAATTCAACATTTGATTTAGGGTGGAAATTAGGGCTTAAAATAATTTTTCTTCATGCATTTGGAGGACTTGTTCCATTGCTTTCTAACTTCAAATATTGTTGACAACTGGTTCAATGTCATTTTTTTCTCTAATCCTTTGCATGTGATTTATTTTTTCCTCTCTGGAAGCTTTTATGATTTCATTATTTCACATTTCAAAATGATGAGCTAGATAGCTGGTGGGTCCTTTCACTCTGGAGACTTCTGTCTTCAATTAAATGACAATTTCTGGTAGTCTTTCCTTGATCATTTCCTCCCCAATCTTTTATCGTTTTCTCTCCTCTGGAACTTGCATGAGTAGAATGTTGGACATCTTGAACTTATCCTCTGATTCCTGGGTCTCTTCTGCTTTTGTCCAATTTTAGACCTCTTATTCCATTCTGTGAGATTTCTTGGCTTTATCTTCTACCTATGCTATTCAGTTACTTATTTTAGCTATTGTTCTTTTAATTTCCCAGAATGCTTCCTTTTTTTCTGATTGTTCTTTTTCTATTAATAGTGGGTTGGGAAGAGGTTATAGTCCATCCATTTATATTAGAAGCAGGGGTGGGTGTGAAAAACAAAATGTCTGAGTTGGGTATCAGTGTTAGAGTTGAGTCTAAAGAACATTGGACTTTTGTCTAAAGAACACTGAACAATCAATACCTTGAAATTTTGACTTCTGATCTGGTACTGCTCCTTGGGTATAGTATTGTTAATCTAATATCCTTCTAGGGAGGAGACATGAGTAACAGGGAATGATGGGGTGTTCCAATATCATTGGGTTTACTTCCTTTGACAGCTATAAAACTGAGCTCACAGTCTGTTAATGGTTCATTGCGTTCACTCCACAAATGTTTACTGAATGAATCAGTAGCTCATGTCTAACTCATGACCTGATGTTTGTTTCTCTTCTAGAACATCTCTCTCCAATAAACTGGCTTCTGCTTGGATTACAAAATGCCAGCTAGCAGGATGGGTGGAAGATGAAGAGGGTATAAAAGAGATAAACTGTAATGGAAAAAATACAATAAAAATGAAAAAGACTAAAAATTTAGCTTAGAAAATGAGAGTTCTTTACTGTATTTATTTTAGGGAAAAATTTGATCATTGTAGAGACAGATGGTAGAGTTCTCACCTTTTTTCAAAAAACACAAACAGGCGTTTTTAGAAGCCTAGTGCTAAAATCACATAAGAATGGAAATCAAGGGAGGAAAACTGGGATTGAGGAGGTTATTTTAATGCATTTTAGATATTTTCAGTTCTACACAATGACAACTCAACCTGTCAATCCTCTTCAGTAGTAAGCACATAAATTTTGTACCTAGAGAATCTGACAATCTCTAAATTAAGAAAGAAAAGACAAAACATCCCACTGCTGAAAACACCTAGCACACATGGAGAAAGGAAAGTAAACACGAGCAGATGAAATGGAAGTCAGTGGATGTTAGATGTACTTTCATATATTCCACTGAGGAAAATGCAAATGTTTATAACCAGAGACATTGAACAAAAAAGCAAACTGACAGCAACCAGAGAGGAGAGGTAGGGGGATCGTGGAGGAAATTAGGGGAGGGGTTGTCAAGGAACACGCATAAAGGACACATGGACAAAGCCAAAGGGGACAGGATTGAGATTGGGAGCCGGGGAGGGCTGGGGAGGGGAGAATTGGTGTTGAGAGGGGGGTGGATGGAGACAACCATGCTTGAACAACAATAAAAAAATAAAAGTAACATAAAATAGCATCTACTGATATTGGAGCAGGCATTCTACGACTAAAGGAGGGACGCAAAGAAAACCAAGACGTACGCCGAATGGGAGTTTTCAGGTTTGTTTTACCCCATAGTCCCACACTTAGCCCTCTCTTGCCCACCAAACTGCATCCCATAATTTGGGATTCCTGTAATTCAGTGATCGCTGTACCAAAAGAGATGTCCATCCATTTGGAATGCAGATAGAGATGGTGCGATTTCTACTGTTGGAGAAACAGGGAGAAAGGAGAAGAATACGAAGGGCCGATGGAGGAGCCAAGAGTGGGGTATTCTGTCTTGAAAGAGAGGTTCTTGTCAAAAAAGGGTGAAGACGAAAGACAACAGACAGGTGCTTGTTTTCAGCCTCACTGCCGTGAACTCGCCTCCAAAGACTTCCTTTATAAGTAGAATGACTGTATATAATTTATTGTCAAAGCAGAGACATTTTTCTGAGGGAGGTGCCATGCTATTAATAATTATTCCAGAGAATGGTGTAAATCCAACTTTCCTGGGCACATGGAAATGAGTGAGCAGCCCACCCTCTAGGTTCCCTGTGGCGTGAACTCCACCATCCACCATCACCTCCTTCATTCTCTCCTGTGGAGAGCATTAAAAGTTGGCCAGTATTCTCAGGTACAAAGGTTCCCAAAGGGGTGGGTAGACCCCCTGCCTCTGTTTCCTTTGTTTCTCTCATAGCACACAGCCTAATGCAACTGGAGTGTGAGGCTGGCCAGGGCTACCCCCTTTTCAGAGAAACCGCAGTGATCTCCTTTTACTTGGCTTCTTCTTTAGATCTTAGGACCCTTCTGCTGCTCTGTGTTAGTGTGGTAAGTCAGTAAATGAGTACGTTTCCCAGCCTTGGGCCGACAGCTCTTTCTGTGAACAGTTCTCTTCTTGCTGGTGTGTGGGCTCTAGACTGAGCTTTTCTCACCAGAAGTTCAAGAAGCAGTTGGGAGCCTAGGGGTCTAAGGGGGGAAAAAGCCCTATTTTTTTCTGCCATGGTTTTAGGTCCCTGGGCTGATGTAAGCCTCAACAAAAATAATTCTTCAGATGGATCAATCTAATTTATTAGGGTCCTGAACCGAGATTTGAGCTCAAAGTTCCAACTGGTAATCAATCATTTCTTTTCCCAGCTCATACATGAAATAGATAAATATCAGAGGAGTCTTTCCATTTTAGCTTCCTTATGTTTTCCATGTTAGTCTTCCTGGAGCTCACAGTGTGATCTCCGAGAATATTCTGTCTTTTACTTGCCCAGACTCTTTGGGCAATATCATGAGCTTCTCTGTATTTGCCTAACTGCTTGCATTACTCCCCAAGTAGAGCTATTCAGAAGTATTTCAGAGGCAAGGTTCACTCTTTTTATGTGCTTCCAGATACCAGCTCTTTCTGTGTAGCCAGATATCTTTGGCTTTATTTCTGTACTGGGAGACCGAATGTCAATTTTCAGCCATTTCTGAGGCCTTTTCTTTCCACTCTATTTATTCCTTGTGGCCTCTCCAAATACGTAGTATTGATTCTGATGTTAGTACTTTTTTAAAAAATGTATTTTTACTTTCTTAAATGTAAACTATACTTCCATAAGGGTATTGAAACATATGCACCCTTTAGAGGATTATAATTTTAAAAAGCCAAATAATGTGTACTCAGTGCCTAAGTCAAAAATAAAATATCACAGACATTTAGAAATTTTCTTTTTGCCCTTTTCTAATTCTCTCTCTACTCTGGACAACATTTTTTTGTGTTCATTATTATCTTGCTCTTCAAAATTGTTTTTATGGACACTACATTGTGTATCTATAAGCAATATATTATTTAATTTTAACGTTGCTTCTATAAATGGAAATCATATCAGTTAGCATTCACCGCAAAACAAACTACTCCAAAACTTATTGGTTTAAAATGATAATTGTTTGCTCAGAACTTTTTAGGTCAACCATTTGGGCTGAGTTCATCTATAATGACTATCTCTGCTCCAAGGAGTGCCATCTGGTCTCACGGATACATTACTGGTCAGGTGCTCCACAAGGCTACACAGCGGTCATGTAACTGGCCATTGCACTGGTGGGCCACCAGGAGGGTTGATGGAGATAACCAGACCCAAAGGCATTCTTCATGTCGCAGGAGGGCCCAGGCTTGTTCCCTCGGTGATGACCGTGTGGTTCCCAAGACGAGCAAGAGAGCAAGCCCCAATGCACACACACCTGCATCATGTTTGCTGATGACTCCTTGGCCAAAGCCAAGTACAAAGCAAATTACATTTATGAAAAATGGCATAGACAAAAGCTTCACATTTCATAGGAAAAGTGACAAAGTCACAAAGCAAAGAGCCATGCACACTGCAGTTAGAGGAGTTTATGACCATGATTGAAAGCTACCATTGTTGATTGACCAGTTACAGAGAGAGGTGTGTTAAAATCTCCCATCATGATTGTAGACTTTTTACATTTTCTTTATAATGTTGTCCACTTTTACTCTATGTATTTTGAGGATATATTATCTTATGCTACAAGTTTAGAACTTCAATATTTTCCTGGAAAGTTAAAACTCTTATTATTATGAATGAGTGGGTTCCCCCTTGCTCTTTACTTTTAGTTTTTGCTTCTCAGACCTTCCTTTTTATATAAATGTCCACCTGCCTGAAGAATCCCTGATAGAATTTTCTTGGTGAAGGTCTACCGAGGGTGAATTTATTAGTTTATTAGTCAGGAAATATTTTTATTTTGTCCTTGGTATTTAAAGATATTTTTTGCTGGGTATAGAAGATTGACAATTATTTTCCCTAACACTGAAAATGGCATTGCACTGTCTTAAGACTTCTGTTCTTTTTTGAGATTTAGCTGGCAGTCCAATTTCACTTTCTTAATGGTCTTTTCTCCCTTGCTTCTCTTTAGTCTTTTTCACTTGATTTTGGTGTTTCATAATTTCAATACAATGTATGTTTTTCTTTTCATTTTGCCTGTCTGAAATTCACTGGATTTTTAAATCTGTGGACTGGTGGCTTTCATCACTTTCATAGTAATGATTTTTTTTTTCAAATATTGCCTGGTCCCTATTATTTCTCTTTTTCTTTCTAAAAAACTAATTAGATATACATTTGACTTGCACATTTTTAGTATNCGCTGATAGTTATTGGCTCTGGGACTTTGAGTTCTTCTTGCGCCATCTTTCGGGTTGTTCGTGCCTGTTCCATAGCAGGATCAGAGCCCTAAAGTGTTCACTAGAACAGGGCAACTCAGTTGCTGGGTTGTGATGTTGTATGTGGGGGCGGGGTCAAAGAGGGACAATGGCTCTCACTGGTATTGCAGGGCAACTAAGTCGCTGGGTTGTGACGCTGTATGTGGGGGCGGGGTCAAAGAGGGACTCTGGCGTCCCGTCTGCCGCCTCGGCCCTCACCGGTGCCGCAGTTGCTGCCGTCACCAGGCCCACGCGTTTCGTCCCACTGGTGTGCCACCACCGTCAGCCCTCGCCCCCTGGGGCCTGCATGGTCTGTCTCACTGTGCGTGAATATGCGCCTGCGGTCTGCCCTGCACCCCAACTGGTTTCCGTCTGCCTGCGCACCTGGGTCGGGGGCCCTGTCCTGCCCAACCCTGCTTGCTGCTGGCTCCGCCCCTCTTACCGTCCCCGTTGAATGGTTAGATGTGGTCGGACTTCCGTATAATTCAATTTTCTGTCCTTTGGTTGTGTCTTTGTTTCTCCAAACCTTTGTTGTATTCAAACTTGGTTGTGGGAGAAGGCACAGTGTTTCCACCTATGCCTCCATCTTGGCGGAAGTCCCAATTTCACTTTCTTAATGGTCTTTTCTCCCTTGCTTCTCTTTAGTCTTTTTTACTTGATTTTGGTGTTTCATAATTTCAATACAATGTATGTTTTTCTTTTCATTTTGTCTGTCTGAAATTTACTGGATTTTTAAATCTGTGGACTGGTGGCTTTCATCACTTTCATAGCAATGATTTTTTTTTCAAATATTGCCTGGTTCCTATTATTTCTCTTTTTCTTTCTAAAAAACTAATTAGATATACATTTGACTTGCACATTTTTAGTGTTTTATTTACCTTTTAGTGTTATGAATAATTCAAACATTTTTCTCAACAAATATAAGCCATATACATAGAATCAAAGATTAGTTGCTTATATTTGAAATATCAAAACATCTGCAGTCTCTTTGAAGTCACTGCATGTCATTTGTTTTTGTGTCATTCTTCCCCCTTCTGCTCATCTCTGCCCCAGAATTCTGAGAATTGTGTCTTTGGAACTCAAAATGTATTAGCTAAGTTAATAAAATAGATACTCACTTGGTAATCTCTCAAATCAAACCTCCACATCCTGGCACATCAGTAATACTTTTTTAAAAAAAATGTATTTATTTATTTATGTTTAGAGGGGAAGGCAAGGAGAGAGGGAGAGAAATATCAATGTGTAGTTGCCTTTCACGTGTCCCCTGATGGGAACTGGCCTGCAACCCAGGCATGTGCCCTGACTGAGAATCGAACCGCAATCCTCTGGTTCTCAGGCCCTCACTCAATCCACTGAGCTACACCAGCCATGGCAATACTTTTTGAAACTAAGGACAATAATGTGTGTGTGTATTTGTGTGAATTACTTACCTGTTCAAATGTTTTTATTAGAGAAAATCTATTCTATCTTGCAGCTAAGGAAGAGGAGGAAGAAGGAGCATGGGAAGGAAAAATTAAGACTTTTCTCTTTGCCCTGGCAGGTGTGGATCAGTGGGTTGGAGTGTTCTGTAAACCACAAGGTCATGGGCTTGATCTCTGGTCAGGGTACATGCCTGGGTTGTGGGTTCGATCCCTGCTCTGGGTGTGCACGAGAAGCAACTGACCTATATTTCCTTCTCACATTGACGTTTTTCTCCCTCTCTCCCTCCCTTCCACTCAAATTGATGAGCACGTCCTCAGGTGTAGATAAAAAAAAATTTCTCTCTTTACCTCTTCATTGTTTCTCCACAAAGAAGTGTTGCACTGTTTAGGAGAGGAAGAAATTTGACTTTTGTATCAACTGCCTTCGCCGGAGGGTGGGACTGAAACAAGGTGACTTTGTCAGTTCTCTCTTAGCTCTCTGCCAGTCTCTAGGGAGTACCTGCATTAAAATACTTTTAGTTTTCTAGCTCCACGAAAGAAGAAAAAAGGTCTTTATTATCTCATCTTTGACTTAAAGTTTGAGTCAGGCTAGTGTAAAGGCTGAGCAGAAGGATGCAGTCCCACGATAGTTATAGCTGGTACCAGAGAGCACGAATTAAATAATTTGTTCCATTTACCTCAATTCTGTTTTTTTCTCTTTAGATTGGAAGCCAAGAAAGAAAAAGGTGGGTAGAATTCAGACATCACACCTTACTCTGGAATCTTCATAGACTGTTGTAAAAATACATAATCGCAGGAGGGATAAGGCTAGATAGTAATTGATTAGAGTCAATATAATGAATTGGAAATTACTAAAATAAATGTTAATGGCAAAATATGGCTCTTTACTGTTAGGTAAAAATTGGTGAATGAGAGAAAAAAATAATGAAACAGGAAGACCATGAGAATGGCTTTGGATATAAGTATTTGAAATCTTTTTGTTGGCTTCTAGTTTTCTATTGATTGATTCTACAGTTTTCGCTGATTACTCACTCTAGGTCTGAGATCACATTAGTAGATGTTCTTGCATTCTTGAAAGAACTCTGCACAATTCATTGAAACGAACACCTTCAATAGGCTTATCAATTCCTTAATTTTTTTCTGAAGAAAACTCGTACAAATTTTACCGGTAGAAGAAAAACAATCACCAAACCCAGCACACGACACTCAGGGGAGAGATCACCAATGAAGAAAAGGTGACACTACTCACAGATAAAATAGCCTGACAGTAAGTCTGAGATGAGAAAACACAGGTCAGAATTTCCCTGTTGAAAATGAAAAAAAACAAACAAACAAACTACATTCTTGAGATTTTGCCGCTCATCAATGAAATGCCTAATTGCCATACGACATACCCAGTCCCTCAGGCCTGCCTTTCAACACACTTGTGTATGCACTTTCAAAAAAGAGTAAGAATGGTTTTATGAGATTTATTTTGGAAGATACATCCAAATGCCCACTCAATAAATAAGGAAACAAATACCAATTTTGGATGATTTTTTCCAACAAGGTTAAAACTCTTTAATTTGTGAAATATGGAAACTGTGCCTTACAGAGGTTGACCAGTTGGTCAGGGAGAGGTTCAGACCCGAGTCTCAGCCTCCTCCTTCTTGGTCACAAATTCCTTCAATTAGGACATCCCTGCAACAGCCAATGGCTGTTTTGTTAACCATACAGTGACTATATATATATATATATATATATAAATATATATATATGTATATATATATATATAAAGCTCCTAAGAGAAATTGAATGAATTCAACCTGAGCTGTCAGCAGGAACTACTTTCTGCACATTAGAGGCATGATCTAGCTGTACCTGGATTGCATAAATAGCTCTGTAGATTTTTTTGGAAATAATTAACTAATTTCAACATACAGTTGAACTATAATTTTAAGAGTATGGTATCATAGATGAATACATTAAATTTCTGTTTAGTCATATCTGTACTGATGAAGAAAGCACAGATTTGTCAAACAATTTTATAAATTGTGAGTATTCACATTACAAAGAGTGTGATCTCATTTTGCGAAATGATTAATTACTTCCCTTGATGTATTTCAGTCTTGGCTAACAAGTCATTAACAGCTTTGCAAAAGCAAGGAGGAGGAAAGGCAGAAATTCTGAAAGCTAGACCTCTAGGAACTATTGCTAAGCAAAATAATTGGGAAATGGTGCTGGCTGGTGTAGCCCAGTGGATTGAGTGTGGGCCTGAGAACCAAAGGGTCATGGTTCAGTTCCCAGTCAGGGCACATGCCTGGATTGAAGGCCAGTTCCCAGCAGGGGACACACGAGAGGCAACCATACATTGATATTTCTCTCCCTCTCTCCTTTCCTTCCCCTCTAAAGATAAATAAATAAAATCTTTTAAAAAAGAAATGGAGCTAAAGTATGTTAAAAACGGTAAGGCACTGAAAAGTAAGTTTTGGGTAATTAAATAGATTTCACACATCATGTTCAGAAATATATCTTTCTACAAATCTTTTTTTATCTTTTCTATTCTATTGAAGTCTATTTTTTAAAAGATTTTTATTTATTTACTTTTAGAGAGGGGGGAAGGGAGGGAGAAAGAGAGGGAAAGAAACATCAATGTGTGGTTGCCTCTTGAGCGTTCCATACTGGGGACCTGGCCTGCAACCCAGGCCTGTCCCCTGACTGGGCATCCAAACAGTGACCCTTTGGTTCACAGGCCTGCATTCAGTCCGCTGAGCCACACTAGCCAAGGCTGAAGTCTATGTTTAATCAACCAATCTCTCTCTCTCCTCTTATTCTCTCTTGTAGTTATATGACACTCCTGAGAAATTCCTCTACTTGGGTTCCTCCTTAGGACTGAAGATCATTTTCCTTCTCTTGAGGTGCCAACAGATGGTTGGTGACTATAGCTTATTGTTCTTAGAAAAGAAATATAAAGGAGATCATGTAACACCTAATCCATTGTTAAATGTTCTCTTTGGAGATAATTCTTATTTTTTAAATATTTTTATGAAAAATAAGGTAAAACTTGCTCATTTAGTGTCCTCATATAAGGTGAAATACAGTTGAATGTTAGAAATATAGATTTACTATGAAGGGTCATAATTTCTTGTATGGGAAAGGTAATAGTACACCTCTGTGCTATACAGTGGTCAGCTGGGCTTACTGTACAGAGCTTTGGTTGCTTCTGTCCAGTCGCTCAGTGTGGGAGCTGCTATTCAGAGAACCATCCAACTATGAATTTTAAGACTGTTTACATAGTTGAAGTGCTCCTCTTCCCAACAGAGGGCAGGAGCAATGTGGACTCTTATGATCTGGGTACCACCTGTACCGTACATGGTAGGGAATAAAGGGTGACTCTGCCTCTTGGTGTCTGGAAAATTTTCTCTCAATATGATGAAAAGACTCAAAGTACCCTCCTGCCCTGTTTAGGGAGGCACCTTAAATATGGAAAGAAAAGTACGCATTGAATTCTTACCTGGTAAATAATAGCAAGAAGGTAGTGTACCACAAAGGAATAAAACAATCTATAAGTGATTTTACATGCAATTGTATTTTATATTTAATTCACAGCCCTGGTCAGTGTGGCTCACGGGGTTGGATCATTGTCCCATAGCCGAAAGGTTGCAGGTTCAATTCCTGGTTGCACATACCTGGGTTGTGCGTTTGATCCCTGGTCTGGGCTTGTATGAGAGGCAACTGATCAGTGTTTCTTTCACATAAATGTTTCTCTCTTTTCCTTCCTCTCTCCTTTCCTTTCTCTCTAAAAGCAATGAAAAAAAAAACATCCTCAGGTAAAGATTTAAACAAATTCACAACGGCTTTCCCTGAATTTTTGTAGTTGGCATAATAACATAAAAATTATTGGGATAAATATTCAAGGAGAAAAATGATCTCACCTGAATCATAACATGTCCTCCCAGGAGGCACTACTTAGTATGTATGATGGTGATAGAGTAACAGTAAACGTGTTGGATGCCCCTCTTCCTCAAGAGGCTACTGTTTACAATTTTATCATTATTATTTTACATTTTCTAGTTTTCAATATCCCATATTTCAAAGAGGTAATTTTTTCCCTAAGAAAATAGCTAATGGATATCTTGGAATACTTATTGGAAGTGACAAAAAGGAGCAAAGAAATATTCACTTGGAAATTTGCAACTTTGAAAGTTGCTTCATTACTATGCTTTGCACTCTTCACATAGTCCCTTTCATAGGTAGAAATTGTTATGATCACAAGATTGGATATATACTGTGAGGTGAAAGCAAAATAAGCAAAAACTGATTTTCTATGAGAAAAGTAAAAATACTATTTTCTATAAGGCACAAATAAATGTGGATGTTTAACATATAAACATACAAAATAAGCTGGCAATGAAAACACAATAGCAAAATCTGAAAATATGAATATGTAGTTTACATAGAGATGCAAAATATTCCAATATATATCATGTTAATACCTTTTTTATTTTTTGTATATTAAATGACTTGATCTATTACCAGTTCAGAGGGACAGTCTGACCCTGACACCGAGAATCTTTTTATCATAGAAAAAATTTATAAAAACATATGAAACAAGATAACCTGATTTGAAGAATCAACTCTCTTATTTTGCAGACTGAAGGCTAATTGTAGGTCATCATGAAAAGCCAAGAGGCATTTTACCATTCCTGTCCCTCTTGAAGGGTCAGCCAAGCGTTCTGTATCGTAGGGCCTGGGCTGATGTTTCTCCAAATCCTGGACCCACCTGTTTCCAGTTTACCCAGGGTTCTTCCTGTGAATTTCTGGGATCCACTCAAAACTGATTGACTAAGATACACATGTCGGAAGGTGCTTCAAGGGACTGTCATGCGCAGTGTGCTTTGGGAGTGGTTGATCGAGGAGCCCCTTTTGTTCATGTTCAGCCGCGGAGCCTTTGTTGGGGAAGTCAGGCTTCCCTAGGATGGGTGGAGTGATGTCCAGAAGAGAGGGGAGAGGCTGATGGTTGGGGAAAAAAACCTGAGGCCTGAGGGGGCATTCAATGAACTGGGTTGAGTAGATGGGAAATAGATTTTATGGACGAGAGAGATTTGCAGAGCTCTTCAGGAGGTCATGAGCTGCTGTTGGTTGTGACTCGTGGATGCTGGGGGACTGACCCCTGTGACTGCGTTGGTGGTCTCTGCAGACAGCCTTTGGGAGGGGCACTTCTCTATCTTACTCTGAAAAGCGGTATCCAACGGGTACTTGAGAGTGTTCCATTGAGTATAGAAGGAAGTAAGGCGTTAAATACGGAAAGCACCACAGACCAAAGATCAGACTGACTTTCAATTTCCTGGTATCACTTAAAAATTCAGAGTTTTGCATAATCCAACAGCTCAATGTAAGCAACAGGGGAATGAGGGTGAACATTTAATACTCAGATATACTCCTGAATTAAAACTACTTAAAGATACTCATAAGAAGATCAACTAGCAGCTCTTCCTAGGCAAGACATCATTGTGAAAATCCCAGAAAAAGGGGGTGACCATAGAGACCACAAAGAACAGTTTCACTGTGACTGCACCCCCTCTCCCTAGGCTGGCACAGCACTGAACCGAGAGGGACCCCGGGGCCTAGGATTCCTCCGGTGGGGAAGAGAACCTGAGGTCAGCATCCAGCTTCCCCAGCATTGTAGGAGGCCCACTCAGGCTTCACTTCGTGGGGATCAATGGGATAGCCTTCAGAGTCGGACCACTGGGAATCAGACAGAGAGGAAGGGGGTGGCATTTCATCTACCGGGGCTCAGATCTCCATGATGACCACATTCCTGCTTGCCGTGGTGCCCAACCAGAGATCTTAGCCAGTGGGACCCCCACCCAACCCAGATGAGTAGAACTGAGCTGGTGTCAAACCATCCTTGCATCCCAAGGATGAGTCCCATTTGATCATGGCCTAAGACCCTTTTAATGCATTGTTTAATTTGGTTTGCTAGTGTTTTGTTGAGAAGTTTTACAACTATATTTATCATGGATATTGGCCTATAGTTTCCTTTTCTTATAGTGTCCTTATCTGACTTTGGTATTAGGGCAATGCTTCCATTGTAAAATGAGTTTGAGAATGTTTCCTCCTGTTTAACATTATGTTTTGGAAATAAAAGATAACTACATGAGGTGATAGATGTATTAACTAAACTTATTATGGTAATAGTTTCACAATACGTATGTATATTATATAGTCACATTCTATTCCTTAAACTTACACAATGTTATATTCAATTATATCTCACTAAATCCAGAGAAAAAAGAAGAAAGAATACTCAAAAAATTGATAATTGTCTCTAAAACTCATGGAACCAATTAATGTCTTTAAACATGTAGAATTTATATGTTCATTGAATATTGAAATTGTATTTTAGAGTGTTACTGAAACTTTTATATTTCTTATTTTAACACATACAAATATATAATTTTAAAACAAAATATTTACTTTGTAAACCTAACTGAAAAATGTTCATGGCAAATGCAGAAAGAAGCCATCTAATTTTATTTATTGAGATCATGTGAGAGATTGAAACCTTGAATGTAAATTTAAGGGAAATTCTTTTTTCTTGGAATTTCAATTGTATTTAGTTTCTATGGGAAAAGCACCAAATTATCCATGAGGTATTTAACTATCTCTTCAACTATTGATACAAGTGTTCATATTTCTGGGAGTAAACAATATAATCTTGTACTGATATAATGAAAACAATCTTTTGATTTTTTTTCAGTTCTTATATATGTACAATGGGATGGAAACTGACTTCAATTTTGATTATACTAATAAAATCATTAAATATGTACCCTCTAGTATCTGGACAGTTGGAAATAATTTTAAAAGGCTTTTTTCTTGAGTCACAGATAACTGTTTAAATTTTCTGGTTTGGGTCTAGTTCAAGTGTTTTGAAAATATTTAGGCCTGCTTTTTTTTTTTAGGAGAAAAGCAATCTGAATCCCAACATTACAGGCTCTTCTAAGTTTTTATTGTTTTCTTTCTCCCTTTCCGCCAGTATTTTGTGGGAAGCTTCAGTAAATCCCTGAACATGAATGGAAGCTCTGGTTAGGCTGCCATCCTAGGAAAGTCCTGCCCAGTGAGTAAGGGGCCAGGCTTGGCACTGACACTAATGAACTGGGTGACTCCAAAGTGAGTCACTTCATGTCTCTGTGACTTAGTTTTTCCATCTATAAAAGGGGGATAATCTCTTTTTTATGCCCATTTTTTAGGGCTCTTATAAGTTTAAGTTAAGCTTCTCTCTGAGGACCAAGTGCTTCCTGAGACAAAGCAACACGGCCATCAGCAGTGAGGAGGAGGAAAGTTCATGAATAAATGTACAAGTAGCAGGGACTCAAATAGACACTTAGAAGATGAAGAGTCAGGATACATTGCAGGTGTAGGCTGAAATTTATTCAGAACTTGCTGGAGAAGAAGACTGTCAGGTCAACAGCAGCAGGGGCTAGGACCGCAGACATGTGGGAGTTGAGGTATCTGAAGTCCCAACTATCTTTTCCTTGGCTTCAGCTAGGGTCATTGTCAGGGTCAGCTGTCAGTTACAAATGGGAGCTTTCAGAGATGGAATAACAGGAAGAAATCAAGAAGTTGTTGGTGGGTAATAAGAAGAAAGAGGAGGAAAGGAAGGCACAAGGGAAGCAAACATATTTCTGGTATTCCCATTTTGTCTTCTGTAGGGACCACAGAGTGAGAAGAGGAAGAGAAGGAAGGAGGAGGAAAAGAGACTTACGTGGCTTCTATGAGGACAGAGAAGTGTGGAAACACTTGCAGGGATAGATGTGAGTCAAGAGTCTGCTGAACATGTAGTAATAAGGTGCAGTGTCGCAAGAGAATACACAGTGAAGAACTAATTATATAATCAATTTGAAATGAGTACAAGAAGTGTATTTGTTACCATCTAAATTCTAGAGTCAGGAACAAATGCACTGTCAATCACCAGAGAGGTTAAATCTAATTTTAACACGAATTCAGGAGAGACACGACTAGAATCTATAGACCTTAGTTGAAGATTTCATCCTTGTCTCTTGTAAGTTTGTAGCAATCCCTATGTTTTTCTTCCTATTGCTGTGAGAGTGATCTCAAAAAAGAAAAACAAACCCCTCAAAATCACAGATCTGATTACTGCTTAAAAGTGTTCATCCCCTGAGGAATAAAGTCCAAATTCTTCAATGTGACATTGTTAATTTTGGTCCTATTCCAGCCTAACTGCGCAATCTTACCTCCCAACCCCCTTGATTACAGAAAATTCAGTTTATTATCAGTTTTCTTTCTCCACGGAGATACTGAAAATTTTCAGAATAGCTCTATCTAGGATTTTAACCAATGGTGCTGGGACAATTTTTTGTATTGAAGGGAATTAAAATAATACTTCATACCCAAAGCAAGATTTAGTTTAAGGTAGGTTAACTACTGAAGTGTGAGAGTAAAATATATTGTATTTTTTGGTAATAATTTATTAACAAATCTGTCTCAATACCAGAGTGTGTTTTCTGTCACACATTATGTGCTTATTACATAACGTTTGAAATTATGTTTAGAGATTCAGGGAAGATGTCTGTGTGCCTCTGGAACTCTTTGAAAAAAAAGTAATATTGTTATTATTCCTCTACTACCTATATTTTAAAAACTGTGATATTTCAAATGCAATTCCTTAAGAATTTAAAACGAAGTGTCAGAGATGTGGAAAAATTTGAAAAAGAAGATAACTACAGAATTGTAGAATTGTACAAATTCATTTAAATTTTTTAAAATTTGAATAGTTTTAGAATGTTCAATAAAATATTAGTGTAAGACATTCTATGTTACTTCCCAGCTCTTCTAACTCTAAATTATTACTAAAATTACAAGTCAAGATTTGGCATATAATAGGTAGTTGTTGAATAGCTTGAATTAACAAATTGAAAAGAATTTTCGATACCAGCAAATTTAATTTCCTGTTCCTCCGGCAATTACATTGCTGCACCTCTTGGTTCCAAGGCAGAACACGGAGGTGATGGTAGCAAGATTAATGAACACTTGATTGTATTATAAACAACATCATATTTTAATTGATGCTAGATTGTGCAGTGGGTAGTTGTCGTCGTCTTGTCTATTCCACTCCTTCCCAGGTTTGGTGATGCCCTGCCTTGGTGCGGGAGTGGAGAGCTGGCAAAGGCCTTGTCGGTCTAAAGCAGCTGAAAGTGGTCCCCGACTGGCTTGCTCAGCCTGCCCTGTAGTTAGAGAACGGGCAGATCACCTGGCTTGCCACGCAGCACCCCTCACGTCATAGGTTGTGTTAGGAGTCAGCGAGAGGATGAGGACGGGTGGGCAGGACTTCTGGAGTCCCAGCAGAGGTAGCCCCGCCCACTGTAAGGTTGGGCTCCTGAGACTGGAAGTGGTGCGCCTGCAGCAAAATGAAATGAAACGCCGCTGGTGGAATGTCCCCTGTCCTGGGGGGAGCCGACTTACAGCCCACTCCGTTCTGGTTTTGTCTGGGGGCCTCCAAAAGATAATCGCATCCAAACATTGTCCAAAAGAAGTACATTTCCAAACTTCTTGTTATGCCCGCTTGAACCCATCATGCGTTGAGCTTTGTAGTTTCATTTCCTTCTTACACTTTTGTATCTGCTCACAATATGCATCATATTTCTTCCATTTTTTAGTCTTTGCTCTCAGATTGCCTCTGAGAAAGTGCTTGCTTGCCCTTATACAACCCCCCCCCCCATAAAACTAACAATAATACAAACACACGGGCAGTTTCTTTTCTTACAGAAACTAAGAAATATGTATCTTTACAAGCCAACTAAATCTTCAGACATAGCTCTACTAGAAACATTTGTACTCAGAATGGATGCTGGTGATTGAACAGCGGCGAGTGGTTCTCAGCCCTCTCCTCCCAATGAAGGAGCAATTTGCCTCAAAGGCTATTTTGATTCTCTGAGAAGTCAAAAGGGCTTGCGATTTTAAAATGACCTTCTCCCCAACCCACCCAGTTTCTAGCCATAGATTAAATGAGAGAGAGAAAAAAACAGGCTAAGCATTCCTTACAAAAAAGAGAAATAGAAAAGTAAGATTAGCAGGACTTCAGGTGCCTGAAATAACATGGTGATAATATAATGGATATGTCTCTTTTGGCCAGGCAGGCAGTTCAATACCCAACCAGTTTGAGTTTCAGGTCATCTCATTAGGTGGGCCTCAGTGGGGAGCAGATTCATACCTCTCACTATGGAAGCTGATAAAAGCCAGGTATCTCCCACTCTCCCTCCGGCAGCCAGAGCGCATGCACATGATTTCGGACCCACAGGTAAAGTACTTCCGCCAGGGAACTTGGCGCTGGAGAAGCATCTGTGGAGCTGTGCGCATGTACGGATGGCCGCAACAGTGCGCGGAGCGGGGCGGTGCGTGATTGTACCCTGCTCTCTGCCTCCAGAGCCCCCAGCCCCTGCTGTCTCGCATTTACATTTCAAACCTGCATCTCTACTTTATAAACACCGCTACTATTTTATTAATCCCATCTCTGCATACAATGGCCAGGGTTCTTTTCTATTGCTTGCAAGCAAGAATGCAGATGGGAGTAATTAGCAACCTTTTTGAATTACGGGATTGAAAACTGGGCATTGATCATGCTGGGCTATGAGGGGGGGCAATGAGTAGCACATTTGTATTTCGTAGCCAAGTTCTTGACCAACAAACTCCTATTTATCTTGTTTATCTCCTCCAACCACTATGCAAGCACCACAGTTCCTTGACCACAGGAGTTTTTGACTGTTTTGTTCACGGCTGTATCCTCAGCATGTTAGATAGTACCTGGCTTATAATAGGTTTCCAATAATTATTTGTCAAATGGGTGAATGAATAAATGGGAAAAACATATGAAAATATAAACAACTTTATTATAAAGATAAGCTTACATCAGCGAAGTGAGCAAATGTGTACGCTCCGTTGTTCATTTTTAAATGATTCACTTTGTGGTATATGAATCCCGCCTCAGTAAAAATGAGAACAAAGAATTTTATCCTTGACCGAAACACATTCATCTCTTGCGAGCAGTCCGCCACCAAAGAAAGTCAGAACAACAGTGTGCTCAGCTTAGAAAGCCTGCACTACTGAGGCCATTCATTTAATAGGTGTTTATTGAGCATCTACTATGGGGCCAGGCCCTTTTCATGTGCTTGGGATATGTCAGTGAAAAAAAAAATGCCAGCAAAGTCCCTCCTCTCATGGAACCTATGCTCCAATGGGGGGAACACATAATAAGTAAGTGACACATTATATAGAATTGTCAAAGGTGATAAGTACTGTAAAAAATTAAAAACCTATGCTAGGGATCAGCAGTGTTGAAGGGCTTTTTTTTTTCTCTCAATTTTAAATAGGATGATTTGGGTAAGTCTCATTGAGCAAATGACATTTGAGCAAAGATCTGAAAGATGTGATGAAGTTAGTCTTATAGATGTCAGGGGAAATACTGCTCCGAACAAAACCAATAGGCTTGGTGTCTTCTAAGAACAGCCAAGAGGCTAAAATAGAGTAGGAAGGGTCGTCAGAACAGCACCAAGTAGATCAAACTCTGTACTGTCCTATACACCATTCTAGGGTTTGGACTTCCACTGTCTATTGCATGGAAGTTGTGATTTGAACATAGGAATGATAACTTGACTTATATTTTATAAAGCTTATACAGGCTACCAAACTCTAAATGACTAAAGGGAGGCAAAGAGGACAATGGGGAGGTGACTTTGCTGTCTCCTGCAGTTGAGCTGCCTGGAGGAGAATGACAGTGGGTAGGACATAGATGGAGAAGAGTAGTCAAATTCTATATGTTGAAGATGGTACTGACATGATTTGCTTGCTGGGTGCCCAAGTCACTGTGACAGAAAGAAAAAAAGTTAAGGAAGACTCTGAAGTGTTGACCTGAACACTGGAAAGATGGAGTGACCCTGAACTTGTGGAAAGAGCATGGATGGAGTAGGTTTGGGAAGAAAGGTCAGGGGTAGAGTTTTGGACATGTTAGGTGGAAGATCTCCTTTAAATATTTAAAGGGAGATGTCATATAAATATCATGTGACTTCATTCATATGTGGAATCTAAAGGACAAAATGAACAAACAAAATAGAAACAGACTCATAGTTGTAGAGAGCTGACTGAGGGTTGCCAGTGGGGAGGGTTTTGGGGGGCTCTGTGAGAAAGGGGAAAGGATTAAGAAGTACAAATTGGTAGTCACAAAATAGAGGGATGCAAAACACAGCATAGTAATCATAGTCAATAGTATTGTAATCACTACATATGGTGCCGTGTGAATTCTGGAAATATCAGTGGGATCACTTTGTAATGTGACTGACCACTGTACTGCACACCTGGAGCTAATACAAAATAGTATTAAATGTAAACTATAATTGAAAAATAGATTTAAAAAAGAGCAAAGGGAGATGCTATATAGGCTGTTGGATACCGGAGGTGGAAGCTTGGGAGAGATGTAAGTCTGAACTTGGATGTGTACTTTAGAGTTGGAGTGGAAACAGTATTTAAAGTCATGAGGCTGGATGACTTCACCAAAAGGGCTGAATATGGATGGAGAAATAAGGAGCATTGAGGACTGGGCTCTGGGAGAGCTGGTGCCTCTTCAGTTCTCTCGAGGACTGAGAGGTAAAGGGGCACCAGCCCAGGAGAGGAGAAGGAGCAACCAGTGAGGTAGGAGGCAATTCAGGGAAGTGTGGCATTCTAGAAACTCCAAAGGGAATCGTGATATGGAGTGTAATGAATGACAGATTGATCCAATGCATCAAACACTACTGTATATTTAGGTAGGCATGGACTGAGGATTGAGCCCTGGATTTGTCCATGTGGTTATTAATCGGGATGTTTACAAGAACAGTTTTGGTGTGATACTGGGAGAAAATTCTGGTCAGGTGGGTTTAGGAGAGAATAGCAGGAGAGGGACCAGAGACAATGAGTGCAAATAATATTTTGGGTGAATTTTGCTACAAAGCAGGGGCTATAGGGAGCAGCCGACAAAGCAAGTGAGTTCAAGGGGGAGGGTTGGGTGGTATTCCACTGCACCCACAACATCAATTTTGGTGAAATATTGTCTTTTAGGTAGGAGAATACTTCTTGATGTTATGCTCTTCTCCTGAAGGATAGTATTGGTTACTTTTAGGCACCAGGCAGATTAGATTGAATATCTTGTTAGGTTTGTCTGACAATAGTATCTAGAGGAAGAAAATAAGATTAAAAAAATTAAATTACCTCTGTCCTAGGGCAGATTCTCCTAAGAGATACATTTCCAGACATTTAATAACCTGTATTTATTCCCTATACAATTTAACACCTGACCCAGTGACCTGAAAGATTCAAGGCAGCTACATTTTCATCAGGCATTGGCTGATGCTTGATAATTGCTATGCTAATGTTAGACTGGTTTCCTCCAGACTCTCGGCTTTATCAATTCAAGCTAAGGTGATGTATGGCCCCTCAAGTACACCTATGATTCTCATTATTCCATAGCAGTGAAAATAAGAAAGTCATGTTCTAGGACATTTTGAATAGATGTGCCCTGTTGGTGATGACCTGTGAATGAAAGACAGACAAATAACCTATAAGAAGAAATTAAGCCAACCATTTAATTCAAAATCCACCAAATTTCATCCCGATTTTATTACCTTAACAAAACAGGAGTAAATCCAGTGGATGATTGTGGTCCCCATATTACTTGATTTCTGTACGACATCAACATTGTGACCAGTCTCCTTCTGGAGACTTCCCTCCTTTGGCTTTCCAGGTATTAGCTCCTTCCTGATTACTACATTACTCCACTCTGGCAGCTTGCCTCTAGGCTCACTGAGGGCTTCTTCTTCTTTCTCTACTACTTACATGTTGATGTCTCTCTTCCTCCCTCATATGACACTTGCCTAGGTCATATTGGTCATATTGAAATATCTTCGTCCAGAGTTCTAGACCAGTAGATCTAATGGCTCTGGGACAGCTTTGTAGCATGTTCCACAAACATCTTAACTCAGTTGATTTTGAACCCAAGTTACGTACCTGTATCTGTAGGACAACTGCAGAAAGCCAGTGTAAGTGGCTCATGTACTCTGGCCAAGTTGCCCATGCTAACTAAAATGGCAGCTTTCTTTGTTTTAGTCTGGAATTATAATTAGCACCCTGAGCAAGTATTATAATCCCAGGCTGATTAGAAGCTATGACAGGCAGTTGTGCCTTTGCTGAATGAAACTCAGCAAATGAATTAATTTGCTTAATGAGTAGAGTTTGGCAGATAAAAATCTTTCAAAATGTGGGGTGTCAGTGGAAACAGAAGAAGAAATGTTTTTGGTGGTTAGAAAAACTGGGAGAAATTTGTACTTAAAAATGTATTTTGTGCCTTGGAAACCAGAAAAAGAACCTCATTTGTTGATATGACAGTGATTTGCAAATATCAGCTGGTCTTTGCCTCTCCTTTTGGATTTGGTCCTTTTTTTATGTTTGGCTCACTCCCAAGCAGTGAGTGACAGGAAGCTGCACAAGCAAATCTCCCATTCACAATCTGTCCTGTTCCCATTGTGCTGTTGATAATTTTGACAGTGTGGTCAAGCCGCAAGAGAGTGCAAAAAGAAGAGATTTGCCTGCTTAGTTTAACACACAGAAGTGCCACTATAAGATGAAAGTTAACCATCTTCGGGTCAGTGACTCTACCTTCGGCACCTGGGCCAACAGGGATGGCCGTGCCAACACTGATGTAACGTGACCACTCACCTGTGTGCAGAACAGGCCAGTCAAAACAGAGACTTCAGTGATCAATATATAAACGCCAGGAAGGAGGACTGCAGACACCTGAGAGTTTGGGGCCTAACACTGAAAAGTGTGCCTCCACTTACCACCTGTGTGACCCGAGCAATTCGTCTCTTGCAGGTGTTGCTTTCTTCTTCTGTGTAGTGGAGATTCTACCATCTATTTTTCTAGGTTGTTTTAAATCAATGTAGGTAAAGTCTCATATGCAGGGTGAGGTAAGAGTAGGTTTACAGTTGTTGGTATGGAAAGCAATACTATAATTAACAAACAATTGTGCAAAAGTAAACTGGATGTTTCACGCACTCACAATGGGAAACCTACTTTTGCCCCACTCTGTGTACAGTTGGACATTCCCATGGATTGAATGTTTATGTCCATGAGAAATTCATATGTTGAAATACTAATGCTCAAGGTGAGGGTGTTATAAGGTACATCTTTGGGAGCTGATTAGGTCATGAGGGTGGAGCCCTCATGAATGGGATTAGTGCCCCTATAAAGGTTGCCAGAACAAGCTCCCTTGCCTCTTCTGCCACATGAAGTTACAGTAAGAAAACGTCAGTCTATAAGACAGTGGGTTTTCACTAGCTACTGATTCTGCTGGTGCCTTGATCTTGAACTTCCATTCTCCAGAACTGTGAAAAATGAATTTCTGCTATTTCTAAGCATTTCTTTTTTTCAAATATTTTATTTATTTTATTTTTAGACAGAGGTGAAGAGAAAGAGAGGGAGAGAAACACCAATGTGTGGTTGTCTGTCACACGCTCATCACTGGGGACCTGGCCCACAACCCAGGCATGTACCCTGACTGGGAATTGAACCCATGACCTTGCGGCTCGCAGGCCAATGCTCAATCCACTGAGCCACACCAGCCAGGGCTAAGCATTTCGTGATAGTAGTTTGAATGCACTGTGATGGACCTTTTCTCTAGATTCCAGTGTATGAGACTGCTCTCACCATGTCCATCTGCTATGTTCCCCTTTTTATAAATGCCCACTCTTTGTCCTAGCCCCATTCAATCACTGCATCTTTTTCTCAGACACAAGTATCAGCCCATTTCCATAAGGACAATGCCTACTTCTTAGACCTCTATTTTAACTATAAGGTATAATAAGGTATAATTTCAAACCAATACTTAACTACTTCCCAGTTCTCTGATGTAAGCAAAATCTGTCCTCCTGTTGAGTTTTATTTGCCTCTCTACAAATCGCAGGTGCCACTTCCATTTGTGACCATGGGTGTTCTTCCTGTGAAATCAATTCAAAGAAACTCCAGCTGGGGGAGAAAAGGGCATCAGACAAAAAAGTACAAAAACATAGGTATTTGCTCTTAAGCGTGTTCTGGGCCTTTCAATCCTTCCTCGGGCAGTGCTTCATCAAAATGAAGAGCTCTTGGTCAGCGCCAACCATACATTTTAAAAAAATATATTTGAGTTCTAATTACTTCACTAGGTAATTAGAACCCTAATTTTAGTTTTAAACGGATGCCACCATGAACCCTCAAAGGATTTTCAAGAAATGGGAACATCAAATGCGGAACGTATCGGCCACGTGGAAGGTGTCGTTGAGTAGGGCGTTTGGTGATTACCAAAGCAGGCCTAGTCATTAGGTACTTGGTCTTGGGGGTCAGATGTAGGAGTGTGATGCCTCTCAGGTAAGTCACTTGAAATAACTACTTTTCCGTGGCTCTGTGTTCTTTAATTACCATAGTGGTAAGACCACCAAATGGGGTAAGAAGGAGACTCTGAGTACGGTGTTTGGTACAGAGTGAGCCTTGGTCAGTGGCAGGCATGCTAAACACAAACCAGATTCTGGCCTTCCCCGTTGGGTCTCGGAATTACATCTCAACTCCTTACTATGGCCTCCAAGTCCCTGTGCGGCCTGGCCACTGCCCTCCCCGCCCCTCATCCTACTCCACAGCCTGCCTCCATGGATGGCTTTCTGTCTTAGGGATCTGCCACCTTCTGTACTCGAAAAGCCTTAATCTCTGCTCTTAACATGATGGGCTCTTACATCCAGGTGCAAGTTCAACTCTCTCCTCTGGAAAGTCTTCTCTGACTTCTCTGCTCAAGAAGGTTCCCCCGTCCTCCCACCACCCATCACTCATGTGACTTCCTCTCATGTCTCCTGTTTCATTAGAATCCGTTATCCATATTAATTGTTTATTATTTGTTTACTTCCTTGTTGTCTGTCTCCTGCTTCTAAGGAAGTGATGTATAAAGCCAGGGATCTTGTTTATCTTGTTGATTGCTGTACCCCCAGCACTGAGAAGAGATTCTGAAGCTTAAAAGGGGCCCAATACATAATCTTAAATTGATATTTTTAGAGTATCCCATATTAAGTAAACTATATTATTAATTGCTAAGTATTACAATTTCTTACATTAAAATGTCATCCTTTGTAATAATGATAAATGATTAAATAGCAATTGAAAAGTAATACGATGCCTTTAAAATATTATAACAATGAACAGACTTATTTTCAGGGCTGTTAAGAAGGAAATCCAAGAGCGCATACACTTGTTTGGGTAACTATTTGCATTAGATTTAAGGAATTATAATTCCCAAAGCATACGAGTAAACCTAGTAAGATAAGATTCAAAATATTTCTAATGTTATCTAGAACCAAGAATATCACAATATTTCTAAACACTTAGAACCAGGTGATACCAATGATTTGGCATGCATATATAAAACCATTAGCTAAGTCTGATAGACTGATTTCATACCTATTTGTAGCAGGTGTACTTAACTAAAGAGGCAAGTGAATTTTTATGTTGTATTTAAAGTTTTATTATGATACCTAAATAGCAGATTATTTTCTTAAGATGTGCTACAAAGGCAAGAGAAGAATAGAGGGTCTTAAATGCAAAAAAGCAGAGATTTACTTTTGGTATTGCTATTCACAAGCTGCGAGAACTCAAAGTAAGTCACTCCCTCTCTTGAAGCCTGAGTTCTCTTAGTCACAACAGTAACATAAGTATGATAGAATCATTATAGGAATTGAATCAGACAGTGGATAGGAATGTTCTTGGCTCATAGTAGTTTGCCTCTAATCATGTATCAAAGGAACAATGGCATGTTTGAATCTTTAATATAAATTTCTTATTAGTAGTTTTCTTCTTGCTGTAATATTTTAAATGTTGTTGTTTTCCATTTGATCGCAAAGTATCTCTCTACTAAGAAAACAAAAACAAAGCAAAGCTCAAATACCATATAAAAACAAAAAATAGTTCAGTATTTTTTATTATGTCAACATCTTTATTCAGTTTCCACAGGTAACTGGAAAGTGAATAAAGTCCAGTTAAACTGATATAATTCTTCGAACAAAAACAAACCTATTGGTAAATATTAATGCTATAGAGATTTTCTTGTAAAAGGGAATTGAGTAAGCTCTGTACATGAGTAGGAATATTCTAGAATTCTTTTCCAGGCTCTCATTAACCTAGAGACTTCAATGTCGCTTTTTTAAAAAATTATTTTTCCTTTTTTCCCCCAATTTTTTTATTTAATTATTTGTCAAGTGCAGTTTTCTGTCTATTACTCCCATCCCATCCCACCCCTCCCCTGTGCTCCTCCCCTCCCTCCCATTTCCACCCTTCTCAGTTGTTGTCCATGTGTCCTTTATATATGTTCCTCTAAATCCCTCCTCTATTTCCCCTGAAATTCCCTCCCCTCTCCCCTCTGGTCACTGTCAGCTCTATTTCAGTGCCTTTGGTTATATTTTGCTTGCTTCATTGTTTTGTTGTTTAGCTTCCTGTTAAAGGTGAGATCGTAGGGTATTCGTCTTTCAACACCTGGCTTATTTCTCTCAGCATAATGCTTTCCAGTTCCATCCATGATGTTGCAAAAGGTAGGAGCTCCTTCTTTCTTTCTGCAGCATAAAATTCCATTGTGTATATATACCATATTTTTTTGATCCATTCATTTACTGACATCCATTCATTTACTGACACGGGCACCTAGGTTGCTTCCAACTCTTGGCTATTGTAAATTGTGCTGCTATGAACATTGGGGTGTATATGTTCTTTGGGATTGGTGTTTTAGGGTTCTTAGGATACAATCCTAGCAGTGGAATTGTTGGGTCAAAAGGCAAGTCCAATTTTAGTTTTCTGAGAAAATTCCATACTGTTTTCCATAGTGGTTGTACTAGTCTGCAATCCTACCAACAGTGGACCAGAGTCCCCTTTTCCCCACACCCTCCCCAACATTTGTTGTTCATTGCTTTGTTTATGATAGCCATTTTTACTGGTGTAAAGTGGTATCTCATTGTGGTTTTAATTTGCATCTCTCTGATAGCAAGCAATATTGAGCATCTCTTCCTGTGTCTCTGGATCCTCTGTATGTCCTCCTTGGAGAAGTGTCTGTTCAAGTCCTTTCTCCATTTTTTAGTTGGGTCAGTTGTCTTCTTAGAGTGAAGTCGTGTGAGTTCTTTGTATATTTTGGAGATTAAACCTTTGTCTGAGGTATCATTGGCAAATATGTTTTCCCATACAGTAGGTTGTCTTTTTATCTTAATGCTGTTTTCTTTAGCTGCGCAGAAGCTTTTTATTTTGATGAGATCCCATTTGTTTATTCTTTCCCTTATATTCCTTGCTCTAGGGGACATATCAGTAAAAAAGCTAAATGATTTGAATGCCTTGGTATTTGCCTATAGACTTTGATAAATTGAAGGGAATTTTCAAAGGTGGTTTTGATTATATACAAGTATGGCTTCACCTCCTGAGACATAAGGATTAATTTGCCCAACATATTATGATCCCCTGCAAGCGGCCTCGCAGTAAAGAAAGTGGTTTGCATTGAGTCTCCATGCAGATTAGTTTGGGGTCAGTGCTTAACAATTAATCCTAGTCAACTGCAAGTTTGGACACCAACCTCTTATTCCCATATCATCATGATAAGGAGGGGCTGGAATTACTCTCCACAATGATTGCTTAAGGTGAATAGATAGGATCGGAGCCAAGATTCTGTCAACAAATACTGCTCTTGCATCTTGGCCCCCGATTAGCATGGGAGGCACAGATGTTGGGAGGTCTCTTAACATACGCAGTGCAGGCCTGTCATGCACAGACCAGGTGGGTCTGGCATATCTGATGATGGGCTATTTGCATTGGTTTGTGTGATACCCATTGACTTAGGGCCCTCCATTCCTTCTAAGACAAAACTCCATTGAATTAACTTCTTATATCTGTCCATGCACCCCACTCAGATCATAATAGATGGAGTAGTAAGTATAAATATATTTTCTGCATTAAAATTTTTTACTTCTTCTGATTTCAAGGGTGAAAATTTCTCCAATTGTTTTCTTTATCTTTTCCAACGGAGTATGAGAGGTAAGGAAGATATAAGATCAAAACCCTAAACTTCAGGGTTTCAGTCTCTAGCAAGCGATTTTTCTGCCCATGTTGTTATATTATTGAAATACAGAACTTTTTGTAACTGTTATGTGATTAAGGTCTGTTGGATCAAAGTAGGAGAAATGACAACAATAATAACAATTCTAATTTGAGTACCACTTTCCAAGTACTTGTGACCAGCTCTGAAAAATATTATCTTATTTAATTCTCATAAGTATGCCCTGAGGAAGTCACTACTTTTTGTGCTTTAGAAGTGACTTCATTGATACCCAGAGGGGCTAAGGGACTTGTTTGTGGATATATAGCAAAAACACCACCAATCTTTGGATCAAACCCAAATCTCTCTGTCTCTAAGTCCTAAACTGTAAAAAAGAAAAAAAGAGATTCTCTACCACCTTTCCACACTGGACGTGAGAGGGGTACACAAATCCGCCACCCCACCCCGAACTCTATTTATGTCTCGCTGTCCCCAATATTTCCTGAAGCCAACTTCCAATAAAGCAGTTAGTTTTATTTTTCTTTCAACATATGAGATTTTCTTATGCAATTATTGATCAAATGTTATTTTTAACACCCCAGCCACAAAAACTCATTATCGGTAATACATTTTTAAATACGTTTATTTACAAAGACATTCCTAGAACACAAATTTAACATAGCTGTACCTTTCTATGAGACTGGTTATCTGATTTCTAAGAGCACTGTAACTTCGAAGCCTCAAATGAGAGGATGGCAGAGCACAGCCACTCGGTTTTTGAATTGTCCCAACCAGTGAGAGTGGCGACAAGGAAATAACAAAAGCTGTTACGACAACTAAAATTTAAGATATGGGTAAAGAGTCCCACTAACCTCACAAGACCCTAGAGTATACTTCTGTTGTATTGCATTGCTGATGTGTATGTTGCTTTTGAGCTGTTATTCTATGTAAATGCTCTCTCTTAAAAATAGCAAGAACACTTTAAATATATTTTAGAATGCTTTGATTACAAGTTAGATTGAATAGCAAACATTTCTATGACTACTCCAAATTAGAAATTTATCATTCAGAGAGCTACATTTTCCAGGGAACTCCACCATATGGTAGAGTGCTTCGAGCCCATGAACAACCGAGTCTACCATTTAATTTACTTCCAAAATATTTTGGAGGAGTGTGGTGGATATAACATGTCTTCTCTCCTTACCTAGTCTGACTATACAGTAGTCATCTCTTATCCACGGGGGGATAAGTTCAAGACGTCCACTGGATGCCTGAAACCATGGATAGTATCAGATCTTATACATACACATATATTTTTAATACACACATACCTTTTACTTAAAAGAAGCATCAATCAGCTTCCCTATGGCATATCTAAGTTGCCAGCATCACTCCTCTTGTGCTTCAGGGACATTATTAAGTAAAATGAGGGTGACTGGAACATAACCACTGTGAAACCGTGACAGTCCATCTAATCGCGGAGGCATCTACCAAATGACTGACGGGCAGGGAGGGTCCACAGGTCCGCTGGACAAAGGGGTGATTCACAGCCTGGACGGGGCTGTGCGAGATTTCATCACGCTCCTTGGGACAGGGCACAACTTAACATTTATGAGTTGTTTATTTCTGGAATTTTTCATTTAATATTTTCAGACTGGGGTTGGCCACAGGAAATGAAACCATGGATAAGGGCGGGGCGTGGGGGCGTGGGGGGGGGGCTACTGCAGGTTCCTCTCTTTCTTCTCTAGGGTGAACGTGTCTGGGGTTTGCAGTCAGTTTAAGTGCAGGCTTTTTACCTCCCTTATGAGAACGTGGTAGCTACTTACTTTCCTGCTAAGCATGTTTTCCTTTCCTCCTTTGTGATGACAGAACTCTTTTTTTCCGTGGAGACCTCCTTCCCATGGTTGGGTTGAGTCTGACCACACTCACTCGCCATAGAGGTGGGCACGTGACCCAGAGCGCTCTGTTCAAGTCATTGGTTCAGGTGTAGGGATGCAGTCCAAGCCCCAAACCCGGAGTGTTCCCCGGGCCTCTTTTGCTAGAATTGTTGGGAAAGAAGCCTTTTATCCACACTGGACTGCTAGCTCGAAGGATGACATTGGCTTGGAACTTCGTGGTCATTCTTCACGCACAAGAACGGAGCCCCTGGGAGAAGAAAGCCAACACAGACGGAAGCAGAGCTGAGAAATGAAGTGTCAGAAATATGATGGTAAACTTTAAACCTGTGCGCTCAGCCAGGCCTGAAGGCAACACTGTAGACATTCCAGTGGTTTGAGCCAACTACATTTTATTTTACTTAAAAGAGTTCGAGTTGGATTTCTGGCAATTTCACCCCCGCCCCCCACCACCAAATTTTTATTTAGAGTCTCTCCAAGCCATGGTTTTTCTGATTTGTAAAATGGTGATGAGATTCACTACATCGGAGAGTAAGATTCAAATGAAAACGATGTATGTCAACTACGCGGCACATGTCACATCCTCAATACATGGACTCAGCAACAGAGAAGCTCTCGGATTTCCTCCACAACAAGACCACTCCCTGTGGGTCCTCTCTGCCTGGCTGCCAGCTGAGCGCTCTTGTTCTCGCCTTCGCCCGTCTTCCTTTGACCCTGGAGCTGCCTGTTCCCTAGCCGATCGGGTCAGGGAGCCTCCTCCTGCTCTTGGCGGGCAGATGTTCTGAAGAAGTAAAGGTCTCTGTCCTGCTGTGCACTGGAATCGTGAAAGCTCGCACCTAGAGAAGAGAGTACACCCACAGGAATTCTCAACAAGACCGCACTGAAGGCACAGACGAGCTGACTTTGGTCCCGGTTCAGGAACATCTGGAGGAACAGCTGTGGACGGCAAGAACGTGTTTATCTCCTTTGTAAAAGGAAAGGAGGGGGAAAGGCAGGGAGTGTGGCAGGACCAAATAGAGATCTGTTCCCATCGTCCAAACTCGGGATGGAAAATAATTGAGCGAAAACACAGCTTGTTTTTAAATCAAATAGCTTAAAGGGTAATGAGTTGAGAGGGAAGACAGAGAACTGACGTTTTTAAGCTGTTAGCCGTGTACCCCCCACCTGCTGCGAATATTAGCTTCAGGGATCTATAAAGTGTATCTGTATCTGATCCGGAAATGTCCTTCACCCACAAAACCTAAACTTCTTATTATTGGAGGGTTAACTCCCTTGGGATTTTATTTGGGAGATAACATTGTTGATATCGTGAAAAAGTCCTTAAGATTTATTATACTTTCACAAGTCAGTATTTTTTTCTTTCTTTTGGCAAGATGGTAAAAACTGTACTTATAAGGGTTTTTTTTTTAATTTTCACGAATGAATTCAGTAGTTTGGGCTTCAACTGTACGAATTTATGATCGTGGCTTTGAAAAGAATTTTGTTTTTTTTTCANAACTCCCTTGGGATTTTATTTGGGAGATAACATTGTTGATATCGTGAAAAAGTCCTTAAGATTTATTATACTTTCACAAGTCAGTATTTTTTTCTTTCTTTTGGCAAGATGGTAAAAACTGTACTTATAAGGGTTTTTTTTTTAATTTTCACGAATGAATTCAGTAGTTTGGGCTTCAACTGTACGAATTTATGATCGTGGCTTTGAAAAGAATTTTGTTTTTTTTTTCAAAAAGTGCCTGGCTCATACTTCTCAAAACTAGGAAACATAAAACTTAAGCATTTATGATACTTGGAAAGGGGGAAACTGGTTGCAATTTTATGCTCAAAACTGTAAGTATAATAACCATGTATTTTTTTGGTAGCTGAGTTACTGGAGGTACTTTTTTTTCTCTCCTCATAAGCAGATGAAACTTCAAGAAATTGAAGAATTAGAGCCTCATAATAAACTAGCTGTGGGGGCATGTTAGACTGGTTAGTAAAACACAATTTCTAAACCTTTTTGAGGGAAGCTCTAGAAAATCAATTCTAGAATGCTCATCAGTGGTAGTAGAAGAGAGAAATTCAGGTTTATTTTTAAGAGGAAAAAAGAACCTTGAAAAAATGTGGGTTCAGCTTTATAAGAAACAGTTTCTAGAAAAACATAGATGAATGACTCAATAGCCGCAGGGCACCCCTTTATGTCAATACTGAACTGTGGGACTCAGAAAAACAAATTCAAAGCAAAACATTATTAATCAGCTTGAGTTCCCCCCCACCTCAACATTCTAAGAGAACAAACAGACCAACATTGAGGAATGCGTTCAATGAGAACAACAAGCAGAGTACGATTTAGAGTTGCCCTTGATAAAACTTTTCAGTTACATAGAGACTTTCTCTGAGCCAGTCTTCATTTTGATGCATCACGTATGGGAAAATGGTCAAACATCAAAATACTATAATGTCCTAATTGTTTTTTCCTTTACAATGTGCCTTGTTGAACTTCTAGTTGACCCAGGATATATTCTGTACCCTCTTATTAGGTAAAAGTTGGCACTGACTTGGAGAATACCTTACATACCAGTGTTCTGAGTCCCTTACCAGAAGGCGTCCTTTGTAGAAAGTTACAAGAAAGAGTCTTGGCTTGGGATCTTATGCACACTAAACATGCAAACTGAAGTGGAGATTTAAGATGTTCTTCTGAGCAATCTTGGTCTAAAGCATTTTCACCTAAAGTAGTCAGGAAATGAGCAGAGGATGATTTTTTGTTCCTTGATTTACAACTGTAATTTTCTTCACCGAACACCAAAATATGGGCAAATGTAGCTATTCTGAGTCATAGGACAGACTCCAGACACCTGATAGATAAATGTTCAGTCACCCACATCTTACCAAGCAGAAGACAAGCCCATTGGCTCCGTTACTTTGTGGCCAATCATTTTCATATTCTTCTCTTTAGGTAGTTTTGCTTACACATGAAGAAGCTCATTGCAGGGTTGGGTAGGGACAACTTCTAGATGTAAAAACAAAATGGTCCACATATTCCTAAGGAGTCATATTAACCATGAGGTTAATGCATTTAGATCATTGGATGGCTGATGCTAATTTGAAACTGTGTTTGAATGTTTCTTTATCTATGTCTTTGTTAGGGCTAAATGTTGTATTGGACTATAATTGCCATGCCAATGATACTCTTCACTTCATTCTTATACATAAACAGTTTTAAGTGCATATAAGAAGGTCAGTATATTGTAATATTGAGGTAAATAATTTCCCAAATACATTTAATGTGCATTTATGAAAGTCTAATCTGTATTGGAGAATATTAGTAGTAAAGATAGTTACATAAAATAATTTCTCAATAAAACTATCACTTTTAGTAGATTAAAGGTCTAACTAATAGGAAGATCAATAGATCAATCTAATTTCTAGATTAAAGGCTTATATTCTTTGATATTACACATCTTAAATGTGTGTGTGTGTTCCAACATTAGAAGAAAATAAGCATTCTAATTGGCTAGTTTTACATTACTTTCATATTAAATCTGTACAACATTTAATAAGCAATCATTTACCTGCTATTAGGAATACTAGTAATATACATTTTAAGCTATTTGAGAATTCATTACAAATAGGGTTTTGTAAACCTTTGTGGAGTAATCTTTTGGCAAATGAGATTAGTTATCTATTTTTTATTTGTATCACAAACTAATAATTAGTGATTTTTCACAAACAGCCAATTTTTCTAAAGTATGTTAGTAGATATAGGTCTGTGTATATTTTAAAATATTGTGTAAATGTGATAATAATAAAAAAACTTTAATCACTTTATTCACCTGAAATCTCTCTTCCACAAATCAAGCTATTTTCATATTAACTGCTTTCTTCTCCTTACCTATCTGCTTACACTTTAAATAGTTGAATACACAACAGGTGCATGTAAGGCATACGCCCATGTATCCATACTTAGTGTGCACTGTTGTTATCTGGACACTGGCTGTTGTGTTGCAGCTTTGGTTTCTATGTAGGGCTTCCGGTGGTGCTTTTTGGGTATCAACATTCATAACCTTGGGAGTAAATGCGGGGTGGGGGGGTATTTAAAAATTTTTAAAAAGCCATATTCATTTTTGTTACTTAACCCTAAACGTTAGATTTTCTGACCATGAAGGTGAAGTGGGTGCAGTACGATAAACAGAAGTTTGATGGCAGCAAAGATTGTGGTTTCTTACCTTATGAACTTCTTACGATGAATGAGTCTCACCCAGACATGAAATTATACCAATACTCCCCTCGCCCGGGCTGCTCTGAGACGCACGGAGGGATGTCATCCTGCCAGTCAGCTGCTTTTTGACTTTTCCTTCTATGGGGAATCAAACAAAGGAAACACTCAGTGTAGATATATAGACATATGCTCTGCCGTTAACTGTCCATGGAGCCCAAACACAAGCAATTATTAGCACTTTCTTTCATCTCTACTAATAACATTTTTGAATATAGGAAGCACTGTACCAAATACTTTACCAATATTTTTGCTTTAAGTTCTCCTAATGAGCCTACAAATGAAGTCCCATTTTGCCGATGAAGAAACTAAGGTTCCCAGAGCTTTGAGAACTTGACCAAAGCCACCTCTTTATGGAACAATGCTGCCTAGAGCCTGGATTTGAACCCAGACAGACTGACTCCACAGCAGGTACATAAAACCACTAAAATGCCCTCCCCCTAAGAATAAAAATTTTGAGAACATCACACATGTTGAAAAATATTGCTGTCATTGTCCAAGGACTTAAATGTCAATAACAAAACCATTAGTCTGGTGAGAGCATTCCTGAGTCTGTCTTAGAGGTATCTCCTTTCTCTTAGTATTATGATTGTGTGGATTTGATATACAATATATTGTGGAACTGCCTTGCATATAGGTTCTTGACATGGTCTCTCACCGTTTGCTCGAGGGATCGAGTTCCTCTGTCTTGGAAGGCCTTGGATATACTTGAGGGAAAGTAGATAAAAATTATGGTTTACTTTCCTTTATATACATGATCTAAAGATTTATGAGACAGAAAAGAAGATAGTACAGGTGCTCCTTTCTGTATGTGACTGCCCAGCCCCTGTTACCACATACTTAGCCTTTGGTACAAATGATGGAGATTATATACTGGAGATTGCAGAGCCTGGGTAATAATAATTATATGAAGCTACTCTAGAGTCTAGAGCCATTTAAGGAAACATTTTAGCTGAGTATGTTTTGGAGTCAGGGAAGCAGAAAACAGCAATTCATCTCTAATTGCAGAGAATGCTGGAATATGACTACAACTATTACTTTGCAGAGTCGTAGTACAAAATTTCCTCTCCGTGAATAAAGTTCTCTTTAACTAGGGACTAGATTTGGCAAGGTATATTGGTAGAGGCCATGCCACTTGGGCTTCAAATGTTGTTATCAATATTATATTCCTTCCTTCCGATTTTATTCCGGTAGTTTGTCTTCTGTGGTTATAAGACAGGTGCCATCCAGTTCTGTTAAGGCTATTGAACTCTCTGTAGACAACACAATCAACTGGAAAAGCGATCGGAATTATGAGTCAGCTGTCTTTCCCAAAGTGGAAGTCTTTTTTAGTGAAAGCGTGTTCAAGATGTGTTCGTTAGACAGAAACGAAATAAAGTCAGCTAGAAATAAAAATCCAAGTTTCCTCAAAATATCTTCATGATATTCTGCATTTATGCATTGTTAATTCCCACTGCAATTAATCTCTCTACGTGGTTCTCTTTATATACGTTTAAAATGTGTCTAACTAAAGGGATAATAATAATTACTTCAGAACCAGCTGCCCCTTTGTATTTCCAGCAGCAGAGAATGGCATGCCTTAGCATTTGAAGTTATTTAATTTCTAATTAATGAGAAAATTGCAGAACTAATATAGATTTTGTGGTCCAATTTATAGTCCAAATAACATTGTGCATAATCATGGAAGGTATTTGTAAGAAACTTCTTAAGAATGTGCACCCTGGGTGAAAAGAAATCAAATGAAGGCATTGTGACCTCTTGTAGAGAGACTTCATTAGAAAAAAAAAACACCTAGGAATATATGATTCATTAAAGATTTATTCAATATTTACAATGAATTGTTCATTTAATTTATTGCCTAGAGGAAACGGGACACTAGATTACGTAATGAAAGGGTAGAACCCAGTAAAAATTGTGATTATAATACATATTGTATTTGCTCTTAAGTAGTTATTACTTTAGGCCAGTGATCGAAATATCGGTAAAACATAATGGTAAACTCTTTTATATAAAGAGTTGATATCACAAACTATGTGTGTGTCTTGTATTTCGCAATAGTCTTGCATTAACTTGTCAACAATCTCTTCTTCATTGTATTTAATGACTGGTAGCAGGCATGTGTGAAAGTACATAGAGGGAAGATAATAAGTTCTCTTGCTAACGTCTTCATCTTTAGATAGTTCTGGAACTGGGCTAGATGGAGTAGGAAGCAAACTAAAAGGTAAATAAGTTGTGTAATTTACTAGATATTCTAACTGAAAGAAAAAGGACATTTCTTTCTCTTCTCTGTCTGTCTGTCTTTTTCCTTCTAATCATTGTCACTGAGTAATTCACATTTTGTTATATGGAAAGATATGTAGTTATATCTTTGTGGGTCTAACACTTATGTGTTCACTGTCAATATTTTATTTCTTTCTGTATTCCTTTTGATTGGAACCTAAAGTGTTGGCTTAGCTATAGAAACCTTTCTTTTACCTACAAGAAAGAAAAGCTTTGGTTGGGGGAATGGATGAAAGAAGGTGAAGGAATTAAGCAAAAAAACATACATATATAAACACAAAAACACAAACGATGGAGTGGTGAGAGCCAGAGGGAAGCGGGGTTAGAGGTAGGTGGAGACGAGCAAAGGGGAAAATGCCTGGGGCGATGGGCACATGATGCGGTGTGCGCGGATGTTTTACTGAGTTGTACATTTGAAACCTGTGTGGTTTTATGAACCAATTTCATGCCAATAAATTCAACCAAAAGAATAAAGGGAAGAAAAGATGTTTCTCTTTCCTTAAGTCCATGTTTGAAAATTAAAGTAAGTATGTTCTGTAGGAAAAAGTACGTTAGATTGGAAATGGATGGTATGAATTTTAGTTTCCGGTCTCCTTGTAAATATCCAATAATTAACAGGATGACAATAGGCAAATCGTTTAGCCAGTCTTGGTCTGTGTTCCCTTATTTGTTGAATCGAGGTGATTGGATCAGGTAACTGGTGGCTGTTTCCCCTGCACTCATAGTTCCCCAAGTCTTCTTTTCATGCTGTAGATACCCAAGTTCTTTTCCTGCCTCAGAGCCTTTGCATTTTTTATTCCTTCTGCCTGGACCATTATTCCTTTCATCAGTTCTAAGACTGACTCCTCCTCATCCTTCCTATCTCGCTTTGTTACCTCTTTAAGAGGCCTTCCTGGAGAATCCTATCTAACGTAGTTCTATCTCCCGTAGTCTTTATAGCAGCATTCATTACTTTTTTTATAACACTAATTGCAAGTTATAAGTAATTATTTATTTTTTAAAAATATTTTATTTATTTATATTTAGAGGGGAAGGGAAGGAGAGAGGGAGAGAAATATCCATGTATGGTTGCCTCTCATGTGTCCCCTGCTGGGAACTGGCCTGCAACCCAGGCATGTGCCCTGACTGGGAATCAAACTGCAATCCTCTGGTTCACAGGCCCACACTCAATCCATTGAGCTACACCAGCCAGGGCTAATTAATTATTTTTGTAAACAGTCTTCCTGAGGCTGATGTTGTTAGATGTTACCTAAGATCTATAATTACTTCTTCCTTATGAAGAAACTGTTGATGTTTTTCAGAGCACCACTGTGTCAGGCGGTACTCACTTCCCTGAGCTCTCTTGGCCCTGAGAGTGGTGCCCTGATACAGGTCCAGTCAATTAGTCCTGGGCTGATGGTTTCTGGGGAAATGCTCCCTTACCTGGTACAGGTATCCTACTACTTCTAGACTGCCTTTGTAGTTCCTACCTGAAACGTAGACATCATGTCTGGAGAGTCAACAGCAACTTTGTAATCATGAGTATGAGATCCATGAACTGAGCTTGATGGAACAGAAGTCTGGGTCCTCGACAACAGCAAGACCAAAGCTATCTCTTGCACCAGGCTTGAATTAAGCAATTTCAAATCTTTTGTTAAGCTTAAACCCCAAGGGCTTAAGCCACTGATTTCCAGTTTTCTGTTATTTCACTGTCTGCCGCATTCTTCACACATTTCTCTCTTGAATGCAGCTGTATAAAAACAGCAGAAGTGTGGTCTTGTAGCCCCAGCATCTTATAAAATGCTTGAGGTAGAGTAAGCCCTTAATATTTGTTCATTTAAGTCTAGAACTTGAAGCACGAAAACAAGTATTAAAAAAGTGCCCAGCACACCTTAGGGGAAAATAATTTAAGCTTTAATGTCAATGCCTCTAAAATAGGAAGATTTATACCAAGCAATAGGAAGGCCATTATGACTCCAACAGATAAACGGGCAAAATATATGAAACACCATTCACTTGAGGCAAGAAGAAGAATAAATCATCTGTTGTCTTTAGCAAAAGAGTTTTGTGATCGAATAAAGAGGCACTATGTCCTAATTAAGCATTTGAGTGAGTGTTTTGGCATTGACTTAGGGAGAGACAGTAAGCAGGCAACCTAGATCATTCAGAATTCAGTCCTGACTTCAAACCGTCCGCACTTGGAATCACTTAGCATTGCATCAGAAAACGTTTCCTACCGTGTTGATTGGCTTTGATGTAAACACACCTATGAAATTGGAAAATATAGAAAAAGTTGGAAGAAGAAGAGTGGCTAAGTAGAACAGCTGAATTGCTAACTCCGTGATGTACGAATGAAACAAATAATTATCTGAATGACTCCCTGTGGGATTCCATTTGGAAAGTAATCAGCTCAACTCTGTTTCCTTCCTCTGAATAGTCCTTTCCTGTTTTGTGTGAGATCTGGTTCAGCCGGGACTGGAGTTACTGTGTTTTGTATTCTGTCACTTGGGCTCCTGTGTTTGTCTACACCAGTCAAATTAAATGGCCTTGGTGGAACTGATAAATTCTGTCCATGACACAATTTCATAAAAGCAGCTGTCATTTGTTACATGTCTGTGAGATACCCATCTTCTCGCATGGATTAGCTCAGTCACTCTCACAGTAGTTCTGGAAGCTAGACATTATTTTTTCACATTTTTTCGGTAAAGAGTCAGAGGCTCAAAGAGTTAAGCTATGACTTGTGACTAGGTACATGGGGCCCCTCTGGTTCTAAAGACCACTATGTTAGCAACACACATAAAAAAATTTTTTTCTCCGTTTGAGACTTGGCTTGCCTGTGCAGATGTGGTTTTCCCGTTTTATTAAAGACAAGGGTGAAGAAGAGTTATTACACATGTATGGCATTTGCAGATCTTCGTATCTGATTTAGGAAAGAATTGCAACAAAGCCACTCAATATTCCACCTACCTCTGGTAAAAGGAAGATTAGAAGATTGGAAAATTTGACGTGACTTTGATGTCTTAAATGCTAAACAGCGCTGCACAGGATGAAAATTCCTTGGAAGAAGACTGAGGGTGTAACTACTTTTGCAGGTGTTTTAGAGCAAAAATCTGTTCACTTAGTGGTTCCACATTTTTGAGACGGACGTAAATAGGAAAATTTTTAATGTTTTTTTTCCATGGAAGGAACATGAAAATGCCAGGGAGATAGAGGCAATTATTTTGATCGAGCATTTATGTTACTCATTATGATGGCAAAATCAATTTATATTCACGGGATCATTTGTCAAAATCTTGGAAATATAGCACATTGATAATTGCATCAGAAGCAATTACATTTGGTTTCTTGATTAAAAAGAAAGAAAATGAGCATTACCCATTAATTAACAAAATTATGAATAGTCTCAATTCACATATGCATTTATTTTCTTGATGAATATGGGATGATTTGACGTTTGTAAAATTCTGTTGCAGCTTCAGCATGGAAGTCTAAACTTTCTCCGTGTCAAGGGAAGAGAAATTGAAGACTTATTCATAACTCAGTCAGTGAAATGCATAGGTAAAAATTTAGCCTTTCCAAGAAGGAAAATGCCCCTGTGTCAGGACACATGAAATAGTCGGGAGAAGGGACCCACGATAGAAATCCTTAATGTAGTTTTGGAATATAGCTTTGTATTTGGCTGTAATCCAAATTATAAATGTGTTTACCATGTTGACAACTAAGGTGAAGATCTGAATGGCCTAACAGCTTGATCCAGACGTTTTGTGAGGCCCTGCTGCCCGGTGAGACTTTTCCTCGGCATCTGAGTTGATGCAGGGAAGCACTGACTACCCCGGGACTGCGTGGAGAATCTGCTTCAGAATAAGGGTCGTTTCTTGTAAAACCACGTGTGACTTTCCATGAAGCATGCGAGAGCTCTTTTAGAAAGTTTTGTGTGGGATGCAGTTCATTTTCATTACTGTATTATTTCTCCACCACTTAGGACAACTCATTAGAAAAATCCATCTGATTAATTTGGAGGAACCAATTAAGCCTTTGAGACACAATAATTAATATGCAAATTATACCACATTAAGAGTCACAGGAGAAATGAATTAAATAGAAAATATACTATTTCAGAAATTAAAAAATATATTGTTTTACTGTCACAGATACTCGAAATCCATATGATTTTTCTGCTGTGCTTCATTTTAATGATCTCCTTGCCTAGAAGTACCAAGACAGATGACCATGCCAATCTTCAATGCATTACATCAGGGTACTAATAGGATATTACACATGATAGTCCTATTGACAAAGGACTTGATGAGGCCAATAACGAAAAATGTGAATCCAGAACAGAATAATGACATCAAAAAGTAAATAATTATCCATGCGCTTTCCTTCTCAGACATGCTGACAGGGAAATAAAGCTCTAAGGGGTCCTTCTGAGAACAAGCTGCCAACATCTTGACTCAAGCCTGCAAATTCTGTGGTACGGTGAGGTTTTAAATATTTTTCCCGATGACTGGATAATGTTAGGGAGATATGGATATTGCCAATAAGATATGTGTAAAATAGGCCCTGGCTGGTGTAGCTCAGTGGATTGAGCACAGGCCTGCGAACCAAAGATCGAGGTTCGATTCCCAGTCAGGGCACATGCCTGGGTTCCAGGCTAGTTCCCAGCAGGGAATGCACAAGAGGCAACCACACATTGATATTTCTTTCCCTCTCTCCTTCCCTTCTCCCTCCTCTAATGATAAGTAAAAAGATATCTGTAAAATAACACTTAGTACTCTCTGAGGGCTTTCTCTGTGGAGTTTACTGCTCTCGGTGCCCAGCCTGTCACCTAAACCTCACAGCAGCTCTGTGAATGGACCCTGCCATGGCTGCCGTACAGGAGAGGCACCAGAGAGCACGGTGACCCACCCAAGGCAGGGCCAGCATCCGAGGGCAAAGATCCCCCACTGGAGACCATGTGTTCATCCCTGGCCTGCTCTGAGAGAGAAGTGACAGAGAACATCACTGGCATTTTCCTGAGATGAAATTTTAAAGTGTTAGAAAATTAGAGAGATAAATGTTGCTGTTTAGACATTGTTATCATGTTTACTTCTTGCTATTTTTGTTCGAAATATGCAATACGAAATAGGCAATAAGAATTCATGCGCTGGTGCTTTGTTTCCCACTGAGCTCAGGGAGCTTTTTTTTTTTTTTCTTTCTTTTTTTTATAGTTGTTCAACTACAGTTTTCCCCATTTCCCCCCCCTCTACCCTCCCCCACCCCACGCACCTCCACCTCCCACACTCAATCCCCCCCACACCCATTGGCTTTGTCCATGGGTCCTTTAAATGTAGCAAATGTATCATCTTATTATTTTAACCTCAATTTTCTCAATAAGAGACTGCAAGAAGGCACATGTGTCATCATAGTGCAAGTGAAATATATTGAGGTGGTTACACAGATACTGGTAGTAGATATTTGTGAGACAATTGAATTAATTATCAAAATTATTTTGGAAAACAGTTACTTTCTACTGAACTATCCAATATTAGATTTCTTTCATTCCTTCATTCCTTCCTTCCCTCCCTCCTTTCACCTGTCGTTATTTCATCATTTGCATTATCAGCAACCCCACTGTCCTCATCCCTACCTTTCCCCCAAAGCTCCGAGACAATTGCTTGAACATTATACTTCAGGAAAAAGTCAGTTTTTACCTTAAACAGTAATTAATAAAATTAACAAGTGATTAGTAAGCGTGTAGTTCATGCCACACACTGCTTTAGATGCTTTGTCATAGTACTTTTAAAATGTTCTAACTCTCAAGAGCCTGCAGTTTCTTGGGCTAGTAAATCATACACATAATTATAATCTAAGGACTCCTGAGAAAAGTCCTCTTAAAAGTACAGAACTATATAGGGGCTCAGAGGTTGTTTCCAGGTGAGAATTAGGATAGGGGGGAGGGAAATTTGAGGATGGTGATCAAAATGGGGGCTTTGGAATTGAGTTTTGAGGGAAGAATCAGCTTTCTGTGTTCATGTTAACTGTTATGTAACAGCTTTGCCAGATTTTCTCCTAAGGATGGAATTTTTTTCCCATGAGAACTACCATGCTAGGTGATGGTAGAGCACAGTTTGAACCACAGCTCTGTTGCTTAGTCATTACTGTGTCTTCCTGGCCAGGTGCCCATGCCTCTGTTGCTTCACCTGTGAAATGGGGACAGTGGTGATATTTACCTCCTAGAGTTACTCTGATCATCAAGTGAATTAATATGGGCCACACAGTCCCAACAATGCTGGCACCAGGTAGAAGTTAGCTCCTAGGATTATTACTGAGTGGAGGTGGCAAATTCTAATCAGCGGCGTGCCTTAGGGTGCATAGGTAGTAAGGCAGGGATCATTTTGCATGTTTCACATTTCCATCGTGTTTTTTGGGAGGGAAGTGTGTTTGAAGTTTGACCTTTCAATGATTGTTGGGCCTTATTTAATCATAGAGAATATTTACGGACCAGATAAAGAAAGATAATGTTTCTAAGGACTCGTGGACATTAAATGTTGACTCCACCTTGCCTTAGACATCTTATGTTTTGACAAGACTCTAAGAGCAAATATATTATCCCACAACACTGCCCATACAAAGTAGATAAAGTACTAGAGACAAAGCAGGATAGAACCTGTGGAAAATTAATTGGTTCTTCAAGAGGATTAAAAGTAATCATTTTCTTCCACCTCACACGTTCATGTAGCAAGCAGACATTTTAGCTTGGTCTTTTTGGAGAACACAAACTCTTATCAACACTATACAACAATATGACTGATTTCTGTAGGAAACTTCTCATTAGCAGTTAGTTATTCATCACTCTGATCCCTTAGCCCGTACAATATCGTTGACCTGGTGAAAGAGAAAGTCCTTCATTCCCAGTCTCCTATTTCCACAGCTTGTTGATTTATTTTTATAAGGCTGCTCAGATTTTTATAGTAAAAAGCCACTTGAAAATAGATCTTGCCTAAATGCATTCAGGTGCATGCTAATTGATTTTCCTCCTTCTATGAAAATTTGCACAACAAGAGGAACAGCTGGAGACGGTTTATTAACTAATTGGAAATCTTGGGTTTCGGAGCTTACTTGGAAAAGAACAGAAGAGAAGACTTGCATGATATGAAAAAAGATGTGTGTTCTTCCTGACAATGAGATATAATATTATTCCATTTGCCCATTGACTACTTCCTCTACAAAGCTTCTGACTCAGAAATAGACTGGAAATCAAATTAAATCTTGTGTGGTGCTCCAGAATGGTAAATGTATGTATCTTTTGGTATTTGATATTTGCTGGCTGATACTGTCATATTATATATATTCAGAACGCTCTGTTTCAATGATGGTCACTCACCACAAAATAGTTTAAGCAAAATAAAAAGGGGGGGTGTTATTTAACTGGAAATTTCAAGGGTGGTCCTGACTTCAGGCAGGATAGGAACTCAAATAATGTTGTTTGGGTTCTATCTTCCTCTATCTTATAATCCTTCTTCCTTTTGTGGCCTGGGTACACTTTCTGCCTAGTTTTCTACCTGGCAGGAAAGATGGCCCTTCCAGCCTTTAGCTTAAAATCCGTATGGTTTGGTATCTAAAAGGAAAGGGAAGCCCCTCCCACTTCAACACATATCAGATCTAAGAGAAGACCTTGCTTGACTGAGCTGGCTTACGGCAAAGGTCCTCCGCTCATGTACAATAAAAATCTTCTCAAACTCTAGCATATAAACCTCTCATACTTATCACCGGATGACCCGTTAAACTGCACGTTCTAATTAAGCCCACTTTTACATTTGTTATTACTTACTCCCAAGACCAGGATTTAATAAAACGTGATTCATACCAAGAAAGGAGAGTGGTAATAACCAGTGACATAAACAGAAATCAAGAAACTGCAGGAGGCTGTCATTTTTTTAAAAATGCACAAAAATAAGATAATCAAGCTACCTGGGTGATAAACTCAAAGCTCTTAGAAAACAGCAATGACTTTCTTTTTTTATTTGGAATGAACTGAGCGGAAAATGGGGCACCTGAGATTCATTACTCAGTTTTACTCAAATAATAATGATCGTAATTTACATGATTAGAGTACACACAATCTCATCACATTTTCAGAACGGTTTTGAGAGCGAATGTGCTTATAGTCCTCTCCCATCAAACGCACCCAGGCTGCCTCGCTCTGAGCAGAGATCCTCCTCGGGCTGGGCTCAGGTCTGAGGACCAGCAGTGTGGCCAGTACGGGTCCTTGACCTACTTCTGTCTAGTGAGAAAAGCCGGGGAACCTCCGCTGGTTTAACACTGTGTTAAAAGTGGCTCTTCTCTTTTGATTCCCAGTATCTGACTCAGCTCCACCTTTTGACTTTGTTTTATTGGCTTTCGACATCGGAGATGAGATGTCTTGACTCTGGCGCTGGGCATGAATCTGGCCCTGTGTGTTATCCTATTGGTTTTACTTGATAACAATTGTGTCTCCTGAGTCAGTATCTGACAGAATCTGGCAAATAACTATTGGAGTCAGTTTCTTCTCAGCTGTTTCTTATGGCTCCTTTTATTTTATTCTTTTAATTAAAAAATTATATTTGTTTGTCCTGATACGGCCCCCCTTTGTTTGATGAAACACATCCTAGATTCATAATAATATTAATGATTATAATAATGGTGAAAATGACCATGAAAGCTAAATTTTATTGAGTACTCTATTCCAGGCACTGTAATAGGTCATTTTATGCATTAACATAGTTAGTTAGTTAATTTTCTTAATATCCTTAACTGTGCACTCTGATTCTCTTCACTTTACAGGTGGGAAAATCGAATCACAAAGAAATGAATTAATTTGCCCAAGTTCGCAGTGGCAGAAAGTAATATAGCCAATACCTGAAGCCAGGTGGTTCTAGAACTCTCTAATGTCAAGGAGAAAAATATGCTATGTGGTATTTTAATACAATGACCACGATGCTATTGCTTATTATGAATCCTACTGCCCTTCCATAATAGTGATGATGGTGATGACAATGATGATAAACATAATACAGGGCTTCCTGGCTTACAAAATAACTGGTTCACTTCCAGGACAGTGGCTCTCACTTAGAGTGTGGGCAAAATTGGGGGGTTGGCATGCTAGGCAGCAGAATCAACAGACACATGTACACTCCACACGAACTGACGGACAGGGGTGATTATTATTATTTTTTAAAGATTTTATTTATTTATCTATAGAGGAGAAGGGAAGAAGAGAAGGAGAGAAATATCAATGTGTGGTTGCCTCTTGTGAGTCCCCTGCTGGGAACTGGCCTGCAACCCAGGCATGTGCCCTGACTGGGAATCGAACCGTGATCGTCTGGTTAGCAGGCCCGCGCTCAATCCACTGAACTACACCAGCCAGGGCAGGGGTGATTATTTAGAGGAGCCATGGAGCGCTTTGTGGGAGGAAAACAAAGAAGAGGTCATAAGTTTTGTCTCTTCATTGGCAGACCATGCTCAGCAAAAGAGTTGTTGGGTAAATCCACTCTTTTTCAGTAAACATTTGTTGTCATTCAAGTAGCTTATCACCATTTTTCCTTTGAGTTGTATAGAATATCTTTCCAGAGAGAAATTGTAGTGTGCACAATTTCCTAATTTTTTTTGCATGCCCAGGGCATTTCACGTGCTCTGTGTTGATTAGCATCTAGGGCCACTGTCCTGCTGAATCACCTTGTCATCCAGTTCTGTCCAGGCCCTTCCCCAGAACTATTTAATCAGGATGTCCAGAGGTGGCTCCAGGCATAGCTATAATCCAAGAGCTGTCCAAATCTGGCAGGTGGTCAGCCCTGGACTGAGAACCACCCAGTAGAATATTAGAACTGGAAGGACTTTGGCCAAGTAAATGAGCTGCGACTTAGAGATTAAGTGACCTGCCATCCACAGTCACCTGCAGAGCTGGGGATTCATTCACTTCTTTTTTTCAGTGCTCTGTCTCTTGTTTGATGTGACTGGTGTTTCTAAGAACGAGTTAGAATAGATCCCTCTCATTACTTCTCCCTCTTTGCCTTGTTAAGTGGCCTGAGAGGAGCAGTGCTGCCAGTGGAACCGACATCCATGTGATTGTGAACAGCCTGCGCCTTCCACTTGCCTTCAAAAAAGATTCAGGTTCCGGTCTGAGTGCCGCTCAGGTATTGCTGACCTGTGACTGTCCCGTTGCCCCGCTGACGGTTCTTCTTCTATTCCAGTTTACCTTCTTCCGATGGGATTCCTCTTCCCCCATCATTTTTTTTGTTGCGTACCTCACCTTTTCAACATGAATTGAGACCCTAAGGTAGGAGGAAGTCTATCCCGAATTGTTCTCTCTAGTTCCGATGACCCCATGGCCTGCTGAGAATCTGTATTGCTTGTACCACCTTACACACAGTAGTGCTCACTGGAGATGGATCTTGCCAGTGAGTCTTTCTTTTATTTTCTGTCTGAATGCAAATTAAAAAGAAAATGAAGACGTGACCTCTTAGATATTTTTTACTTCCACATACTAGGCACTGATAGAACATATTTGATAAAGATCTACCATGAAGGGGAAAGAGAGAACATGAGCCTTTGGGATACATGATGCCTTTCAGCTCTAAAACTGAGGGACTCTGGTCTCTGGCTTAACCCAAGGGACATTAAAAGCCCAAACCTTCCAAGACATGATTGGCCCCAGATCTGAAGGGGCAGGTCACCCCTAGCATTTGTTAGTATCAGCTATGTAAAGGCATACAAAGCTATATCCATTAGTTACATTTATTCTGGTATACAGGTACCATAAATCCTTGAAAGTAGTTTGTCAGGATCCCAATTTAAGCAAGAAGGAACAGAACCTCCTTCCCTGAGTTGATATCACATTGGAAGAGAGAGAAGATGAGGTGAAAATGGATAAAAATTGATTACTTTACCCATGATTGCATATGAAGACATAAATTAGCATGTAAATCATTGAAAATATCCTTAAAGTCATACGATTAAAAACATTAAAAATAGACAAAGTAATTGTCCAATTGGAACCCACTGAAGCATCCTTTAAAGAATGAAAACAAAGTAAAGAGAGTTTTAGTTGAATAAAAACCAGCAGAGTTTGTCTCCAGCAGACTGTCATTAAAAAAGTACTTTAGGCAGAAGAAAAACATCTGACTTGCAACAGAGAGCAAAGAAATTGATAAGCCAATGGGTCACTCCAAAAGTATAGAACAATAAAATAATGTTTATTTTCCTGGATTAAAAAGGATAATATTAAAGTTGGGAACAATGTGGAAATAATTCAAAGATTCCTAGAGCCTACATTTTGTTAAAATAAGTACGTGTTTTTAAGTTGTGGGAGTAATGCTGGACAAATAGAAAGATAGTGCATAATTCCTAAGCCACAGAGGGAAAAAACAATATTAAAAATTCATTCAATTGAAAGGAGATCAAGAAAGGCGAGAGAGAAAAAAACAAATAGTTCAAATGTAAGCACAAAATAAAATTGTAGAACAATCTGCATATATCAGTCCTCATTATCAATATAAATGGAGTAACCTCCATTTAAGAGGGAAAAACTGTCAGGCTTTTTAGAAACATACAATTCATCTATTGTAAGAGATACACCTAAACCTAAGGATACAGAAAAGTTGAAAGATCAGAAAAAGATCCACAGGCTCATATTATGACTTTCTCCTTAAAGCTATAGCAGGAACAATGGGCATGTCACCCAGATTCTGGCACTCAGTGGCACTCAGGCCAAACTTGAACTCTGAAGCGAGTGATGTGAGGCAGAAGGGCAAGGTGTTGGTGCTGGGGATGGAAATGTTTGCGGTAACATCAAGTTCAGGAGCAGCAAGTTTACTGCGCGCCAGCACCAAGAATTTCCTCCTCAGACCGGTTCTGCAAGTGTAATTTTGGATGTTTTTCCTGGAAGATTACCTGCAGCTAGGAATTCTGTGAGCTGCTCTGTATCCTTAGGCAAACAAACTCCCTCCCGCTGTGTCTTTGCACTCAGAGCAGCTTCTATTACTTGCAGCTAAGCACCCTGACTGATACAAAATGGGGACCCCTGTCGTTCTGATCTTTCCTGCAAGACCGGGTTGGTTTCTGAATTCTCACACTTTGCGATGATTTCAGCTCTCTCATGTTTCAGCAAAATGCACCCGATCAGGTCCTATGTTCAGAAATCTATCAAATTTAGAAATAAATGGAGGTAAGAAATGCTTGTTTAATCTAAGGCAAACTTCCCTCTTCCGAAGTTCATGAAGATGATTTAAACCGATACTGCAGCTGAGGGGAGTTGGTAAATGAGATGAATTGCTGTTATATTTTTTAAAGGGACATTCAATTTGTTTGGAGATTGTTTTCTTTTCTTTCCACCTGACTTTTTTTTTTTTTCTGAAATTGAGTCCTGTTTTGTATCTCAGCCCAGTATTAGTTTTGTAAATAATTATTCATGTAAGTTGAATGCTTGCCTCCTTCGTAGGTTGTAAGCATCGGGAGGCAATGAAAATGTTTGTCTTGGTCACTCCAGTACTCCTGTGCTTAGCATGTATTAAATGATCATAAAATCTTCCTAATTTAAATGAATAAAAATGAATGAATGTAATATAGTAAATGCAAAATTTTTTTGAGTTTTCAAATATTTTTTTAAAAAAATTTTTTTTATTTATTTATTTTTAGACAGAGGGGAAGGGACGGAGAAGGAGAGGGAGAGAAACATCAATGTTTGGTTGCCTATCGCACGCCCCCTACTGGGGACTTGGCCCACAGCCCAGGCATGTGCCCTGACTGGGAATCAAACCAGCAACCCTTTGGTTTGCAGGCCACGGCTCAATCAACTAAGCCACACCAGCTGGGGCTAAATTTTATTTTTCAATTGCAGTTCACATTATGTGTTATTTTGTATGTTTCAGTTGAAAAGCCTAGTGCCCCCCCTAATATTTCCAGTCCCCACCTGGCACCATGTAGTTATTATAATATTATCAACTGTATTCCCTATACTGTACTTAACGCTCCTGTGAGTATTTTGTAACTACCAAAGAATTTCTTTCACTATGCTATGGATGACTTCTCGATTTGTTTCCTTTTTACCCATGAAATGCCAAAATTGAAGAACGACTAACTCATTTAATGTATAGACATTTGTAGTACTAGTTATGGTCAATATAAAAACTATCTGAAAAATAAGTTAGTAAAATGATCATTTTAGTCCAAGTGATTTTTCAATGTAAAAAACACTTAAAAATATACCACAGCTGACACAATTGATTAGGAGTGAAAAAGTACAAATTCTTTCTTCATATCTCCCAACCAACAAAATGACTTTTGATTTGCAGATGAGTTTAAAGGTCTCATTCAATGAGTAAAAAAGTAAAAAAAAAAGAAAACACGGACAAGGACAAGTATAGTGATTGTGGGAAGGGCGAAGGGGAGTGGGAGGAGGTGGATGATGGGTATGGACCCGTGTTCCTGAAACCTGCATACATTTGTGAACCAGTACCACCCCAGTAAATTCAATAAAAAAGAATAAAAAGGGTCTCATTCAAAATTCAATTGTTCACATTAAACAAAAATTGCAAGCCCTTAAAATGTCTAGAGATTTTATATCTCGAATAGTCCCTCTCCCAGGATTTTCTTTCAGAAAGTCCTTTAAATTGTCTGAATTTGATTAATCTCCAGAGCTTTCTTCTAGATGTCTATCCAGCAGTATCTGCTCTCATAAGCTTGCCTTTCCTTAAAAATTTCTTCAGTCTTTAAATAAAATGACCACTTCCTTCCAGGACCTTTTAAATTAAACAGTTCATCTGCCTAGACAGTCCTTGTTTCTTCCTCTTGTAGATGAATAGTTATTTAAGATTTTTTACTCCGAATCTGCAGTGGGCTTCCATGATTGCTGTTGCCCTTTGCTGGAATTGAAAGACGTGTACATGGGGATGGGGGTGATGGTGACAGTGAGTGAGGTGTGTAGACTTTGTTGAGCGCCGCTGTACAGGGGCTGTCTTCAGTGTGGCCCCAGGAGATCTGGTTTCCACATTCTGTATTCTTTCTCCACCCTAATCCTCTTCTGTTATACTTCCAGCCTCTACCTGAATGAATGGCCTTCATTCAGTCCATTGTCCCCAGGGAGCCAAAGGCATCTGGAGGGTTCCTTATTTTTCTCTATCTGTTATCATGGCGTAGATTCTACCTGGTAGCTTGCTAAGGCTCCTATAACAAAGTACTAGGTGGCTTAACCCACACAAATCAATTTTCTCACAAGTTTGGAGGCTAATCCTCAAGCAAGGGGTCCGCAAGGTTGACAGTGTCTGGGACCTTTCTCCTTGGTTTGTAGGTAGCAATCTTCTCCCTGCTTCTTCCTGTAGTCTTCCCTCTGTGCTTGTCCACGTCCCAATCTCTCCTTATATGGACACTAGTCACATTGGATTAAGGCTCACCCTAATGATTTTATTTAACCCTCATTACCTTTGCAAAAACCTTATCTCCAAATACTGTCACATTCTGGTCAGCGCTTTAACATATGAATTTTGGGGTTTTATAACTCAGCCCGTAACACTCTATATCTTCCTTCTTTGGACTTCAAGAGCCTATTTGTGAGTTGTAAGAAAAATAAGAGCATTGCTTGTTTCTATTTCTTTGCTTCATCCTAGAATAACCCTAATTTTCCTCAAGGAAATGATTGAGCAAAAGATTATGTATGAGGGAAAGGACACGGATTTCTATTTTAAGGCAGCATTTCACTGCTTCTACACGTTGCCAGGAACAGTGCGGAGCAGTTGCTGGAATTACTGTCCTAGGCGTTGATGGTGTCAGCTTGTGCAAGCAGTGCACACCTGCAGAGAGTTTAGGTCACGTGCAGGCTGTTCCTCAGCCATCAGTCATGAACAATGCCACTGGGAGGCAGGAATGTCTGTCAAACCCAAGATCTAATTGTTCAGGTGACTTTTAAATGGGGCAAACCTGTTCCAATGCATGTGCATGCTACTAATAATTCATACTGCTTATAGTTCATGGAAGAATGTTGAAAGAGTAAACTGGGGGACTGCTCTGAAATTGGCATAGTAATAACCACTGGAGGTCAAGGTGGATTCCTCTCATTGCCTGAGGGTAGTCAGTGAGGAGTTAAGGAACTCAGGGGTCTGCCCTGTGGTTCTAAGACCTTCTATAAGGCTGCATGGGAAAGAAAGTGTCTTTCCTCCACGGATTGCTGCAGAGCCCAGGCCACTTAGGTCTCTAGGCTTTAGCCCCTTCTTGGGAGAGGAAGATTAGTCACTCTGTACCCCATGGTCACTTTGGGCCATTTGTTTATTGTATCCTTTACCAAAAAAATAGTTAGAAATGACATAGTCAGTAGGTATATTAAGCTCCTGGGATAAGATTGAATTTCAGTGGATGTAGAAGCTTCTTTTTCCACCAAGGAACTTAAGGAATATTTTTCCACAAAGGATCTTAAGGAATATTTTTCAACATGTGTTGGGGACCACCCTGCCTGGTTTCAGGAATTGTAACTGCCCACCATGGCTAAGGGAGCGACCTCCAGAATGTGGGCCACAGGAGACAAAGCTTGTCTCTGGCAGCAAGCGCTGTTTCTGCTTCTTCCCCTGCCCCTAAAGCATGGTCGATGTCCATGGCGGGTACGACCCCTCAGAGAGGGGCAACCCAGGCCAGACACCATCACGTGGGAGGCCATCGTGGAAGGACTTGTGGGGTTGTGACAAAGAGGGAGCGATGGACCCTCATCCCCCCACCCCGCCCCCCGGCTCTTGTGACATAGCCTGAGTCCCCATTTCCGTCTGGGAGAAGTGCTGCCTGGCTCTAATCCACTTAAGCCTAAAAACCTATGATGGGGAAGGCGTGCAGCCCTGTGCTGGAAAGGGTGGGTATCTGGGGTAAATCAGGCATAAGAAAGAATATGTAAAAATCCTGTGAAACCTGCTTTGTTTAGAATGCTCTCATTTAAATGATAAGGGTCCAAGCAAGAAGTTGGTTCCTCAAAGTTTTATGGCTCATTAGCTATCTGACCCTGACTGAGAGTAATCCCTCATAGTTCTTTGAATGCCATCTATTGTTTGATCCTTATCTGTATTCTTGTGCAAACGAACCCAATAAAAGCCCCTTGAGTAGGGGGCTCTTGGCCCTTCTCCTTTGAGGGATTGACCACCTTTCCTCCCCAAGCAGATTATGTCTTGGTAGTATTTACTCTTACCCATGGCACATGGGGAGACTTGTGAGGAAAGTTGCCCCCACAAACATTCAAGAAATATTTTTCTCTGCAGAAGGGAAAATAACCAGTCTAATAATTCTGATGATTATAATCGTAATGACAATGAAATGGTAGAAATTATTACCATTGCTATGTTTTGGGCAGTGCATATAATTCTATTAGTGAGCAAAAAAAAATGAACTTGACAAACCCATTGAAATGGAATAAATCACAAAATTAATTAAATCTATTTGTCATTCTTCCTGGCATAGGTTATTTTTAGAGTTTATTTACACCAAAGTAAAAAGTAAGTTTATTTATAACACAGTAAGTTAGTGATGTGAGCTCCAAGTCATATAATTTATATCTTTAGGAATAATGAAGAAGATGTCAGGGGCCAATTCATTACTACCTTCTTAACAATTAAATTTTAACCAAGAGGTTGGAAAGAACACATTAATGCAGTGATTATTTTCTGGACCAAAGGCTCCAGGGAGAGGACCATAAAATGAGAGTGTGGAGAATCATGTGGGCAAGGTGGGAAGAATATGGGAATGATCTGAGCCAGGGGACTCGGCATGAAGCTTTTGAGACTGTCAAGGAGAAGTCAAAGGTTTTGACTTCTGTAACAACACCAAGTGCGTGGGGTTATAAGAAGAGAGTTATTCAGGAGTGACACATGTTCACCACCTCTAATACAGGTGAATTAGAGATGGATTTAAATGGCGTGTTTTGGTTAGTTTTAAAGAATTTCTCCACATTGAAAGTTGTAAAATTCAGATAGAGATTAATAAAGGAAGATCACTCNATGTCTTGGTAGTATTTACTCTTACCCATGGCACATGGGGAGACTTGTGAGGAAAGTTGCCCCCACAAACATTCAAGAAATATTTTTCTCTGCAGAAGGGAAAATAACCAGTCTAATAATTCTGATGATTATAATCGTAATGACAATGAAATGGTAGAAATTATTACCATTGCTATGTTTTGGGCAGTGCATATAATTCTATTAGTGAGCAAAAAAAAATGAACTTGACAAACCCATTGAAATGGAATAAATCACAAAATTAATTAAATCTATTTGTCATTCTCACTGGCATAGGTTATTTTTAGAGTTTATTTACACCAAAGTAAAAAGTAAGTTTATTTATAACACAGTAAGTTAGTGATGTGAACTCCAAGTCATATAATTTATATCTTTAGGAATAATGAAGATGTCAGGGGCCAATTCATTACTACCTTCTTAACAATTAAATTTTAACCGAGAGGTTGGAAAGAACACATTAATGCAGTAATTATTTTCTGAACCAAAGGCTACAGGGAGAGGACCATAAAATGAGAGTGTGGAGAATCATGTGGGCAAGGTGGGAAGAATATGGGAATGATCTGAGCCAGGGGATTCGGAATGAAGCTTTTGAGACTGTCTAGGAGAAGTCGAAAGTTTTGACTTCTGTAACAACACCAAGTGGGTGGGGTTATAAGAAGAGTGTTATTCAGGAGTGACACATGTTCACCACCTCTAATACAGGTGAATTAGAGATGGATTTAAATGACGCGTTTTGGTTAGTTTTAAAGAATTTCTCCACATTGAAAGTTGTAAAATTCAGATAGAGATTAATAAAGGAAGATCGCTCTTTAAGTCACTTAACCACTGTTTATTGAGTGTATTTACATAGAAGCTAATGTATGGGCATTGGACGTGCCTCAGTGGATAAGAGAGAGAACCACTGGTCTTATTTATCTTAAAGTCTAGTGGAGACTATATCATTTTCCTGGATATCCTAATGGATAGAACAGAGGTCTTCAATGAGATGATTGCTTTTGCATTCTGAGAACTTATCTGGTTAAGTCTAGGAGGGAATTGTCCCTGTTTTCTGTGGTTTGTTGCTATTCTTGAAGTGTAGAAGAGAACGATTTTCTCTAATCCACCATGCTGTGAGTAACCTTCCCATTCACCCTGCCTCACATTTTCAGAAAGTTTTTAGCAAGAGAGCTCATGTGGGTCACAGAACGCTAGAAACAGGACAAATAGCTTGATTTCTGTAGTGGTTGGGTAGAATGTTCTTTTCTTATGCACCCGAGAGGGCTGAAGACAAGGTGCAGAAGACTGAGAAAGGGGAGAACGAAGAGGAAGAGGTGCCAAAGTCAAGAAACAGGTCAAGATCGATGGGAGAGAGACTCTGTGAGGCATGTGGACAATGCGGGGGTGGATCGATGGGTGGCTGCACTTTGCAAAAAGCTGGGTATTTGTTCTGAGTTTGCCTGTGATATTTGACCCTTGGGAAGAGGTCAGGGCTCCTTCTGAGTGTCCACATTCTCAGTTTCGAGGTGTCAAGTTGTCCATCTAATGTTTCTCCACATGTCTTCGCATGACCACTAACGTCCACTGCTGGGCCTCCTTGGCGCTCCCCTGTAGACTGGATCCAACTCAGGTCCTACAACCAAAGCTTCCACCTAGGGAGAACGAGTCTGCTTTCACCTTGCCTTTTTTCAATGAAAATGGGCCTTTTCTCTGGTGACCAAACCTTTATTTGCAATGGGCACCCCTTTGCCGTCTTATTTCCCACACATGCGCAGGAACGATTTGCTGCCATCCTGGGGCTTTCCAATGCATAGAGTCGAAATCTGCACAGACATAAAGGAGGCAGGCCCATGGTTACAAGTTGAGAGCTGACGGCATCTTTCAATATCTGCTTCCTTCTATCTTGTCTTTTACTGGATTCCACAGATCAGTGAAATCATATGGCCTTTGCCTTTCTGTCTCCGACTTATTTCACTCAGCACCATACCTCTAGGTTCATCCACATTGTTGCAGATGGCAAGATCTTATTCTTTTTTTTATTACAACTGAGTCATATTCCATGGCGTACAGGCAGAACAGAAGCAGACTCATAGATACAGAGAACATTTTGACAGCTGTCAGATGGGAGTGGGGTTAAGGGACTGGGTGAAAAAGATGAAGGGATTAAGAAGTACACATTGGTAGTTACAGAATAATTGCAGGGATGTAAAGTGCAGCCTAGGGAATATAATTAATAATATTGTAATACTATGCATGGCATGAAATGGGTATAAGATTTATCAGGGTGATCATTTTATTATAAATGTCTAGTTACTGTGTGGTATACCTGAAACTAAGACAATGTTCTATGTCAACTGTAATAGAAAAATAGCAATTATTTTAAAAATAAATAAATTGGAAAAAAGGGAAAAAAATCTGCTCCCCTTGAGCCTGAAAAGTAGACAGGCCTGAGTGTTACACCGAGCATCTGGGGTTTGTCTGTGCTTGGCGGTGTGGCCAGAGCCCTTTGCAGGGTTCATCACGCAGTGCCGGCCCGAAGCCTCTGCTCATCAGGGGCTGCTTCCCAGTGACTCCGGCCACCTGCTCGATGTGGTTAGCGCTGTCTCCCCAGGTTCTGGACAGCTCTGTCACAGCAGTGCACCTTTCAGTCACTCCTTTGCCTGCCACAGTTTTGCTCAGGCTGTTCAATTTGCCTGATGTTCCCTTGGCAGACCTGTTCTGTTGGGGAAGGAGGTTTTTTGGTCTCCTGCCTGGAATTCTAATAAGGGCAAAAGCAGTTAAAGAGCATCAGGGGAAGTCTTGTCACAGAACCTGGCACCGGTCTTGAGGTCTCTAGTTAGTACCTTGGGTGAAAGGGTCGCCAGGGTTGTTTGCCACTGACTGTGTCCCACTGCAGCTGGCTTGTGGACTCGCCTGTGGAGGTGGCTTCTCGGTGAGGCCCTCACCAACATTGGCGCCTTCAGAAAGGCTTCTGGGTTTCAGTCCCCTGCTGGCTTGGTTCAGACACTTCTCTCTGGCTGTTCAGTCAGGACCAAGGCCACTCCCTGGCTTACTCAAGGAGGAGAGAGAGTCCACTTCTGTGGCTTTGACCTCAAACTGCTCTGCCTCTCTTTTTCTGTCTCTCCTGGACAGCTTATATTTCTGTTGATCGGATTCTCTCTCTTGATCTGCAGATCAGCTTCCTACAGGATTATACATTTTAACTGGGCACTTGTAAAATTTTTACAAGCAGGTATTGATTCTAATTTAGCTGCAAGTAAGGCCTTCTTTGTTTCTCCTTCAAATTATTTTGATACTCAGTTGGTCAGAAAGTCGTCCTTGCACGCCAAGTTTATGGGTTTGATCCTCGGCTGGGGCACATACAAGAATCAACCAGTGGGAGCATAAATAAGTGGAACAACAAATGAATGTTCCTCTTTCTCTTTCTCTTAAAACAATCAATTAAAAAAACAAGACTGTTTGAAGAAAGGGGACGACTCCAGATTTTGGAATCTCATAGGACTGCTGTCGATTCCAAGCAATGTAGACTTAGGATTAATTAATTTTCCAAACTCAGTTTTCTCATCTCAAATATGGAGACAATATTTTCTATCTCACAGGATTATTCTGAGGATTAAATAATAATAATGGTTAGAAATCACTTGACGTGCCATAGGCGTTAAGTTTCTTTCTTTTCACATTTATAATGATCGCCACAATCCATCGTCCTCGGGGCTGATCCTGCCATCTGGTTCCTGTGTATGTTGTGCCAAAGAAAACGGTGCTGAGTTATATATAGAATGACTACGCTCAGCAGCGCTGTCTAGTCAAAAAGCAACGAGACCTGTGAAGTACCCAGCATTTTCCGATTCCTGTGCTTTTGCAGAACAAAGTGACATAAATGGTCATAGCCGCGGAAATGAAAAGGGAGAACTTCATGGCATGCGTGGAGGACCGATGCATAGAGTGATCGCAATGACATGTATATTACTGTGCTGAGGTCACCAGTGAAATGCTTTCATATTGACTCTCAACACACCTAGACCTGTAATTACCAAAGCAATACTATGCAGTGTTAGTAGTCATGTTTGAGTGATCCAGAAGGTTCTGATGGTCAGATGATTCCAAATTCTTGCACTTCCAGTGGATCAAAGCTTGTTAAATAAATATCCAGTAAGCAACAGCCACCACTGCTTCGTTTTAGCACCTGGAGATCAGTTGCCAAAGGTGTACCCTGATACACCTGACACACCCTTTGATCATTCACTTCAACATTGCAATAGAAAACCTCCAAAAACTTGTAATCAGAGATTAATAGTTAATTACACCAAAGGCCCCATAAGAATTGTAGCCTCGTTAAACCTCAAACTATATATTTTTATGATTTAAATAGCAAAGATTTGCTTGTAATTGATAGTAATCCATAGTTAACAGATAGGAACAGAAAGGTAATTGATGACAAGATGCGTTGGTACATTATCATTTGCGATTCAGAAGAGAGTCAACTTATTCAGAAATTATAATCACAAGTCTTACATTTTCTTCGATGGTAGGATTTTGTTGGGGTAGGTCTACGAGGCTTCCCAATGGATTGCCAACTTCATTAACAAGTAAGTGACCAAAATTCTGACTCAAGATGAGCATATTTGTCAGTAATTAGGGTTGTATGTGGAGTCTCACTGGAAAACTTCCATTCCTGATACACCGTGATTTGTCATTAGGCTGGTTCTCAGAGATAATACTTAAATATCTATTCTGCTGCTGGTTGATCTTGGCAAGGGTGATTCACTTATACATCTTATTCTTAATTGTCTATAGTCAAACACTGTAATATTAACTTTAGTAAATAAAATTTTCAGGTGACCTCAAAGTATACTTTGGCTGTCTGTTACTTATGGAGTTCTTGTGTGTGTATAAGTGTGTGTGCTTTTTGAAGTGCCTTGTGCCACATCTAGGAACAGGGAAAGTTGGCTCCGATATTTAAAGACCAGAGCTGGTGATGAGAAGTACTGATTTGCTGGCATAGTACTCAAACTGAGTAGAGATTCAATGAAGAGTAATTTCATTCCCTGCTTTTCTGCTTTTCCTGTTTTACCTCCATCCTTTGGTAGAGCTGATAATGTCTATGTATCAGGCCAAGGGAAAAAGAGTTAGAAGAAAATGACAAGGACCCTGTGTTCATTAAATAATCAATGTAAATAGTGAAACACCATCCACCAATTACATATATTCCCAAAGCCAAATTTTGCCATGGAGATTCTACCAGCCTTTCACATACAGATACTTCTGCCATTAACCTTCAAATACTGTAAAAGCCATTTGGACCTAGCATGCCTTGGAAATGATTGGAGACAGAGACCATGGCAGTACACAGATGTCTGAATTCATGGAGCCTGAACACAATTTGTGACTTGTCTTCATGTCAAGATTCATGTAAAGGCAGGGATCTGGAAGTCATAGGCTCACTGTTCTTGGTATTAAAATGAGCTCTAGAGAATTAGTTTAACGAAAGGTTTCAGACCTCTAACACTCTGTGGCTCTTAAACACCAGCTAGAGTCTTATTTTTGGTAGGGTCTCATCTGAAATTCAGGTAGGCAATGAATAATCAGAAAAAGGTTCTTAATGAAAAGGCCAATCTGAAAAGTCGACATCTTGAAAGGTACCAAATTAAATCTGAGTTGAGCAACAGACAACAAAAAATGTTCATGTTGATTTAACTTTAATTAGAGAATCATAATGTCATGATTTGGAAGTGAAATATATTTCTGTGGGATTTGCAACAGTGGGAAATTTTGAGCATTTCAGATAAATTGAAAAGAGCTTGGACATGAGTAATGAAAATGATGAAGGAGCTGGAAGAACTGACTTATGGGAGAAGAGAAGAATTTAACATGGATAGCTTGGCTGAGTGAAGAACCAATCCTTTGATTAATAACTATGCATTCTTGAAGTGCATAAGCACCATGAAAAAAAATCAGTACATGTTGGGTGTGGAAAACATGAATAATGGAATCAATTAAGCACAGTAAAATAAGCTGAATGCAAAATGTAAGATATCTATTTTGGGGTTTTTTTGGATATGCTCTTGAGGTACTTTCACTGTTAAATATTTCCTAGTAAAATGGATGAGTTCTTAATATCTTCAATCTTTTTTTAAACAAAAGAAGCAAAATCTCCCAAGAGTTTTGAAAGGATAAATTTTGTTTATAGGGGCATAGTGGTTAGATTTTAACCATAGTAGGCAACCAAGCCAACCACCATCTTCTATACAGTCTCTTAAATCAAATGTAATTGGTCCTAAAGCCATGGAAGGGTTTATAGTTTTCCCCTGGGAAGTTTGTCTCAGACCTCTGAAGGGGGCAGAAGGAAACAGTGGGCAAGGCTTTGACACCCATTGGTTCAGGACAGACTGAATGCACACTGTCACCTCTTATAAGGTGTCTGGTTCCGTCCAGAAGTCAGGAACATCTGAGTTAGGTCAAGTTGAGTTTAAAAACTTGAATGAAATATGTCAACATGGTTATGCTAGGGGGTTGATTGCTGAGACAGAAGCTACAAATGCAGCTAAGGTGGGGGAGGAGTGAATTCAAGATTCTAGGCAGGCTGGCATGGTGGTTTAACACACCTACATCGATACCAGTCAACCCAACACATCTTAAAATCCAGGTTGGCTCCTTAGTACGCATTTCATCTCAGGTAAATGCTTTACCTTTACAAGTCTCAGATTCTTCTTATGTGAAGCAGGGTATCTCTAAGAGTTGTTGTGAGAATTATATCAAAAATTATACTTATATAGCTCGGCAGAGTGTCTGATTCATAGTGTGTTTTGTAAGTCTTAGTACTTACTCTTGTTACTGGCCTCGCTGTCTGCCCTGACTATGTCCTTCGTTACTACAACCACATCTGTCTTTCCAAAGCTGAGTGTTTGATGGGCCATTCTAGGGGTGACTTGGGGACAGAAGAGATTGTCATCATTCTATTAGAAAGCATGAAGTGTTTCACATCAATGTATTTTACAGTAAACCCTTAAGCGTTTAAACTAAAATCTGAATAGCTGGATGTCTAAATTGGAACCAAAATTCAGTTTTATTATATTTTATTACAAATAATAATCACTTCACTGGCTTTTTTCTTTTCCCAAGTCTTAATTTGCTTGTTTGGCTTGTATTCTGATACGTTACTAATTTTTAAAATTCTAATTTATATTTTACGATGCTTTTGTGGGTTCCTGGTGTCATTATAAGATGCCCAAATACTTTGTGTAAGATGAAAGAATATAAACAAAGAAATGAAATATACATTGTTGAAATACTTATAAAACAAAATTATATATATATATATATGTTAGAGATTATATACTCATGGCATTAAGGAATAGAAAAATTCATGTAAATGAAAAATAGCAAATTAATGATGTTGGTTCACCCTACAAGGAAGGAAGAATTTAGGGAGGAGAATGCGGAGAGCTTTAGCTATCCTGGCAATCCTTGGACTGGACAGGGAGAAATCAGTAGGGTGTTAGCTTCTGTTCGGTGACAGAATTTCCATTCTGAGTGATGCTGAGAAAGCTGACATAAAGAATGACCGCTGAGATGAGTGTGGCAGATCCAAAGGTGGTGAGAACTCTAAGGCACAGTTGGCTTCTGCATGTGTTGCTTGTGCTTTGGTTCCCTGGGCTTCAGCTTGTACCTTCTGATGGTGCTAATGTTCCTCACACATGTGAATATTTTCTATCCTTATTATTGAATTTTCTGGGAACTCGTTGTCCATACAAGGATTCTATCAACAGCTTTACCACCAAGAGTTTTTGAACACCAAATGCTTTACAAGCACCATCTAATCCCGTCACCAGTTAAATTTCTTTATTCCATCTCCCTAAAATAGTTGTGATTCTATAGCTAGAATCAGAGCAGAATCAACTACATTGAAAGTCCCTCTCCTCCAGGAAGGTTAGTCCAACAAGGACGTCAGGAGCTGGGTTTGCAGGTTTTGGTTGAACTTTCCTGCCTGGGTCAGCTGCTGGGAGGGCGGGGCTCTAGGTGAGGAGAGCCTAGAAAAGGAGCACTCAGAAGTGAGAGCCTGAAACTGGAATGAAGGATGTTGGGTGAAGCAGATGGAAAAGAGGAAAAGGGATCACAAACACAGCTGGGATTCCTTTACTAGGCCTAGTTGGATATATGGGCAAGGAATTGAGTTTAGTAAACATGCCAACATTAGAAGTCTGAGTCACATAAGGGTGTCTAATGAGGAAACTGAGGCTTAGAGAGCACCAGTTACATGTTCATGGCCCCAGAGCTGATCACTGGTAGAGCTGGCTTCAAATCTAGGTCTCTCTTACACGAGAGCTTCTGTCCTTGACCTATACGTTATAAACTTATGCACAAATTTTGAAGCTACTTTTCAAGAGAGCAAATGTGTAAAGTCCTTCAGTTTTCTGCTTGAACTGACTTTCTATCTCTAGCCCCCACTGTTTCTGATGTGAACATTGTAATTTAGTCATTACCAGGAAAACACAGTCATGTTCAAGTCTGTTGTCTGTCATTTCAGGTTTGAGGTTATTCAAGCACAGCCTTCTTTTCCCTGGAGTTAATGCTATGCTCAGAAGGCTGTTAGGCAAATGGTAAAGAGATATTTATTTATTTTAAAGATTTTACTTATTTATTTTTAGAGAGAGGGGAAGGAAGGTAGAAAGAAAGAAAGAGAAACATCAATGTGCGGTTGCCTCTTGTGTGCCCCCTACTGGGGACCTGGCCTGCAACCCAGGCATGTGCCCTAACCAGGAATTGAACTGGTGACCCTTTGGTTCACAGGCCAGTGCTCAATCCACTGAGCCACACCAGCCAGAGCAAGAGATATTTATTTAATGACTTGGATCACAGGTGGCAAACACAAGGCCCACAGGCCAAATCCAGCCCTCCACCGTGTTTCTACCCAGTGGTAATGCTGAGCTCTCACTTAACTGTTAAGGGTAATAACATTTATACAGTCCTAAAATTGCATTTGGCCCTTTGAAGGGAACCGCGAGGCTGATGTAGCCCCTGGGAAAATGAATTTGACACCCCTGTCTTGGATTCATCTCGGTAGCCTGCTGATGTCCATTCATCTGACTCTCTAGCTTGTCTCTACCATAATAGTACCTTTCACATTTTAACAACATTCTTAGCTGAACCCCTACCAGGCAGGCTACTTTGTCATTTCTGCCTTAGTCTCCACTGCTATAATTTCTCTGTGACCTACAGCACTTTGTCTGTCAGCAACTACTATCTCCAGTCTGGGGGACCACAGAAACCTTTGGGCCGAAGGTCTCCTGGGTTGCCCCTAGCCTTCTCCCTGTATTATCTGGGGCAGACCCACCAAACTGGCACAACCACCTGTTCACCAAGGACATCACCTGAAAATTGAGGCCCCTGTTCTCCTATCTTTGAATCTTATGGCTTACTTGGAGGGCTAAGGCATTTTGGCTCCCCATGGAGGCTGAAGGGGTTAACACCCAGCCTCCCCACCTGCCTCATTAATGATGAACTTTCATGGTTTGTATCTGTTCTGTCTTTAATATCTTTTCTTCCCCAGCCCACAGCATTCTCTCCCTAGACTGGTGTGTGGGTGGAGATCTGAATCAGGCTGACAACATCTACTTCCTAAGCCTTCAGTCTCATTCGTGTCTCTGGAGTGTTTGCATTTGCTTGTGCAGTGGTTCCTTTTGAAACTTATTCTTAGAGCCAATTGGCCGCTGAACTCCCAGCCTAAGCCGGGGAGGGTCACTTCTGTGGGGAGCTGAGATGGAGCCGCACTCCAGTTCTTGCTTGCATATTGTCATCCAGCTTCTGTAAAATTGTTACATTTTGTTAGAATCCTCCTTTTTAATGGTGATTCCAAGGATTAAGAATAATTTTATTTTTGTAGGACTTGCAGATATGGAAAGGTTGCCTAAATACTTGGGACTTTGTGAGTTCAGTAAAAGTTAGTCAATTTGCTATGCTGCTGTTACTTCAAGAACCTTGACATTTAAGACTCATAAAAGGGAATAATTATGTAAGTTATAAAATTAACAAGTACTGCGACAGTTCCTTACCCCAGCCAAATCTATCTTAGTGCAGGTGTTGGGAATTCAAGGGTAAAAAAAAATTGGCATTGACAAGGGATGCTGATTACGTGGGCTGGTGCAACCTTCACCATCAATCATCCCTGCGTGAGCAAGGAAAAGCCCTGTTAAAACAATCTTTAAGCAATGCCCAGACTCTTGTTCACATCAAAATGGTTTTCTCGTGGGTTCTTCTTTCGTGTTCCCATCCAAGAAGAATGCAACTTCTACCTCACAAATATTATCCTAGCTTCCTCATCCCTATTATTACTGCCTCATCATCTCTTGTCTAAAATATTATAACAGCCTCTAGGCTTTTCTTGCTTTACCTAGTCTGTGCTCTGCTTATGCACAGATATTCTTTATGATGCACAAACTTGATCTTTCTTCCCTCTTTTGGAAGCCAGGATGCGTATCACTGCTTACAGAAAAGAATACCAACCTTTGAGCAAGGTGTCCAAGGCACTTAATGGTCTGCACGCAATGCATGTCAGTATGCATACATGCATGCATTTACTCACTCATTCAATAGATTTTCATTGACCACATGATGAAAAAGCAGGGGTACCTCCATACTCATTGGTAATTTGTTGTGGAACTTATGATGAGTGTTAAAACCCACGAGCACTGGACAATTAAGCAGTTTTTCTTATAGGGTTCAATTGTGCCTCATACCAGTTTCAAGCAAGCGCCTAGGGCTGATGCAGTTTTTTCTCTACAAAACGCAGTGAGTACAGGGTTTGAGGAGTTCAGAAGCTGAGCAGTACTGAGGTATGACTGTACATACAAAGTTTTCTACCAGGTAAGAGCGGAAGTGTGAGTGAGGAACAGGTAAGAAGAAGAAAAACAAGGGGAGAACTGTTATACAGGCTGTAATGGGCTCAGGAAAGTTGGAGAAGGCTCATCCTCCACCACTGCTTATGTTCCTTCTCCAGCACACCTTTAATTCAGTTGCGGCACAAGCGTGGCCTTCCACCTCTGCTCAGTTGAGTTTCTTGATAAACAGGTTCTTCGTCCTTATCTTTGACTTTCCAGAGTTGCCTAATGCAGTGCTTGGCACTCTGTGGCACTCTGTGGCACCCAGTAACCCATGGTGGAGTTAGGGCATTGTTCTGAGGTTTGCCTGAAATGAGCTCAGGTTTGGAACTTTATTTGCTGTTGAGGGGTGTTCACTTAAAGGACGATTATTTATGAAAAGGAATATATTTATTATTTCTCCTTGGTACACGCTTAGAGCTTTGCCTTGGTATTTTTTTCTGTTTGAACCATAGGTAAAAGCCATGGATAATTTACTGTTTCATACAGAACACCTAGATGTATATACTCAGCCTTTTCAAGAGTGGGATCCTGTTACTCACAGAGGGGAAATCTTTCTGATAATAAGGACAAACTCACGAGAATAGAGCAAACACTGCGACAAAAGCACCAAGTAGCTGAGGGAAGAAGTCAGACTGGGCGTGGAAAACTTCATGGAGAAGGTCCGTGTCTAGCCTGATTCTGAAAGAAGGGGCCGGTGAAGATGGGTAGAAGCAAGAAGAAGGAACATTCCAGAGAAAGCAGTCTGTAGGTAAGGATGACAACAATGCACAGGGCATAAGATGTGGATTCACTGGGCTATAGTGAGGAGAACATTTAGCATTTAAAAGTGCTTGGTGGGCTTTCTTATTTATTTTCTTTTAAAAGATTTTACTTTGTGCTTATAAGGCATTTAGCAATTTCTTTATTGCTAAGTGTTAAAAGGGCAAGAAGATTGAATTCAGATAGAACCCACTAGACAGTACATTACATTAATATTACATGCATAATATTCCTATTTTTTAATCAGTTTTAGAATACAATGGTACAGTAGACCATGATTAAAATCTGCCTGGTGCCCTCCCTACTTCTGAAATAATATTCCCATTATTTTGGAAATATCTCCAATCTTTCCTTGTATTATGTGATCCTGGTGGAAGTTTTGCACCATAGTACCCCACCTATCTAGGCATGCGGGTGGGCCTGGGACCTGAGTGGAGCTAGTCCATTCCAGAGTCTTTTCAAATCTGACTAAAGGCAGGAGAGTGCTTACTCCCTTTTAGCAATGAGTGAAGCTGAACTATGAGGTGAAGACCAGTATTCGGTCATGCTCTGGCCCTCTGAACAAAGCCAGTCTGAAAGAAGGAAGCTGGGACTCAAGAGAAGCTGACTTGAGAGGTTGGACAGCATCCTGGCAATGTTCTTAGCCCCACTCCACTTGTCTGGAAGTCCAACCTTGACCTAGAGTGGTTGGCAGCTCATTCCTTGATCTCCAACCCCCGCTTTTGCCATAGAAGGTTAAGTTATGTCTCTAGAACTTGTACCAGAAGCTGATCTGGTGAGTTTAATGACTTAAGATCCACAGAATCATAAAAGGGGCTTTATGTTATTGCCAGGAGGTTCTTATGAAGGCTAACCAATTTTTACTTTCTGCTATCATCAATACTGTGATTTTTTAAAAAAGCCAAACTATTTTCATGGTAGTCTAGATTAGAACAGCAATACCTCAACTTCTAAGAAAAGAAGGTCATTAAGAGTCATGTTCTCCCATCAAGTCTAACGTCATGATCCCAGTTTTCCCAGCATGGCGAAAAGGCATTAGCGTGTAGGAAAGAGAGTCTGTTTCCTGGCAACTGAGAGTCCAATAGGCTCTTGTTGCTTTAGGTGCATCTGACGTTCAACTGAAGGATAAATGGGCCCCTGCAGTGGCCAGATTGTTTTCATGTTTTATCTGTTTTCTTTTGGAAAAGGTTGAGCTCTCTGCTTTGTTTTGTGATGTCTAGGGGGACTGTGTTCATGTGGATTTTGGCAAGTTTGTCTGACCCTGGATTCCTCAAAGCGCACTGCAGACTTAAAAATACAAGACACTTTTGGGGGGGGTGGTGGTCCTTGATTGATTAAGGGTCCCCCATTGATTGTCAGAAGGAACGTACCATTACTTGAACATTTTGGAACACAAACGAAACATTTAAAAAATCAGAAATAATCATGTAAAAAATGATGAGTGTCTTCTTACGATCTCTTTAAGACTCCCAATGCCATTGTCATCTTTGCCTCAAGTGTTTTTTTAGTAGAATCTAATAGAGAACATCTTGCGAACACTCAGGGACACTGAGAAGAATATTATGTATTTCTCAACTTCAAGGAGATTTCCTTGTAAAGAAATCAGGGCACGTACTGCTATAACCAGAATGTGCCCAGGCTCTACCAAAAGAAAGAAGTTCATGGCAATAGTCAAAACAAATACTAAAACCAGCAATATTTGTCTGGCTCATCTACTATGTATATCTTGGCCTGCCATTCCCTCCGGAAATTGCTCCCAGCTAGTTCAGGCAGCTCACTCAGCTTTGCTAACTCACACAGATTGCTCGTCTGTTCGGTAGAGTCCATGAGTTCTCCACCGTTTGTCCCTGGACAGGTGTCTTAGCCACCCGGTGAGGCTCCCATGTTCTCTCTCCCGTTTTTGGTTCTTCAGGATGTCGTTGGCACTGATCTGTGATGCCGTTTGCTCATCTCGCCACGTGTAGGTCAGTCCAGCCTCCTAAGCGGGGTTGTAGAGCTTTCTCCCTTAGTCATCTCATGGCTCTCTGCCTCCTTGAAAGGGGAACATACCCTCTGTTACTTGTTCCTTGGCTAAAAAGACCCAACACTTTGTGTGTTGGGTGCCTTATGGAGATCTTGATAAAGCAGCCCTGTTATTTGTTTACTTTGTAAACTCTAAGTCCCGGGTATTTTGGTAAAGTTCTGCTTGAGTTATTGGGCAGGGTAGTGACTGATGGGCCAGGGGGCTATAGGAAAAGCATACTTCAGGTGGCACTTAAAACTACTTCTCTCCCACATTAAGCCAATGGGCCTGGATTACCTTGCTGGCAAGAAATTACTTTCACAAGGTGCTTCTTTGCTTTGTAGACATATAACTTTCATGTTTTCTCAACCTCAATGTCCTTCTACATATGTATTTATTTATTTGATAAAAATATACTGATACCTATAATGTGTCAGTCACTCTGCTAGGCCTTGGGGACATAATGGTTGATGAAACATTTCTGTTTCTGTCATCGTGCATCTTGGCAGGAAGCATTACAGCTTAAAACTGTCTCGATATTCAGTAGTTGAACAGCTTATGTCAGCTTCTAACCTCTGCTGCAGAGCAGATGAACAGCAGAAGGTTGCATCTATTAAATGCCAAGGAGAGAAGCCCCAGAGGAGTTAAGAAGAGCAATGGATTATCAGAAAGGCTGGACTAAGCTTGTGAAAGAAATGGCAGTTGGGTTGCGGGGATGCAGGGACCAGGTGAATGGAAATGAACGGGAATAGTGTTCCGGAAGGAATGCATTTCCTTGCATTTTCCTTGCACAGAGGGTCCAAGAAGAGAGGGACAGCAGGGATTTATACACATGCATGCCCGGAGGAAGGCTCAGGACAGGATGGAGTTACCCTGGTCCGGATTCACATGACGGTCGGAGCACTTAGTATGGATGCTTGTGACCCTGGGTTAGTTCATTAGATTCTCTGAGCCTCAGTTTTTGAATCTGTACCATGAGGATAGTAAGCCCTGCCTCATGGGTGTTCATACGGGTTATAAGAACACAAAGTGTAGGAATGTAGGTAAAGCCCTAAGGATTATGTCTGGCAAGTAGTAAGTGCTCAAAAGCTGATGGGTCGTGCCAGTTCGGTTGAAGCAGATGATGAGTGTAGGGGAAGAAAGGGCTTGTTTGATGTTTGTTTTTTGGAGTCAACCCTGCTGCTGAGTGTGTGACAATGACTGCGGAACACTCTGCTTTGTTACCCGTAAGGGGAGAGAAAATAAATAAAAGAGATGGACTGCTTTCTTCTTCTTCTTCCAACCTCTTATCAGGTGTGTCGAGCACCTGAATTACTCAGCCCAGTTCCGTCTGAGCGCAGGACACATGCTGGACCGGCTGGGGCTCAGGGAAGGACGCCTGTTTTCTCCTTGCTCCTGCCTTGCTCTGAAAAGCTGGGGAAAGACTCGTAGGTGGTGTGACCATATCACTGTTGTCTCAGAACATCAGGTTGGGTTGTTTAAACTTAAAAAGCTATTTAATAAACAAGGCTCTTATGTTCCTCCATCCCCTCAGAAAAACACCAGCTTCCGAACACTTGGCTTAATTTGCTCCAATTTTGTCTTGCCCTGTATTTGTGGCAAAATAAACTTTACTGACTGATTCAACTTCCTAGGCCTACTGTTGGCTTCTAATGGGTTTCCTTTGTAATTAGCTTAAACTCAGAATCAATTCTGGTGCCCTATGCACTGCAGCTTTGAAGTGAAGTTGCCATTTTACATGAAAGGGCAGCACGGATCAACGCTTGCAATTTTCTTTAATTCAGATTCCTCGCACATGGGGCTTGAAACAAGTCATCGTTGAAACCCCATCTGAGTGGGTATTGTAGACACAGTTAGGTAAAATTGGCAGCATTTTACATGAAAATTCTGAAAGTGAGGGCATTTGGTAAACCCAAAAGAATAAGGACAGGAAGTAGGAAAAAGAATGATGTGGGATCAGTTAACAGTTTGCAAAGAAGCCAAATTGTGAAGAGTCGTTGAAAGAATGACACACAGATATTGGGTGGTCATTTAAACAATTGTCTGGATTGAATATATGGAGGCAATGGAAACTAAAGGACTGATTGCAGAGCGAAGACCACATGGGATTATAACTTCATTCCGGGAGTTTCTTTTATTCTGAATTACTAGCAGACTGAGTAGCTCATATCATGATTTAACTAAGCAAGGCATCCCTGAATTCGTATTCCCTGTTCTTTTTGTCCCTGACATGTGTTCTTAGTCTCTCTTCTCATCTGAAGGACCTGACACCATTGTTTTATAGTTAATTCACGGGGCGTCTCACTGCAGCTTGCTGGTGAGAACCTGGAGGGCGTGGAGTATGCTGTCTATGACCGAGTGTCCTGTGCCCAGCCAAGACTTGCGCACTTGCGGTTCTCCACGAAAGTTGTGACGGGAATGAACACACGAGTGCCCCTTTTGCTTGGCCAGACAGGCTTTCTGCCCATTTCTCTGAGCATTCTTTCGACAGATAGTTTATTTTTTTAGCTCCCTCTGAAGCGATGAATTACTTCTGACACAGAAGAAATGTAGGAAGGAAGGAAGGAAGGAAGGAAGGAAGGAAGGAAGGAAGGAAGGAAGGAAGGAAGGAAGGAACTACAAAGCCACAGGGCTGTGATTCCCAAAAGGGTTTCCCTGCTAACACCAAGTATCTCATGATGAAAGAACCCAAATCAGTCTGGCATCGTCATGACAGTGACTGACAGGCTGACAGGCTGTGCTTTGCCTGATAAATCGCAGAGGGCTGGGTGTGTTTTCCGTACCTTGACAGCTTTAAGCTTCTCCTGACACATGTCAGCTGAGCTGCAGCAAGAAGAAGGAGCCTTACGGTCGCCCAGTGCTGCTGCCTGCACGCGTGGTTAGGTGGGAAATTGGCCTCACAGTCCCTGCTCCGTGATCTCTTCTCTTGGCCGGAACCTGAGATATTTTCATTAGCCCAATTCTGGATGTGTGACTCTCTGTCAGTTACAGAAACTTGATTGTCCTTATGTACTAGGACATGGGGACAGCCTACTAAGAAGGGTGAAGATCTGAGAATCACAGAGACGCATTTTAGGTGTGTGCAAGTCTGCAAATATCAAGGAGTCCGTGCTTCTGAATCAATAAGCGGGTGTGATCCTTGTTCCACAGAATTGTTGTGAGAATGGAAATAACGTGCCTGAAATTTATGAAATGGGACCAGCTATATGGGCTGAATGTTTATGGCTCACCGAATTCACGTGCTGAAACCTAACCCCCAGGGTGAGGGCACTAGGGGGTGGAGCCTGTGGGACGTGATGAGATCAGGAGGCTGGAGCCCTCGTGAATGGGATTGGTGCCCTTAGGGGGCTCAGAGAGCTCCCTCATCCCTTCTACCGTGTGAAGACACAACGGAAAGATGAGTTGTCTATGAACCAGGAAGCAGACCCTCCCCGGGCACTGACTCGGGTGACACCTGGATCTGGGACTTCCCAGCCTCTGAAATGGAGAAATAAGTATTTGTTACTGAAACCATCCGTCCTTGGTAGTTTCTGCTAGAGCAGCCCCAATTAAGCTGTTCTTAACTGGGACAGTTTTTATATTCTGCTCCTTCAGGGGACCTTTAGCAATGTCTGGAGACATTGCTGGTTGTCAGAGCTGGGGGCAGATGCTACTGGCATCTAGCGGCTAGAGGCAAAGGATGCCGCTCAGTATCTTAAAATGCACAGCACAGCCCTTTCCCTCCCCCGCTCACATATGCAACAAGGAATTCTGCTCAACATATCAATAGCGCTGAAGCTGAGAAACCCTGCTTGTTCAGCAGGAATGCCTTAGCCCTGTGCAGAAGCTTACCAGTTCAATTTCTAGAGGGGCTGCTGACTCGATCCACTTAAATAACCCCTCGCTCAGAAACCCAGCAGCTGACTCTTGCTCCCCATTTAAAAAGCATTTGGGCGTTGACCTATTAAAGGCAGGTTACACTAACATGTTCTGCAAACAGATATGTTTTAGTGATTTAAGGAACCACCATGTCCTTCAGATGTGAAGGCTGTGCCCCCTCCCGCAGTCACACAAAGCCCCCCAGAATATTTCCCTGTGCTTCCTCTCATCCTCAGATGCCCTCTGGGTAACGATGTGTAGGGGGTCTGCTCTGGGGCGGGATCTGCTGCCTGGCTCCTGGCCTGCTGCTATTTTGCTGTCACTGCGTTGGCAGAGTTTGCTCCTCACTCTCAGTTTTCTGGCTGTTACGGCTAACTGGTGTCCCTTCCCAACACTCAACGTCACTGTGTTGAAGTCCTAACCCCCAGCACCTCAGACTGTGACTGTGTTTGCAGCCAGGGTCTTAAAGGGGTAACTTAATTAAAATAAGGTCACAAAGGTGAACCCTACCCCTGTAGGACCATTGTCCTTACAAGAGGAGATTAGGACACAGACAAGTAGAGGGGGGAAACCAGCAGCGTCAGGATCACGTGGGCATTTCTTAGAAATGCAAATTCTCAGGCCTCACCAAGACCTGCTTAATCAGAGACTCCAGGGGTGGGACATAGCAATCCACGTTTGTCCTTAGCAAGCCCTCCAGGGCCTTGTTAGATACTCAAGTTTGAGACTCCAGTTACAATGTCTTCCACTCTCTGAGATTCCCTTTTCTGTTCTCTGCATGGTCACTTCTGCCCGGTCCCTCCCCAGAATGTCACACTATCCTTCATTAAAACACTCTTCACCTGCTTACTACGAGGAAGTCAACAGGAGGGTGTGCAGATTCAATGATGGAAAATTTAACTCTCCAATAATCCTGCTATCAATATGAGAGCATTGACTACTTACTCCCAGGGAAATTATTTTCCCCCAAACAGGGCTGTGACATCTTTATCCCCAGCTGCAATGGTAAATGTCCTTTGGTTACCACCAGGCTCTAAGTTGCTAATATACAGAGTTGAAGAGCAAAGGGGCAAGAGAAGAGACCTTCTCAGTCCTTATTATTACAATTATAAACAATGTGGAGGCATGTCAGGTTGTCTTTGAGAATACTAATACAAAATACTAAATACTTCCAAATACTAAAACGAATAACAAATTTGTAAAGTACTTTTCAACGCACAACGCTCTCGTTTATATCCTGAGACGTTAGTTTCCTTATCTGCAGAGTGGCAATACTTATATTTAGCAAAAAGGGCTTTTCATATAAGCTCATGAGTTTCATTTCCCCACTTCCCAGGTGGGAAACTAATGTAGACAAGTCACACAGGGCAAGTGGTCCATCCTGCAAAGAGATAACCGGGTCTGGTCCTTTCCGGTCCATCCACAGAAAACTAAGACACCATTTGCTATAGTGTGGATGGATCTAGGGGGCATTATGATAGGTAAAACAAGTCAGACAGAGAAAGATAAACACTGTAATTTCACTTGTATGTGGCACCTGCGGAACAATACGAATGAACACAGAAATATACTCATAGACACAGAGAACAGACTGATGATTGTCAGGGAGAAGGAGGTTCGGGGACTGGGAAAAAGAGGTGAAGAAATATAAATTGGCCTTGCGCCCGATGGGTGCTGGAACTATCAGGGGAACATTCTGTAAAGTATATGGTTCTTTAACTACTATGCTGTGCACCTGAAACTCATACAAAACAATATTGAGTGCAAACTGCAACTGAAAAATAATTTTAAATTTTTGAAAAAGCGCAGAGAAGACTCTTTCGTTCCCACATGTAGTTTTCAGCACTGAGCAGGAGTGGTCCCGCCGTGCAGGCCCCAGCACGTGCACTGCTGGGTGCCCGGGAGGCAAATGATGCTCTCTCTTTTCTTCTTCCGCTCTGGTCAATCACCTCGCTATAAATGCCTAACAGGTGCCACCCAGGGAGCCCTGCTTTGAATGCCCTTCTGTAAATGTACAGAGGGGAGAAGACAGGCTACTCAGGGCTAGAGTTGTTGAACAAAAATGCACTGTGAGGAAAGCAAAGCACCAGTGGTACAGTATTGTCACAGGGAGGGCATGGGAAAGATGGTGACGCTCGCTGCAGGGTCGCGGCCCGTGAAGGGGGCATCTCCTGCGACCTATGGATGCTTGCACAAAGGAGCCCAAGGACCACCGTGGAAAGACAGGCTCTGTCTGGGAGTTGCACAGCTCCCTCTGTGTTTGAATATTGAACATCATCAGACTCAAAAACTCTGGTGCTACAGATCACTCCCTGACAAATAATTATCAAAAAAGCACCAAGGTAGATTTGTGGAAGAGACTGCAGGAATCTGGAAAACTCTGTTTAAGCCTTGATGTGGTGGAAGAATGAGAAAGAGTGTGCGTGCATGTGTGTCTGTGCATGTGTGCACACTGGTGTGTGTGTTCGAGCACGTGTGACTGTGCATGTAGGCATGTGTGTTTTAACGTGTCTTTTTTGTGCTCTTTCAAATCCCCACAAATGTTTGGGGGAGACAATTATAAACGACGTGGAGGCATGTCAGGTTGTCTTTGAGAATACATGAATTTCTGGGAGCCGTGGGATTGACACGGGGTTTTCTTAGGCTCTTTTAAGGGGAAACGAGTGCCAAGACTTAGGGTATAATTAGAATTTGTTAAAGTGTATTTTTGGCAACCGCCTACTTAATGCCCCCCAGCCCCTCCCCGTCAAGGTGAGAGTTTGTCGTTCGCCATTGCTTCCTCTGCTGACGTGACTGGGACCCACAGCCTCGCTCCGACCTCTGGAAACTGCCGCCCGGCCCTGTCGTGTTTGGTTCTAAATGCAGATTGTTGCCTTTTGCCGTTTGACGACATAACTGAGGCTCCATATAAGCCACAGTAATAATGAAAGAGTTAGCGTTTACTGTTTTCTATGCAGTGGGCATTGTTCTAAGTTTTTATAGGCAATATCCAATTTCAGTCCTACATTTGGAGGCAGACTGAACACCTGTATTAATTTCTGTTCTCTTCTGTGAGTTCATTATGATGAGAGCAGAGAAATGAGTTTTCTTAAAATAGGTAAAAATCAGAGATTGAAAACTGGTAAACCAAGGGCTGGATCTTGCCAGTGGACATGTTTTGATTAGGCTGCCGAGTGTCTAGAAAAACATTCTTTTCTAACATTTAAAGACTGATTATTTTTAAAATAAATGTTTATATACCTGGCCACTTTTTGAAAAAATCAAAGCCTTGTCAACTCTTGTATTTTCTGCTCAGGTTGACAATTGTCTGTGGGTAAACAATGCTTGTCATTTGAGATGAATGAGTCTTCCACATCCTGTGACACGAAGTTATTCTATTCCCCTTGCCCTGATAGTCATTTGACTTATAGTTCCTTTTTTTTCTTTTTAAATAATTTTTTTTCTTTTTTAAATTTAATTCTTATTCAAGTACAGTTTTCTGTTGTATATTCCCTGCCCTGCCCTCCCCCAGTGCTCCCCACCTTCCTCCTATTTCCTCCCCCCACCTTATAATTCCTTATACAAAGATTGGTGACAGCAAAGGAAGCAGAAAGGGCTATCAGTGAATGAACACATTTCTAGAAGATTGAAAGTGAATAGGTGGTTTTGATGTGGAAGTCACAGCCTAAAATACTCACAGACTGAGCCAGCAGAACCCTGGGAAGGCTACAGAGCCTGGGCTCATGGGTAAACGGAGGGCCGGAAATGAAGGATGCACTTGCCGGTCCGTGCTGGGGCAGCCACCCCTCCCCCATGCCATTACAACACGTAGATGGCTTCACTCAGGTAAAAATGTGACCTTGTTTTACGTTCAATCCCCAGGCTTTCTCCATCTTAGAGCTGGAAGTTTGCACACTTTTATCAGCCTCTCTCTACTTCCCGCACCCCCGCAGTCCCTAGCAACCACTTTCCCAGTCTCTGTTTCTGTGAGTTCAACTTTTGTTTGCAGCGTCCACGTGTATGGGATACCCACGCAGGACTTGTTTTTCTGTCTGGCTTCTTTCACTTGGCCTGAGAGCCCCCAGGTTTGTTCGTGTTTTCACAAAAGGCAGAGCCACCTTCCTTCTCATGGATGGATAATATTTCATTATATAATGTATATACAATATATATATGCACTTATCGTACATCTTTACTTATTTGTTTGCTGATGGACATTTCGGTTGTTTCCGTGTCTTGGCTACGAAACTAATTCTGAAATGAACATGGGAGTGCAGCTATCGCTTCAATATCCTGCTTTTTATTCCCTTTGGATCCGTACCCAGCTGTGGAACTGCTGGACCATATACTGATTCTATTTTTAATTCTCTGAGAAACTTCTACACTGTTTCCCACAGTGGCTGCACAAATTCCCTTCCCACCAACCGTGCACAAGGGTTCCCTTTCTGCCACGTCCTCTCCAACACTTGTTATCTCTTATCTTTTTAAGGAGAGCCATTCTAACAGGTGTGGTTTCTCCTGACGGTTTTTGTCTGCATATCCCTGATAATTGGTGGTGCAGGTCTTCACGCACCTTTCGGCCATTTCTGTGGCAAATGTCTGGTTAGTTCCTCGGCCCATTTTTTAATTGAATTTTTTTTTTTACTACTGAGTTGTGCCCGTTCTTTGTTTACTGTGGCTTTAACCTACTGTTAGATATATTATGTGTAAATATTATCTCCCATTCACTAGGTCGCCTTTTCATTTTGTTGGTGGTTTCCTGTGCTGCACAGAGGTTTTCAGTTTAATCTAGTTCCACTTGTTTATGTTTGCTTTTGCTGTCTTTGGTGTCAAATTCAAAAAATCACTGCCAAGACCAATGTCAAGGAGATTACCCTCTATTTTTTTTTTTAGAAATTTTATGGCTACGGGTATTTTTTTTCCTTAGGAAATAAGTAAATGAACTATTTTAGGGAGAATTGCAGCCGTGAGGGTGTGTATTGTGCTCCAGAGCGAAGTCCTCCTTGCTCCAGAACATGGGGCCAGAGCACCCAGGCCTGACAACCAGCTTTGCCAACCCCCTGTTCACCATCACAGGACTTCAGGCAAACTATCTTCTTCCACTTCAAAATATAAATCAGCCCTGGCTGGTGTAGCTCGATGGATTGAGCGCGGGCCTGTGAACCACACGATCAAGGTTCGATTCCCAGTTGGGGCACATGCCTGGGTTGCAGGCCAGTTCCTGGTTCCCAGCAGGGGACAAATGAGAGGCAACCATACACTGATGTTTCTCTCTCTCTCTCTCCTTCGCTACCCTCTAAGATAAATAAATAAAATCTTTTAAAAAATAAAATAAAAATAAAAATAAAAATCAACACCCCAAAATCACCACTCACTTTGAAAAGCTTGCAAAATGAAAAAAGGAATTTCAAGATACGCATGTATAAAACCTAGTCTGACAGGGAATAGGTCATTCATGCACCAAAAAGAAAGTAAAACAAAACTAAATGAATATGTATCCCCAGAAAGATCTAGGAATAGTGCATCATGAAAAAAAAATGCGATGCCATGTCAAAGGAAAATCTGAGACCAAGAAAGTCAACTTAAAAATTAAACATGTGCCCTGGCTGGTGTAGCTCAGTGCACTGAGCGCGGGCCTCCGAACCAGACGATCGAGGTTCGATTCCCAGTCAGGGCACATGCCTGGGTTGCAGGCCAGTTCCCAGCAGGGGATGCACAAGAAGCAACCATACATTAATGTTTCTCTTCCTCTCTCCTTCCCTCCCCCTCTAAAAGATAAATAAATAAAATATTTAAAAAAATTAAACATGTGACTAATACAAAATTTAAAATCAGTGTTGGTAGATAGATTTTTAAAAATTTCCCCAGAAAGTAAGAGGTATAGAGATGTAGAAAATAGAGTAAAAAGAAAAAAAGATATGAACTACAGGGGATCAATACTGAACTTCAATATCTAATTCATAGGAATTCTAGAAAAATGGAACAGAAAAAAGTAAGGGGACAAAATGTTCAAGGAAATAATTGAAGACAGTTTCTCAGGACTCAGGATTACATGAATTTTTAAAATTGAAAGGGGTCCCCTGAAGGCCATGTAGAAACACAGAGGATACCTAACCACATCGGGAAGGATAAGAGAAATCACAAAAAAAGCTTTCAGAGAGGAAAATGAAGCATACATTAAAACAAAAAAATAATCGTTTTCACTAAGTCTGCAGGTTCTGAGGAATGATTTGAAATCTAGGATTGATCACCTATAAAAATGAGAAATCCAGTATGAAAAAATTAAGAATCAGGTGTCCTTCCAAACATGTGAGAAGGTACTTGGAAAGTTTATCTTCTCTAAAGTTCTCCACAAAGGTGAACAGATAAATTAAGTGAAAAAACTAAAGTAGGAATGTAACTTAGTGGAACTAACCCAGGGGTCCAATGAAAATAATGTATAATTCCGTGATAACAAGACTGGAGATTTTGACTCTACAACCATCACCCAAAATACTGGCAGGCTATATTTTTTCTCTTTAATGTGGGGAAGAGGAGAAGCTAGGAAGTGAGTGCCTCTTGATCTTTGGGATTTCCTTAGTCCTGTGTTTGTTGGGTCTTGCACCATATGCATTGCACCATCCTAACTCTTACTCATTTTGTGAATGTGTGTACTAATTAATATTGCTTATTTTCATGCAATAATGTGGTTCTCTGTGTTATGTGATCGCATTTTTTTATCTATGTCATTGTGTTAGAGTGTGTTTGACTGTGTATAACCAGAACAAAAACATAGGCAATATGCCCAGAAAGTTAATAGTCCAGTAGTGCAGGCGATCTATTCCACTCTCCTCCGTAGGGATTTTTTATTTTGCTTGGTCCTCCCCCTCCAAGCCCATGGCCACTCCTTAGTCTCTTGCTTGTTCATTCTTGCCATTGAATACTTGAAAAGGCCAGAGCACAGGGTCATTGGATAGCTTCTTTTTGCTATCTTTGCTCCTTGGGTGATTTCACTTAATGAAATCATGCAAGGCTTTTAACATCATCTTAATACAGCTCCCTCCCAAAGTAACATTTTCATCCCAGAATACTTCTCTTTTCAGAAACTGGCGGCTCTGTTCAGCAAGGCTCTAAAATCAGCAATCACCTTTTGACTCTTTCTTCCGCACCTCACATCTAATCCCTGGGCAAATTTTGTTGGCCTCGCCTTCCGAAGAGCTCCAGGATCCGATTATTAACAACTCCATAGCAAATCAGCCTCCAAGCCACGATCGCGTCCTGCCTGAATTATCAGAACTGCCGCCTCCTCAGGGTCATCGTGTTTCTGCCCTTGCTCCTGGTGGGCTCTTCACAAGACAGCTGCCAGAAAGATGGGTCCTTTTAAAAGGCAAGCCAGAATATGCCTTGTTCCGCTAAAAACCTGTCACTGGCTTCCCAGTTCACATCGAGAAAAGCCTCAGCTCTTTCACCGGTCTAAAGACTTTATCATCTGTTAGGAACCGCTCTGCCTGGTTTCAGGAGTTGTAGCTGCCCCCCACCCCCATGGATAAGGTTGAGTGAGCGACCTCCAGAATGCGAGCCACTAAAGAGACAAAGCTTGTCTCTGGCAGCAACGCTGCTTCTGCTTCATCCCCTGCCCCCAACACTTGGTCGGTTAGTCAGTGGCAGGTAAGACCCCTCAGAGGGGGGGGCGACCTGAGCCAGACATGATCACTTGGGAGGCCCTCAAGGAAGGACTCGGGGGGGCTGTGACAAAGAGGGAGTGATGGACCCTCGCCCCCTGGTTATTCTGACATAGCCCGAGTCCCCAGTTCTGTCTGGGAGAAGCGCTGCCTGGTTCTAATCCACTTAAGCCTAAAAACCTATGATGGGGAAGGCGGTGCAGCCTGTGCTGGAAAGGGCAGGTTCTCCCAGTGATCAGACTTAAAAAAGAATATGTAAAATTCCAAACCTGCTTTGTTTAAAATGCTCTCATTTAAATGAGAAGGGTCCAAGCAAGAAGTGTGTACCTCAAAGTTTTATGGCTCTTTAGCTATCTGACCCTGACTCAGAATGAGGCCTCCTAGTTCTTTGAATGCTATCTATTGTTTGATCCTTACCTGTATTCTTGTGCAAAACAAACCCTATAAAAGCCCATTGAGGAAAAGGCTCTTGGTCCTTCTCCAGTGAGACATTGATCACCTCTCTTCCCCAAGCAGATCATATGTTCGCAGTTTTATTTTCATCCGTGGCGGACAAGGGGACTTGCTGGCAAAGTTGCCTTCCCAATCATCCTTTGCCCCAGCCTTCCACATTGCCTCTCTGATCCCTGCTCCCTGCCACCCCCCCCCCACTCGTCTATGCATTCCAATGGACTTCTGGCTTTTCTATAAACTTGATAGGTATGCTCCTGTCTTGGAGACCTTTTATTTCCTGTCTGGAATACTCTATCCCTAGGTATCTCACTTCCCTACCTCCTCATGTTCTTGCTGAAATATCACGTCTTTTGTGAGTCTGCCTTGGCCACCCATCCTGTTTTTCATTGCATCCCTACCTGCCTTCCCTGCTTTATTTTCGACCTCTGGAAAAATGATCATGACCTGAATTATTATATATGTTTACTTATTTGTTCACTGTCTTCTTCTCTTTGAACTGGAATGTAGCTTTCCAAAGGCCAGAGTGTTCTGATTACTATACCCCAAGTGCTACAATGGTGTCTGATACTTAGTAGGTGCTCAATACATCGATGGAATAAATGAATGAATAAATAAATAGGCTCCAAGTGAAATGTTTGCAAGATAAATGGAGTAGAGTCAAAGGAATAGATAAAACCAAGGGATAAAAAAATACCAGAATTATGATTAAGGCATCAATTCCTCCTCTCAACAAGCAAATAACAATTAAATCTGCACTATTTGAAATGAACATTCTTATAAACAGTGTAATGTAAAGTGGAAAATTAGAATTGTGTCTAGTGATGAATTTTTAAACGCTTTTTTAAAAAAATCACTAAAAATCAGAGTTCATTTTATATGGATCAAGTTTTACTTAATTTCACATTTTAAAAGCCACGCATGGGCTTTGAAGAGCCTCTTTTGTGAACATGACTTTCACTTTCTGGCACCGAGGGGACAGGGTCTCCCAGGAAGAGCAGAGTCAGCCTCAGCCGGAACCGGAGAGCAATGCAGATTCTCAGGCCCCACCACCACCTCATCTGCCCAGTTAGAAAGTCCTGGGGTGGGGTTCAGACATTTGTGTTTTCACGAGTCCTCCAGGTGAGTGGGATGCCAGCTAGGGTTTGAGAGCGATGACTTGAACCTGGCCCTCGCAAGGACTCCACTTTCCTGCACAGTGGAGACTGTTTCCCAAACCCATTTCTCGGAACACTGGCGTGGTGTGAGTGTGGGGTGTGGTTTCCCTTATTCTTCCCGGCCTCTCATGGGCCATTTCTTTCTACCTCCTCTCACAACACACACATACATGCACATGCAAAAACACACATGTGCACATATGCACAAATGAACACATGCATAAACTCACACACATCATCAGATCAGACGTATTTCCCATTGCACCTTCTTATCTGTCATTATCTATTGTCTTCTGTCACACATACAAATAAAAGGTCACATTTCCCCCATTTTAAAACACAAATTTTCAAACTCTCTCTTGAACTCCCTTTCCCTTTAAGTCATTGTGTCATTTCACACCTTCCTTATACAGCAGAACTCAAAATAATTCTGTAGGAAGTCTCCCTTGTTTATCCTTTGAACTTGCTAAATTAGGCTTTTACTGACATTGCTCTTACCAAGGTCACTTCCCTTGGCTAAATCCAAAGAGCAATGTTTAGGTCTCACCTTACATCCCCCTCAGCAGCATCGGACAATTTATCCCACTTGCCTCTTCAAAATACTGTCTTCACTTGACTTCAGGTCGCCACATTGCCCTGGTTTTCTCTGACTCAGTCTTCTCACTCAGGTACCCGAGCATTAAACTCTTCCCTCTTCTATCTACACCCATTTCTGCGTACTTTTATCCAATGTCATGGCTTTTAATATCCTTAGATGCTGATGACTGACTCCCAAATTTCTGTCTCCAGACCTAACTGGGACCCTGAATTCTGGAGTTTAAACCTACCTATATCTACTCATCATATCAATTTGGTTGATTATTGGCATCTTAAATGAACATGTCCAAAACTGAGCTATATAGTTCCTCCCAGACCTACTTCTTTAGTCTTTGGTATTTCGGCTGACAGTAACCCCATTCTTCCAGTTGCCTAGGCCAAAAACCTTGAGTTGCGCTTGGATCCTCTTTCTCCCTTATGCCCCATTTAAGACAACAGCAAACCCTTTCAGCGCTACTTTCAAAACATGTCCAGAATCTGACTGGCTACCATCCCCTCCTTTGTTGCCACCCTGGTTGAAGGCCATTACATCTTGCTGCGGCTTCTAACTGGTTCTGCTCTTTTCTTGCTCCTGAACAGTCCATCCTCAGCATGGCACAGGAGCGCTCCTGCCAACTGTAAGTCAGATCTCATCACTCATGTACTCAACTCCTTTTGGTGAAATTCTCTCTAACTCAGAGTGCAGAACAAAGCCCTTCTAGTGAGTTAAGTGGTCCTGCGTGATCAACTCTCCATTGCCATTTTGATTTTAAATATCTATTTGCTCTCTTCTTGCCACTGTGTCCTCTGTTATTTTCTTAGACATTTCAGGGCCTCTCTCCAGCACTAGCTCCAGCACTTCTCTGCCTGTTCTTTTCCAAAGATTTATCTCTCTTCCTCTCTTACTTGCTCCAAGTTACTAATCAAAGATCGTAATTCCAATGGTCCTTATTTTACTTTTTTCCCAGCAGTTTCTCTTTCCTGTCTATTTTTTCTCTCCTTATAACTTTGCACTATAGAGCGTATGGTCTGTCTTATTAATATTTGTGTTGTTCATTGTCTCTCTTCCATGCTAGAATGTAAAGGCTATGAAAGTAGAAACTTGTGTCCGTTGTTCTACCTAGAACCTTGAGCAGTGTCTGCCACAGGGTAGGCACGTCATATGTAGTTACAGAAAAAGGAATGAACGAAAACTTGAGCTCTTAATTTCAAGAAGTATTCACAGTAATTCACAGGCCCAAGGGAGAATATCACTCTTGCATTTTTTATGGGGGAGAATGTACGTATTTTTTGTGACACCTTGGTTGAGGACTAGAACTGGATCTGTACAGCTGACAATTGTCCCGGACCAGGACTTGGTGAGGCAAGGGAGGCACCTCCTTCGAGGCCCAAAAAATGTAATTGGGGGTGTGCACATCTAGTAATCAAGACAAATGATACTTTACCAGTATTCCAGCTAAATAATATTTTGACATAATATCTTTAAAGCAAAGGATCTGTGATACATCACACAGCAAGATTTTAATAAAGATGGGATTCGTGTTCCTGAGTTCCGTTAGTTTTGGTCTCCATTGTGGCTGCCCTCGGCGTGGATTTTATTTTTTGGTACCTAGCGACCGTTTGTTGAGTGAGTCAATGAAAGAAGGCCAGAAAAGCTGTGCCAGAGGAAGAGGAACCTACGTCTTCAAGACCTTTCCTTGTTCCTTGGTTTTAACAATGAAAGGAATCAACACTCCCTCTGTGCCAGGTTCTGATCAAAGTGCTTAACGTGTACTGTATAATAACTTGCTGAAATCTTTTCCAAACCCTATAACTGGTTACTATTACCATCATCCCCATTTTACAGATGTGGAAATTGAGGTCCAGAAGAAAACAGAAACCTTTGTGTGAGCTTGTACACCAGTGAATGGCAGAGTTGGGCTTGTTAGTGGGCTGCATCGGATCTTGCGTGGAGAGGAATTCTGACGGCTCTGCAAGGCACCAGGAGACATTCCAGGAAAAGGGAATCTAAGCAAATTCCTTGTACTGTTATAGAGCAAGTTCACACGGACACCAAAATAAATCATGAAAACAGGAAAAAACAGATGTCACGATCCAAACACTAGGCTGGGGAAACTAATGTGGAATTGTTTTACAAAGCATGTCAAACATATGGAACAAGTTACAAAGCAGGGCCGTTATAGATTTACAAAAAATACCATTGGCTTCAGGAACCCGGGTGTAGTATTAAAGGAAGAAAAATGAAGGCAAGAGAGACATTTTCTTATTATCTGCAAAAGGAAGGAGAGGCTGCTCTGCTAGTTTTCTTATCATTATAAACCTTTCCGAAATGATCTTTCCCAGGGAGAAATTATTTATGGCATCCTTTCGAGGATGCAAGCAAGGCACTAAGCTCCAATGGCGTTGCGTAGAAAGGATGGAATCACAGGTGGGGATCACTTGCTGGAGATATTTGCAAGTCTATTCATAGCGAAGGCCATTGACCTTCGCTGCACTAATCTGGAGTGTATATTATGAGGGCTCTGTTGAGGTTTATCACTGGAAAGAAGACTAGCCGTTTAATAAGTGTAAACAAGTTTTCGGAAAATAACATGAACACATTTCATCGCATATAAATGTCTCCACCCTGTACAGAAGCAAGCTTGCCCCCTGCTTTGTGTGGATGGTGAAGCTTTATTGCGTGTTGGGAATGCTGGTTGTCACATACATACAAGTCTGTAGGAAATGCATTGAGGGTGCACCAATGTGAGAGGGATTTTCCATTTGCACTCTCTGTTTCATTTTTTTTTAATTGCATAAGATGTGGGTAGGGACAGAGGTTTGAATTGCTGGCCCTCAGATGAGAGTTGAGACTTTCCCTCTCCTCTTCCCGACGCGGGTCTTGGGCGGCAGAAGCAGGTTTGCCTCGGATGCTGGAGCCCCAGGCCTTCCCTCCCGCAATCCTAAACCAGCCACCTTGGTAGCCCCTCCTATGTACTTAGGCTAGGGGGGGAAAAAAAGAAAGAAAATAAATGTATCCATTCTCAGGCTGTAAGTGGAAATTTATATTCTAATCTGTCTTCTTTTAAGATGTGTTGAAATAAAGTCAGATTTTCTTTTCCTGCCTTTCACTTTTATGTAAATTTCTGGGGCTCTTTGAAGTCCCAGAGGGGACTGACACCTGCTCCTTGTTTTTACAAGACCCTGTGAGCGCTTGTCCATCTGCACCATCTCCCCCACATGTTCCTGGGAGGTGGAAACTCAGCTCTTGCTGGCTCTGGGCTCTCGGTGTGCGTGTGAGGAATGAACCCTGTTCTAAATCACTAAAAGCCCCAGTGGAAAGAAACGAGGCATTTTAATGTAGCAATTTCAGAAAAGGGGCCTAGGCCCAAAGCGGTATTTTTTTTTTCTTCATGTAAAGTGTAAACTAATGTGCTCCCTCTGAACAAGAAAATGGAGTCAGGGAATGCTGAGACCGGATCTCTTCGAGGCGTCTTCAGTCAAGCTCAAGGTTGCGAGAGGAATCCTGGGGTTCAAGGCAATGCTTCTGGTAGTGGCAGGCAGCCTGGGGGAACGGATGTGCATGGCGAACTTGCTAAAATCACTTCGTTATCCACTGGCTGTGTGACCTTGCACAAGACACTTCGCTTTAATGGGCTTTGGGGTTTGTTTCTGTTTTTTGCTATGATTCACTTCCTCCCTATACACAATGAATAGGTTTTCATGTTCCATTTCATTCATTCATTTGTTCACTGGACAAATGTATTAATCACCCACTTCTGTGCCAAGCTAATTACTTGGTGCCCGTGATTCGGCGTCAGATGAGACGAAACTTAATTGCTAAACCTGTGGAACTTACAGTCGAGTAGGAATAGGTATACATTAACAACAAATTATGAGAATATGAGGAAAATATATAAATGTAGTTACTTTAAAGAGGAGAAATGCTGTGAGCTATACAAACGCTAAAATGGGGTAATTGAACTAGTCCATCATGGGTATTAGATTTTGAGCAAATTTAGGACAACTAAAATGTTTATAATTATCTTCTTGAAAAACTCAGAAATAGTTTAATTGAATCTCGTAGAAAAAGACATTCATCCTGTTTCATAATCTGAAGGAAAAAAAATTTTTTTCATATTAGGTAGACACCTAATTTTGTTAGAAAAAGCTGAGCTTTTAAGACCCAAGTGTGAATGGGTCTCCTGTGTGTGAGAGAAAATACAATGCATTTGTGAGCAGGCTTGAAGGCATGGGATAAAGAGAGGGCGTGTGTGTGGTGGAGTGAGCAAGGCGACACACTGGGAGGCAGCGTGAGAAGAGCCCTTTTCACGATTCCTTAAGCCTTAAAGCTTCTCAACTGGCGGTGCTTCAGTGGCAGTCGGTGTAGAGGTTGGCCTTTGCAACACCAGGCTGCCGGCCAAGAAACAGCTGCTTAAAGATGTAAACTATTAGGAATCTGCAGAAAGCAAGGCTGGGGGGGTCTTTGGACTCTCCTAAGTGACATTGGATTTTATGGCATTGGATTTCAAGTTAAGCTCAGTAAGATTATTGTGTTGTCCAGCAAACATGAAAGTTATGCCACATTTTCATTTACGCGCTATGTGACCTAGAATAGTACCTAAGAGAAAATTGGCTCTGCTTTTTCGCTGCTCAAATGGTATCTGAAGTCTCTGGTGCCTGTATTCAAACCCTCTCAGCCTCACCTGCATGCGGGCATCGACTCGCAATACCGTCTTCTCTTAGATTGCACGTTTCTTTCCGCAGCCACTGGTGGAAGCCTGCTTTCTGGTCAAGCATTTGTTTGTACCTGGAAGTGAAGGGATTAACATCTGTGGAGGTGTCCTTTTCGAGCTGTGGGAACAGAGGAATAAATTCATCTCCAGCCGATCCTCAGCTAGACAATTCTAAGACACATGAATATACGTTTCGTAGGTTCTCCTGTAAGAGGAAGCCCCAGTTGCCCATGGAAATGACCTTGCGTATTAGCTTGTCCCTCTGCCTTGTCTTTTCCCATTCCCTCTCCCCAGCTCCTTGGAATTACTCCTCAAGTGGGATACTTACATGCAACTCCTTGCTGCAGGACTTGCTTTTTGGGAAACCCCAAAAGATGACAAGTGGTAGAATCTGTGCATATCTGAAAAGAAGGACTATAGATGCAGCTATCTTTCCACTCCTGATTTGTTCAGCACTTTGGAATGCCCAGTTGTATGATGATTATATTTCATCCTTGAACTTATTCTGAGAGTAAGACTTATTACTATCCCCACTGTACAGATGGAGAAACTGAGCCTCGAAGTGACGATGTGAAAAGTAACTTGCTCAATGTCATGTGGAAGTTGCCTACATGGGACTAAAATTATTTGTTCCAATCAGTAAACTTTCATGGAATACTTACTGTGTGTCAGGTCATGGGCTAGGCATGGAAACATGCATTTCTCTTTCCCCTGGGTCCTCTCCATGTTGCAGGATCTCCTCCGCTGTGCTCTCCAGGCCTGACCCAGAAGGGAGGGGCACACAGATCTCCCATTGCTCTGGCCTCAGGGAGAACTGGTGATTAGGACATTTGGTCTTGCAGTTGCTTTTGCTCCAGAGGGGCAGAGACCCAGTCCCTCACCACCACCCACCCTGCTTCAGGGTGGCTTGTCTCAGCCTTTGTCTCACTCTTCACCCTTGAGACTCAGCAGCATGGCCCAGGACCGACAGTTCTAGACAGATTTCTCCCAAACAGACAGTCTTGGTGGCTTTTCTTCCCTAGTCTCTCTGCTTGGTCAGTGATGAAAGGCTGTGACTCAGGTTACAGGGTTTATCTGGAGGCTGCGTAGGCAGTAGGTTGTTGCTCACTGCTCTGAAGTATGATGCCACTTCAGCTGTAAGTGGGTATTAAATTGTTTTTCAGCCACAAACAGTAATCGATCAAATACAGATGGTCTGATTGCTGAAAATGATCCATGCATCTGATGTAAAATTTAATGACACTGATCTGGATCAATAATACTGAACTATCAGCCCACAAATTAATATGCATGCCTTTATTTATATTTGAGAGCTAAGTGTAAAAACAAAATCATTGAAAAACTGTACATTGTTTTGCTGTCTGTGCGATACAAGTATGTTACAAATAGCCATAGAAGTTAACCTTATCATCTCCCCGATATGACATAAAATAGCACACATAAAGGACTGCCAAGTGGACATTTTATTTGAAAACAAATCTCTATTATTGGCAGAGACGCTGAAGCAGAGCTTTGCTCTCGGGCCCCACAAAACTTAATCAAAAAATCATGTGAAGCTAAAAAATATTTGCAGATAAAAATCTTCAAGGTATTGATCTCATTTATATATAATTTGAAGAGTCTGAAACCTTACTTTCCTAAAGGATCAGTGTTCTTACTGATCATTTTTCAAAGTTTATGGCTGTTTTACAAAGTTCATATTTATTACTTCCTGTAAAGATTTCTTTCACTAGCAAAGAACAAAACAAAACCATAAAAATAAAACAAAAACTCTGGGGTTTATAAATTTTTTATATTGATATTTTATTTCATAATGTCACCATACAGTGCTTAAGGTTGGAAGATTTTATGGGATATGGCATTTTGTATGGAGTAGTAAGGGGAAATAAATGATTATATATTAATATATATTATATATAAAACTACATATAGTGATATTTATCTCTCTATAAAACTATATATGTATAAATGTATATATCTACACACATATGTATATATGTATATATATAGTACATATATGCAAATAAAGTTATACAAGCACATATACATAAACAGGTGTCTCACTTGGATTTTCTTGAAAATTGAGCTCCACACAAGGCTTCAGTGCTAATGCTTTATTGGGAAGAGAATCCCAGGGTAACTAGAGAATAGCAAGAAGCAGATGCAAGAAGGTGTGTTCCCATGCAGACCACGGCTTCACCAAGAGCCACAGAGACACAGATGGTTCTGTCAGCCGTGCACCTGCTGGATCCTGTGTGGCATTGTCTGGACAGCCAGCGTGGCAAAATCCTGCACCTCAACAGTGCGTTTAAGGAAAGAAGTGAGATGACATTTATCTGCCAATTCTCTTTCATTTTCTGCTTTCTGTTGGTCAAAGTTTGCCTTGTGGAAGTTAACTGCCCCCACACCTAGGAGGTTCTATCATCTGGTCCCCTTGACAGCTTTGGGGGAGCCAGGTCTTGCCCTATGTGATGTGTGTTTCTGGAATTGAAGTCTGGGGACGGTGGGAGGAAACAGGGACCGTAGCTACTTTGCTTGTTTGCCTTCTGATTCAAAGTCATGCCTCTGTGATAGACAGAGAGTATGAATGGCCCCAATTCCCTATGCTTCTCTGTATCCACTCCCTTTGGCAGTACAGTGCCCTATTAATACTAACCCTGGGCTTGCCTTGTGTAATATCTTGCTTTGGCCAAAGTGACCTTAACAATTTGACCAAAGCAGAGGCTTTAAAATACACCCATACATTTCTACTTCCTCTCTTGCCTCTAATTGCCTTGAAAAATGTACTCAAGGTGGCCAAAGACCACACCTGGGCTAGCCTGTTTAGGGGATGTGAAAGTCACATCTAAGTGAGAGCTCAAGGAGAAGAACTCAGTTGTCCCAGCCAGGCTGTCCTATACCGGTCTGCAGGTCACTGACCCCAAAACTGTCAAAGAGCCCAGCCAAGATCAACAATCAACTACCCAACGTGCAGCTGATACATTAATGAGCCCAGAAAAGACTCAAGTGATTTGTTACCTTCTAAAATAGTCACCGATAATAAATGCCTATTGTTTTAAGCCATTGAGTTTGGAGTAGGTGTGTTGCACAGCAGTGGCTGACATAATGTCCGCCATTATGTCAGTTAGAGAGAGTTTGGGTGAATGTATGATCTAGTCTTTTCAAAGCAAGTCTACAGGAGAAATGAGCCAATAGGAAGAGCTTGAGCTATTAAACACTTAACAATATACCAAGGACATATTTTTTTTATTATATTTCGAAGTTGCCCAGAAGAGAAAGAATAGGAAATAACTGAAGGGTAGCTTTGGAGTAGGCTGTTGTTATTTGGGAGAATGTAAACATGTCTCATCTGAAATTTGAACATATTCTGGGTACATTCGAACCCAGTGTTTGTTTTGTAATGGCGTTCTAAAGCCATTTCCACATAGGTAGGGTGAACTTGGGTTGGCTGACAGAAGCTATTTCCCAACAAACCATTGTGTTCACTGTTACTTTGAGGTCGCTGTGCAGAAATATGAGTGGAAATAAGTGCATTGGGGACCTCAGAAGGTTTGGCAGTACGTTTGAGATGCTTATATGAGCCACACAAGTTAGGAATCTGAAATGGAAATCTCCTAAGAATAACCATTCTCACGAAATTTCCAATCCCTCTTGTTTTTGGCAGAATTTAAAATTCCGTGGAAGTGGCTCATGTCGCAAGACTTCTGTGTGGTGCTGGCCAGCACCAGGAAGAAGAGTGGCCCGGGACAGGAAAACCAAACCAGTGTGGCTGCATGTTTTCACGCCTTTCAAAAGGTTGGGTTTGGCTCAAACCAAGAAAGAGCATTTGGGGTTTTGATTTTTGTTTCAGCGCTTTCAAATACCATTCACCTGACTCATGAAGCTTTGAACAGCAGGAGGAAGCAAGAAAGTGCATAATTTTTCAATATCCCTGATGTTCAAGCATGCTTTGAACTAAGCAGAGTACAGAATACCACATATACTCACAGCCTTTTTCCTGAAGGGCGGAGTGGCAATGCAATGTATTAATCAGCCAATTTATTATGTGCCAGGCATATAGGTGACCCTAAGGTATACTAGACTCAGTTTAACCCCTTGATAGTTCATGTGGTTGAGTAAGGTGGACAAACCTGGACCAGATTCTCTTGCCCTTTCTAAAAGTTCACTAGAATTTTAAAATCCTCTCATGCATATTATTTGTGTTTTTGAGGATGATTTTGCCATCACCCTTGTCTCGCTATTGCATAAGCTCCCTCTACTGCTTGGGACTTCCTACCATCTGTTGTCTGCTTGGCAAATTCCAATTTCTACCCCAAATCCAGCTTAGACATCAATTTTCATCTTGCCAAACATAATTAACTACTTCCTCATCTTTGCTACCTGTCTACGCTGTACACGTTGGTATTATTGCATTTAACATACAGAACTGTATTCTTAACACAGTGCCTGGGGCGTAGTAGATATCTGATAAGTGGAAATAGTTTGCACAATACACCACTGTAAAAAGTGCCCTTTCTGAAACCCAGGAGCCCTCAATAAATGTTAGCCTCCCCCTTATCTCTGAACTCCACGCTAATTAACCACTCGTCATTCCCAACGAGATTTTTGTCTCAGCAGTTTCCACCACGTTCATCTTCCAGGTCACTCTGTCAGTGTTCTCATAAACAAATATGAAAGGTCAGCAAATGCTCATGGGTTAGTTTTTTTTTTTTTTTAATCAAGTGATCTAATCCTCTCTCACCATTTTAAAGGGATCATAACTTCTGGACCCTAGCAGCGCTTACAGCACTAAATTACTTGACATGAAATACTATGGACTTGAAATACAGAAACTCTAGCTTTCCACAAAGTGAAAATGGGATGAGAATAATCCGATTTAGCTATTTTTCAAGTTGCCAGTGGCTGGGCACGTCATCAGATTACAGTACGAGATGGTACTAATGAAGCAAAGGTCGGGGGTTCACATTCCCTGCCTGGTCCAATTACTATCATTATTTTTCACATTCCCCTTCTGCTTCCTTCCATCTCAGGTCTCCTACCGATGGGCAAAGGGATGTCCAGAAAAGGGAGCATGGGAAGGGTTCAGTGAAAACCCACTTTATTTCTGGAAGGACAACTGACAGTTTCTGTGCAGTTGCCATGCACGTTTGTGCTGGGGAGGGTCATTGTGGTGCATGTGCAAAGGCGAGTGTCTATTCATCTACTCTCTTTTCCTTATGTGCTTTGAAAAGCATGTGCATGTCTTAGTCAGATGGAGGGATTATGTTACTTGAATATGGGCATTTAATGTACATTATCACATTTATTATCATATCAAAACCAGATGTTCAAAATTTGGGCTAGAAATTCTATAGCACGGATTGGATTACCTCAGGGTCACTGTCCCGACTCATGCTCACTGCTCAGTGGTATTTTGTTATGGCTTTAATAGAGCAATAATGTGTTTCCATAAGTCTTAGTCTGGTATTAGATGACATGTGGGCTAATTTTGGTGGGTTGAGCAGACCCATAGGGGGTTATACAAACCTGAGCAATTTGCTTCCCCTGCAATAAGAAAACATGAGAAGAATTATTGTTAATAGTCCAGGCATCTTTCTTGCTCTCTTCTTCCCTCCTCTCTTCTCTCTCTTTCATCTTTATCTCTTTTATTTAAAATTATTGTCATTTTCCCTCTCTCCAAATATCTCTCAAACCTCCTCCAGGAACAGCATCAACCTCTAATTACTAACTTTCTTTCTTTTTTTTTTACATTTATTTATTTATTTTTAATTTATTGAATTATTTTTCAAGCAATTACTAACTTTCTTATCTCAGCAGAAGCTCATTGAAAACTTCCTCGTATGTGCCCTTCTAACATTGCTTCTGTACTGATAAAATAAAAACCAACAAGCTCAGAAAAACGGATAGCATTCTCGATTAAAAAAAAATGATAATCAATGCAATTTAGATAAGGTTAAAAAAAAAAAAGGAAATAAACGCCTAGGTGGAACCAAGCCAGCGATTCATCTGTTTGCATTAATAGGTTCCAGCAATGGTACCACAGGCACGAAAAGCCTGTTCGCCACTGCACTTAGCAGGCACATGAGCTTAAAAATAAACTTTGACAATGTAGATCTCTTTGTCCTTTCAGGAATGGAAAACATTATGCACTTCAAAGCATACTAAGACCGATTTTAAAATGTAGTTGGGATATTGTTCCTCTGGCAACTGGGAGGGTCTTCAGGCTCCACACAGGACATGGATGCTTCATGTGTGATAGTACTTGACCCACAAACTCGTGAGAATGCATGACGCTGGCAGTTTGGATCTGCTCATTCGTGAGGAAGCAACTTCTGTCTTTTAAGTTCTCTGGAATAACCGGGATATAGTTCATCATTTCAGTCAGGGGAATTTCTTTCCGCACCCAACTGCTAAAAACAGTATTTGAGTAGCTTATTTCACTGGCATACAGCAGCGTTTGCTCCTTTTTTGAGTGTTTTTGGACAGGAAATCGGTCTATAGGGTAACGTTCACACACAAAAGAAAACAGTATGGGACGATGGCTTGTTAGTACAAGTGACTCTGTTTTGGAAATTACGGACGAGAAGCCTTGGAGGAAGAACGGCTTTAAAGATCAAAAGCATGATGACTCCTGATGAAAACAGCCCCAAATGATGAACCCACGAGCAAAAAGGAACTTCTACTGTGAGTATCTTAGCAATAATCCAGTACCTGATTTGTTTTCACAATTTCTAGAGTATGTGGAGTAGTTTTCCAAGCAAGTTCTTGATAGAGGGAGTCTTCATTATAGACACGTCTATAATGAAACCCATGAGTCGTTCCAACAGTGGGTTAGTTACTGAAATGTTTTTCGTGACCTCACAACCCTGAAATTAACTGCATGCAAATGTGGGCACGTTTGAGGCAATAGGCAGGTTATATCAGGCTTTAATTGTGTGCTGCCTTGCTCTGGCAATGCAAAACTGATCAGCACGGGTATCTATAAACTCCACTACGTTGGAATTCTGGTCATTTAAACTATGTTTACTTTGGTTTCGTGTTATAGCTAATCCTGCGATTTTTTACTATATAGACCGACACATTATTTGTAATGTACTTAAAATATTTCCTCAGTGAATTGTATTTGTACAGCGGAGAAGAGATGACTTCAACTCTCAGAAGGGGGGAAATTGTATGATAGGTTAAACTATGGTACAATACAAATACAAAACACAAAACTTGGGAACTAAGACCTCTTTTTTTTTTTTTACACTTCCATATGTACTTCATGAGTCATTTTGTTTGAAAGTTGTTTAGAGGGCTCTATATAAGACTTCTCAATCCATAGGAATATTGCTCTGGTCTTAGAATGTGCAAGCTCACCCACAGCATAACCTTAGGCAAATATTAGAGACAGCCTAGTCTATCTTTAGTCCCTGGCATAAAGTATACACTTCATAGTTTTTCGAATGTGGAATACCTGCTGGTGTTGGGCCCTAGAGCAAAGATCCTGCTTATACAGTAATCATTTCATATCAGCACTTTACTTTGTAAACTGATCCATGAGTTTGATTTCACTCTGCCTTATAAAGAGCTGTATAATAAATGAGGTAACATTGTCTTGCTGTTTTCAAGAAGGAATTTTTGAAAAAATTAAACTCTAATTGATTTCTATTCTTGGTTGTTTTTCTTTTGCACTACAAAGGAGGTTATCAAGCATGGTTTATCTGGAGAGCTATCCAAACATTTTCGGAACAATGCAGTATATAAAATGTCAGCTTAGTTACAAATAGCACGTAATTTCCAGGTGCTAGTTTGCGGTACTGGGACTTGAAATTAACAATTTTGGAGCCCCCTCTGCTGAGGATTGATGGGTAAACCAAGACACTGGCCAAGCCCTGAAATGTCAGGGGCATGAAAATAAACTAAGAGGCGAGTGTATTAAGAGACTTGGAGTCAAACCGAGTATTTCCAGAGGAGAGAAGCAGAAAATATGGAGAAAGGCGCTGAGTGGGAGAGAGCTGGAGAGGTAAGGTAAATTCATTAGCGATGAATAAATGACTCCTACAGCATCAGAGAGCACTGTTCTGATACTCCGAAGGTTTTTTTTTTTTTAGATCACTTGCTATAGATACTTGTTACACTGAACACATGTCTTTTTGCCACTACAAGTATGAAACAAGAATGTTGTACACGTGGTTTTGTTGCACCTTCTTAGAAGGGTGGTGGGGTGCTATGGATAGGAATAGACAGACGCTGTAACTAAGCAACAGTTATCACCAAGGTCAAATACTTTTGAATAATCATATATAACATTTGGATAAGCTTCAGTTACCCTTTAACAGTTCAGTTCAGTCTCCTACTGAGAAGTGTATTTTATATATCATTTATCTAGGTAGATCTAATTAGAATAAGATATTCTACAGGAATCACTTGGAAGTTCTTTTCAAAATTAGATGGTTGGTTGATAGCGTCTGCCTGAACACTTTTTCAGGCTAAAATCATCTCGATTTATTATGCAGAATTCTGGGACCTCGATCAGGGAATGATGCAACATTCGTGAAGCCCTGCGGCTTTCTCTTTTTAAGGAAAGGGAAGGCATGTGACTATAATATAGAAGCCAAGAAAGTAATGTATGATAGAATGATTAATATTTGGAGGGTTGGCTTCAAAAGGAAAATGTGGGCTTAGATGCCGCCCCCCCAGCAGGATGTGGTTTCTGATGACAAATAATAACATGAGTTTTTATGGCACGTTATAAATGTTTTCCTAGTTAGTTGTTTGACATCAGAGCCACCTGTCAGAACTGTCCAAAGATCTGTTGTATCAAGAGGAATGAGCTTCCTACCACGGCTAGATGTGGAGGTTCGTCAAAGAGTGAAAAGCAAGTATTTTGAATCAGACAAATGTGTATTGGAATTCCAGATCCACCCCCCGCCTTATACTATGCGTGACCTTGAGCAAATTATTTAAACTCTAAGTGTCTGGCTCCCCACCTATAAAGTGGGGTTAAGAATTCTTCTGTTTTAGGATAATTGTAGATTAGATGAGATCGTTTATATCCATAGCCTGGCCTGTAGCAAGTGTGCTCTGACTAGATAGCTAAACTACATGACCTTTCTAACCTTGTGGTTTTCGAATTCTAGCTGTTTAAAATAAGCTCTGTCTTAGATTGTGCTAAACACTACCCAAAGATGTAACTCAATGGAAATATCTATTCTCGCTGAGTGGGCTTCTAATAGCAGAAAATCATAAAGCAAAGCTACTACATGTGCAATAGAAGAATGAGTAAGGCAGTAAGAATATATGAATCGGAAATAACGAATTTTTTAAAAAGATTTTATTTATTTATTTTTAGAGAGAGGGGAAGAAAGAGAGAAAGAGAGGGGAAGAAAGAGAGAAAGAGAGAGAATCATCAATGTGTGGTGCTTTTCACACGCCCCCTATTGGGACCCTGGCCTGCAACCCAGGCATGTGCCCTGACTGGGAATCAAACCAGCAACCCTTCAGTTCACAGGCCGGCACTCAATCCACGGAGCCACACCAGCCAGGGTGGAAATAATGACTTCTTTAAAAAGATGCTTTAGATGTGTCAGGTGATGATGTCAATTTGATGGACTATTCTACAGTCCTCGATGATTTAGGCAGTGGAAACACTGGAGTAGCGATTACTAATTAATTTTCCCTTTCATCCTGTGTCTAACCATCTTCAGAAACCCTCTGTAATCAGCAAAGTCATTCTCAGCAGAAATTAATGGCTTTTTCAGAGTTTAATGACTGAGAATGTTCATCTTTAAAATATTTCCTGTGACATCTTTCTATGGTGCCTGCAAAAGCTGAAATTTATGTGGGTGGACTTCTTGATGATTTCATTTATTGTGTCCATTTGGTACAAGTGCAAAGCACTTGGGAGAAGCACTATTCTTAACTACTGCTCAAACTGGCTTAGGCACTGCTTATACACCACAGATGGGAAATAGCAGTTAGATTTACTGTATGGAGAGTTAACATGTATTTGGGAGAATGTCATCAGTGGCTATTAAAGAAAGTATTATCATATATACATTATATATGCATATATATATATATATATACACACATACATGTATATAGTGGCATTTTCTTTTCATATTGTTTCCTCGTATACTATTTTATTTTTTCTTACCCTTGAAGTAGAGATGGATGCCGCATTTCCTTCATTTGCTGCATTCTACAAATAACAAACCTCGAGTTTAAGCAGAATTGTCTAAGGAGGAAGTCGAATGGGAAGTGATGAGACTTTGGGTCCGCCGTAATTTGTCTAATTGCTTTATGACCATTTCCGATTTTTATCCAGAAATATATGATTCACTGAGAAATATAGGATTCTTCCAGTTCTTTCATGCTTTCACAGAAGCCTTGAACTCCTACTTTGTACTGTACCACCATCCACAGAAGTCCAACCAATCAGGCAAAAGACAACGTAGTATAATGAGCTTCGACCTCAGTCAGGTGTGTGGAAAATCCTGCGTGTCTGGCATTTGTCATCTGTCTTCTCTACCGTCAGTATCTCCCAGGCACTTAAAGAGAGTAAAGGGGTTCATACTTACTCAGTTAAATTTTTTTTGTTTTACCAAGAAATCAAGGCCACAGTTGTGCTCTTGATCACCTTCCTTGGTTGAAATTCCATGGATCTGTCCAATTGTATTTTAGGTATTTTATATTATCTATACATTTCATGAAGACATACTGTATACTGCTACATTATATCATGTTATATTATCTGACAAATGAACCAAGCGACGGCATCAGGGAAAGCTCTGCTCCATGTGTCTTCAGAGGGCTGATAAACTAGGTCTTGTCAGCATAGATTTTTAGACTCAGGGCCTGTTGACGCTTGTTGATTTCAGTGGAGTAATCGGAAGTCTTCCTTCTGGTTTAGGGTGACTGGGAATTTCAGGCAGAAGGAACCACACTTGACAGGTCCGAGAGGAAAACAGAAAACTACACAATAGCAGGATCCGACATCTCACACAAGTCATCCACTAGGTGATTTTGAAATCAAATACATTATCTTCCTATCAATAACTTTATTTGTGTCATGTTTTAGCTTAGTTCCTAATTTTCTTTTCATTGAAAAGCTTATCACTTCTGCATGTTCTGTATAATGCTTTTGGTTGGTGGCATTTCATGCAAATGTAGGCTTAAAGAGGGAATCAAGGAATAGAGGGCTTGGGTGCCTATTCATCTGAATAGAATGAAACTCAGAGAAGGTCTTACTGTGCCTAAGTGTTCTCAGACTGTCTTGGCCTTATTCTTTCTTTTCCCTCTGAAAGAAACAGCCGCTAAGGTTAGATTAAGGGCAGCCCAGCTACTAGAGGTGTGATCGCAGGTCATTAAACAGTATAATGCTAAAGTCTTTGGTTTTTATTCCACTGTTTTTGTTCTCTAGACACCCGAGGTCAGAGGTTAAGGTGAATCAGAGGTTAAGGTGAATCACAGTCATGTGGATGGGCAAGCAGAAACTCGTGGCACCTTGAGATTTTAGAGTTCTGAGTAGTGTGGTCCTGACAAAGTGCTTGCTCTTTTTCCTGCATATTTTAAAGGTTCATTTCATTTTTGAAAAAGGTATACAGGACTCCTACTTTTTCAGGGTGAGATCGCCTGCTCACAGAACACAAATTTTTGTCATATATATTTATTGAAAATATTATGTATAAAGTAACATTCATTAATTTTTGTGTGTTTAGTTCTGTGAATTTCCACCATGTGTGGGGTCTTATAACCACTATCACAATTAACACACAGGACAGCTCCTTCATCCCCAAAAGAGTCTCTCATGCTGTGCCCCTCTGTGGTCAAAACCTCCCTCATTCTGAACTGTTGGGATCTCTTATCTGTCTTCTGTCTCTACAGTTTTGCCTTTTCTAAAATGACTCATCAGTGAAATGATAGAGTTTTCAACTTTTCGAGTAGGTTTTCTTTCACTTAGCAGGATGTATTTGTGATTCATCCATGATGTCATGTCTATCAGTTGTGTGTTTCTTTTGATTACTGGGCAGACTTTTATTTTATCAGAGTTTATTGATTTATTCACCCAGGAAGAACATTCAGGCTGCTTTCAGTTTGGAGTGATGATAAACAATGAACATAAAGTGCTCCAAACACAGGTTTTTGTGCAGATGTAAGTTTTTATTTTTGTAAGGTGAAGGAATGTCTACCTACAAGTGGGATTCGAGATCATGTGGTCAAGGTACCTGTAACTTTGTAAGAATCTGCCACGCTGTTTTCCAGAGTGACTTAACCATTTAGCATTCCCACCAGCAATGCATGAGAGTTCTAGTTACTCTGTGTCCTTGTCAGCACTTGATATTGTCAAAAAAAAAATCTGAGCCATTCTAACACGCGTGTGAGGACGCCTCACTGTGGTTTTAAATGCTACCTTTTCATGTGCTAATTTTCTATCTGAATATTTCATTTGGAGAAATGTCTGTTCAACGCATTTGTCTACTTTTTACTGGATATTTGTTTTCTTAGTCTTGCTTTTGAGAGTTCTTTTTCAATGATGGGTAAACGTCCTTTGCTGGATTTGTTATGTAAAGGTATTTTACTGTAGTTTTCTTTCATTTTCTTATCCATCTTCTGTAAACAAAAGGGTTCTAGTTATTATGAACTACAATTGATTTATTTTTTCTCATGAGGATTAAATTCTTGGTGTTGTATATAAAAATTCTCTTCCTAACGCAAACTCATGAGAATTTTCTCTTTTTTAAAGAATATTTAAAATTCTGTGTTCTACACCTAGGTCCATTGAGTTAAATGTTTTTCATAAGGTATGAGGTGTGTGTTGAAGTATATATATTTTTTGCATATGAATGCCTGATTGTTTCAGCACCATTTGTGGAAAAGACTGTATTTTATGAATAAAATTGCCTTTGCACTGGCATTGAAAATCAGTTGATTATATTTTTTCAGATCTATTTCTAAATTCTCTACATTGTCTCATGTGTGTATAGTTTTACTAAGACTGTATTATCCTGATTTGTAGAGCTACAGAGTAAATCATTACATCAGGTAGTGTGAATCCTCTAAATTTGTTCTTCTCTCTCAAAGCTGTTTTTCATGTCCTTTCCCTTCTCATATAAATTTGTGGTCAGCTCAATCATATCTGCAAAAATCCTGCTGGGCTTTGTATTGGAATAAGTGTTAAATCTCTAGGGCAATTTGGAGAGAGTTGACATCATAATAGTATTTGAGCTGTTCAATCCACCTAGTTAGCTCTTCTTTGATTTTTGTAACAGTGTTCTGTAGTTTTTATCATATTATATCATAGACTCTATATATTATTTGTTAGATTTATACCTAAGTCTTTAATTTTTGGAACTATTATCAATAATACTTTTAAAAGTTTGTTTCCAATTTTCATTGCTTATATACAGATACATGTTAAATTGTTTTGTATATTGCCATGTGGCTTGCAAATTTGCTAACCTCATTTCTTAGTTCTAGGGGCTTTTTCTGGAAATTATTTAGGTTTTCTGTGTAAATCACACAGTCTCTGAACAGAAACAGTTTGATGTCTTCCTTTCCAACGTATGTGCTTTTTATTTTTATTTTACATGTCTCATTGTACTCCTAGGGCTCCCAGTACTGTGTGAAATTGGAGTGTGAAGAGCAAACATCTTCGATTTGTTCCTGATTTTAGGGAGGAAGGATTTAATCTTCAACATCAAATATGGTGTTAGCTACAGAGATTTTTGTAAATATACTTTATCAGGTTAAGGAAGTTTTCTTCTAGTGTAAGTATTATAATTATATGATTTAGTTTTATGCGAGTTTTTGTTATGAGTAGATTTTAATTTTTAAAAAATCCCTTTGCTGTATCTGTTTATATAATCATGTGTTTTTTTTCCTCTGGTTATATGTTAGTAGGGTGGATCATACTGATTAAATTTTGAATGTTAAACTAGCCTTACAGTTCTAGAATTAATCCCACTTGATTGTGGGGTGTGTTTCGACAAAGCACACCCCATTTTGTTAGATCAGTGCTGACATTTGTTGAGCATTTTCACATATATATACACGAGTGGTACTGGGCTATAGTCTTCTTTTCCTGTACTGCCTTTCTGTTGCTTTGGTGTTGGCTAACACTGACCTCATAAAATGCCCAAAATCCTCCTTTCTGACCCAGAATGTGTGGATGTTAACAAAATGTCATTTGAACAGAGAGAAATTAGTGCTCAGGTTTGCCGTAATGCTGTTCCATCTAGAAGGTGCTAATCTGAACAACATACAGTTAACAAAAACAAGTGGGACACCTAATTCATGAAATTCAGCGAGACTGTGTCAGAAAATCATTTAACGTGATCATCCACGTGTAATGTAAGTTACGAAACCACACCCAGCCAGGATCACCTCTCATTCCCACCTTGCTGTCATGAGGCCATGTTTGCACACGGAGTCCATCTGGCCATTTTCCCATGAGCCAATGAGAGTGTTAGTGTTTCCAGGTCTCTCCCAAACAGTATAATAGCTTTGTTCCACAGACAGATGAATTTTCCAGAGTTAGTGGAAAACTATATTTATCTCCCTGTTTTCTTGATGGGACAAATGTAGACTGCTTTGATGCTATGGTGACGCCAAATGTAAGCACATCAGCTTAAGAAAGAGAGTCCTGAACCCTGAAATCAGAGCGAGGAAGACTGGGGTGGCAGACGTCAAACCTCTTAGTTCAGGAGCAGTGTGAGAAGTGTGAGAATAGCATAATGTGGTGGTTATGGATGTGAACTCTGCAGTTTGACTGCCTGGTTTGAACTGGCCAGCTGGGCGACCTTAGGTGAGTTACTAAACCTCTCATTGGTCATTCTGAACAGAATTAGTTTAAAGCTCCTTTTCACTTTTCCTCTTATTTCTGGTTTCCTAGGTGTGAGTTCTTTGTTTTGTTGGGCTCTAAGTCTTCAGCTTGTCATCTGTGTGTTGGACTCCTGAATGTTACATTCTTAGATTATTTGCTTTTCAAGGATGACCTTCCTGCAGTAGTCCTCTGTGTGAACTGGGCTGTGGTTGCCTCTCTATGGAGTGATTTTCCATGCCTTCTGGTCCTATGCTACAAAATTCAAGCTTTGCAGCTTGAGACTTTGAGCCATATAAAATTCAGACTTCCACACAAACCGTAAGGCTCTGGGCTCTTTGGCAGGTAACTCTGCATTCATTCATGACCAGGTATGGGTGGTTTATTTCCGGATGTGCCCCTGGACAGTAGGCAACTATTTTCTCCTCTTTTAAAAATCCCAGGGATGGGGGTTTGTGCTCCCAGCACCATTTGCCATTGGGTTTTTTGATTCTTTTCTACCTCCATGGGTACTCCGTTAATTTATAGCACTTGCAGGTTTACTTTTGTCAGGGTAAGGTTGAATAAATTAAAACAAAGATATTTAATGCACTACAGCATCATCAGAAACTAGGTAAGATCTAAGGGGTAAAAAAAAGAAGTGACGAGAAAGAAGAACTCTGAGCGGAAACCAGGCTACTGAGCAAACACAAAGGTGAGGGTTGTCCTGGAGGCAGATGCCAGTCCAGTGATGGGGTCCCCAGACTGGCGTCCCCCACAGTTGGAAACCCCTCCATTAAGCTGAAGCCCCAGAAGGAAGCTACAGTGGCTTCAGGTCAGTAGTGCCCCTGGCCTCTCTGGAGAAAAGCGTTCCCAGGTTAGGGGCCTGGATCAAGGGTCGCCCAATGTGAGTGTGCAATCCAAATTCAGCAGATACCCATGGAAATAAGCCATTTGGCTCTGAGTCAATAGAAACAATAAACAGCAAATTAGACACAAAAGAACTGCCGGCATTGGGATTATACAATGCAGGATCTGAAGTTCTACATGAAATGATTAAAACGATACAATGAAATAAAATAAGGGTTATAAGTAAGGGTTAAAAAATCTATGAAAGATGAATAGGCGTATTTGTAAAAGAACCAGTACCTTTTGGCAATGAAAAATATAATCACCGAAGCACAGAAGAGGTGTAACATGGAAGACAGGAATTGGAAGGTAAGTTTAAAAACATTATTCTGAGCATGGAACATAGGAAGACAAAGATATGAAAAATACAAAGTAGTTAATAGGCATGGTGGATACAGTAAAAACAAATGAACGAGTATTCAATTGAAGTTTAATTTCGAGAGACTGAAGGAAAGGCACTATCCAAATAAATACAGGTGAGGCTTTTTAAAAATAATAAATGTCATAAAACTGCGGATGCATCACACATCGAGCAAGTTAACAAAAGGAAACCACACCTATATATTGTACAGTAAACTGTAAAATATCAAAGACAAATAGACCTTAAAAGCAGAGGAGTAAGACAGACGACTTACAAAGGAGTGATAATCAGATTAATAGCTAATTTCTATGTAAATATATTTGAGAACTTCAATGAAATGGTTGTTACATTTCTGAAACTACAAAAAGGAAATAAAATCTAAATATTGTAATTGCTATCAGATACTAGAAACTACTAAATGTTGGTTCTGTATATACAGGCTACCAAAATCTTAAGTAAGATAAACTATTCCAATAAAGTATAAAATTTTCCAAATATTTTTATGAAATAAGATTCCATTGATAGTGCGGCCAGCTGCACAAATTAAAAACAAAAATCCTGAATAATCCTTGCATTCTGGGAATAATCTGCTTATTTCCCCTTCTTTGCTGGTATATTCTCTTTGTTTGTATTATATAGAATTTTTAAGCTGTTTAATATAATTTATCATATTTACATATCAAAAGAGAGAAATAAGCCGTTATCCCAAGACGTTGAAAAGGCATTTTGTAACAATTACATCCATTCTTAATTTATAAAACAAACCCTTAATTAAATAAAGGAGGATCAATACTTCCTGAGTACTTAACAATGTATCTCAAACTAAATGTCAACCTCCTGTGTGATGGGAAACACTGTACGCATCAGCAGTATCGTTAGGAATAAGACTGAGATGTCGCAGTTACCACTGTAATTTGACTTTGATCTGCAGGTCTGTGTTAGTACATTTACCATTGGCCTGGCTCTAACAGATAATATAACTAGATGGAGAAAAGCAAGTAAACCCATAAAATGGGAAGTAGGACAGAAAATGATTATTATTTTTGATATGTTGAAAGAAAAAATTAACTTTAACAAATTAACTGTATCAAATTAATATATAGCATTTGGCTTTCAAATTATACGGGGTGGGGCAAAAGTAGGTTTACAATGTGAGCATATGAAACAGAGAGTTTATTCTTATATTATTATTTATTTTTATTATTTTCCAGACAAACTACCATTGAATTTAAATTTGTCCTACTATAACCCCGATTAGAAAATATAATGAGAAAAATCTCTCTTTTTTTTTAAAGATTTTATTTATTTATTTATCTTTAAAGGGGAAGGAGAGAGGGAGAGAAACATCACTGTATGGTTGCCTTTTGTGCATCCCCTGCTGGGAGTTGGCCGGCAGGGAACTGGACTACAACCCAGGCATGGGCCCTGACTGGGAATCGAACTGCGATCCTCTGGTTCGCAGGCCCGTGCTCAATCCACTGAGCTACACCAGCCAGGGCCAAAAATCTCTTTTTATAATAGCAACAGAAAGGATAAAATCTTTAGAAAAAATGTTTAACCATGAATGTGTACCATCTATGTAAAGAAAAATGTGTTGAATAATAAGAGAACATAAAAGAATAATGGAAAAAATAAAAAAGAAAATAATTTTCTTGGATTAATATCAGGTCTTTCTAAATTAATTTATACATGTAACATACTCTCAATAGAAAGTAATAACAAGATTTTTTACACCAAGAACACTTATTCTAAAATTCTTACCAAAAACCAAATGAGCCAGAGCAATTTTTTTAGATATGAAAGTCATATAAAAACATATTATAAAGCTATAATAATTTAAAAAGGAATAAATGTCTGAATGGACAGATAGGTGGTACAAACTATATGGTTCAGAAATACATCTAAATATATGTGGGGATCTAGCATATGATAAAAATGTTATTTCAAATCAGTGAGAAGAAAAGGAGAATTATAAATGTGTTGTGTTGACTGACAAGTCACTTAAAAAAAGCAAGATTTATTACATCATCCCTTGTAGCACATAAATGAAATTTAATTCACTACTAAATATTTAAATTAAAGAAATAAAATCCATGTTGGGAACTTTTTCTAAGCATAAATTAAAAGCCACACACCAGAAAAAAAAGAGCTGATAAATCTGATTACCTAAAAGAAAGCAGGCAAGTTCATTAACACTATAGAAAGTCAAAAGAGCCTTGAATGGTGTGGCTCAGTTGATTAGGCATCGCCCTGCGAGAAAGGTCACTAGTTCGATTCCCGGTCAGGATAAATGCCTGGGTGGCAGGTTTGGTCCCAGGTTGGGGTGTGTATGAGAAGCAATGGATCGATGTTTCTCTGCCTCTTTTCTTCCCTTTCCCTCTCACTAAAAATAAATAAATACAATCTTTAAAAAAAGTCAAAGATGTTTTCAAGTTACATCACGGACAAAGAGATTTTACATATCTCAAACGCCTACAAACCATCAGGAACCCACCTAACAACCAAGTGGAAAAAAGGCAAACACACACACACACACAGAGAAAAAAGCAAGTGTGCAGTAAATATGAATGATTTGTGAACATAAAACAAAGGTTAATTTCACATGCAGTAAGAGAAAAGCAAAACATTTGGGAAATCGTAAAGGAAAATACTTTGATATCTATGTTATCAGAGGTATGGAAGAAAAGACTCTCAGATTATTGGTGGCAGTTAAAATCGATGCAAACTTCATGAAAAACACGTTTGAATGTATGTGAATATTGAAGATGCACATAGTCTCAGACCCAGCAATTCTACTTGTAGCCCATTCTGAGATATGTAGATGGATCACGTCCGTGTCTAAGAGGATTCACTGCAATGTTTTTAAATAACAAAACACTGGAAACAACATAAATGTCTATTATCATGGGTGTGGTGAAATCAGTTATTGTGCATGCATTGCTATGTAATCGTGGCAAAAAGAACAAAGCAATTCAATATATATTCCTGTGAATGTCTAGATCAGGGGTGTCCAAGCTTTCGGCATCTCTGGACCACACAAGAAGAATCGTCCTGGGCCACATATTAAATACGCTGTGACACATAATCACAAAAGAAATGTCATAATGTTTTAAGTAAATTTATGATTTTGCTTTGGGCCGCATTCATAGTCATCGTGGGCTGCATGCGGCTCTTGGGGCGCAGGTTGGACACCCTTGGAGATGATACCATGATATAAGTTCCTCATTGGAATGTAACTTTCATAACTAAACCAAATGGTCCATAGGTGCAGGAATTTTTTTTCCTATTGAATTCACTGTTGTACCTATAATAATCTTGGTACATAGTAGAGCTTAAAATGCTTACTAAATGAATTAAATAATGATATGGAGACCAAGGCAAGATGTGGAATGTATTGAGTTTGAGATATCAAAAGGGGAGTTGTTTGAAGGTGTTTATTAGGTCATTAGAAATAGGACTGTAGAGTTGGAGGTAAAAATCCAGAATCATCAGTTAAATCCATAGATGTGGGTGTAGAAGGCACAGGGGACTTATCACTGGGTGGCATCCTTTCGTAATGGGCAGATAGAGAAGGAAGGGCCAATAAGGGCGCAGAGCCATCGATGGTAATCCAGGCACAAACGGTATTTAGAGCCCAAAGAGGGGCTTTTGAGAGAATAAGCAACTGTAGCAAATGCCATACTGATACACAAATAAGAACAGCAAACAAGACCAACACAGGTCCTTTGCACTGGTGGTTAAGACCACAGGTTCAGCTGAGTGCTGGTAGCAGAAGGCTGATTGGTAAGGAATCGAGGTGATGAAGGAAAGAAACGTGAAAATCTAAGAATTATGCTAGTATTTTTTTCAATTACATCTTTTTTTAAATTTAATTCTTATTCAAGTACAGTTTTCTGTTTTATATTCCCTGCCCTGCCCCCACCCCCAGTGCTCCCCACCTCCCTCCCATTTCCATCCCCCACCTTAATTATTGTTCATGTGACCTTTATACTTATTCATGTGAGTCCCTCCCCTTTTCCCCTATGATTCTCTCCCCTCTCCTCTCTGGACCCTGTCAGCCTGTTCCCTATTTGAGTGTCATTGGTCATATTTTGCTTGCTTGTTTGTTTTGTTGTTTAAATTCCTGTTAAAGGTGAGATCATATAGTATTTGTCTTTCACCGCCTGGCTTTATGCTAGTATTTTTGATGTTTGACCATGGTGGGAGGGAGGAGAGAGAGGAGTTAGTAGGAAAGTATATATATTAGTCACAAGAAAATTTAGCTCCATTTTGGTCTAGACCCATCGGTAAACTCTCCCAGTCAATGAACCAGGGATCCCGTCCAGAACAAAATGACCCCTAAGTTCACACTCTGGTACACTTCTTTAAAAAATAAAGCACTCCAGGGCTTGGAGATATTGCTCAAAATCGCTTTGAGAAATGCGTGGGTCTCAGTGTGGATCAAGAGATGTAGAAGATGAACGTGGACCATCTTCTCATATCATAATGAAGAAGCTCTCCAGACTAACAGGGCTATGCCATTTGTTCAAGAAAATGGAACAAATTTAAAAGGGTACTATTAACTAAAATTGGGACATTTTGAGTAAGATAATAACTGCAGTGGACTGAAATTCTTCAAATGTTTCAATCCCTGAATTCATAATGATAAGAAAATAGTTACCTGGAGATTCAGGGAAGGCCTCTGAAAGGCACAGGTAAGCTGAAAGTGAGGGCAAGTAGGAAAGAGCCGGTGAAGACAATGGGGAGCGTATACTAGGTGCACAGCCAGAGGGTGGAACTCAGTCTTTCTTGGCTGGAAGGCAGAGGGTGGGAGGGAGACAGGTTCAAATGAGGCTGGAGAAATATGCAGGACCAATCACTCAGGGCCATGTGGTCGTGCTAAGGCCTTGATCTTTTATTCTAAATGCAATAGAGACTTCTTGAAAAGTTTTGCGCAAGGAAAGAATGTGATCATATTTGCAGTTTTAAAAGATCACCCTGGCTGCTATATGGCCAAAAAGCACTTGTGGAATTCCATTATCTGTCAACATGAAATAAATAACTAGAACAGAACAGAATCACAGAGATGGAGGTCACATGGAGGGTTATCAGTGGGGAGGGGGAGTGGAGGAATGGAGGGAAAAGAAAGGTACAGGGAACAAGAAGGATAAATGGTAGGTACAGAATAGACAGGGGGAGGTTAAGAATAGTATAGGAAATGGAGAAGCCAAAGAAGTTACATGTGTGACCCATGGATGTGAACTAACAGCGGGGGTTGGGGATACGGCTGGAAGGGGGTGTACAGGGCAGAGGGGAGTAAAGGGGGGGAGATGGGACAACTGTAATAGCATAATCAATAAAATATATTAAAAATAAAAAAGAAATAAGCAATCCAAGAAAAGCTGGTTGCTCTCTGGAATCTATATGCATAATCTTCAGTGTCCTAAGTACCTGACAAAATAAGCCCCTTTATGCTATCCTACGATTATCAATAACTGGGTGCAGTGTAGTTGTCTCTGACAGAGGATAGACACCATGTAACTTTTATATTTATAGTGAAAACTTGGGAGGCTCTTTCCTGTCTAGTAGCATGATATCACCTTGCTTTTAAACTCTTCTGAACAGATAAAATCACTTAGCGTTACAGTTTCTTTTTGCCTTTTCTGAAGTGATGGATAAGCCTTTCAAAAAGTGGTTTGGAATCAGAGACTTTGTGTTTCTTACTGAATTCATGTAAAGCAAAAGAACTATTTCTACGTAAAAAGGAGCTGTTCTCTCCTTGAGAGACACATGTGAGCAGGCTATTCCTCAGCTGAGATGCCCAGTAGGCATCTCAGTGGTTATTGGCTAGTGCCCATTAGTTGTTGCCTCAGTTCTGATGGGCCGGTGCCAATGCACTCGTTTGTTAAATATTGAAAACTCACTCTGCATATATATTACCATAACATTTCCAATTGTCATTTGGGACACGTTTAAATTAACTCACTCTTTATATGGTTGGGCTTAAAGGTTGAAAATAGGCAACATTCACACCCTGCATACCATCCTTTTGGGGAACAAGGAAGGAAGATTGTTAAAGAAGAGGTTATAGGTTGTCTTTCTCGAAGTCTCTATTTTCCAATATGCTTGGTTATTCTCCATGGAAAACATGACTTCAATGGATTTGATTTTCATTTTTTGACACACTATTATTTTTTTCTTTTTTTAATGGAGACCCCAACTTCTTGCATATTGTAATTGGGAAAAAAGAAGCCAGGAGGATTTATTTCATCAGGAGCCCCCATAGATCTATGGGTCAACAGTCATAGCATTAACTGTCCTTTGCTCTTTTATTGCGTGAGTTTGTCTTTTCTACCATTTCTGCCAATCCTTTGGTAGTCTGTGGGGTACCCTGCAGAAGTGTGATGTTTTGGATATTTTCAACGAGGACATTCTTCAATGACGGTTTTGTATTGTGAACACCGTTAATAATGTTTGGGACCAAACTTGTTGAATAAGTGTATCAAGCTTTGAAATATTATTAATAATGAAAAAAAATTGACTACAAAGTTCTTTAGACCTCTCTCTTGAATGGCTTGTAAATTGGTTAAAAGCTAGTCACAATCCTCACTGTGTTGTGGGGCTCATAGGCCATCTCAGAGGTCAACTTCAAAAGACAGACACCAAATGCATTTTCAATATCAATGCCTTTAGATGTTAGTGGCTTTCCAGGGTGATTACTGCATGATGTGCTGACTTGGATGTGTGAATTGCAAAGAGTTTGCTTTATACTTTATTCTTTGTTCCTACCATATTCACTCAAACACATAAGTAGGATTAAAGAGTCCTCAGTTAAAAGTCATGTATAGGATAGCACCTCTTAATTTGATTTTATAAGTCTCCTGGTCTGCCTAAGTCTAATCTTCTATTATAAGCAATCATTTCTATAGTGATGAAAGGACTTAATCCTTTCAATTTTATTTATGTATTTATGTATTTATTTATAAAATCCTCACTCAAGGGTATATTTATTGACTTTTTAGAGAGAGGGAGAAACATCAATGTGGGAGAGAAACATGGATCAGTTGCCTCTCATGTGCGCCCGACTGGAGACCGAACCTGTAACGTAGGTGTGTGCCCTGACCTGGGATGGCACCCACAGACTTCTGGTGTTCAGGTCAATGCTCCAACCAACTGAGTCACCCAGCCAGGGCCATTTCAATGATTTTGTATGATCCAGTTTTCTTTTTAATCACAGAAGTATGTTTCTGTTGATAGATGATAGTTGGATATTGGCTATTAAGAACATATTTTTAACTTTACAGTGATTGCCATGCATCTTTGGACAGATCGAAGTTAGAAAATACTGTATACTGTGGCACACATGTGAAATGCGTATGATTCATCCTGTAAACAATGTTTAAGAAATATGATTTGATTTTTCTATTAAGTGAACTTAACTTTTATTTCAAGTTTCCTATTTTACCTGAGAGAAGTTTAATCTTGATCAATTCGAGGTTTCTTCCATTCCATTGTATTAGGGTCTGTTCAGTCAATTCAGGGTTTTCCCAAATCCTGGGTTTGCTTCTAGGTTCTGGAACTTTCCGTGGTTTATGTCCTTGGCGTGGATCTTTTGACATCTGTGTTGGTAGCATTTTCTGTGTCCTCTCTGGTCACCGAGTCCTCACAGGTTGTGTCCTCCTTGTCCTTCACATCAGACCTCTTCAAGGCTGCTTGGCAATTCTGAGCCCCTCCGAGGAGACACCGGAAATGAGTGGCTGCTCCTTTGTGCCTTCCGGGTCCACAGGGGGTTCTCTGAGGCTGTTTCGGTCCCCTTTGGTCTGCACGCTATGTGCAGTCATTGCTAATCACACACTGCTGTGCTGACCTGGGCAGAGTGCATTTTAAAGAAATGTGTGCCTTACTGGGGTCTTCTGAAGCACGTTTCATGTCACAGAGCCTTTCTGGGGGTGCATCTTCCCTGCAGGACTTGGCCGGGGCTGGGGGGCCCTTTGTAACGATTTAGGACCATCTAATCTCTTTTCCTCTGTCTGATTTTCCTCTCCTTTTCCAGCCCAGATCACCTTTATGTTTTCTAAAACTGAAAAGAAAAAAACCCTTAGATTTTAGACATTACTATTTCTCCCACTTTATGTTTATATAAGGCCTTTGTTTTTTGAAACTCCAAAGTCAGTGATTGACATCTTTGTTCTTCTTTTCTTCCTGGAAGCTCTAAGTCTGGAAGGGGCTTTCTCACTGCGGGGTAGAGTCCCATGAGCAAACACGAATTGCTAGGAACGAGGAGAAAGAACTCAGTCATGCAATATCCAAGAATGAATAGTATGGTTGTTTTACACATGGCTGTCCACGGCCTACAGAGTTTTACATTGAAGGAAGTGACCCTAAAATGTGAGCCTTTTATTTTAATGCAGTGACCACTACTGTGAAATAGCTGTGTAAACCCCTTTCAAACGGTCAATCTTGCATTATATGAACTTTCTCTAAGGCTTAATTTGTTGTTTGTTGTTGTATTTTTTTTTTCCTGTACAGTTAGATTAGGAGGAAAATTTATTCTTGGAAATACGTGGCTCTTTGGGCTCCAGCCAGGCCTCTTTTACAAAGACGTTCTTCTATGTATGGCTCTTTGACAAAGAGAATTCCTGCTGTATTAGCTGAGCTAGTCAGTTCAGTGACCCTCTAATGAATTATCTTTTAATATGTGACCCCTGGCCATAAGTATATCACTTTTTTATTCTCACTTGAGAACATTTTAAAATTGCTTTTAGAGAGAAAGGTGGGGTGGAAAGATAGAGATAGCGAGAAAGAGAGAGAGAGGGAGAGACAAATACCTATGTTAGAGAGACAAGCGTTGAATCAATTGCCTCATATCTGCACCTGGACAGCAGATCAAACCAACAACCTAGGTATGTGTCCTGACTGGGAATTAAACCCACAACCTTTCAGTTTTGGGATGATGTTCTGACCAACTGAGCCACACTGGCCAAAGCCATAAGTATGAGGTCTGTCCAGAAGGTATCCAGCCATGTAATGTGAAAAATAGAAACATTATTGAATGAGATACAGGATACAAGGAACACTGTACATAGGACAATGATGCTTTAGTCCCCTTCAAAGTAGGCACATTGGGACCTCACACAGTTCTCCCAGTCACCATCAGCTGCCCTGTTGTATTTTCCTGAATCTCATTGGTGATCTGAAATCTCTTCCCTTTCAAAGGTGATTTTAATTTGGGGAAACCCAGAAGTCACAGGGCACCAAATCTGGGCTGTAGTGGGGCTGAGTCACCTGGGTGATTTGATGCTTCACTAAAAAGCTCTTCATGAGATGTGATGCCTGAGTGGGCACATTGTCATGATAAAGCTGCCAATCACCAGTTGCCCATAGCTGTGGCCTTCTGAACCATCCGAACAGTTCCCATGAAGGGATGTGCAAGCTTAATGCAAAATTTAATGCAGATTAACTTCTCTACTCTTTCAGTCATTTTGAATGCAATGGCCACCCAGTACACGTGCTCACTCAATGGCACCTACTGCCCGCTGACTAGTACAGTGAAGTCGTCATTATTCACACATGTGTATTCCAGTTCATTCTCCTTGGCTGCCAGGTTACACCAATGCCAATGTTGGGCAAACCATTTTTGTTATATTAACAATGGCTGGACTTTTTTCCAGGCAGACCTCATATGTCACTTCAGTATTATTTTATAGCTTGAATTCCATTACGGTGAAGCATTTTGAGAATGGAAAGATATATGACAGCATTTTAGGTTACATGACGCCACCGCAGTTACAGTCAATAATGGAGTCCCTAGTCAGTCAGCCTGGCCACGTTCCAGAGTTGGCCTCTAAGGGTATACATTACAGGTGAAGTCCATCAGCCAGCAAATGGGCTTTAATAAGCACCCAACGTCTAGATCTGTTTTGACATCCATTTTACGTTGTAATGGCAGTGGTTGGAAACCATTATAAACCTGACAAAGTCATTTGTGAGGCGCTGTTCCCCAGGTGAGGAAATTTAGGTGAGATGAGTTGCAGGAGTTGTGTTTGCTCCCGGGTGGGTGGCCCTACATTTTATCCGATGCTCTGCTGTCTCTGTTTCGTCGCCCACCCACTACACCCACTCCTGCTGCCTTTGGTGGTCTTGTTGTTAGGACACAGATGAGGGGAAGGGCCAGCTGCATGCCAGCTCTACAGAGTTTCTTAGTCGGTGCCCCGAGTGGGCAGGAGAAAGGGCACGTGACCCCTTTGTGGATGGGGGCATTGATCAGGCTTCTGGCAAAGCAGTGTTGGCAGGAGCCTCCTGAGGCAGGCACAGGGACCTGATGGGGAGAGTGCCCCTGCAGGCACAGCCATGCCCTGACACCCTGTGGGCTCATTCTGTGGATCAGAGGACAAGTCAGGTGGACTGAAGCTATCTCTGGATGGGGCTAGTATTTGGTCAAGGACTTTTGAGCTTGAGCCAAAGTCAGGGCCATGTCAGACATCTATGTAGCATTCATGTCAGTTCCTCACAGCCTTAGTTCACAATTTTAAAAGGCCCAGTGGGCAGGTGCCTGGGGCACTTGCTCAGAAAATAATGTGCTCCTAATCCTGGCATTCAAGGCTATATAAACCTATGAGACTTCAGGTGTATTAACACTGCTTTCGTACAGAAATGCCTGAACTAGCCCAGGTGTCTGAAGCCAAGTACATTTGGAAGATGATGTGCGGTTTTCTGCCCTGAGCTTTTTCTCATGGTATTCCTCTGATTTCTCAGAATCTTACCAATGCACCTTTTTCATAAAGCTTCCATGCCCTGAAATTCCCCCTGAAAAAAAATGTTACTCACATATCAAAGGATCCTAAATGAGAAAAAATACCAGTGATTCATAAAATGTTTATACTGTTTAAGAGACTCAGTGATATATATATACATATACATATATATATGTGTGTGTGTATATATAGATATATGATTTACCTGATTGTTCCACTGTTGTCTTTATATCTGCTCTCACCCACTAGAATTCTATACTTTTCTTCTTGCTCAAACAAATATACATACCTACAGGACTTTCTTTCTTCACTGAAATAAAATTGTATTATACACATTACATTGCTTCACGATATGTTCTGGACACAAATTGGTTAGGAACCAGTGCGTCTAGTGGTTAAGAGCAAGGCCTTAGGGTTACACTGCCTGAGTTCAAATCCAAGCCCTGGAGCTAAACAGTCCTGTGACTTCAGGAAAGTTATTTAACCATTTAGTTTTCTCATTGGTTACATGGGAATAATGACAGTTTGAATCTCATGGGGTTGTTGTGGAGGTTAAATAAATTAGTACATAACAAGTGCGTGGAAAAGCACACTCAGGACACATAGTTACATATTGCCCATAAGGGCCAGAAAAACGAATATACACACAAACTTAAAAGTTTATGTAAATGAGATGATCATAATGTTTTCATTCCAGACTAGTATTTCTGGTTTTGTTTCTTCTTTCGGTCCCTACTTTCTCCTTCTTCCCACAGCTGCCTGTCCTACTCCAAACCCTGGAAGCAGCACAAACACCAGCAAGTATGAATCCCCTTAGCTTGTATAGCCTTATCTGTATTCTTCTGTAATGTCCCTGAAGGCAATCGAACCAGATCACATATAAACATAAACATATAATATATGTGTGTGCACATATACACACATGTGTACATGTTTGTCTTTGCTCTACAAAAGTAAAACTATATTATATATACATCATTTTTGGAGGGGAATACCTTCCTTTTCTCACTGATTGTTTTTGGAAATCCCTCCAGGTTAGCAGATGTAAACAATAATATTGTGTTCTCTGGATTACCTAAATTTTCTGAATTATATACATAATATTGTGTTCTCTGGATTAAGATAATGCATCTCTTGGTGAACACATTTTTGTCAACTTGTAGTGCTGCAACGCAGATCTGAGCTCACATATTTTTGTTTACTGATGGTTGTATTTCTGTGGGATAAATACCCAAGAGAGAGATTACTTGGTCAAAGGTTTAGGTATTTTTAATGTTAGTAAATGTTTGCCAGATTGCTTTCTAAGAGCTACATGCATTTACGTTTCCACCAGCAATGTAGAAAACCCCTTTTCCACACATCCCCACTGACAATATTTTCATTGTTGAAAATTATTGCCAGTTTGATAGGTTTAAGATGGCTTATTGTTAACAGTTTCCATTTCCCTATTAGTGAATTAAAAAAAATATTTGTTGGTTGTTTAGATCTGTTCATCTGTGAATTGCCTATTTATATCTGTTGCTCATTTGTCTCTTAGGCTGTTGTCTGTTCCTTGTCAATTTTAGAAGCTTTCTTCATATAATTACAGCTTTTAAACCCTTATCTGTCATTTGCAGCACAAACATGTTTTCTAAGTCTATTATTTGTTTACTGTCTTATTTATAATATTTTCTCCACACAGCCGTTCTTTATTAGCTTCTGTCTAGATCTGCCCCAGAAATCCTAATAAAACATTAAAATTATATTTATATATAACAATTTACCTGTGTTTTATATATGACATCAGATAGGGCTAATATTTTATAATTTTTTCAGAATGAATACCCAGTTTGGGGAGTAATTTTGTGAAATATTTTTCTCCCATAAATTAAATTATGCTGTGGTCAATGATTAGTTAAATTAAGATACATAGGTTTCATAGGTTCTATGCCTTTCTTTTTTCAATTCCGTTTATATTGCTGTTTTAAAGGCAATATTTTCTCCTTTCTTTTTCTAAAGACATATGTTATTAGAGAAGAGAAAATCTATTGATGTCAGTCTGTTTACCTGGTATCTAGCCATTCCATATATTCTCTTATTTATACCCCTAGTCTTTCTCTTTCTAAGTCTCTAAGATTTTTAAGTACACAATCATGCCATCGGCAAGATAGAGACAGCTTCATCTCTTCATCGTTTTTTAATTTTTATTTTTATTTAATTCTTATTCAAGTACAGTTTTCTGTCTTATATTCCCAGCCCTGCCTGCCCTCCACCCAGTGCTCCCCACCTCCCTCCCATTTCCACCCCCCAACCCTTAGTTATTGTCCATGTGTCCTTTATACTTGTTCATGTGAGTCCATCACCTTTTCCCCTGTGATTCTCTCCCCTCTCCCCTCTGGACCCTGTCAGCCTGTTCCGTATTTGAGTGTCATTGGTCATATTTTGCTTGCTTGTTTGTTTTGTTGTTTAGATTCCTGTTAAAGGTGAGATCATACGGTATTTGTCTTTCACTGCCTGGCTTATTTTGCTCAGCATAATGCTTTCCAGTTCCATCCATGATGTTGCAAAGGGTAGTAGTTCCTTCTTCCTTTCTGCAGCATAGAATTCCATTGTATAAATGTACCATAGCTTTTTAATCCAGTCATTTACCGATGGGCATCTAGGTTGCTTCCAACTCTTGGCTATCGTAAATTGTGCTGCTATGAACATCGGGGTGCATAGATTCTTTTAGATTGGTGCTTCAGGGTTCTTAGGACATACTCCTAATAGTGGAGTTGCTGGGTCAAAAGGCACGTTCATTTTTAGTTTTCTTAGAAAATTCCATACTGTTTTCCATAGTGGTTGTACCAGTCTGCAGTCCCACCAACAGTGAACTAGGGTCTCTCTTCATCATTTTTAATATTTATACAAAACACTTAATTTTCTTATCTCACTGTTTTCAGTAGACTTTCCAAACTAATTTTGAATAAATATAGCAATACCAAGATCTCTCCTTCATTCCCAAGTTTACTGGGTTCTTTCTATTATTTCAACATTAAGATTACTTTCAACTTTTGTTTTTAGCAATTATTTCAATGCTTACCTTTTCCTATCATAAAAAATTGTTTCTGAGGTTGGCTGTTAATGTTATCAAATGTCATGTCAACATCTATTAATGTGGTCATATTTGAGTTTTCCCTCAATTTGATGAAACACTAAACTATGGGGATAGATTTTCTAATTCAAAACTCTTCTTGCACACCTAGAATAAATACTACTTAGTCTTTTGGGGGTTTTGTTGATATGTAGTTAGGTTCTGTTTGGTAATATTTTATTTAAAGCTTTTCATTGACTTTTTTGAGATTAATCTATTTCAATCAAATTTGATATTTAATTTATGCTAGCTTTATATAAATTGTGAAGTTTTTCATATTTTCTGTGGTCTGGAATAGTATATATTTTATTCTTTAAAAGTCTGATAGACCTCAGCTATGAAAATATCTGAGGAATCACACTTGCCTTCCATTCAGTTCTATAGAAATTGGTCAATAGAAGTTTCCTCTTCTTTTCCTTTAAGTTTCCCTTTTCTCAATAAAAGTTCTCATTTTGGCTCTTTCACTTGTATAGAAATTGGTCAACAAAAGTTCTCTCTTCATTTTCCTCAGTTTCCTTTTTCTCAATAAAATTTCCATTTTGGTTCATACCTTTTTTATTTCACTGAAAATGATCCCTTCCCACTGGTTTTTCAAATTAATTATCATAGATTTGTATGTAATATGTCCTTATAATTCTGTTCATTCTTTCTGCCTTTGTGATTTTCCATGTACATAAGTTATCTTTAACTTCTGTTAACAATACCTTGCAATATTTAATGTATAGACCTTGAGAATTTTTCATTAGATTTATCCCTCAGTATGTCAGATTTTTGATGGTTGTTTCCTTAATTTTACTTCCCAATTGTTTGTTGCTAATATATAAGAATTCAACTGATTTTGTGTATTGACCTCATAATTGGCAACCTTAATAAATTTCCTTATTTGTTCACATGTTTATGCCTTAAGATTTACTAAATGGATAACCATGCAGTCTGTGACTAGAGATGATTTGACTTCTTCCTTTGAATTTCCTATGCCTTGTGTTTCTTCTTGCCTTGCTGCACTTGATAGGACTTCAGCTCAATGTTGAATAGAAGTGGTGAGAATGTGTATCATTACCTTGTTCCCGATCTCAGGAGGACAGAGCTCTTGATGTTTTTCATTGACTTTCTAGGACCTCTGTGATTTTATTTTGCAGCCAACTTTGTATCACGTTGAGAAAGTTACCTGTTATTCCCAAGTTACTGAGAGCCTTTTACTTTAATCACGAATGGGTATATAATTTTGTATAAAATCATAAAAATGATTTTTCTATATTTACTGTAATGTGGCTTTGTTTTTCTTTTATTATTTTAATGCGAATTATACTGATCGATTTTCAAATGGTTAGGTAAGCTCATGTTACTAAGGTTAACACCAATCTTTTGTGATGGGTTGACATTTTTACATATTACTGCATTATTAATTTGATGTATTGACTTAATAGTTTTTATCAAAGATTTTGGGGTTTAAATTTATGAGAAATAATCCTTGGTAGCTGTTTGTTTTTGGTAATGCTCAAGTTAGGTTTTGATATGAGTTATATTGACCTTGTAAAATATGTTATAAAGTATTCTCTTCTTCATTAAATACTTGATAGAATTCACCAGTAATGAGTTGACCCAAGCCTAGGACTTTTCTTTGTGGGGAGCTTTAAATTATGAATTTAGTTATTATCAGTTAATATTACTATATTAATATTGTGATATTCTATTTTTTCTGTTTTCATAATTTGAGTCATTTAAGATATTTGTCCATTTTATCTAAGTTTATTAGTATCACATTTAAAAATATGCTCTTGTTGTCTTTTTAAGGTTCACTGAATCTACGCTGATTTCTTTCACTTCTGATATTGGTCATTTGTGTTTTCCCTCCCTCTTCCTTGAGAGATAACCAACGTGGTAGAAGATAGTTGTGTATGCTTGGTGAGGTAGCTGCTGGTGAGTTGTTGATCTTCTTCCAAGACATAAGAGGACAGCTTGAAGCATCTTTCTTGTGTTCTTCTAACTTCAATGGTAGAGAGAGTTCAATCCACTTGTTTTCAAATCTTAGAAACCAGAGAGATGCTGCATTTCACTGGAGACATCATGGACCTACTTGCCCTTTCCAGTGGTCTAAGGATCTCTGAAGTGAAGCCTTCTCCAGGATCTACTTCATTCAGCTCCTTGCCCTAGGGCTCATCAATGTCCTTTGAGCTTCCATCAGGCCCCCAAAAGGAGCAAATTGACTGCTTATTTACTCATGCCCCCCTCCTGGCATATTTTACTAGCTAGCACCAGCAGTTACAAGTCCCCTAGGAGATGATGGTCCTTTAAGAGCTGGTGCTAAATGGAGTTGGTATGTGTGAAGATGATAACCCCTTTCATTCCGTGTCCAAGCTTTATTCTTTAACTTTAAATTTATGACCATAGTTGAGAAGGCTCTATCTATACACTCTCACATTTTTGTACTATAGACAAGCCTCAGAATCACTTCTTATTTTTTGCCTCCATGTGTCTCCTTTTGTCCCCCCAAAATTTGAGGACAGAGAAATGGAATCAATTGATTGTGCTCCTAAAACAGTGAGCCCTTCTCCTTTATTCCTCGGTAAGTTTTAAGAAAATATTTGATATTTACAGCATCTAATCAAGAGACTTGGATATCTGACATTTTCTATTTCCTCTTCATCGAGGAAAACACTGAAAAATGTTTAATTCCAAGCACTTCTGCTTTCTGAATGCCATTTTGTTTGCTCCTGTATCTCTTCTCTTTCTCTTCTGTCATAAGGTCATTTACATGAAAATGGTATCTTAAGATGGCTTATCAATATGTTATGATTGCTTTCACCTGCAGCAGAAAATACTCTGCCATCTTTTATTGTTGCCATGGAAACGATTATGCTATCAAAGAAGAGAAGTAAGATTTCAGCTAGGGTGGAAATTAGGTTGAATAGATAATGGAGAAGGAGTGAAAAAGGTGCCTACTCTTTAATCCTGAAGGCAAATCAGATATAAATCAGGTGGCAATTAGTCATTTTGTTTTAAGACTACTTAAAAGAATGTAAAATCAAATTTTGAGCCATTTGTGTGAGTTTTACCCAAATGATAAAGCAAAAAAAGATGGTCATACTGTTTTTCATCTTTATCAACTGCCTTGGGTCACACACACAAATGACCCTAACCTGAATAGACTCCTGTTTTTACAAGCTAACCCTTAACTTAGGCTGTGATTCTTCTAGCACCATGGGGGGCAATTTTATCTGTTCATAAGACTTCTCACTTAAAAACAAAATTAATCTTGAAAGATGAAGGATAGCTTGATCAGCCATTTACCACGAGAGCTACTGAGCTGTACAGTAATTTTCTTGGAGTTTCCAGTTTGGAGACTTTGTAATTTCCCAATGAAACCTATCCAAGGCTATGTTTCCAGTACCTTCCAAACTAGAAATAAATAATTTTCAAATAAATATTGGATGGTGAAGATAAGCTATTTCACTAAATTGATAGAGGACCTCAATTGAAATGTAAATGTAAAGGTAAATTATAAGTTTTAACCTGGAATCAAAGCATAGTAGGAAAAATTTATGACTTCAAGATATTTTAGAAATTATTTGTTAGAAACCAACACACAATTCTATTTAATGCATTGCTCTGCAACTTTTTAAGTTTTCTTTCCACAAGTTTTTCTTTTTGAAATTTTAGGCTATAAATAGTTTAATACTTGGATTGTTGCCGTCACATACAATTTGCTTTCTGATAATTTTTTATTTATCCTCTGGAGAGCTCAGAGGATAAGTAAAAAAAAAAAGCCTCTACTCAGAGGCTCCTGAGACTGGAGTGTTTTAGACAGGGAACAAGGAATGCTTTTTCTATCACTGCTTATTGGCTCCCAAGGAAAGCTGATTTTTCTGCAGCACATTGCAATTAACCAGGGACCGAGCAATCTGGCTGTGTCGTTTTGCAGAACATTATGGGATGTCATTCCTTGGGTAAGTATGGTGTAATAGCAGGAGCTCTGAGATGAGTGTTTAATGTAGCCTAGTTCCCGTTCTAAGTACTTTACATTATACTGCAGTGATGTGATACTTTTGAGCCATATTGTCTGGGATTGAATCTGAACTCACTTACTGTTATGGAGTGCTGGGCAAGATAACTAACCTATCTCTACTCTTGCTCTTCTCTGTTAGAAAAACAGCGCTCTATTGGCCTTAAAGGCTTGCTGCAAGGCACATAAGCAGTACTACATAATATTTTCAATCAGCTTTAATTCTCAAAATAAACCTATAGGGAAAGTGCTATTATTACATCCCTCTTACAAGTGACAAAGCAGATGATTACGTTACGTAGTTTGTCCAAGTTTCTATGGGAAGATTAGAATCTGAACCTAAGCCTGTTGGACTTGAAACAAATTATTCTTTTTAATTCTACCAGATGTGGCTCTACTTCTAAGCAGGACAGGATGTTGGGAAAGATAGTTAACTCTGCGGGGCCTCCACTTACACAACTGTATAAATAATGGGGATCCTGGGCATCATATAAACAAAAGACTGACCCACTCAGTGGAAGTCTCTGTTTCTGAAGTGGGAAGTCACTGTCACTGGAAGTGAACTGGCATGACGTAATAGTCAGTCATTTGGCATTTTAGATATGGTATGTGTACTTGCTGGCTATCAGGTCCTGGGAAACCAGTTTTCTCCTGTCTAATTGAGATTTGGCCAGCCATCAATTTTCAGTGTCTGCCAACACTATACCAAATGAGAATAATATTCACAGATATGTCAACCCCTAAACTCTGGAGGGGAAATAAAACATTTGACACCTAACTGCTGGTTGCACAGGCTTTGTGCTCTGGGGACAAGAAGGGACCGTCTTCTGTGCTGGCAGCTCTGCAGTCCCCCCTGACTCAGAGCTGGCCAAGCAAAGCAGGTCTGGACAGGTCTGGGACCTCTGACCCCGGGCTGGTCTTCCTTTTCTACTTTTGCATTTGTATATTTTACTCCTCCCTTCTTTGTCTGTCATCTCATTTCTAGCTGGACTGAAAAAGCACTATTAGATGTTCAGGAAAACACTTGAGAAGGCTCCTGTAGAAGCTAGAGTTGTATAAGATAGATTAATGATGGAGTCAAAAAAGGTCTGATAATCTGAGGGCGCAAAGAAGAGCACATTTTCACCTAAAATACAACCTTGGACATTAGCAAAAATAGAATGGGTCGGCCAAAGGAGCGTTGAGCTAATTTGCCTACAAATAATAGCAAGAGAGTAGAGAGTACAAATACATTCTATTTACCTTACATTTTAAAGTTTCTGTCAATGGCACTGTTGCTTGGCAATTGCCCAAAATGCTGAAATTAGAATCACTTTTTACTTCTTTCTTTTATCAAATCCTCCTGGGTTGATTTTACTCTATTCTCTCATGAACTCGTGACTGGGACTGACATTTCCTATATGGACTCACCTTCAGAAAACAAATTCCCCAAACAAGCATCTATTTTTCATCTCATTTAGTTTTTCTAAATTTGTAAGTCTCCCACGCAACCAATGGACAAAATGCAAACTCATCTTTCCATGCTAGGCTTTCTCCTTGAATCTCAACCAATCTCTTACTATATAATAAATGTTTCCTAAGCATCCAGTATGTATCACATACTCTCCTAGGTGCCCCTGAACATGTGGTAAAGCAGTGTGAACCCTCATGGGGCCAATGTAACCACTATTGGCCTGTCCATTTTAATGGTAGAGGAGCCACAGAAATTTTTCAAGTCCCACAATCAGATGTGTAATAGCCACCTTAACAAACAAAATAGAGTAATAAGTGTTGATGAAGGTGTGGAGAACTTGGAATCCTTGTGCAAGAGGATGTGGGTGAGAGTGTATAATGTGGCAGCTGTAGCGTGGCAGTTCCTCCCAAATGAAACAGGGAATTAGCGCAGGGTCCAGCGATTCCACCCTTGGGTACGTACCCCCAAAATGGAAAGGAGGGACTTGGACAGATATTTGCATAACCATGTTCATAGCAACATGATTCACAGTAGCCAACAGGGAAGCACCGTGAGTGTCCACCGGTGGATGAATGGCGAGCAAAGCATGGTACGCACATACAATGGAATAGTACTCAGCCTTAGAGAGGTACGAAACCCTGACACATGCTACCAGACGGAGGAATCTTGGAAACATGGTGCTAAGTGAAATCACCAGTCACTAAAATACAAATACCCTTTGATTCTAGGTATATGAGGTCTAAGGGTGGTCACACGCAGAGTGTCCAGGGGCCGGGGAGGGAAGGGCACGGGGAGTTAGTGTTCCTGGGTGTGGAGTTTCAGTCTGGGGAGATGGGGAAGTTGTGGTGATGGCTGTGCAACAGCCTGAATGTACTTAGTACCACAGAACTGTACACTTAAAATGGTAAAAATGGTAAATTTTATATTCTGTAGATTTTTTCACAATAATAAATGAAATAAAATAAATACTGAGTGGTAAACAGCAAGTTAGATAAAGACTCCCTTGCTAATATGGAGTTAGCAAGGTAGATGGCAATCTCAAGAAGTCTACGGATGAGGTCAAAAATATTAGTATGATGAAAAACATAGAGGCATAATAAGAATTCTTAAATTAGGTAGAGAATAAGAGGATAAGACAAAGATAATAACCAGGAGAAAATAATGCTGGGTTGAGAGAGAACACAAGTATGCAAAATATGTAGGTTCTTTAGTAAAATAAATGAATGGAGAAAACACAGGGTGCAGTCTTTCCCAATGTACACTTAAGAAAATACTAGTTCCATATGATAATCTGAGAAGGAAGAAAGGGTGATTATGTATTAGTGAATTTTGTAAATATGTTAAACATTATCCCCTTCATGACTTATAAAACTCATTAGCTCTGAGGAGTCCTACAGCGAAGAAAACTGTTAATTTTCATTTAACCTAGCACTTCCCTGATTATTTGAAGAAAACACCTATTCATATCCTAAAATACACTTTGGAAAGAATGGTATGAATGAGAGTACATGATATTTTTTAGTTGGCAGACCTAGGTTTGAATGACACTTTTCTGAGTCTCAATTTTCTAAACTAGAAAGTGAGCATAATAATAATATCTATTTCATAAGTAGAATATTGGAAGTTAAGGTTGCTTGGCAAAGTAACTAATTTGTTCTTTCAATTAATGGATTAACCAGCAGTATACTGAAAGAGAAGGATTACAAAAGAACACAATTTAATGGGGAGATATAAAAATTGGGCCATAATTGGGGATCCTCATTGGCCGCAGTGTTCTTTATGACTCAGTACCTGGGACTCACCTAGTGTGTGTTTGTGCGTGTGCGTGTGTGTGTTGATGGTGAGTTGGCAAGAATTTATTAACAGATGAACAGAGTTAAAGACAAATTTGTGATTAGCTAAACTATGATGCAGTAACTAGTACCAATAAAATGAACCTTTGTGGTCTCATATAAAACTCAATGATGGCCTGGGGGAGTAATTTGTCTGGGTCTCTGTACCACTAATCACATTCCTGTATAAGATGCTGGATGGATCTAATCTCTTTTCTGAATGTGACCATTTTCCTTTGCGAACTAAGATTCAGAGAGAACTATAATCTTGCTCGCTGTTGTTCATCAAGGGATGAGCTCTGAGTGATGCTTGAGAGAAGCATTTTTAAGAATTCTGCCTATCTTGGGCTTTTCCTAAATGCAGATCAAATAACCCAACACACACACACACACACACACACACACACACATATATATAAAACCTTTGCTTAATTTGATAGATAGCATCTGAAATTCTGCCCTTGAATAATTATCTTAAAGTCTTTTTCTTCAGTCTATATGTAGTTTGGCCTTGAATAAATTTTGTTAGTACAAATGCCCTGGAATCATTATCCAAAGTGCTTTACATGTTCCCAGTAGGTTTTCCTGGGTTCTCACCCATGCATAAAATTTTCTGGTCCGTTGTTCCTGGTTTGGCCACACTAACAAACCCATGACTTCTGAGGGTTGACGTGTGTTCTGTGACTGTGTCCCTTGATGCTAGCGACAGTGCAGTTGACTTGTAGTGATTACCTTCTTGAAACACTTACATTGGCAAAACACAAACTTTCGTCATGTAGTAACAGCAGTTCCAGGATGTAATGAGTAGGATTCTACAGCTTTCTGTGTGATGGATTATACACATTCACAGTTCAAGTAGTCATGGAAAACTCTCCTGTAGGGAGAATTGGCTACCGTACAGGAGTTATTAACAAACATGTAGATCTTAAGTTATACTCAGACTTGTAAATTCTAGGTCATAGCCAGGAAAATAGAGCTGAATGCAATTGTCCCCTGGGGTGAATAGAAATCTCTGTTAACTAATGGATTTGATTTGGAAAATGTGCTTGAGAAATATAACAGCAATATATTTTATAGAGATGGCCCTTGGCAAAAAAGAATCATCCAAAGAAAAATCCTTAAAAGATTATATTTTCTTAATTTCTCTGTATTTCTTTATATATGTGTCTATATATACACACACATGTATATATATGTATATATATGTATATATACATATACGTGTTTGTATATATAGCTGTATAATATTTTCCAGGTGTTGTAGATATAGATGGGAACTATATTGGACTAAGGTCCAATTTGATCTTAGTATATAAAAACATGGAATTTAGACTACATTCTCTGATACAGAATACTCAGTCTGATGTTTGTACTTTCAGCTTTGCAAGATCACAGGCAAATAACGACATACAGCAGTTAAAAGAAGCTGAGCTTACAATAAACAGGTGCATGTTTTGTTGGATTAGTACCTTAGTCACAGGCTCAGATCCTTTTTCTCAGCCTTTTAAAGCCTGTACTCTTTTATATAAACAAAATATTATGTCCTTTTACATTGCATAAAAATGTAAAGTATATATAAATAACAGGACAAAAATTAAGATGATGGTAGAGGAAATTTTATGTCAAAGGGTGTGTTTCTGGACTTTACCATGTGATATAAATTTGAGCCTTGACTTTGTTTGCTTGTCAATAGGCTTTTTAATCCAAGGAACTAAGGAAATTTGAGCAGAGTGTGAGTCTATTTCAATATTAACCTTGTAGCAAAAGAGAAACTAGTATCTATCTCTATGGTGATTTTCTATAAGAGAAAGAAATATCTATAAGACAGATAATATTGGCATTGATTCCTGCAGGGATAGTTGGATTTAATATTAATAAAAAGAATACCCGATCAAAGTCTTACCATAGGGCTATTGTGCTGAGCACTTTGCATTAGTTTTGAAAACTACAGGACTTCGATTTCTTTGGGTTTTCTCATTTGATTCTCAAAGCAACTGAAGGAAGTAGTTCAGATTATTATCTTCGTTTTAGAGTTTGGTTTCATGAGATATAGTAACCGAGACATGGAGAAATGAAGTAACTTGCCCAAGACCACAGGTCTGGCAGATGTCAGAATCTGGATTTGAATCTAGAGGTCTTTGATTCCTGAGACCCTGACCTAGCTCATTACTTCGCAATGTACATAATCAATGCTATTAAGCAAAAACATGATGTTGGCTCCCTCTATTAATGCATCAAAACTTCAAATAGCTCTGGAAAATTTTCTAAGCTCTTTGGAAACTTATTTTACTTTTTTACATCTGGAGAAATCACACTTTTCCCCTTTGCTCTAACAATGCAGAAATCACAGCTTTTATACCACCCATCTGCTGAAATCCGTTTTCCTTTCATCTTTACACAGTTAATCAATACAGATACGTTCTTTATCTGTACTGACAAAGGAGTTTTGTGAACAGGGGTCAGATCTGTATCAAAGAAGGCAAATAAGCTGATGGCTCACTTACTGTGTGGGAGGAGGACAATATCTGCAGATAAAAACACAGAGAATTTTTGCCCTGGCTGGTTTAGCTCAGTGGATTGAACGCGCGCGGGCTGCGAACCAAAGGATCGCCAGTTTGATTCCCAGTCAGGGCACGTGCCTGGGTTGCAGGCCAGGTCCCCAGTGGGGGCCATGTAGGAGGCAACCACACATTGATGTTTCTCTAACTCTCTCTCTCCCTTTCCCTGTCTAAAAATAAATAAAATCTTTAAAAAAAAACACAGAGAATTCTCCACAACATTGTTTTCTTCGTGAATTTTATCAAGAATATTGATTATGCCTCCAGAATTTCTGTGAATATTCCAATAACATTTTTTCCAATTCAGTGTTCACTTTAAATAATTTTAGCAAACTTTATGAAATACTGTTGGGCTTTCACTGGGCTCTCTCTGGCTTGAGAAAACAGTACATATCCTTCCATACCAGGAACCAATCCATGAATAGCTGAGCCTAATTATTCTGCAATAGCCGCATCATTACTACCCACAAAAAGGGGTGATACTTTTTTAGGGGGGAGATTGTGGATTTGGTAGCAACTCTAAGTCATCAATTTAGCACTTAACCTAGAGTTGAGGAAACAACGTTCTGCAAACTGCTTTGTGTTTCCCCTCCAAGCTCAGTGTGGGTAGTATGTACACTGCGGCCTTCACAAAAATCTCCACTGGGGTGAGGGCTCTTTTGGGTTAACATGCTTAGTGATTAAAAGGGAAGTTTCATATGACACGGAAGTAGCCTGTGTGGTTTCCCCAATAGTTACCTAACACTCTCTGATCTTACGTGCCACACAGAATCACGCTTTGGAAGAAAACAAACAGAACAACAGATAAAACAGAAAGTCCTTCACATTCTTGGTTTTTGAAAAGGCTTGCATGATTTTGGATTCAAATTTTATTGAAGTCAAAGAGGTCACTAGTGTTTTAGACAGATAATACACCAGAGTAAATTGTATTTTTTTTATTTTTGGGTTTGTTTGTTAGTTTTTGCTAGTGCTGTGACAACTACTAAGCACTCAGCTGAGGGGGCACGGGAGACTGAAATCTCCGTGGCTGGTTCCCATGCTCTGGTCATGCTGTGTCAGCCTGGAGGAATCCCTCCACGCCCGGAGATGCATCCGTTTCGTGTATATCCATAGGTCGTACCTTTTTGCTGAGTGGTATCCAGCAGCATTCGGAACCTCCAGGTAGCCGTTCACCCATTAGAAAGAGTTCCTGAGTTGCCTCCACTGTTTGTCTGTATGAATAACGCTTCTGTGAACCTCAGGGATAGATTTTTGAGTGCATATAAATTTTCGTCTCTCAGTTGCTGAAGAGCACACTTGCTGAGTCATAGCATAATTACATGGTTTGTTGTAGAACAAGCTGCCGCGCTGTTTGCTAGCAAGGCTGTACACTTTACATTCCCATCTGCGATATGTGAGTGATCCGATTTTTCGGCTCCCCTGCCAGCATTGGCTGTTGTCTTTAGGTTTTCTTCTAGCTGTTCTGATAGGTATAGAGTGACATCTCATCGGGTTACTGGGGTTTAAATTTGATTGTTCCTAATGGTCCTAACAGGTGAATATTTGCATGTGCTTGTTTGCCGTCTGTACCTCCTGCTCTGTAAAATGACTCTTCATGCCTTTTGCCCATGTTCAAATTAGATTGAAAAAATAGTAAACTGTTGCTTTTAAAGCTGCAAGTGTTAGGAAATGATGTCAGGAAGGTAATAGTAGGCCAGAACATGTGAGGTCTTGCAGTTAAATGAAAGTCCTTTTGCCTTAACTGTGGGTGAGATTTTAAAAACAAAACAAAACTTCAGATTGCTTTGGATAGATTTAGTACTATTTAGTGTTATAAAAGTTAGTCATTATTTTACAGTAAAGACTGTGGTCACCTTCAAACAGAAAACATTATTGTTTATGAAGTTCAGCTATTTGTGCCCTTAACAAATACTTATTAAATACCTACTACATTCCAGGTAAATTCTCTGGGCCACGGGTCACGTAAGCTGGAAGAATAACAGACAAGGGACTTCATGTTATGGAGCTGACATTAGTGGGCAAAGCAAGTAAAAAAAAGAAAAGGAATGTAAGTTCAAATTGAGATGATGGGTGTGAGTGCAATAAAAATTAATACAGGTGTAATGGCATATAATATTTGGGGGAGAGGTGAGTTATTGACAGGTGATGGTCTGGCAAGAACTTGCTGAGAAATGATATGTAGACAAAGTTTGGATACTGCAAGAGAGCCATCACTCCAAGGACAGCGCCTACGTATCCTGAAGTGGAAAAACCTAGCATGTTGGAAAAGTGCGTACAAGCCGGTGAAACCAGAGAACTGTGAATAGGGGAGAATGCAGGGCGGGGGCCTGGGTGGCGAATGGTGAGCAGTTCCCAGCGAAGTGAGAAGCCTGGGAAGGCTTGGAGAAGAGTCATGAGGTGATCTGGGTGGGGTTTTTAAAGGGTGGCGCTGACCTGACCGCAGAGAGGAAACCGGACTGGAGGGGACTCGGTGAAGAGCTACAGCAGCGGTCCTAGTGAGTGGTGGGGACTGAGATCTGGGTCAGGGGGGTGGGGGGGTTTGGAAGAGACGTTTAGACTCGGGAAAACCTTTGGAAGTTCTGCTCTTAGGACTTGCTGTTCGAGTCATTTGTTCTAAACTGGGAGTGTTTTTTTTCCGCCCCCAGGGGCTATTTGAAAATGTCCGGGTACATTTTGGGTTGTTATGACCGTCACGTGCTGGCACCACGTAGAGGCCAGGGGGCACAGCTAACCACCCGACAGTGGAGAGGACTGCACCCCACCGCGAGAGTTATCTTACCCCAGACGCCAAAGGGGCCCAGGCTGAGAAACTCTGGATTGGATGTTGTGGGAACGGAATCCATAATTCCTAGGTTTGGGGCATGAGCAATGAATGGCTTTCTTAGCCATTAATTTTGTCCTGCCGGAAGGAACGGCACTCAGGTCACCCTGAAAAATTTTTGAAAGATCTCAAAGGTGTTTTCGGCATCATCCCTCTGCCAAGAACACACACTTCATTCCATAAAAGTATAAAATGTGCCGTATTCCATTCATGGATTTTCATCATGACTGTCATGTAGGACTACATGGTACGCTGCAGATGCGGATAATTGTAGGCATTTCTCTGAGTTTTTGCCATGGCGCTAGATTCCTCTTTTTCTTATGTAAAAGCTGTCGGGGTAGACTCGGAGGTGAGCAAGGGGCTTCTTGTTTCCCCAAACCCAGAGGGATGCGAGCTTTCCATGGTTTCACTTGCAGAGTTTTTTGGTGTTTGGATTTCCGGGTTCAGCCATTTAATGATGAGCTTGAGGCTCCCGCCTATAAGCAGGAGGCAAGATGAACAAACCCCTGGAGAGACATGAAAAACCAGACTCATTCCAGGAAGGAGGATGCTACCTGTCTCTTGGAAATTCTCCTTAGATAATAATGATACAGCTTTCCTGAATATTCCGGGTGGTAGGTAGGGAGGTGAAGGTTTGAGGTCCTACTGTGTATGAAGACATGAGGTTAGACATTGGGAAATTTGCTGAAGGAGCAATGAATATATGAGTGAATGGTGAGGAATGAATGAACATGAACAAATATAGGTGGGGAAGGATAAAACATACAAGGCCAATTATAACAGCTTGTGGAAGGTGTTAAATGCATGTTTTTAAAATAGAAAATTCACTTGAAAAAGTTATGTTTCGTGCTTTTGAACTCAAATCACAATTGTTAAGTGGAAATTCTAGGAAATGGAAAATGGAAAAATAAATGAACACTCTGTCTCTCCTGTAATGTCTTTCTAGCTTCCAGCTATGTAAAGAAAACGTCCAATAGATATTTGTGGACTGAGTGCAGATTCCATGTTATTGCCCCCCCCTTTTAAAGATACTCTTAAAAGTGTCTTTTCTCAATAAATCAAGACGACCCCTCTACCTTAAAAGACTGATAGCAGAGACACCATAAAGTCTATACTTTTTGAGCTGCGATTATGTGGGTTCTTTTTAGCTTTGCTATTTCTGTTCATTTAATTTTGTGATTAAGGACATCTATGGTTGCTGAGATTTCCCTTAATTCAGAGTGGTCATCGTCACATCCTGGGAGGAGAGGAATAGGATAGTTAGGAAACTGATAAAGGGGGCATTGAATCTTCTCCAAATCAGAAAGGCTCTCTACACAGCTCCTTTTAAATGCTACCTCTGACAGCAAAGCCCCAAGCCAGGCTGGAAAGCTTTCTTGAGGTTGCAGAGGCTGCTTCGTTGTCGGCACCTCCCTTCCATCAGGAACACAAACTTCATCACACGGGTATAGAAGGTGCTATATTCTGTGTAGTGTGACTTCGATTGCCCAGGCATGCACCAAGTGTGTGTTTCACATGGCTGATTCTCTGGTGGGCTCCATGGCTCACCTGCCCCTCTTCTGAGATTAGCCAGGGACAGGAAGGCACCAACCATGAGTTATTGTCTACAGCAAAAGCCTGCAAGTTCTGTGTCCAGGACCCTAGTGTGTCTTTCTATAAATAGAAAGTGATGTGCAAAGTGATAATGCAAAACACAAAAATGCGTGGAGACAAGGGAACTATGACCTGGCTGGGGACATTTTTCAGGTTATGGGAGAGGATTTTTTTGTCTTTTCCCACACAAACCAATCAAATCTTGCTCAGAAGGACTATTCTCAGTGCACGTGTATTTGAAAGTATTTTAAACATTTTTTTTCTAGTGTCTTCTTTCCACTAGGTTGGTTTTTACTTGTCTTTACCAAATACTGTAAATGTTCATAAAACCATATTTTTAGGTCACTAATTTAAATGCTGAGCACACGATTCAAGCGTTAGATCACTAATTTGAATAATAAACATAGAATTAAAATTCCAAGGTAATTGAGTTGGATGAATTGCTTATATAATAAGTATATTACAGGCATATCATAATTTATCCTTAAACCTAAAATACATCAGAATTCTGACAGTGTGGCTGTGAATAATTAGTTCATATTATGTTAAGAATATGTTAAGAATGCCTGTGGGCCCCTCGTCTCTTAAAGCATATTACCATTATTTGTGAGTAAACAGCACAGCAAGACCTAAGTTTTATCAGTGTCAGGGTGTCTTCATATCACCTTCAGATAAGGGTCAGATGTTTCCCAATCACTATCTGTGATTAGAAATCCTCGCTGTGTGCTCAGAATGTCTTCCCATTTCAGAGGGAAAAAGATGCATATCAGTTCCTCAAGCCACAAGAAAGGGCTAGTAAGTGGATATTGATTGCACTGGTCTAAATAACAAGTTACAACGAGGCGTTCCCAAGGATCGGCTTCCGTAGTCACAGCTGTATTCTCGGGAGCCTGGGTGGTCTAGCAGAGGAACCGGACCACGGACCACGTGCTTACTGTTTGAAGAGCTTTGATCTTACTATGAGGAAGTAAACTAGGCCCCAGAATGTCCTCTGCAGTCTTTTGTGTCTTCTTCTGGATCTTACTTTCTCTATGTTGAATAAAGAAAGACAAGATTTCCAGCCTTCCTTCTCTCCCCAAATATCCCTCCCATCCTCCATTTATTGTAGTTTAAGCCCTTTCTCTTCTGGTTGGATTTCTCTATCCGGTCAGAATGTTCATTTGGCCTATAGCAAGAACTCTTGTCACCTGCCATTGGTCTTCTGGTCTACCTGAACAGTGGCTACAGCCCATTTACAAGGAAATCAAAATTTGGTCATCAGCTACTGCTCTGTCCTTGAAGGATTCCTATTTAGTAGTTTAGCAAATTACTGGAAATTTCTCTTATATACAATGGTTTAGGGGTTGCAAATCCTAAAATAATACATTTAAAGTTGAAGTCCACCTCAAAGCTCAATCACTCTGTGTTTGATTTCTTGAAATGTGTCATATTACTTGAAGATTAAAAGCCATGGAAAACCAAGAGCATAAGGATCTCTAGAATAGCTTGTTTCCTAGCAACCACATTTGTTATTAGTGTTTATCAAAGGTGCTGTCTATAGATGCAGTTTTGACATAATGACTTTCTGAAAGTTTCTTCAGAAAAAAAGAAACGGGTTAAGACAATAACATCTTACTTCCCTAGATGTTTTAATGTATAAAACCTTTGTAACCAAGTCATGTTCCCATTACGTTCGTAAGGCAGGATGGGCCTTAAAATCTCACTCAGGCTGGGGAGACCGCACAACTGGACCCAACTCCTGGATCTTTCTGTCTGTCCCAGAGGCTCATCAGTAGACCAGGGATAATATTAGTCATTAGTGAAAATGTATGTTGTAACAAAAAAAATGGCTTATTATTTGTCTAGCTCAGAGTGAGTGGTCTATGTTCATTACCTACCTCTATCACCCCTTTCTAGATTTACACACTGCTGCTCCTTTGCAAACTTGCCCTTGGCCCTTCTCCCGCTGTCCTTATTATGCATTTGAATTACTCAATTGCCAAATTAAGCCCGTGCTTGCAGCAATAGCAAACCAGAGGTACACACATTTTTTTTTTTTTTGGAATGAAGTTGAGCTTTGCATATTAACGCTTAGAGGTATAATGGGATAATCATACTTTTTTGAACATGCTTGTTCTCACCTCTTGGCTCAGTGTTATTTTCATTTTGAATGATACACACACATTTGAATTATACACGGTGGGTAATTCCAGGTTGGGGGTGTGACAGCGTTTCCACCAGCGCAGAAGGACTGGCCTGGAGGTCAGAGGAGAGGGAGCAGCCTCCGCAAATGGCACAGTTCTGAGTGTGAGAGCCGTGGCAGAACCCACTCGGGCGATAAGGAGAAAGGGGTGGTTCTTGCCTTGGTTTNGATTAAAAGCCATGGAAAACCAAGAGCATAAGGATCTCTAGAATAGCTTGTTTCCTAGCAACCACATTTGTTATTAGTGTTTATCAAAGGTGCTGTCTATAGATGCAGTTTTGACATAATGACTTTCTGAAAGTTTCTTCAGAAAAAAAGAAACGGGTTAAGACAATAACATCTTACTTCCCTAGATGTTTTAATGTATAAAACCTTTGTAACCAAGTCATGTTCCCATTACGTTCGTAAGGCAGGATGGGCCTTAAAATCTCACTCAGGCTGGGGAGACCGCACAACTGGACCCAACTCCTGGATCTTTCTGTCTGTCCCAGAGGCTCATCAGTAGACCAGGGATAATATTAGTCATTAGTGAAAATGTATGTTGTAACAAAAAAAATGGCTTATTACTTGTCTAGCTCAGAGTGAGTGGTCTATGTTCATTACCTACCTCTATCACCCCTTTCTAGATTTACACACTGCTGCTCCTTTGCAGACTTGCCCTTGGCCCTTCTCCCGCTGTCCTTATTATGCATTTGAATTACTCAATTGCCAAATTAAGCCCGTGCTTGCAGCAATAGCAAACCAGAGGTACAAACATTTTTTTTTTTTGGAATGAAGTTGAGCTTTGCATATTAAAGCTTAGAGGTATAATGGGATAATCATACTTTTTTGAACATGCTTGTTCTCACCTCTTGGCTCAGTGTTATTTTCATTTTGAATGATACACACACATTTGAATTATACACGGTGGGTAATTCCAGGTTGGGGGTGTGACAGCGTTTCCACCAGCGCAGAAGGACTGGCCTGGAGGTCAGAGGAGAGGGAGCAGCCTCCGCAAATGGCACAGTTCTGAGTGTGAGAGCCGTGGCAGAACCCACTCGGGCGATAAGGAGAAAGGGGTGGTTCTTGCCTTGGTTTGTATTGAGACGTTAGTTAGGGTTTTGTGAAATAGAAGCTGCACTCACCTGCTTTTAAGTGTTGGCTCTGTCACTGAAGTGCTTTCGGCTCTAATAGTCTATGACTTCTAATTTCTATTTGCAATAATATCAAATTTTGTATTAGATTATTAGTAGCAAGTAGGGAAGAGGGACTATGCAAAGCAGTGTGACCAGAGTAGAGAAGGAGAAGAGACGGAAGAAGAGCAGATGGATAGGCTAGGAGAAGACGGCCAGGGTGTGACAAGTAGGAAGGGGGTGGGGGTGGGGCGTAGAGAGAGGAGAGGAGAGGAGGGGAGGGGAAGGGAAGGGGAGAGGAGAGGAGGGGAGGGGCGGGGAGAGAAGAGAAAGGGCAGTGAGTGTTAAAGAAATGAGTGCCAAAGAAGCGGAAAGGAGCCAGAGAACACTAGAGAACAGGCTGAGGACACACACAGACCTCATAGCCAGAGAAACCTGTTTTTGCACTTCGCCCCTCCCCTTCCAGCCCTTTAATCTCGGGCAAACTGCTTCCCTCTCCAAGCCCCTGGGTACCTTTCAAGGGCTAATCTTTCCCAGGGAGGATGCAAAAAGTAATTCAGAGCACAAAGGTGTGCTGGCTTAAGAGTGATGATTATAATAGGATAATAATGATAAAAGGCAAAATTAACAAGTTTAAAAAGTAAAAAAAAATAGAAGAGATGAAGAAGAAGTCTGAGGAATGGGAAAGTAGAATATGAGGAATAAAAAGGGAAAAATTGAACACGAACAAGGTTAATTTTGTTTCAAATGCCAGGGGACCTAGTTAAACCTCTGCCCCCAACCTTCTTCAAGTTTCGTCTTTCTCTTCCCCGGGGCAACACCCCCACGCAATATACTTTTCGTGTACCTGGTCACTGGCTGGCAGAGGTGCTCACTTCTCACTTTTGTGTCCTTCTTGGAGGGACACATTTGTATCTTACCCTGTGCCTTTTGGTACCAGGAGCTGAGATTGAATTAATGACAGGACCCAGGACTGCGTATACGCTCACTCCAACCCCGTGTATCTTTCCAGAAAATGCCCAAAGCGAAGAGTGTTTTTGATTTCTCTCTCCCTCCCCCATCATTAAGTCTTGTTGATTTTACCTCCGAACCACACACTAAAATCCATTTTCTTTAAACTACAGTCTCCCCAGCCGAAGCCACCATTGGTGATCACCAAGATTTCTACAATAACCTTTGTTTCCACTTTTGCCTCCTCTAATCTTTCTCCAAAGATAAATTCATTCCCCCCATTAAAACAGTCCAGTGGTTCCCCGTAGCACTAGCATAAAATCCAAAGCCTTTCTCCTGGTTTCCAAGGCCCTACGCATTTACCTCCACTGACCTTTCCAGTTCCATTCTGCTTTTCTCCATGCCGTTTACCCTCAGGCCACATTGAAGATTTTTTTTCTCCCTGTTTCTTTTAGTCACCAGGTTTTGTTTTTTTTCCCCCTTTAGGGCCTTTTGGATGGCTACTTCTTTTATTTCTTATCTTTATATGTCAGACTCTTTCTTGTCATTTCAGATTTTCGCTTGGAAGTCACTCTCTGAGTAGCTTTAGTGTCCGCTCCATGTAAAAGTCATCCAGTCTTTTGGATCCCATTGCCCTATTTTTTTCTGCACCCAGGCACATTCATTCTCACCTTCGTCGTTCTAGTGTGTGTATGTGGGTGTGTGAACATATGAATAGGCATGTATGTATGTCTCCTTGTCCCCAGAATTTCAGCTCTAAGAGAGTAGAGGCCTTGCCTGACTCATTCCCAGAGTCTCTTTCCCAGTGTCAAGAGTGTGTACTGTATATAATAGACACTTAGTAAGTAATCTGTTAAATAAACAATTTAGCCCCTGAATATAGTATTTAAATCCTTGCCAGTATTTAAAATTTTTACAGTGTGGTCATTTTGGGCATAGGGGTAGGGAGTATAAAGGGAATAATTGGTGACAGAAAAAAATACAATAAAAACATTCCTTATAGGTAATCAGCATTCAAGCCATTGATTCAGAAAGACTTCCCCTCCCTCTCCTCATTGGATGAGTTAATGAGTAAAATACACTGTTAGTGATACAAAAGAGTATTTAGAAAAATATTTATATATAAATATATACATGGACTTTGCATGTACAGCTCATATATTGCAACATTCAAAACAGAATCTTGCTGCAAATCAGGGGTGTTAAACGCAGAGACTGTTGGAGGGGAAAATATTTTCTAAATATCTAACAGTTTAAAATGCCAAACCTGGCCAAACCAGATCACAGAATCTTACATACAGGCAATCTGTGATAGACAAAAAGGGGAAATAAAAGAAAAGTCCATCAAGTGTAGCCCTGGAGAAGCAGAAGAAAGACAGAAGGAAGATAAGGGAGGTAGAAAGTCAGAAATGCATCCTTTGTCTGAATCCCAGGCCTGCAGAGGGGTGCCTTGCAGAAGCCTAGGGAATACCCACGCAGGCTTCTCTGGCCCTGCTCCCCCTTTGTGATGACATCCTCCCACAGGGGGGTGCTAGTGCAACACAGAGAGTTGGGCTTGGGGCCTTCAACACAACTGAGGAGCACACCAACACGGTCAGCAGGCCTTGGGATTCTGCAGTCTAGACATATATACGAAGAGTGTGTCTGGGTTCAGTATGCAACCTGGCTTCAGTCTTCCTGTTGCCTGGGTTCTTGAAGAGGGAGTCGGCAGGCCTGCCCCGGGGTCCTGCAGACTTGGCAGGACTCAGGAGGGCTGCAGGCCAGCCAGCCAGAGCTGAGGTGAGGCTGAGTAAGCAGGCAGGGCCGGCCCCAACTGAAAAGAGACTCTAGGTGTATGTGGGCCAGAGGGGTCAAGAGGCGATACCAGCAGCATGTCGTGGAAGAGACCAGCCTGATGACTCTCAGGGGCAGCAGCTAAATTCCCTTCAAAGGGGTAGCCTGACCTTCTCAGTGGCCTTCCTCCTAATACCAGGAGATGATGTCAATGTTTTCCCGTGTCCTAGACACCAACTCTGAAAGAAGCCAGGAGAAGTCTGAAGGACAGAGCAAGCATCCCCAAAAGACCAGGTAACACCTAGATGCCCAGTATAAATTATTGGCTCAGATGGCTCTTAAACTTACCTGAACTCCTATTTCTTCCTTCCTTCCTTCCTTCCTTCCTTCTCTCTTTTTGTCCTTTTCTGTTTTATCCCTTTCTTTTTCTCTCTCTTACTTTTTCTCATGCTGTGTAGCAGGTAAAAGATTTAATGAAGATCAGAGAGTAGTATTAGGGAAACTTATGAATCTCTATATATTCTCTACATACCTGAATGTGGTGTGAGGCACTGTTGTATAATCCATTCCACAATGTTGAACTGAAACTCCTTCCGCATTCGGATGCCTTCACTGAATACAAAATACCTTCTCCAAAATATGTGAGATTAACAATATTTTCACAGAATTCGATTTCTCAACTTTATCAACGTTTGTGTGGCCATGAACATACGAAAGAATAGATTTAGGAAGACACTTAACTATTTAAATTAAACATTCAGTTCAAGAGTGCATGCTTATACAACTGGAAGACTGCATACATGTATTTTAATTTCATTATAGGTTTTCTGATTAGAGAAGACATGCAATTAGAGTAAGTTGAATTATGTACAACCAAATAGTAATAGAAGTAGACCCAATACAAAATCGTTAGCATGCTGTCTGTATATTCTTTTTATAACTTTCTTTTTTTAAGTTGATGTTATAGTAGCTAATTTGTACATTGTGCTATGTACTATGCTCAATTTCCAAGCACTTTAAATATTTATTTAATCATGTTGAGAACATTTCCTTATGCCATTAAAATATCTTCAAAAATTGTTCTTAAGGTATATGTCATATTCAACAATACATAAGTATTATGGTTTATTTGACCAGAGATCTAATGATGGAAAATACACTTATTAGAACTTTTTTACTGTTAGAAATAGTCCAGACCTGAGGTCTTTCCTACTGGTCGAATCTAATATTTTTATCTGTTTAACACTTTAATGTAAGTTTCTAAACTTGTGAATATTATCTTCAGTTTCCTTCAGTGCCAAATTGTGAACTCTCATAAAGTAAAATCAGAAATTGGTATTTGTGATATGTTAAAATATGAAGAGACTGGGTTTGGATTTTTTGGATAATAAAAACAGTACAAATGGGAAAAAAAGACATAGTCTGTTTATACATAACATTTTTATGCATATTACCCCATTAGTCAAGATATGGTCACTTTTTAACCAGCTCACATGAGACTGAAAGTTTATTGTTACGGATTCATCTGTTACCATCTATTACCACTTCAAACAAGATGGCCTTTGCTTATTCCCCAAAGGTTGTGAAGTATCTGCCTTGAGCTTCTACATCAAAGAAATGAGATTTGACAGGCTTTAAAATTTGAAATTAGTTACAAATATGATCTTTCCAGCATTTATGTTGATTATTTTTCAAATTAAGTTTTAACATGCTTATGAAAAGATCATTTATATTTTTGTTTTTTAATTCAGATGTATGACGTCACACGCTTCAATGTTTAAAAGCTAAAAAAAATCTTCAAAGAATGAGTATTTTCTCTTTTTCTTTTTTGGTGTGGAGTTTTGATGATTCAAAAATGACTCATGCAGCTTTAAAAAATTATGATAGTATGTCAAATATGCAAACAGTCTTGTGGATTAAAAAGTAATCAATTCACAAAATGCTAACTCTTGGGGCCTTTTGTAAAAATATTTTGAGTTCATTTGGATAACTGAACGGATTTAAAAGGGAGGTAAATTTCTTTAAAAAATATCCAAGAAGTCCTTTTTTTCTCTGATTAAAAAAATGGTTGTCCTATAATTAGTTGTAACTATTGAGGTTAAACCTGAGACTCTGGCTCAGGCTGTTTCCTTGGAAACAGAGTATTTAGGAAGTAGTCAAGGGGTAGGTGTGATAAAGAAGGAATTATTAGTATTTGCTTTATTTTTAAAGGGGAATGATCTTGAAGTTTTAGAAGATTTAATTAAGCACTAATTTTTCATTCTAAAAGTATAAATTATAAGGCAGTTTGAAGTAATTTTACAGTATAATAATAGATGCTAACAATCTTCAAGATAATATTATGATTTTAATGGTAACACCCTCTCTGCTCAGCCAATACACAGTTTCCGTTCAAACTACCCAGGTCTCTGACAGAGTTAGTTGTCTACGCCTGTTTGGAAGGCCGGAAGTTACTCTCTGAGAATCAAAACATCATGCTGGAAACCAAAGACACAGGTAGGAATGTGGACTTTGAAGGGAAGAGATGAGTCCTGTGCATTAAACAAAGAGAAATGGCAGAGGTTTGAATAGCCACAGCCTTTGTTTTTCAAGTACCACTTCAGATCGGTTTAAACATCTTGAGATGTAGACGTGAGACGTGATCGGCTCATGAGGGGATTTGTTGAATAGTGTGGCTAATACCTTAGTCATTCTACAACATTTACATGTAGGTAGAACACACTGGGGAAAATGACGATGGTATTAAGCTTCAAAAAGGGCAATTTGAGCCCTGGCTGGTGTGGCTCAGTTGATTGAGCATAGGCCTGTAAACTAAGGGACCGTGGTTCGATTCCCAGTCAGGGCACGTGCCTGGGTTGCAGGCCAGTTCCCAGCGGGGGACACATGAGAGGCAACCATCCATTGATACTTCTCTCCCTCTGTCTTCCCCTTCCCCTCTAAAGATAAATGAATGAAATCTTTTAAAAGGGGGGGCAATTTGAAGGAGGTCAGGAGAGCCAACATAGAAGCCCTTGGCCAGAAATACATCATAAAATCTTTAAGCCAGTGTTCATAATACGTAATTAGATGTGGGATTGGCTGATCCTACATCTTAAGTGATTGTGGATTAGGGAATTGTTCAAGTGAGGTCACAGGAGGCTTGTTTAAATCAAAGGCCTATTTTAAAATCCTTTGGTATTTTAAAGCAAAATTTGATGATCCTAAAAGCATTTATTCACTCTTTGAAAGTTTATTACAACATTCACTATGTGTTGGGTACTGGTCAGAAATTTTGAGATATAACAAGTAGAAGATATAGACCCTGATTTCAAAAGAGGATGAATACACCAGAAAACCAGTGAATGTAACAGAATCAGGGAAGACTTTTAAAAAGTATGCCAATAAATTGGATAAACTAGGAGAAATGGATAAATTTCTAGAAACACACACCAAGAAAGACAGAATCATGAAGAAATAGAAAATCTGAACTGATTAACTACAAGTAAGGAGATTGTGTCAATCAAAAACCTCCCAATAAACAAAAGATGAACTTGGTTCTAGAAGCAGGAGGAGTCCAGCAAGGTCCCTGAAAGAGAAGAAAAGACAGAGAAGGTCAAACTACATCCTGGAAAGAGTTCTGGGACACGAGCGGAAGTTAGCCAGACGGATTGGGGTGAAGGAGCAAGAAGATCTTATGCAATGGACTGAAGCACTGGAGACCTCGGCTGGTTTGGAGGAATGTAACGTTAATATGGCCGGGGAGGAGGGTCATAATATGTGGCGGCAAGATAGAACATGAAACTGGAGAAATATGCAACTGAAGAGCCTTTATTCTTGCCAGTAGCTGAATTCCATCCTGAAGGCTGTGGGAAGCCACTGGGAGTTTCTCAGCGAGACGGTATTCTGACCACAGCAGGGAGAAGAGATGAAAAAATTCACGGTGGAGGCAAGGACACCAACTCGGAGACTATTTCAGCAACGCAGGTGAAGAATGATGAGGCAACAGGTACATCCTGCTTAACCAGTTCCTGTGGATTTTCTATCCACCAGGTCATGAGCACTTGAAGCTACTTTTTCTACCTCTTCAGAGAGTAGCTGTGCTAATTATAATAACTCTTCTCTATGGAGCTCTTTCCATATGACAGACACCATCTTGGACTCTTTACGTGTTACCAGGTATGTCAGATGCATGACACCCTGGTGAGAAAAGTACTGTTGTTGTCTCTCTTTTAGAGAGAGAAAAAAAAGAAACACAATGGTCACAAAGCAGATACGTGACAGAAGCTTGATTCAGAGTCTGTTTTGACCAATTTGACATACTGTCTCTTTGTTCCCATTACTGTGTTTTTGTTATTGATTTAAGACACACAGAGAGAGAGAGAGACTTGATTGTTGTTCCACTTATTTATGCATTCATTGGTTGATTCTTGTATGTGCCCTGAGTGGAGATGTATCCCTTTCTGTATCAGGGCAACACTCCAACCAATTGAGCTCCTCGGCCAGGGCCTCATTACTGCCTTTAGTAACGTAACTCTGAGTAATTTCTCTCCTTTGTTCTCATTACTGGCCTCAGCTCCATTTTGATTTTGTTTCGGCTTAATGAGCTTTCCGTCACCCACACTCCACAGTGTTCAAGTTCCTGCCCCTGGACTCGATTCTCAGCCGAAGTTGCAGCCTCCAATTAAGACTCGATAGCCTGAGCAGTGGAATGGAAAAGAAAAGACAGAAAACTGTACTTGAACAACAAGTAAATAAAAATGGAAAGAAAAGAAAGGGTGATTTTTAAAACTATTTATGAGTTGGAATTTGTTGACTAAATGCATCTATTGGGTTAGAGAGAGAACAAGTACAAAGATGTCATACCACTGTTATTGGTTAAGTCAATAGTCAGTGTTTATTATTACGATTAAAAAGATCATTTACTATGACCCATATAAGGAAATGCTGTGAATGCTCTTTCTAGCACTCCTTCTCTTTCCTCGGAGGTTAATAATTGCTTATTTTTTACTTGCTTAGTTTCCTGTGTATCTATCACTACGTTGTTCCTCTAGCAGAAGTATAAATCTTTTCTCAGTGCATCCCCATGAGGGAATCTGTCAAGTTTTTTTCGTGTTTGTTTGCTTGAGGACCCTTCTTCAGCCTTTCTTACACTGGCTCTGAATCACACCATTTGCTCTCTAACTCTCTCTGCTATCTGAAGTTCTGGGGGCTTCTTTTACAAACTTTCCAGGAATTGTTTTTGCCTCACTCCTATACTCTGTACCCTATGTCTTCCAATTTCTTAGTCTATTTCTCAGCTTTGTTGGAGCATCTCACCCCTGCAGCTGCTGAGAAAGAGTTCAAGGAAACTGGGCAGAATCCCCTTTGTGTTCCCATATTAATAATGGACATGCATTCTGATGACAGTCCTCTGACCTGATGGAAAGTCTCATGCTATGCTCCCTGGCTTTTAAATGTTTTGAATGACACCTCAGCATAGGAGGTAAATATTCGGAGAATTTGCATGTTTGACAATAATTATTCTATAGTGGCATATGATTAGTTTAGCTAGGTATCGAATTTTCATTTGGACGGCATCTTCAATCAGAAATTTGAAGTTATTGCTAACTTATCTTCAAGTTATGGCGTTAATATTTATAAGTCCAATGTCATTCTGAATTTTGATTTGTTGTATGTGACCAATTTTTTCTTTTTTGGAATTTTGTAGGTTTTCTTTTTTTCATTATTCTGGCAGTTTCTTAGCTCTTTTAATTTATTGAGTTGTGCACTCTGTGAGCTTTTACAGTTTGATGAATTTTGGCCTTCAGTTCTGGAAATTTTTCGTATATTATTTCTTTAAATTTTTTTTCTGTTAAAATTTTGTGCATTCTCTTTTTCTGGAATTAGTATTTTCACACTAGCATGCCTAAACTAACCCTCTGTCTTATATTTTCTTTCCTATTTTCTATTGTTTTTGTATGTCGTTACACTTTCTGAGAAATATCCTCAACTCTATCTTCTTAAATTTCTCTGCAATTTTTATTTCTGTTACCAGAAAATTTTGATTTTCAAGAGTTTCTTTTGGTTCTCTGAATGTTTCTTTTTATAACCTCCTGTTTTTATTTTGTGCAAATCTTCTCCTTTTTTTATTACTATATTACTAAATTTTCACTTAAAGAGATAGGTTTATTTCCTTTTTTCCAGCTTTGCTGAGGTGTAAATGATAAACAAAAACTGCATGTTTTTTAACATATACTATCATGGCTTTATATATGTATGCATTGAAATAATTACCACCATCAAGCTAATTAAACACACCAGTCACCTCACCTAGTTCCCTCTCTTATCTCTCATAATAAAAGTTATGGTTTCTCTGAAAATTTCTTATGGTCTCTGGATTGTCTCTGTTTGCCTGATCTTTGGCTTTTTATTGTTCTAGTCTTTTTTGTGTTACAGGATCCCCTCATATGTTCGATAGTCCCTGGTGGTCCATTGATACGAGAATAGCAATGTGTGTATATGGTTGGGAGATCTTGTGGAGCGGTGGGTTTCTGAATGGCAGCCTCCTAATCAGGATCAGGCAGATAATGGGCTACAGACTTTTTCTCTTGGGCTGTCAGCTTCTCCATGGAAGAATTCCTTACTCCTCGTCCTAGGAAAGTGGCTTGACCTGCTCCCAGCATTCTGGGAGCCAAGTAAGGGAAGGGAGAGTTTCTTTAAATTATTGGGTTGGCCAAAAAGTCCATCTGGTTTTTTCCATAGAATAAAAGACACGTTTGCTTCATTTTCACCAACAACTTTATTGATTTGGACATTTTGAGTATGTCAGCTATCTCCCGAATGGCAGAATGTTGATGATTCTCAGTGTCTCGATGTGATCGCCATGGAGACATTGAGACATCTGATGCTCTACCTGACTGTGGAGCATCACCATCCAGTGAGAAGGCTCCAGTACGACGTTTCCCAAACGATTTTGGACACGTCGGATCAGTCACAGCACCTTCTCCATACACTGCACACATGGCGGTTTGCACTTCAGCTCCAGTTTTACCTTTCTGGAAATAATAAATCATAGTACGGTGAAAGAGTTGGGCAGTTTCTTCTACCTTCAATATTAACATGGCTACATAAAAATTCACCAACTTTGATAAGTTTTTAAAAGATGCACGCTGATATGACAGCTGTCGCAATACCATCGGACAAAGTTGTTTCAAATGACATTAAAGACGAGTCAGCACTACTAGAACCATCTTACGGGGAAAAAAACCAAATGAACGTTTTGGCCAACTCAATACCTTTAAAGTAGACAGAGTCTTCTTATATTTGATCTGTGTTTCCTCTGATTTGTTGGGATTGGTGAGATTTTCTTCATGAACAGTTGTTTGGACAATTCCTGTAAACTACGGCTCTAAAACCATCCTTGTGGATGATTAAATCACTTTTTCAACCTGCCACAAAGGATGGAAATTCACTGCTACACTCTGGGAAGAAGGCTTTCTTTTAACACACCTTTGTTGCCTGAGGGAAGTACCTGCCACGAATTAGCATACCATATTAGCTAGTCATCTCTACTCCAGTCCCGCTGGGAGAATGGCATGCAGACCAGGCCACTTTTGAGTGGGAGGAGATCAGAGGAAGTATGCAGTACATGACATACTAGCCTTCATTTCCCCGTTGGAGTGTCACAACAGAGGGTCCTGGGACACAGGAGGCACCGGGGCCATAGGATTCCAAACGGAAATGGAGAATGAACACACAGAAACACAGCAGAAGAATTCTCCCTTCACAATATTCTCAAAGGAAAGCTCGAATTATCAGCTGGCGATATCTGGAAAGGTAAGAGCTCAAAGGTGGCCAGAGAGGCCAGAGGCCAGTAGAATGTATCTAAGAAGATCTTGGAGATGAATCTTCTTGAGGAGACTTCTGACGTATGAAAAGTAACATGCTGTGGGGAGTGACATGACTGAGAAAAAAAAATCACTGTTGCCAGGTTATGAGCATTTCTTGTTGTAATCTAAGAAAGCCATTGGGTTCACATGTGCTTCTGCAAAAGGAATCAGTGAAATGAGGTTCTACATGAATCATTCAAGCTAAAATACCCGCTTTACCTGAAATAGCTGAAATATTCCGATGTGAGACAAAGTGTGTCAGTTTTGCATTTTAAAAAGCTTCTTTGCTATGGATAATTGCCTCTGTGTGGGGTGTGTGTGTGTGTGTGTGTGTGTGTGTGCATTTCATGTGGATACAACCAAAGAAAATATAGAAGTGGGTGGCACACAGTTCAGAAAATTCAGAAACTGACCGAGTCCTAGATGTGAGATGGTTGGCTGAATCACCTTGGTGAGGAGGCTGCAGAATCCAATGCTTAGAACAATCTTTGCTTCCCTGGGTAATTCCAACAAGCTTGGGCTTGCTGCCTACTTTCTAGGGAGTATGTGGTTTGGACACCCAGCTGCTGTGTACAGGGATGCAGTTTACTCAGAAAGCCAGGGCTTGCTACAGGTACAGCTGAACACCGGGTCAGGAAAGAAGAGGACCAAGCTACTGCTGAATCCAGTCTTCCCGGAGCTGGGATCAGAGGCCACTCTCTGTTTTTCAAAACATCCAAGCCAAGCTTCAACCCCATTGAAGGGAGGGTCATTTAATAGTCAAGTGTCCAAGCTGAAATCCTTCTCTGGTAATTACATTGCTTATATTTAAAATTCTTTGCAGCTTCCAATAGAAAAGCTCCAACTTCCTCTTTCTGTAATGTCTTTCCACCGTATACCCTTGTCATTTATTGTGTTTGTGAGTTGTATAGTGTTGTGGTACAGTGTTTAAATACCAGCTGTTTTATAAGACAGATTGGGTTATTATTTGATTTGGGGAAACTTTAAAAATTAAGGGTGGTAAGGGATTATAAATTTGCAAGTATTACACTATAGCACTTACTTACAATAGTTTTAAATTGGGGAATCAGACATTATATTATTGAGGCTCTGCTTTCTTACCCATACAGATTTATCTGAATACTTTAAGTAAGGATTTTAAAAATTATGTACAGAAAGGATTTTGAAAGGGGAAAAAATTTTAAAGTACTCCTAATTTGATGAAGCTGTAAGATAAGTCTTCCTACAAAGCCAAGGTCTGTTGCCTATTTTACTCGTTTTCAAAGTGTAGATTTTATACATGGGTACCCCCAACCACACATTCCCATGAACCAGAAGTTGCAGACAAACTTATGTGTCCTTTAAATTTTTCCAAAACACTATTTATTGAATCTTAGCATTAGCTATATTTTTAGAAAAAAAATATAAAGCAAGAAATTGACTTATGCATCAAATTTATAAACTGAAATGCATGAAATACATTCAATGGAACATTTAGGACCTCAAAATCAAAGTTATTTCTTTAGTAATAGTCATCTGGCTACTGACTAGAGCTGAGTTATGACTTAATGTTTGAGGGTCACATTAAGTGAGAAATTAGGTGCCCACGAGCCAAATGATGAAAGGGACTTTTTCTAGGCAAATAATTTTTCATGTAATTAACTAGCAAGTGTCTTCTTCTAAGACACTACTTTGTTTTTACAAATACTACACATCTTTCTATGATGGACAATTTTGAATGACTTGCACTAGTAACCCATGTACTGAGGTGGTGTGGTTCTTAAAAAGTGGTCAGTCTTTGGAAGAAACGTTGAGAAGAAAGATGTCTCTTCTGAAATTTCAAAGGAAAAATCACCACCTTCTTTTCTTTCTGTGCCAACTGCTCTAAACTGAGTGTAAATTTGGCGACTACTGGATTGTTGATTGTTTTTGGCATGGGGCCAGGGTGGGCCAGTGTATACAGATCATGCCTTGTTTTTTCTTTTTAAAAAAGATTTTACCTATTTATTTTGAGAGAGAGGAGGAGGGAGGAAGGGAGAAAGAGAAACATCCATGTGTGGTTGCCCCTCATGCGCCCCCTACTGGAGACCTGACCCACAACTCAGGCATGTGCCGGTGTGCCCTGACTGGGAATTGAACCAACCACCCTTCGGTTCACAGCCCGCCCTCGATCCACTGAGCCACACCAGCCAGGGCTTGNGTTTTTTCTTTTTAAAAAAGATTTTACCTATTTATTTTGAGAGAGAGGAGGAGGGAGGAAGGGAGAAAGAGAAACATCCATGTGTGGTTGCCCCTCATGCGCCCCCTACTGGAGACCTGACCCACAACTCAGGCATGTGCCGGTGTGCCCTGACTGGGAATCGAACCAACCACCCTTCGGTTTGCAGCCCGCCCTCAATCCACTGAGCCACACCAGCCAGGGCTTGCCTGTCATTTTTAAACCCTGGCTCTTAACTCAGGATTCCCCCCCCCCCCCCGAAACAGCAGTCTGTTGAGAGTGCTGGCAAACATAGTCCGACAAGGCAAAAAGGTGTGAAAGACACTCTTTGCTCTTCTCTGTTTGTGTTGTGTTCATAGGACCGTCTTTCATTTTGTTACTTAAGTCCAAGCTTTAGGTTTCACCTGATAAAGAGTTTTACTCTAAATCTGATCAGAAAAAAATGGATCATTCTGAAAAAGTTCTGTGTATCTCAAGGTAGGGAAATCATGACAACGTAAATGTTGAATTAAAAAAAGGCCATTTAAAAAGAATTTGTATGATATCATTTGTGTAAGTCTTAAAGTGCTTTATATTTTTATGGACACACACATCCATTGGAAATATATGTTCACCTTCACGACAAGGATGGCCACATACTCCAGGAGAATGGCTGTTTTGGGGGAGGGGGAAAGAAGAAAGAAACGGGGTGGACGGGGTGGACTGGAGCTGTGGTTGAGAGCTGCTTCGCAACAGTGGAGTAACAGATACCTAAAGCAACTATGGGAAAATGTCAATGCTTTTAAAAATCCAGGTTTAGGCTATTTTCTGCTCTTTTGGACTGTTTAATAATTAAACGTTTACAAAATTTATATTAAAAAGGCCTCTGAGGTTGCTGAAATACTTGAGGCCATTTCAATGAGCCTTTATTAAGAAACTACAGTGTAACAGGCATTGGGGACACAGACATGAAGCTGACATGGTCCCTACCCTAAGGAAGTCCGGCAGGAGGGACAGAGATGTAACAAACTTCCACAGGAAAGCGTGGTGGCCAGAGTCCCGTTTCACACTGTGGCATCCAACTGGAATGATTAACTCAATGATGACTCTGCTAGACAACAATGGAGAAACCTAGGCCAGATTAATGACAAAAAGTCATGATGAATGAAGTTAAAAGATGACTTCCTTTCTTATTTACTCTTTCAGATGCATCATTAACAAACTATTCACAGAGAAAGATCCTCAGAATGTAACTGGCAAGTGCCCCCATGTAATTCATTTAAATAAATAATTACTATGTACTTTAGCAGATGTTTCCTTGGTGGTCCCTTCCAAGTCTGTCTTTATGGCCTTTTTTTTTTTTCATAGAAATACTGTCTTCTCAGATAGATCATCAAATCTTTAGAGAGAGGGCTGCCTGGTTTTCATGTTTCTACTGCCCAACCTCTGGAGTTTTTAGCATATTCCCATATAAACAGTAGTGATGGTTCGTGGGTTTAAAAAGATTTTATTTATTTATTTTCAGAGAGAGGGGAAGGGAGGGAGAAAGAGAGGGAGGCACTGACGCCAGAGAGAACCATTCATTGTTTGCTTGCCTCTTGCACTGGAGACGAACCTGCAACCCAGGTGTGTGCCCCGAATGGGCATTGAACTGGCGACCTTTTGCTTTGCAGGATGACACCCACCCAGCTGAGCCACGCTAGTCAGGGTGATGGTTCGATTTTTACCGATGGTCTACTATGTAGTATGGAACCATAATAAAGAGATACTTAATCCCCAACTCAGTAACAGGGGCCAAGGGCAACAGGGAGACACCTGGAGTTAAGATCCCCACTGTCCGAAAGGTGCAGATACAGTGCACAAAGACTGTAGTGCCAACGACGAAAACGGGGCGGATGGCATCCATCCTCTCAGGCCAAGGAATCACTACAGTTAATTACTAAGAAGGTTGGCAAGGCACACTGGGATCTGAACAATACCCTGTTCGTTCCCCTTCTTGAGAAAATATGAATGGAAAACACTAAAGTTGGGTTTCTACCCAACTTTCCTCCAGAGAAAAACCACCACCAAACTTAGCCTTCCCCGTGGGGGTAGAAATAAAAACAGGGGCAAAATCCAATTTATTCTATTTGTAGCTGTACTTGGCCAGTAGTAACGCTAACAGATTCTCACCAGTAATTAGTAGAAATAGAACAATAAATATTTGACCTCTCGGTTTTAATTAAAACGAGCACGATGTGATCCTGAGGTGATAGTAATGAGAGAGATCTTTGATAAACCAGCAGAGAGGGGACAGGTAGAAGTCTGAGTCACAGGGGTAAACACACACACGACACCTGTTGGCTCCATAGAAAACTCATTTTCTGGGGTCCTTACTGTGTTTATGTGTTATCTGCATGCACTGGTCTCCACAGCAACCAATGACTAAGGCTTACAAAAGTTTTGCTCGAATCAAAAATATGTTTATGTAAAAGAAGTTTCATGTGTGTACAGAAAACAACATTTTTACAACAAAAGGGGGAGAAACAAATAAACCCAGAAGCATTTAAAGCAATCAAGGTCACTTAGGAGACAGAAAGTAAAGTCAACACAATCCATGGGACAGACAGTGGCAGACAGTAAGGGTCCAGAGCGTTGGGGCCACATGGCAATCTAAGTCTGTGCACGGCAGCGAAAGTGGCAATGAGGACAGACCTTCGTGCCCCTCGCCAGGCTCCCGCTGGAGCCTGTGAACCCACCTGTTGTCCCCCTTTGTAACCTAACTGGATGCCACGTACCCACCCTTTGTTGGTGGCATCCAGGTAAGGACATTTCCTACGTCAGGGACTATGGGAAAGGCTCCCTGTTCAGATCTACAGAGTCCTTTTCTTTCCCGAATGGAAAGGCTGGAAGTTGACTCTTTTTTTTTTCAGCCTCAGTTACCTGATTCCTCCCTGGGTCCCACTTGCTGGTTTGGTTCCTAAAAGTGAGCTTCCATGTTTGCTGGGTAAACCCTGGAAGATAATAGGTTTTTTTGTTTTTATTTCACCTCTTATCTCAGACCCCACTTCCTTTCTTCTGTCTCTGTGGGTTTTTTTTTTTTTTTGCTAACAATGAGAATAATAGTATTAATAGGGACTAACTATATTTCACACACGTTTCTGAATAGTTTTTAAGTGTTTCCTTTTTGAGGTCTCATTAACAAGTTGAGGTTCGTATATTTTTTATCCTATTTCAGCTAATAAGTGGCTGAGCCTAGACTCGCATCTAGGCAGCTCACAATCTTCACAACAATATATGATCAGGTAACTCTCCTGAGCACGTTACATTAATTGTCCAATTCTGTATTTTTTTTCATCTTCTGAAGTATGAAGTAGCAGATTTCATTGGACCTTGGGGCCAAGCTTAGCTTTTCTCATATCTTGTTTCTAATTTAAATTACAGTTTCAGGGATTGTGTGGTATGGAAGTTTCTACGCTGGTTTTAATTATTTCCCCAGTGGGCGCTTTGACAGTTCATAGATGTATTTGCATAATTGGCTATGTTAGTCCTGATGCGAAGCTGACATGTCTGTGATTCTCAAGGTCTGAGAGAAGCTGGTAGAGATTGTGACAACCATGAGTTAACATTTTGCCCTCTGTTATTACCTAATTATGTACATTAATTACCTCATGGAAGGGTGTGTAGTGGTGATGGCTGAGAAGGTCTGTATTTTCAGTGGCTGTTTAGGAAAGGTCTGACGTGCCCTCTGTAACCCTGGAGAATACAGGACGTGTAAGTGAATCCATCAAATTTGCAGCGTGGTGCACAGAAACCTGGGCGGTGAAGGGCTGCTTCCTGGGTAATGTAGCACAGCACCTGGAGCTCCAGGGAAGGAGAGCTGATGCAGTAAAGAGAGTCCCCATGTGTGACTCAGCAGGAAAGGTAAGTATTCAGGGCAACAGGCTGAGGAACAGGGTGAAGAGAGTAAGACCAACATGTGAAAGTGTGAGGTGCATCCTGTCTTTATTTCAAATTTTGAACTTTTGTTTAGCATGGATTTTTTTGCATTAATATTAATGTAAAACTATCATATGAAAATATTTATACTGATTACTGTGTTTTTGACACCCCCTTAAATTTTGCTCTAAGTAAAGCGCTTCATCCTCCTCGATTTTCTGCTGGGGGGTGTTGCAGGATTGCACTTGAACTGACGTGTTTCCATGCTTATTATCACCCAGTAAATGGAGTTATTGCATTGTGTTGTAGTTGTGACCTCACAGGTCACTTCTGATGCTACCTTAACCCAGAGGCTGCCGTCAGGGGTCTTGGGGACCCCGTTCAGCCTGCAGACATGTATTATTGCCACTGACATGGTTTAGTTTTGAAAACTGAGTTACCTTCATTTTGCAATGGAAAGGTGCCTTCTAAAACAGTTTGGATATTTGACTTCTTATGAAATTTGGATCTATGCTTTTTCATAGCAGTAATTAACTAGAGCCGACTACACTATCTCCTCAATTTCACCCAGCCCATTTTGTAGATGTACGTTACTGCCTGGTGCTGCTAACATTGAGATTCTGAGCCCTGATTAACTGCAGGATTCTTTCAATAATACCTCTTAAATATGGGCTTTCATTCATTTAAGAAAAATTGACTTTGTGACTAATGTGTAAGATGTGGCTGAGGAGCAAGATGACACGTTACCTTCCCTCTTGTAACTTAATTGTAATCTCTTAGGTAATGCTATACACTGTATTATAACCTCAAAAAAGGTATATCCAAGTCCTAACCCTGATACCTTAGCATATAGCTTTATTGGGTCTTTACAGAGGTAATCCCGTTAAAATGAGGTCAATAGAGTGAGCCCTAAGCCAATAAAGGCTGGTGCTTTTCAAAGAGGAGGACACTGGGCATCAGAGACAGACACACACAGAGGGGAAACCACGTGAAGACACACAGGCAGACAGTGGCTGTGGGACTGGAACAGTGCGTCTATCATCCAAGGAATGTCAAGGATTGCGGGCCAACACCGGAAGCCAGAAGCCACGAGGGAGGCTTCTCCCCGGAGCTGCCTGAGGGAGCGTGGCCCTGCTGATACCTAGACTTTCAGCCTCCAGAGCTGAAATCATAAATTGCAGGTGCTTTTAGCCATCCAAGAATTTGGCATTTCATTACGGCAGCCCTAACAGGGCTCAACGACATACCAGTTTGAACCAGTTGTTTAATAACAATCGTGACCAGAATCATGAAGGGTGAGTACAGAGTATGCGGGGAGTGCATCCTGGTGTGATGGCTGATCTCGCGGGGAAGTTAGAAGGTTTGGGGGCCTTTTTGGAAGAACGCATACTTTAGCTGAGGTCTGTAAGATGAGTAGGCGTTACTTTCTAGTCCTGAGAGAAACAGAAACAGCCCAGACCAGAAAGACTGGTATGTGCAAAGGCTCTAAGGGAAGAAAGAGCAAGATATATTCAAGAAACTGCAAACCAGCTGGTGGCTGACTTGTAGATGGAAAATAGTGGAGCCTGGTGAGGTGGCTCTATTCCGTAGGGTGTATTGACTGACTTCGGAAAAGTTATTTAAGGTCTCTGAGAATAATGATCGTACTTACCTCATAGGGCTGTCATGAGGATTAAATGAGATAGTAACTGAAAGAGGCTTACAGGAATGGCTGGCATATATGGCTCCATAGATGTTACCTGTCGTTAGGATTCCTGTTTCTGTTACCATCAGTATTACCAAGGCAAGGATGCTCGGGGCCTGAGCTCCCCTTAGTATGTTGATCCCTATCCTGAAAGCAACAGGAAGTTAATATGTGCTTTTAATCAGGGCTTTCCCTTAACCACATTTTATTTTTAAAAGACCCCTCTAGCTGCAGAGTGGAGAATGGACTGGAGATCAGCAGAGAGGAGGATCACTGGAGAAAGTCCCCAGGGGATAGGTGTTGGTGGTGGCAGTCTGCTTCGGGCACTTTGTAGAATTTGGAGCGATCACACAACCATCTTCACAAATTTTGAAATCCCACACAATCCTGCTTTCTTCCATGTTTTAGGGTTTTCTTCCAGAATAAATATGCCCTGGGTGACGCATGGATTATTATCTCAATTCTTCCATACACTTAGCAGGGTGGCCTTGGGCAAGTCTTGCCAGTGCTCATGGAATCAGAGACACAAAACAGATACACGGGAACACCAGAATAGTACATGGTGAAAGGAAGACTTTGGGTCATCAAACGCACCCAAACGTGTCTCTAGGAGATTCTAAGCACTCATATTCTCTACCCACTTTTTCATTGCCTTAATGTCTTGTGACTTCGTTTTAGAAAAGAAATGGAATTGCTTTGCTTTTCACAAAGCCGCATTCACTGCTATTGGAAGTTGTGGTCTCAGGTGAGGGCAAAATGATGGACTGGCAAATGTTCACAAGGAATGCAAGTTTTAAATAAAGTACTGGATGTGCTGAAAATTCATTAGGTAATGAAAGCAATCAAGAGAAATGGAAAATGCTCTAGTTCTTGTCTGGATTAATGATTGATTTTAATACAAAGTATCATATTTAATATGATTGGTTTGCCCAATATTGGCAGGCTTAAAAATTACCTAATGAATCCATCGTCAGTGGAAGATTCACCTGTGATACCAGAGGTGGAAAATGTTAAAGTGTAGAAACATATCCGCCAAATATTCATTTCCTAGTGACTGTGACATTCAGCTTTGAAAAGGGAAAGGCCGTCTAGGGCAGAATTTCTCTGGAAACTAAGGAAATTCTAATGTTTTCTGCATGTGTTATAACAGAGTACCATTTTATAAGGATTTCTTTTTTTTTACAATGCCCTTATTCATTATCTTATTCCCTGCTGAACAAAAGTCTGCATGAATATTAACTTATTTTTAATAAACCCTCTTGTGTGCTCTGATTAAAGCACTCACATTTAAATGCAAAAGATGGTGTTTTGACTTACATGAATTTTCAGAACTAAAAAGACATCACATGGGACTAAGAAATGCCATTATAAAAGAGATTCTTGTTTACATTTTTAAAAAATCTTATCTTTCTTCATAGTTTCCTGCATCTGTGTTTAAAGTGAGCAATACACAAAACCATTTAAAAAGATGTTGCCGAGTGCTATATATGTTAGGGTGATTTTAATTTCTTTTCACCAAATGAACTGCCTGATTATGATGACTTTTGCACAGTTTTAGGCAAAAACTTTTTTCTTGGGTCAAGGTGAGGTAGCTTCATCAAAAGTCTTCTCAGCAACCCAGTGATGTTTAACTAACTGGGCTTAGACATGATTGTCCTTTTGTCATTCTTTCCTTGTTTAAACTCCGTGATGACAGAAATTTGGGCTACCTTCTTTTCTACTGTACACCCCTAAGTGCTCAAAAAGTCCCTTCCTGGTTCACACAAGGTGCCTAACACATGCTACTTGAATGAGTGAGGAAATACACAAGTAGTTCTCATGCCGGAAATGACTTCGTGCAGGTAGGTGGTACTGGGCAAGGGGAGACCTTTTGAACTGTGCGCCCTTGAGACTGAGAACGAATGCTGATATGTGCCGGTGGTGGCCACAATTTGCCAAGTGACTTGGCAGGGGACCTGCGTTGCCCAGTAGCCCAGTTTCTCACTGGTGCCAACTGGCCTCTGTAACTGGGAGCTGTCAGAGTACAAGGAACCCAAAGCCTGTTTTTTTTAATAATTTTTTAATTTAATTCTTGTTCAAGTACAGCTTTCTGTCTTATATTCCCAACCCTGCCTGCCCCCCCACCCCATGCTCCCCATCTCCCTCCCATTTCCACCCCCCACCCTTAGTTATTGTCCATGTGGCCTTTATACTTGTTCATGTGAGTCCATCCCCTTTTTTCATCCGGGATGTTTAAAGTGTGCGCTCTGAACCCCAGCATCAGCATCTCATGGGAACTTGTTCAGTTCTCACGTCAGTTCTCAGGTCTCACCAAGGGGTGAGGCATCAAAAACTGCGCCGGATGAACTCACCAGGTGATTCAGAGGCATGTTCAAGTTTGCGACCCGCTGCTCCAGGCTCTCTGTCATTGCCCTCTCTATTGCTACGGGCACTGCTGACTGTTACCTCTTTTCTTCCTTTATGTTCTTTCGATGATGTCCAACTTCCCTGCTAATTGGCATATTTTAAGTTTAGGACACAAATACCTCATAGTGTCTAAATCTTGTCCTTTGAAGGGTTGTCCTCTTTTTTTACTTATTGATTTTAGAGAGGGGCACACAGAGAGAGAGACAGAGATCTGTTCCACTTGTTTATGCATTTATTGGTTGATTCTTGTGCATGTAGAATAATGCTTCAACCAACTGCACTGCCCAGCAAAGGCTAGGAATTGCATTCTTAAAGTCATCTGCATAGCTCAGGTCTGGCTGACACTTTATGAACTGGCCTTGGAATTCAAATCTTAGAAGTTATGTTATTATCTATTGCAACATAGCAAATGACCCCAAAACATAGCAGCTGAAAACAGGCACCATTTATGATCTCACAGTTTTTGAGGCTTAGTTGGGTGGTCCTGGCTCAGGGTGTTGCCTAAGACAGGGTATTGCACTCAAGGTGTTGTCTCAGACAACAGCCATCTCTCGGCTTGACCAGGGAAGGATCTGCTTCTGTGCTCACCTACACGGCTCCTGGAAGACCGCGGGAGAGCTGCTTTCAGACTTGCTCACGTGAGCCTCTCCTCGGGGCTGCCTTAGGACATGGCAGCCGGCTTCCACCAGAGGTGTCAGTCCAAGAGGGGACGAGAGAGCACCGAAGAGGGAAGCCAAGGTCTTCTTATAATCGAACCGTGGAAGGGATGGGTAGTACCATCACCATCACTCGTTCTGCATTCCATTCATTAGCAGCTCATGAAGGGAAGAGCATAGCCCAAGGCCATGAATACGAGGAGGCAGGAATCATGGGTCAGTTTTAGAGACCCCCATATAAGCCAATTCTTTCTCACTTTGTTCAGTTTTTAATATTGCGATGTGCCAAATGGGACTCTTGATTTCTAGTGTCAGAAATCTTGACAGAAACTGGCTTATCCACAGAAAATGTGTACAGTATGGTGTCGTGTGATTTAGGCGACTGAGTAAATGTTGTCACCTGGATCTGGTCGTCCTGGTTCTGCTTGCTCTGCCTTGGCTCCGTTCTCAGGTAGCTCGTTCTCTGTCATTGCCATCAAAGTCTCCAAGGCTTCTGGGGTCAAGGTTAGTGGAATAGCATGGAAGTGTCTTTTCCCAGAAACTCTGGCATAAATTCCATTGGCTGAGTGGTTCGTAATCCCATGCCCAAACCAGCTGGGAGATAAGAATCATGCCTGTGTTGGCTGAGACCCAGAACACACGCTGCACCCACAGTCAGGGGTGAGCCCCACGAGCTGTGAGAGGGGAAGGTTAGTGCCCTTCAAGGGACATCAGGCAAGCATTTCACTCAAGTGCTGCCTGTACTGTCTCCCCAGAGTTTACAGTCAACTGGAACCTATCGGAAAATGCCCACCCTCGCCCTCACCATCGACCTCCCTACCCACTGGATCACAGAGCCCTGTGGATCTCCTACCATCTCTCATAGACATCCAAGTCACCGTGAATCTCTGGCCTGATGTAATAATATCTAAAGTCACTGTTTGCATGCTTCCATTTTTGTTCACCTCTGTCTGTTCTCCACATGGAAACCCAAATGATTTTTTTAAAAAAAATGCCATCTGATGAGGTTAGTCCTCTGCTGAAAATTCATCCAAGTCCCATTAATTAAAATCCAGGTGCCACATGACCTGGTCCTTGCCCCCTTCTCCAGCTTGATCCGTGTCTACCACCAGTCCTCACTCTCTGAGGTCCTTGAATTCTCTAGGCTTCTTCCTGCCACAGGCTTGTCACCTGCTGTCCCTTCCTCTGAGGAAGCTCTTTCCTTTCATTGTGCTTCTCCCCTCCCCCACCCCACCTCCCCTTTGCTCATCCACAGGGTCCCATTTGGGTGTCACTCCCATGGCCAGGTCTTCCCCACCCTCCAACATTAGATTTCATCATAGCACCTTGCACATTCTCTATATTGCAGGTATCTGAGTTTTAATTTTGTATTTATTTAGCATCTTCCATCTTAATGAAGGCAGAAACTTTGTTAGAGTCACAGAGCTCCTGTTCGGTGCCTAGCAGGCATTCAAAAATATTGAATGAACGTGCTTTATTTCTCCTTATCTTAGGCCTGGGCAGTTGTGTTATCCAGAAGATTGAATAAATGGCAAGACTCACTATAGAGTTGGAATTTGTTGGGGTCTGGCTTGGCCAAAAGCCCCCTGGTTCACGGGATTAAGTCAAGCACAGGGGAGAATAAAAATTCTTTTGAGGACCTACAATGTGAAACATGTATATGTTGCTTCATTTGAAGTCTTACAACAACCTGTTGTGAGTTCAGTGCACCACCTTTATTTGTAGCTGAGGCAACTAATGGCCAGAGAGCTAAAGGGACTGCCTCAAACTCGCGTGGTTCAAAAATAGTGGAGTTAAGATACCAAAGAAGTCACCTTGATGCCCAAATCCCAGGTCTGATTGGAATTATGGGAAAGACAGTGGCATGCTCATTTTCCTAACTGTGGAATTTTGAGTAGGCCAAAGTCGGAAATCAGAAGGAACATGAAAGGGCACTCCTGTGGATTTTCTGCTGCTGGTTGGAGCAGAACAACAGGCGTGCAGGCACTGGAATGAGGGCGGTGCAGAATTTGGGGGAGCTAAATCTTTTAACTACATATTTCAGGTTTTCCTATCCATTCAAATAAGATTCAGGGGTGTCCAGTGTCCTGCAGTATAAAAGAAATCCTGTAAACCTCATCTTCCCGTTACACCTTTGTTGGGATTTCTGGGCATTGGGTAGCTCAGGCACAAAATGAAACAGGACAACCCATCCTGTTTCCTTGTTTCTCCAGTTGCAATGATATGCAAACGAGTCTATTTCCCTTTTTCTGACTCTTACTTCAAAGACCTTGAGTTAATCCGTGGTTGGCACAATAAAGCTCTTAGAGGGGTAGGAGTGGTTACTTGAGGGGGCTGTGAGGGGGCTGTGGTGGCAAGATGAGTGTAGGGACTGGCTTCTGGGTCCTTCCAAATTATTTGTGAGGTGGAGGCTGGCGCGGTGAAATGATTCCTGCTAATGTGACAGTTTGAAATTTGTTTTAAAAATCTTGTTTTAATGTCTCTGTAAAGTAAGTCCACCCCTCCCCCCACACACTCCACACATGCATGCTTAATGTGACAATAATGCAAAAAGGGACCTAGGAGGACAACTGTGACCTACGAATTGATGAAGAAAAGGAGGGAGCGATGACATTTCAGCCTTTGGGACAGGCGGTGAGTCCTCCATCTCCTGAGTCTGGAAAAAGAGAAGCACTATACGGGCATTTTTGAACCATGAGTTGATCCCCTACAACAGTATGCATTAACCAGTGTGACAGGGGACCAGTGCTTGGCAAGCCGTGGTTAAATTTGCAAAACACCCAGAGGAAATAAAGAGGAATCACCAAGTTGTTGAACAAAAGGGAAATATATATGGAAGAGAAGAAGAAGGAGGAGGAGAAGGAGAAGGAGATGAAGACCCAAACAGAATACCCAGAGTGTCTGGGATCGTTTCCTCTAGAGAACGAAAAGCTGGCAACAGGGTAGAAAATGGTTCTGACGGTGGTGAATTCATCTCACGTCCTGTAGATGTATATACTCTGGCTCCAAACACCTTCGGGGGAGACCCGGTGAATGAGGTCAGCACTCACACCTTCACTGAGGTGTCCATCAAACACCTGGTTAGTGCCAGCCCCTGGTTACCGTGGATACCTCGGGGCACAGAGAGGCATGGTTAATTCCTGCCCTGAGCTTATAGTCTAGTTTTAAAAAGCACAACATAATGGGACAAGTGCAGTCGATGGGACAAGACAATGTGACAAGGGCAAAGATGGAAGTACCAGTTGCTTCGAAAGCAAATAGTCAGGATTTAGCAGACATTTCCAGACACCTGGGAATCTGGAGGATGATACTGGTGATGCTGGTTTTATGTGTTAGCTAGACTGAGCTACTGCACCCGGTTACTTAGTCAAACATTTATCTAGGGGAGGCTGTGAAAGCGTTTGTGAAGATGTGGCTAACTAACATCTACCATCAGTTGCCTTTAAGGACAGGTTACTCTGGATGATGTAAGGAGGCTTCACGGAATCAGTTGAAGGTCTCCTGAGCCAAACCTGAGCTTCCCCAGAAAAGAAATTCAAGATAAGAATCACCTTGACTGAGTGTGCAGTCTGCCGGAACTGCCCTAGGGATTTCAATGGACTGGCTAGTCCACAGTCCTGTTAGTCAATTCCTTAAACCGAACCTTTTACACATACAAGTACTCTGTCCGTCTGTTTCTCCGGAGAACTCTACTGATACAGTATCTTAGTCCTGCGAGGTTGGGGCAAGCACAGGGAAGGCGTGTAAGGAAATGACAGTCCCCGGGTGGGCCTGGAGTTAAAGAGAAGCGACCAGAAAGCACATTGTATGTGACCTGGAGAGTTTGAAAGGGTTTTACATCTGGGAAATGAGAGGATCAAATTCACATCTTAGAAAGGACATCCGATTCTATTATTACTGAGAGCAGAAGTCAGGAAAAACATATTTCCATTCCAGCAGGAAGGAATTCCTAACAAGGAAGACGTTTTTAGTAGGAGAAGGAGGTGCTGAATCGCTCCCGGGATTTTCAAAATCATTGGCCATTTCAAATCATCGATGGCCACAGTCTTGCAAAAGGGGGGCAACGTTCTGTTTACAATCGCCAGTCTTTCTGCTCTACCTGCCTCCTTCACGGCTTGTACCCTTCACTGGTTTCTCACGTCTGCAGTCCATAGCTTTCCTTAGGAAAGCCCTCCTTGTAACTAAGGACAGATTCCAACCTGGCCGAGCAGCCTTTCCCGAGGACGGTGGAGGTGGGAGGGTGGAGGTCAGCTGGGGATTCCCGCTGCCCGAGTGGAAAGGAAGAGCGAATTCACAAACGGACAGGAGTTCCGCTGCCTCCCGAGTGTGGGGAGAGAGAGGTCTCGCCTACCACAGCGGCGGCCTCAACTCTGCCTGCCCGGCCTCTGCAGGTTCGGTCCCCGCACGCGTGCCAGCCAGTTTCGCGGCCCCCGCGCCGCAGTCGAAGAGTCTGGGCGGGGATCGGTACTTGCCAAGCGGGGATCTTGAAGGAGAGGTGCGTGGGGAGCGCCCAGTCGGACTGAGAAGCCCGAGGTGTCCCAGCCAGCTGCTCTAAGGAGAACCCTTGCAGCCCCAGTCCCCAGCACAGGGATCTTGCTCTGAGACCCTAACCGATTTTTTCTTCCATTCCCTCTGCATCCCTCGATGAATTCACCCTGGCTCCCGGTGCGTTCCCCATCCTTTTTGTTCGGAACATTCTGCCCTGAGCTCCTTGCCCGGGTCAAGCACCCTTGGAGAAGGGGTGGGGGCTGCTGGTGACTGGATAACCGAGGCGCAGGCAGGAGGAAGAATCCAGCACCCTCATTGCCGCCCCTGTTGCAAGTCTTCGGGCGCCCAAGGGGCACTTCTCTGCACAACCCGGGGGGGGGGGGCGGTGTGCAAACGGAGGGGAGGATGCTCAGCGCAAGGGGTTCGGGGACCCCAGCCCCAGATCTGGGTGCTACACCACTCACCCCGACTGGGAGGGAGAGGAGTTGGAGCCCTGCGTGCGGGGGAATGAGAACGAGGACCTGGGGAGGGGGAAGGGTTAGTGGAAGCGGCCCAGAGAAGAGGCAGCAGGTGAGTCCGAGGGCTGTGTCCCCGGGCGGGGAGGCGGGCCGAGGCGGGGGGATTGCGAAGGGAGCGGCAGGCAGGGGCGACGCAGACGAGGGTTGGGCTAGGAGGGGTGCGGAGAGGCGAGCCCAGGCGTCGAGAGAGAGGGAGTGGGGGAGCGGCGAAGGGGAGGGAGTTCCGAAAGGAGGGAAAGGAACCGGAGAGCGGCGAAAGGCGCGAGCCTGGAAGGCAGAGCCGCAGAGCGCGGCCGAGCCGGTGCCAGAGCTGCGCGGGGCACGGAGGGCTTGGCCGGGGGAGACACACAAAGACATGCGAAGAGGGGCTGAGCGAGGCTCGCGCACAAAGACGCCGCCGGGGTGCAGGGCCGCTCCGGCTGCACCGACCGCCCCCGAGCCACGCCGGGGCCGGGCCAGCGCCGAGCCCGGGGCGGAGCGCTCCGCGGCGGCGGCGGCGGGCCCGCGCGGGACCCGGGTCGCCCGCGCTCTCCGGGTGACCCGGGCCCGGCCGCAGGCGCGCGCGGGGGCGGCGGCGCCGGAGCCCAACTTGGCCTCGGCCTCGCCCTCTGCCCGGCCCGCCGGTGTCCCCTCCTTCCCGCGATTTCGTTTCTTCTCACGCTCCCCCCCACCCCCTCCCGCGTCCAGCCCCGCTCTCCCCACCTTGTAAAACAAAGCCGGGGAAAATGCCTGCCCGTGCAGCTCGGAGCGCGCAGCCCGTCTCTGAATAAGAAGTGAGTACAATGGCGTGTTTGTAGAAGGTTCAAGTCCGTCTTTTTAAAAAAACATTTTGAATGCTGCATGCCTCATGCTTCCCAGCGCCTCGCGGGAGAGACCCGGCTATAGAGCAGGAGGTGAGACCTCGGGGACCCCCTTCCACCTCCCGCCCCGAGCTTTCCCGCCCCAGCCTGTCTGGGGGGGGGGGGGGGCTGCAAACGCCCCGTGGGCTGCGAGCGGACGTTTTCCACCTTCGTTTCCCGTCCAAGGTGTTGGGTCCTAATCTGGGGTTGGAGGCGAACCTATATCCCCCATCCTCGGTCCTCTCCTCGCTGTGTCTCCCCCCAACCCCTCCTCTCCCGCTGGTACCTGGGGGTTTGCATCTGCCTCGGGAACGGGTTTGAGACACCTTGGGGGGAGTTCCCGAAGGAGGAGGAGGGTCAACCTTTGGGATAGCTGACTGGCAGGACGCGTGGTGACCCTGGTCACACTTGTTGCCCGTCGCGTGGTGGGACAGGCAGTGGTGCTGAAAAAAGCTCCTTTCTCCTGGTATTGAGTCTTCCATTGAACCCGGGAGCGGAGCGAAGAAGACACACCTGGGTGAGGATGGGAGACGTGGACTAAGAGGTGCCTGGCGTGTGTGGAGGGGGCCGGTCTCGGATTCCTCGTGCTGAGGGACTTCTCTTTCCGATCATACACCAAAGCGACTGGAGATGGAAACCCAAAGGGTTCCCCGTATTAGACCGAGAAGGAGGCTGTTATTTTATTTTCGAGTCCATTCTGTCTGCCAAATGGGCATTATATGTATTAATGTTAATTTAAAATAGGGCAATAGCTTAAAATAATTAAACTCCATCAGGAAATGTATTAGCATAAGACACCTAAAAAATATCTGCCCCACCTTTTCCCAAAACACATAATGATAAGGTCTGGTTTGGCGGTGAGATTTACAATTGGGATTTGGGGAGTATGCAGGTAAACAGTCTTGGGGTTTTCCAGTTCTACAAGACTGGAAACCACTAATATGAAAAAACAGAAATAAGGAAGAACAGAGATCTAGAGAGAAAGGCTTGGGTAGCTTTCAGCAGAGAGATATTGAGCTTCTGTGTGGTTTTGTTATTTGTATTTCAAAAATAGCCTAATTTTAGATGATGACCTTTATTTCTCATCAGCCTCATCAAGCAGCTTGAAGGTTGGCTGGGGTGGCTAGACAGCAGATGACAGTGATTTTTTAGCTATTATCAGCTTTTCTATTTAAAAAGTTTTTCTTTAAAAAAATTAAAATAATGAACACATATGCAGTGCTAATTTTGAGTGAGGTTGCCTCTGTAAACATTAGCTGTTAAAGGTGTCTCCTAGTTCAGGGCTTTATTCAGAGCAGAGGAGTGTGTCAGAGAGGGAAGCGTGCACATCCCTGTACCGAAGAGGTTGGACCATAGGAAATCTCTGTAATGTAGGTGTGTGGAGATCCACGCATACACAGGTACAGTTACCTCACTAGAGCCCTGACTTCATCTCCGCAGAATGAGAGGTTTGCCATCATTTTACAACACTGCTTAGGTCCGGTGCTTCACATGGCTCGGTTTGCAAAGCCTTGGGTTGCAAAGTGTGTGTGTGTGTGTGTGTGTGTGTGTGTGTGTGTGTGATGGGTAACTGAAGATTTATTTTATGAACTCAAACTGTGGTAGTCCTACATTTAACTCTGGTAGACAGGAGGGCAATGTCTCTTGCCATGTGGAAGCCGGCACCCTCTATTTCCTTCTTTTCCTTAAGTAATTTCAGGTTCCTGTAGGGTTTGGGGGTGCAATTCCATAGGGATTTCCATATACTTACCCCAAAGTGTCTTTTAGATTAGGTTATCATGCTATTAAACCCATATTAGATACACTAATTTTACTTATAACAGCCATGGACATTTAATTGATTATTCTAGCTGTATCTGTGGCTCACATGCCCTGTTTTCAGGCCATTCTATTACCCCTTTTGGTTTAATGTTGCTGTTCCAGTCAAATGCATTGTAGTCCATGACTTATTTTCCCCTCAGCAAGTGGAAATCTGGTACCTCTTGTATTTGCTAAAAAGGAATCCATTAATGATATTTTTGAACAGCTGAGATAAATAATAAATGGATTTAGAGTCACCTCAGAGTATATGGGAATTTGTAAGAGAACACAGAAATCCACTCTAATGCAGCAATTAGCTTTGTGCCCAGCATGTAGGGTCCAAGGTGTGAGGCAAGGTTTTAATTTTTTTTTCTTGATAATGTTCACTGTTGAAATGGAAGGAACTGGTCATGTCTCGTCTGCACCAAGGATTCTGCCACAATGGGTAGCAATACTTTTATTTTTATAAACATGTCAGAGATGGAATAGCAAAATCTAGAGAATGCTGAATCGTGAGCCCACTGCAGAGGATAAGCAAAAAAGAAATGATTGGGCTACTGTGGTTTATTAATTATCATGTATTACCAGAAAATTACTAATGTTTTACTTTGAGCAATAGGACTTGAGTCACTAATTCACTTATAATACAATTCCTTTATTATAATGATTTTGTGGTATAGAGTGTTAAGCTCTTGGGAAGAAGGACGACAGATGAGCCTTCTTCTCCATGAGTTTTCAAACAATCTACTTTAGTATCAGTGACTCTTAGGAATTCACCGGGTTTTTGTTGCCTAGCATGGCAGACCTATATAAATTTTGGAATTAATTAGAAGACTCAGGCATGCTTTGATTTTTTTTTAAGTTTGTTGGTCCACCTTCTGTTGTTTTTTTCCCTCCCATGTGGATCCCCAATAGCAGCAGAGAGCTAAGACTCCGCCCCTTTTCCTTGAACCCATATAGGGCCCTGAGCTTCCACCGGGGGAACAGAGTTCAGGCAAAAACCTTGGCTGATCCTTTCAACAAGCCCACCCACTACCCCTCTCGTCTCCTCCAACCTAACCCTCATTCTCTGTCGTTGTCAGTGGCGGCCCCTGACTTGCTGGATCCAAAATCTGCCGCGCAGAACTCCAAACCGAGGCTCTCGTTTTCCACGAAACCCACAGTGCTTGCTTCTCGAGTGGAGAGTGACACGACCATTAATGTTATGAAATGGAAGACGGTCTCGACGATTTTCCTGGTGGTCGTCCTCTATCTGATCATCGGAGCCACCGTGTTCAAGGCGCTGGAGCAGCCGCACGAGATTTCGCAGAGAACCACCATTGTGCTCCAGAAGCAGACGTTCATTTCCCAGCACGCCTGTGTCAATTCGACTGAGCTGGACGAACTCATCCAGGTAATAATAGCACAGACCTGGCATCCCTCCGCTTCCTCTAGGGGGGCGGGACGAGACAGAGCTGGAGGAGACAGCTCAGAGCACAAAGCTGTCCCGAAGTGCCACTTTCCTCCTCAGCTAGGCTGTTTTCCCCCAGTTTGTCTCCTCTCTACCCTTCTCCCCTGTTTCCTTACCTCTGCTGTCTTTTCTTCTCCTTTTCCCTTATCTCTTCTTCCCATCATTCCTCCTCATCCTCTTCTGTTGCTGCTCTTCTATAAATCCGTCCTGGTGTCTCCCTGCTTTCTTTCCCTCTGCCCTGCTTTGGAACTGCCAGTGGACGCCCATGGGCATGGGGGTGAGCCTGCTGGAGGCCCTCCTGGTTAAATGACCTCTGCTGGCAGAGAAGCTTTGCTGTGGCAAATGAGAGGGAAACCTAAGGCAGACCAGGTGTGTTAATCGTGGCACTGACCATGGTAAGATACGAAAGATGAGTCTCTGGTGTGACCCTCTTGCCATGGGCACCTCTCCTGGCCCATCTTCAATCAAGACGAAGGATAACTCCAATAACTGCCTTTGCCAAGTGTCTAGGAGGGTGATTGGTCATTTCGTCTCCAGACCCTCACGAAAAGCAATTTATTATTGCACAAAAAAAACAGAGTTTTTGAATAAAAACTGCTTTAGTTTTAATTTATTAGATGATAACAGGTTAGTATCTTTATGGAGAAACATTTTTGTTTCAAAATTTAATCCCAAAATGACTTAAACATTTCAGTTAGCCTCCTTGGAGATCGCTATATTTTTGTGGCGGATTTTTGCATCAAACGTAAGTCAAGCCTGGTCGAGAAGAAAGCCCTAGAACTTTCTTTTAACAAGAGATCTGACTGGTTGTTGAAAACATTCGTCCTCATCTTATAGTTGGTTTTACATCATTCAGATGAGTCGAAATAATAGGTTGAGGGAAGAAATCATTATTGGTTTTAATCGAGCTTTTTGTCCTAAGACCTTTCCCCTTTTACTTCCTCTTGCCATTAATTCTCAATATCTACCTCTGCTCTGCAGAGCCCTCTGCATTCGAGAATACACAAGTTCAATGAAAATTAGATGAGGGTCAGCTAATATTCTCTGACTCTCGTTTAACTCCTATGACATTCAGACACTTCTGCATTTCGCTTATTTGACTTAAATTTTGAAAAGGGTCCCCATAGACTTATATATTGAATTCTGTACTATTTTTAGATGAGAGCAACATTTTCAGTAATGACAGTGAACCTGACAACGAATGTCATGGTCCCACCCATCTCATTGCCTGTTCCTACGTGAGATCGCTTTTCCTTCACTCTCTTTGCGCCTCATACTCTTAAGAGGCACGAGAAATCTTTGGGTTTTAGGAGAGCTACAGGTTGTCTTGGAGGTAGCATGGAGTACAGGTAAAGCCTAAACTTGGGATCAAGTAGATGTATTTTAAACTCTACTTGAGTACTTTTCTAGAAGTGCTATCTTAAGTGATTTTTCTCCTTAGGCTTTAAAAGATCTAGCTGGGCCCTGACCGGTTGTGGCTCAGTTGGATGGGCATTGTCCGCAAAGCGAAAGGCCGCCGGTTCGATTCTTGGTCAGGGACCACGTCTGGCTCAAAGGTTTGGTCTGGGTTGGGGCACAAACAAGGCAACCCTTCAATGTTTCTCTCTCACGTTGATGTTTCTCTCTCTCCCTTCCCCTTAGGGAATAAAAATAAATACAATCACGTCTAAAAATAAATACATAAAGTCTTTTAAAAAATAAATGACTTATCTGGACAAAGGAAAGAATATCTATCAGATAGGGTTGCCATGAAGAGATAATCAAGTAAAGTGTTTGGGTGCTTAAAAAGCATTAAATTTGTTTGCTCTCATCATCTTCTTACTTCCTTCTTCCACCTCATCCCCATTTTTTGCGTCGAAGCATCTGATTCTTAGCATCTGATTCTTACCATCTAAAGTGAGGTGTGTTTGGTCTTGGACAGGGAAAAAAAGCCTGGAGTTAGGACAACACTGGAGGAAACTCTGTGCGAATTTGTAAATGCTCCCAATGCGCAGCACCACCCAGGTTTATTGAGAATTATGAAAATGACTTGAAGGTCGTGGCAGGTGGAGACGACCTGGAGGTGCCAACTGATCATTTTTGCTACATTGTTTTTGGAATGGCAACAAACAGAGCTCAATATGGGACCTATTTTTTTCCTTTCTGCTGCACACAGGCAGTCCACTTTAGCTTTATTAATATTCACTACGGGTTGAGTATTTTTGCTTTTTAAAAATTTTAGGTATTTTTATGCTTAGTATTTTTCAGTGAAGAAGTTGCCTATTATTGTTGTCGTGTGACTTACCTTTATAACCCGATGGCTCTAATAAATTGCTTTTTTCCTCTTTGAATAGACTTTCTTCTGATAAAAGAAATCTTTATAATGGCATGGCTTCAAGGACCAAGAGCAGAAATAAATAGGGAGGAAGACAAGTGAGCCAAGCAATCACATATTGGAATTACATTTCATTCATTGTGATTCTCATAAATTTCAAAGTGTTTTCCATGTCTATTGTCTCATTTAGTCATTCTTTAAAACCTCATCAATACATCTATTAGTATAACTTGGTTTCTGGAGATTTCTTCTCCTCCTTCGATTGAGCCATGCTTCCCTGTTTCTTTGTGCGCCCTGTAACTTTGTGTTGTGATGTATCCATGCGAAAGAACAGCCGCCTCGCTCAGCCTTTTCAGACCGACTCACATGCAGGGAAAGCCTTCCACCAACCATCCCAGCTTGAGGCACCTCTCAAGCCTTTGCTGTGGATTATCTCCTCTGGACTTGAGGCCTGTAAAGTGGATAGATTTTCCAGTTTCTTTTTTCAGGAGCTTGAATCTCTTGCTACCTCTGGTGTCTGTCCGTAGTACTGCAGATTTCTGGAGCCACTCAGGTCTCTCAGTCTCCGTGGCCCCCCAGTTTCTAGAGTCTGCTGCATCTCTCAGCGCTCTGAGTTGGGCAAGACAGAAACCTTCCTTTGGGAGGCTCCCCCCAAAGTAGAAATATTCGGCATGGCTCCTCTCTTGTGTTGCCCCGTGATGGAGAGGTTGCCAAGCTGTGCTGGTCTCTGTTTCTGGACATGGGTCCTCTGGAGCAGGGGGAAGCTGCCCAGCTCACTTTGGTCCTCCGTGTCCCCCCAGGCACCTAGAATGTGCCGGATCCCCTTGGTGCTCTGAGATAGGTAAGGCAGAATCCAGTCACCTGGGCAGCCCCCTAAAAACCCAGAATATTACGTGCACATTCCAACCCTTTCCCTTTCTGAGAAGAAGCCAGGGACTGGGAGATTTCTTCTGATCATGGTGCACTGAACGGGGCAGGGGGGGCGGGGGCTGGGGAGACTGTGTGATCTGAACGATAACACAGGGCTCCCGGGCTTCTAGCATGTCCTGATCGTATAGTGGTTAGTGCTCTGCACTGTGAGAGATAACACAGGCACAACTTGGAGATAGAGCGGGTTTAGTTCCAGGTCACCGTACTAAAGCTAACATTACACTAGAGCAAGTCACACAAATCTTTTGGTTTCCTAGTGCATATAATAGTTATGTTCACACTATACTGTAGTCTATTAAGCATACGATAACATCATGCATCAAAAACAACGTAAATACCTTACTTAAAAACCACTTTATTGCTAAAAAATGCTATCCATCATCCGGGCCTTCAGAGAGTCATAATCTTTTTGCTGGTGGAGGGTCTTGCCTTGATGTTGGTGATGCTGACTGACTGGGGTGGTGGCTTCTGAAGGTTGTCACATCAAATGACTCTTCCTTTCATGGCTGCTCTCTCTGTGGCATGCGGTGCTGTTTGGTGGCATTTTACCCACAGTGGAACTTCTTTCCGTACTGGAGTCGATCTTCTCAAACTCTGCTGCTGTTTTCTTCGGCTAAGTCTGTGTAATATTCTCAATCCTTCGTGGTCATTTCAATGGTCTTTACAGCATCGTTCCCATGAGGAGGTTCCATCTCAAGAAGCCACTGATTTTGCTCATCCCTAACAAGAAATTCCTCATCGTTCAGGTTTGATCATGAGACCAGCAATTCAGTCGCACCTTGAGGCTCCACTTGGACTTCTCATTCTCTTGCTCTTTCCACCACATCTGCAGTTACTTCCTCCAACAAAGTCTTGAACCTCTCAAAGTCACCCAAGAAAGTTGAAGTCAACTTCTTCCAAATTCCTATTCATGCTGAGAGTTTGACCTCTTCCCATGAACCAGAGACGAATGGTCTTAGTGGCCTCTACAAAGGTGAATTCTTTTCAGAAGCCTTCGATTCATTTTGCTGATTCATCAGAGGAATTCCCTATCTACGGCAGCAATAACCTTACAAAATGTAGGTCTTAAATAATCACACTTGAACGTTGGAGTTGCTCCTTGATCCATGGGCTGCAGAGTAGACGTTGGGGTTAGCAGGCCTCCCCATCACCGCGCCAGGCCGCCCAGGTACATTGTCCCTGAGCAGTGATGTTTTGAAAGGAATCTTTTCTTTTTTTGAGTACTATAGGTCTCAGTGGTGGGCTTAAAATATCCTGTAAACCATGTTGTCAACAGATGTGCTATAATCGAGGCTTTGTTGTTCCATTTATAGAGCACAGGCAGAAGACAGTTAGCATAATTCTTCAGGGCTTCGCAGAATGGTAAAATGAACGCCGGCTTCCACTGAAACTCACCAGCTGCATTAGCTCCTCGCGAGAGAGTCAGCAGGTTCTTTGAAGCTCTGAAGCCAGCCAGTGGCTCCTTTTCTCTAGTTACGCAAGTCCTAGATGGCATCTTCTTTGCATAGAGAGCTGTTTTGTCTATGTTGAAAGTCTGTTGTTTAATGCAGCCATCGTCTGGAATTACCTTAGCAGGAACTTCTGGCTAGTTTGCTGTGGCCTATGCATCAGCATTTCTGCTTCACCTTGGACTTTTGTGTTGTAGAGATGGCTTCTTTCTGTAAACCAACCTCCGCTAGCTTCATGCTTTTTTTTTCTGCGGTTCCCTCTCCTCTTCATAGGACTGAGCAGAGTTAGGGCCTCGCTCTGGATTCAGCTTTGGCTGAAGGGAATGTTGCAGCTGGTAGGATCCTCTATTCAGACTTAAAACTTTCTCCATGTCAGCAATAAGGTTGTTTCACTTTTTAAAGTCATTCATGTGTTCCCTGGAGTAGCACTTTAAATTTCCTTCAAGAATTTTTCTTTGCATTCACAACCTGGTTCATTGGCACGAGGGGCCTAGATTTTGGCCAGTCTTGTCTTTCAACGTGCGCTCTTCACTGAGCTCAACAATTTCTAGCTTTTGGCTTAAAGTGAGAAATGTGCTACTCTTCCTTTTACTCGAACCCTCAGGCCCTGGTGGGATTATTAACTGCCTAATTTTATTATTGTTTTTCATGGAACAGGGAGGCCAAAGGAGAGAGAGAAAGAGATGGGAAGCCCTGTAGCTGGAGCAATCAGGGCAGAGGCAACATTTATTCATCATTGTTCATTGTCTTATGTGGGTGCAGTTGGTGACACCCCAAAACGATTACACTGGTACCATCAACAATCACGGACCACAGATCACCATGACAAATATAATAACAATGAAAAAGTTTAAAATAGTGTAAGAAGAGTGTACAGTATGTGACACAGAGACACTACGTGAGCAAATGCTGCTGAAAAAATGTTGCCAATACATGTGGTCAACACAGGATTGCCGCAAAACTTCAGTTTGGGGAAAATGTAGTATCTGCCAAGTGCACTGAAGTGAAGTGCAATGGGACTTCATGCCTGTACATGGTCAGCCCTGGGCAGACAAGTGGGTGTCTGGGGGAAGGCCTGCCAGGTAGAGAGGAGAGTGAGAGCAAAGGTCCAGAAGCAGGCACGTTCTTGGCAGAGAGGCCACGTGGTCAGAAGGAATGACTGAAGCAGGGAATTTACATGAAAAAAAGACTAAAGAAGTAACAGGGGCTTAGATCCTGCAGGGGTGTCCAACCCGCGGCCTGTGGACCGCATGTGACGTAGGATGGTTATGAATGTGGTCCAACAGAAAATCGGAAATTTACTTAAAATCTTTTTTTTTGCTCACCAGTTTTCATTAGTGTTTGTATATTTAATGTGTGGCCCAAGACAACTCTTCTTCTTCCAGTGTGGCCCAGAGATGCCAAAAGGTTGGACACCCCTGTGAGGGCTTTGTAAATCTGTGTAAAGGGACCTTAGATTCTACTGTAGTCAGTTACAGGAACATGGAAGGGCCTTGGGCACAGCAGGGGTGTCATCTGGCTTTTAAGTCAAAAGCATCACTGTGGCTGTCCTGTGAGGAAGAGAACACAGGAGGAGGGGGCAGAGTCGGGGATCGACTGCAAGAACCCAATGAGGGGGAGACGGTGGTGGTCTGGGTGAGGACGGAAGCCAGGCATGTGATGAGATGTGATCAAGTTGGGGTATTTCAAAAATAAACTCGACAGGATTTGATGTGAAGTGTGAGAAAAAGAAGTCAAGGATGACTCATAGGTTCAGGGCTTGAAGAACTGGCAAGATGAAGTTGCCAGTTAACGAGATGGAAAAACCTGGATAGAGCAGGTTTTAGCGAGGAGCCAGAGTCTGGTTTGGCAAATAATTGGTTTGCATTGCCTTTTGGACACCCAAGCAGGGTAGTGGTCCAAGGTGAAGAATACCTCTGGGACTTATCAGCATATTAGTGATGGTTAAAGCTTTGAGACAGAATGAAATCGCCTAGTGTAGGAGTGTGAACAGGTGGAGACGAAAACACCCAGGGCTTCAGTGGTGAGGGGATAAGACAGTGGTCAGGGCGGTGGGAGGAAAGCAGACGGAATGGTGGTCTCTGAGCCAAGTGAGGACCTGTTACAAAGTAGGAGAGATTAGCTACGTCAAATGTGACCGCCAAGTCCTGCTCTCTTTACCGTGATCTGTAATATGCAACCGCTACTCCAGCCTATATACTCCTGAGAGTGAACTTATTTGTCCTTAGCAATCATTAAGCACAAAATATGACACACACGTGATTTCTGAGCCGTTAGCATCACAATAAACACAGAGGCTGTATGTGATGCACTCAAAAAAGACAAATCCTGGGACCATTTGGGGCACATTATACTTACGTGGATAAAATAAATAGGATAGTCGCCCCGCTTCAAACTTCTGAATGGATTCTTTTTAAAAACTCAATTATAAACTGATGTATCGCTTAGAACCTATAAAGCGTTTTCACAGAGAAATAAAGTATAGGAGATGGCTACACCCATGCCTCAAGCCAGGCAATGAAAGCTTTCATACAGCTAAACTGAAACACCCAGACCTGAGAGTGGGACAATAAAATTTAAAAAATACTGTTTTCATTGATTTTGTTTTTATTGTTTTTACTTATTTGGAACCAGCGAGCCATGTAGCCTCTTTATGCATCAGCTTTTGGGGACGATACAATGATATGCACCTGATTTTTGTTATGTGATCCCATATTGATAATGGTCGCGGGGTTACTTTTATTTCTTTCTATTTAATTATTTATTTTTTTATTGATTGACTTGAGAGAGAGACATCGATTTGCTGTTCTGCTTTATTTATGCATTCATTGGTTGATTCTTGTGTGTGCCTGACTGAGGATCAACCCCCCCACCTTGGTGCATTGGGACGATGCTCTAACCAGCTGAGCTACCCAGCCAGTGCCTCTCGGGGTATTTTTACGAGGTGGTAAAACACCTCAGTCTTTCAGTGCTGGTTCCAAATAGTTATTTAAGGAGAGGTAGCTGTTGAAAGAACACCCAACAGCTGCACAGTAGGTGACTAAAAATGAAAAAGTGAGTGGAGTTCAAGTGCAGTCCCTTTCATGCGTCCTCCGGATCCTCAATATACTCCACGTTGCTTGTCCTGCGACTCTTCAACGCCTGCTCCTTTCTGCCCGGTTTGAACATGGCCGGCTGGTTCCACCAGCAGGAACACATTCTTGCTTTGAGGGCAGGAGAAGTGAAGATCAACTTGATACTTCTCCAGACACGGGACCCATCCTCCCCCCCAGTCGCTCTAGCAATGGCATCTTCCTAGGCTGCTGTGCTCTGAATGCTCTTGGGGCTGATATTCTGGCGTGAATGAGGACGAACAATGCAGCATCTGTCAGTGACTGATGGAGAAAGCATGGGGAAAGATGCCAGGCTCCTTTCGGGGCTGATGGCTGTGGTGTGACACTCTGAAGTCAGCCCGAGAGGTGCCCGAGGGAAGAGTTTAATTGCATTTTTGTGCAGTAACTATTGGACAGTTGTCAAATGGTAGCTCCGTCATTCCAGTCGGCTTGGAAAAAAGCATAAGAAATTCTGTAACGTGCCTGTTTCTCCACAAAATAGATCTCAACTGATGTAGTATTTTGGCTAACTGGTGAGTGTATGGGTGTGGAATTGAGAAAGATGGGAGAAAGTTGGAGGAAGGCTAAGAAGCCAAGACAGGAAGAGTCAGAATCATTCCATTTTAGGAAGTAACTCATATACTATTTTTGCTCTCTTGATTCGGTGACATTGAACCGGGAAGAAATGTAAACCCAGTAACCAGTTTTGCAAGACTTCCGTTTCTCTGCGTGACGTGAGCAAGTCGTTAGTTCACTTAATCTGCAGGGTGTTAAGAAATTTCACCCGGAACCTGAAAGCTCAGACATTTCTTGTAGGCTTGTTTACTGGCAATGAGTTAACTCAGTTGAACCGAGAAATACACACATTTTACAGGGTCTGAAACAGGAACCATCTGGCAGAATATTATTGGAGCATCGTAATATTGTGATATCTGGTCTTTATTGATGACTAATTCAGGATGTGGGTAGTTTGCTGTACTCCAAGACAAATTGGGGTAACTTCTTTTGGTTCGTTGTGTGTGTGCATGCCAAGGGTATCATTTCCAATCTTTGTTATGATCTTTTAGTTGCATATTTAAGCAGGGCAGGAAAAATCATTTGTTTTTAAAGCCTATTTTTAAAAGCTATGCAACCTGTTTAAACTTGTATCTGTGGTGGAAATATAGGCTTAAGTGTACTGGAAAGTCAAATAAGCAGAGCTCGGTGGCATTCTATGGAAAAAGCCAACAGAATCTCCAAATTTGGGAATTCTATGGATGCCTGTAATTGACAGAGTAAAACTGCCCTGTTCCATTTGGGGCTATTTATTTAATCAGGTTAGAATGTCAAGTTTTAGGAACAGTGCATGAATAAATGCTGGAGAGTGTCGTAGGCCTCAGGCAAAATGGTATAAAAGTTTTGTCTTCGATGCTCTGCGTGCTGGATCTCAGTCTCCTACCCACACAAATCCTATTTTAAGGATGACCTCCTTTAAAAGAACTTCCTAGATAGAGTGACTGTAAGTTGTGTTAAGTTCCCACCTTATTCTTGTAGAACTGTTACTTCTTTGTTATCTAAGCAACCTCTATCTCTTTCGATATGCCCTTTTGTTTCTTTCCGACTTCTCACTCAACCTCCTCTCTCCGTATTTTTCTTCTTTTTTTTAACCTTGTCCCCCTACGTGTGCTGGGATGGAAGGGGAAGAAAGATAGAGGTTGGTATTCTGAGAGAATGTTAATAGGCTGCACAATGACACAGAATCCAGGAAAACGCGGGACGACACGCACAGCTGCGGAAGTGTGGGCTTCAGCGTATCGGTTTCCTGTGTATTTTTCTGGCTCCTTTCATGTTGCTGGGACTCAGGGGTCTTGACCACGTTTTAGCCTTTATGCGCCACAGTGTCACTTCCCACAGGGCTTGAAGAATAACAGAATTTTAGGGTTTCCAGTTCAGTCCTTGCCTTTTCTCTAATAACTTAGAAAATGAACTTGGATGTTGTCATACAGATTCATTCTGTGATAGAGAAGGGGTGATGTAAACTACGTCACATGTAGCTCCTCAGTAGATGCTGACATCTGTGAAGTGAGATATTGATGACTTCAAAATGCCTTGGAACATGCTTATACCATGTGAAAATATCTGAAGGCAGATTTGATGAGGATAACTTAACAAAATCAAAAATCAAATACCTGTAGGTTGCAAAAATCTGTTTTACAGAGTGTCGTTTTTTCTTATTTCCCCCAATATCTAGTACCATGTATATGAGTTTTATGATGTTTTGAATTGTCCATGATGGACATAACCAGGGCCTACGATGCTGCACCCAGCATACGCCTCTGCCTCTGATGACATTTTCCCTCAGCAAACTCTCTGTTGTCCCCAGTTTGGATTTGAAGCTTTTGTTTCTACTAAAGGAAGTCAATTTACACTTTCAAAATCTCAAGTAAAAAAGGTGTACATTTCATTAGTCTGTACAAAAATAGCTTTGACGTGCAAGGGTGTAATCTCCAAATAGACGGAAAGGCTGGGGGAGGGGAGCTAGAAGTTTGCTTTTTAAGCCTGGCTTATGGACGCTGCTGCTTGTCGGAAATACACTCCTTCTTCAGTTGTAAGAATTGCCTTTTGAGGCCCTGGCTGGCGTAGCTCAGTGGATTGAGCGCGGGCCTGCGAACCAGACGATCGCGGTTCGATTCCCAGTCAGGGCACATGCCTGGGTTGCAGGCCAGTTCCTTGCATGCTGACTACCAGCAGGGGACGCACAAAAGGCAACCATACATTGATGTTTCTCTCCCTCTCCCCTTCCCCTCTAAAGATAAATAAATAAATAAAAATTAAAAAAAAAAAGAATTGCCTTTTGTTTCTTTAAAGGACGCTTCATAAGAATTTCTAATTAATGTGTAGTTAAACTTAGGTCATCCATGACTTGGAAACACATTCAAGGACTCTGAAAGTCTTTTTAAGAAATCATGAAATAGGTTCTGATTCAAATTGTTTCCAACAAAAATAATAGATGAAAAACATTTTTGCCTATTGCCCGGCTCACTGAAAAGATATGCTCTGGGGAAACCTTGCAAACTCACTTCTTTAAATATAGACTCTAAATATAGCATGATTTAATCACCTGGATTCTGCATGAAATATGCAAATGTACTAGTTCATCTTTTTTTTTTCCACAAGAAATGAGAAATACACATTTTAGGAAGAAAAAAATATGTTTGTTAGATTTAGAAAAATCTCACCTTTGTCAATACTTATGATAATCCATTTAATTACGTGATGTAATTGTAGGATTTTTCTTTTTTTGATCTGTGTAGATTCTTCTAATTTTCCTAGACCAAAAAAAATAATGCCAAACAATAAACAAATGTCATTTCCATGTAACTATAGAATTTCTGAAAATTAAGCTACGTGGAATGTGTCCCAAGTTCATTTACCTAACTGGAGGTTAGAATGTATAGTAGTATGGTATATTTGGTATCCAAAGATGAACATACAAAGTTACTTCTATAAAATGTAATCATCTTAAATACTAGTAATATCCTTTGATTTCTCAAATGTATACAAAGTTGGACACAACTTAAATATCAAATAAGGATTCAATCATTAGTCCATGCTTTCCAAGAAGAGCATTCTTAGCCATATAGGGCTTTACTTGAACTAACAAGTATATATTCTTCACAGTAGAGTTATAAGATCATTATACATGGGTTTGCTGTAAAATTTGCTGCTTATGGGAATTAGCTATAATGCTGCAGTGAGAAATATCCCACTGCAAAGAAATTTAGCATGTTTAACACGCTATTCATGAGAACATAAGTACCGTTCTTTTGCACGCTAATATGAAGTTATCATTTTGTAGGCCAAACACTGCTTGGATATTGGCAATATTGTATGGTTCAATCCAGTATTATCATTAGCAGAGAGATGCACTGGAGTGTTCCCGTGAAATAATGTGCTAATACCGTGTGACTCTCAAGAAATTGTTTGCTCCCTAGCTGGATTATCAGTGGTCCCAGAAATATTATCTCATGCATTGGACTCATGGGAATATTTTAATGATTGCCAGTAATTGCCTTGTGTTCCAAGGCTGTGCTAGTTTCATATGATTATAAACAAGAGTCCTATCAATGTTTGGTGTTAAAGCTGGTTATAGTTCCAGAAATTCAGATGACATTCTTATCATTCAAGAATGCACACATTCATAGTAGAATGCTGTGAACTTTGATTCTAAAGCCATCATTGTCATGGAAACTAACTCATAATTTTATGAGTAATTACCTTTATCTTCTTTATGAGTAATTACCTTTATCGTCTCTATGAGCATAAGCCTCTTAGAGCTCTAGTTCCTAAAGTATTAACTTACACTCTTGACTGTAACAGTATATTCAATTTTCTTTCCTTATGCACATTCCATTATTGACTATACACTAACTGAAGAGCAAAATTGAGTGCGAATCCAAACACTACTCTCCTATTGTAGATTTCTATTTCTTTAATCCTTCAGATAATAATAATGTGTTCGAACTAAATGCATAGGACCCAACATTCACGTCACCCTATTCTAAAAAATTCAAGTTATTCATCAGTTGTCCATATGACTTGACTGTTTACAGAAGTTGCCTTTAATGGCAAAGTGAATTTTTATTACTGCTGAAGTGATTGCTTAGTCACGTAATATGGCATACACAGAAAGAGTTCTCATGAAGGGATTGTTAAATGGTCCGTGGGCCTGATTTGATGTGGAAATTGCAGACTCTCAGACCTATGACAGTGCACTTGCCAAGGGCATTCAATTTCCTGTGGATGTTGACCAAGAGAACTTGTACAAAAACATAAAATAAACGTACAAGAATATTCCAGGAAGGGACCTTATGGTGGACTCATTCTCCTAGTGATGTGACGTGTTCTCAAGGCCACCTCCAGCTTCTGCTGCAATAATCACAGCTCTGTGATAACGATTTCCAACCCCCACATTGCAGACATAACTGGTTATAAGTCTACATTTCTTCCTTTGCATTTACATAATTTGTGGCTCTTATCCAAGTGTCTGGGGAATGTTGCACCTCATCAATAGCAAGCAAAAGAACAGGCTAAAAAGTGGTGGTGCTGGTCAGAAAGGCTAGATTCAGTCAGTCGTTGGTGGAATTAGCTTGCTTCCAGTCAATACAATAACTAATTTTACTTAATGGGGTGAAGTCTCAAGATGTACCTTGTCTTTTCTCATCTATATCACCCATGTTTTTATTTCTCTTGCCTCCCCATTGCTTACCATGAAAAGCAACTGATCATTTTTTTGAATAAATGAATGTGTTGAAGAAATGTCTGTGACTCATAAAAATGTACTTCAGATGCAGTTATAATCTATCTAAATCCCTCCCCCTCCTTCCTTGGTCTTTACTGGAAGCATCAGTTTTTCCTGGGAGTTACAAGGCTAGAGGTCCCTGAGCCTGTGCTTGCCATGTGTGTACTCCTATCTGAAGATATATCCAAAGACATTTTAAGATTTTTAAGTTTTCCTGGCCAGTGTGGCTCAGTGGATTGAGCGCCAGCCTGTGAATTAAAGGGTTGTCAGTTCGATTCCCAGTCAGGGCACATGCCTGGGTTGCAGGCCAGGTTCACAACTGGGGACATGCGAGAAGCAACCACACATTGATGTTCCTGTCCCTCTTTTTCTCCCTCCTTTCTAATCTCTCTTAGAATAAATAAATAAAATCTTTTAATTTTTAAAAATTTTTATTTGTCTAATTGTGCTCATAATTATTTAATTAAATAGTTTTTCATTTGACAGTTACTTCTTAAGTAGCGTCTGTATGATTCACATGGTACAGTTTTTGTCATGCACCAGTAGACTGTATGACCTTAAAGAACTCACTTTACCTCTTTGCTCTTTAGTTTCTTTGCCTATCCAACGAAGTGTCTTCCAATTTTTACACCTGCAAATTAAGTGATGAGGATTTCTAAAACTCTCTTTGCAACGGAAATGCCTTATTCAGACAATCTCGGTCTCTTTGTTTCCTGCACATTTTCTCCCAACGGATTCTCCTCTACTTTCAGTTCTTCGAGCTCCCCTCCCCCATCCCCAACACCTGATGACCAAGGAGGGATTAAAATGTCATCCTTTTCCTGTCCATGGCTACCACTCAGGGCAGCATCCGGAGATGAGTGTCCCCACGTGAATATTGCTGACTGGTTGTCACCTGTGGGTCTTCGGCGGTACTCATGGTTTTAGCATTTATAAAAACCTGTATACATTCTAAGAATCTAGACATAAATGGACCAACTTAAGTTTGATAGTAAATTGTTGGTGCCTTTTTCTTCTCATCTTAGCCTGTTTCGTTGGATCTTACTGATACGTACTCCCCGTGGGTATGCGCGTGCCAGGCTTGGCTACGTACGTTCAACATGCAAAATGATTAGGGCGATGGAAATACTTGTGGGTTTTTTTTTTCGGTAAAACTAGGTGTTATTTAAATTGTAGTTTGCCATCTGATATTTTAATTCTATGTTTACTAAAAATACATTGCTACGTTTAGTCGTTAAGGTAAACAAATCACTACAAGTGTTAACAGACGACAATATGAATGCCTATTGATGCAACCTGATAAGCTTCGGGCAGATCCATTCATTTAATATCAAATGTAATTCAATCAATACAGTCTTTCGTGTAAAGTTTTGATCCGTATTGTGTACTTTAAATGGGAAACCAAACCTTAAGATGGAATCTGTCTGTCTAATTAGTCATCTGGGGTGGAATATATGCTGTTTGATGCCTTTCTGTGATTCATGTGTACTGATGAATTTCTTTTTAAACTTCCAGCAAATAGTGGCAGCAGTAAATGCAGGGATTATCCCATTAGGAAACACCTCCAATCAAATCAGTCACTGGGACTTGGGAAGTTCCTTCTTCTTTGCTGGCACTGTTATTACAACTATAGGTAGGAGACAACTTATTTTGTTTTTTTTTTTAATTTTGGTACAGCTTGTGAGCTAAAATTCATTTGTTTGAATTTTGTGTACAGTCAGTCAACATGGTTTGCGTATGGTAGAAAACTAGATTTTAGTAAATTGATTTGGGGAAGAGGGTTTGAAGGTTTGAACAAAGGAACGACGGAGATGAATTAGTTATTGTTTCCAAATACTGAGTTGAGTTGGCGATATGTCTGAAACTCCAGAGCAGAGCCATTGCCATTTGACTAATGGATAGGAACTTCACGAAATGGCTTAAATTATTTGGGGGGGGGGGGCGGGTCAAGAAGTTTTGAATTTCCCTGCACCTCTGATTCTTTGTGTGTAGAAAGAAAGAATTGGAGTCCAATTTCAATGGTTTTTTTTCATTATTTGATATCAACTTTTTCAACTTATAAATTTTAACTCTATAGTATTTCCACAGATTGTTCCCATTCTTCTATGCATGTCTATTATAATTACTTCTGGGCTTTCTTTTTATATATTATTTGTTTCCAATATAGTATATGTATACTAAAAAAATGAACACTGAACTATGAGGGTTCCAAGAGAATTAAAGTTTAAAGCCTCGCTCTTTTGTTTTTTAATCATGCTGTTTGTTGTAGTGTTAAAAGGGTGCACAAGGGGATGCATTCTCTTTGGGGGGCACGAACGTGCATACACTCCGCACCTTCTGGGCAGCAGAATGGGTACATGTAGGTGACTTCTCTTCTGTTAGCCACTCAGTGCCCCCCAAGTATCCCGAGGATGTAAGTGTAGACCCCACAGAGAAGCCATATTTGCCATGCTGTGGGGACCAGGACAAGTTACAGCTTGTTTACTGGAAAGAGGTCAGTTTCAAGCATAATTTTCAAGAGAGGGAACAAAATTGGCTCGTCACAGTTATGAAGGAATTTTAAGAATAACTGTGCAAAACCGAGTTCTGCCCTTCCCTATATGCTTGTGAGGAGATGTCCTCTCAGGGGCCTGATCTCTGATTTGGGGGTGTGAATTAATATTTTAATCATTTTAATTTTATTCTTTGACGTCAGTGACAAATGACAACTGAAATGCAAAAGGTTTTCATATTGGGACTTTATATTAAAGTCCTAAATAAGAAAACATGGGCAACGTATGGATGAACTCTCGCTTAAAATTTTCTTCCAAGAGGAATTTGTAGTGACCTGTCATTATATGAATCCACTGTAATACCTTGTGCTGGATCAGTTGTCAGTGAAATAAATACCTTAACATGCTGATTTTTGCCTTTGTTACGAGGTCAAGGAGCTGTGTTTACTCTTACATTTCCATTAGCTAGGTCAGAAAGTTGGGTGGCTGTGAAAATCTGGAAGAATGGCAACCCTGATTTCTAACCATAATGACAGCTTAACTTTGGAGCTTAGACATCGTGGCCATTTCTACTATGGAAATGACTGTTTATCGTGGAAACTACTTAGAGTCTGGAAGGGAAAAAAGCACGCAGGCTGAGTGAGAATGGTTTGTTTCTGCCCAATGAGAACTCAAAAGGCCAAGTTAGAACTCATCATGCCCACACTAAATTATTGCACAAGAGACTTAGTCATTATACAGACTTATTGTTGCATTGCGTGTTTATAAACAGTCTCGTTTTTCAAATCCCAAGTTCCGTAAGTTTTGCAGACGTATCCTTCAACACATGAAAAAATAAACCATTATTACCAGCCTTACCTCAAATTATAGCCATTAAGCATAGTAACTGATTATTTAGGTTGGTTAGGTAGCTGCCTGACAGCCCAGATCGCCTACCGTTCTATCTCAGGCTTTAGTCTTAAGTGGATTAAGTTATTCTAGGTCATCCAAACTTATTGCCCGATCTTTGACTCCTAGGTCAAGGCTACCTCCTCTGACCTTGGACTAGATTATGGTCTAGAGCCAGGTAAACATTTTGACTTCTTTCATAGGTGTGCGTTTGATATCCAAATCATTATTCAATAAAATTTATAGTGTAATTACTAATACTGCTGATGATAAGAATTGTGTGGGCCTTGAAGCAGTTTTTAGCAACCATAGGAATTGTAATCTCTAGGATTACCGACGTTGTATTAGTTATTTAAAGAGGAGAACTTGAGACAGTTTGGAAGAATAGATTGCAGTGGGTTTGCTAAGGTGCGTGGTATAGGTACAGAAACACAGCCTATACTGCTTATTTAGCAGCTGCATTGATGGCAGTTGCCCAAGATTTTTGTATTCAGTGTTATTGATTTGCCTGCGAAGCCAAAGTGACCCTTGCTATTCAATGGAAATATGGCCAAGAGAAGTTCAACTACACAAAATGGAATATTAACATTTAAGGACTAATTGTAGAGAATCTCTTCATATGTCTATATACACTTTCCAAAATCATACCCTTGCAAACCCTTCAGAAATTCCATTCCACAGTTGTACAGACTAAAATTCATTTTTGACTATCCTCTCTCTCTCATACTTCACTTTCAGTCAATTCTGTTGGCTCTGCTTTTAAAGGTGATCCATAACCGAACAGCTGATGCTCACCATTCAAACCGCCACTGTTTTGGTCCAAGACAGCATCATCTCAATGTCAACATCCTTGTAGGAAAGATCCTTTGCTCAGAACCTTCGGTGGTTTCCAACTCAGTCAGAGCAAAACCCATCCTTCATTGCCTCTCTTACTGTAGACACATGTTCTGTGAGGTTAAGGGATTTTTAAGGGTTTGAATCTTTTCTGTCGTTCCAGTGCCTGACACAGAGGGGGTACTTAGTAATTCTCGTTTGGAGTTAAAAACAAATAGGCATTCCAAACAGTGTGAACTGTGGCTTATTAGAAATGACATAACACTAAGACGTTAGCTATTATACTAAAGTCTTAGCTCTTTCCGTAGGCTTCATTACTAACTTTTTTTTGTTTGTTCCTTTGTTGGTTCCACAAATAAAAAAAGCTATCACTCTGCTACTGTAATGATAAAAGGCAAATTACTTGAGCTTAAGTTGTACACAGATGGGTCCAGGGACCAGTGGGTGGATAATCATTTACCATACAGTGTCAGTTACACTTCAGAGCATTTAATGGGAATGGACAGGAGTTACACCTTACATAAATATTGGAGTAGGTGAGTGGATAAGGAAGGGGCAAGGAATACTTCCCTTCCCTTAGTAAATGTCCCAGTTGAGACTAGAAAGGCAATTAGGAACTTTCCAGGTGAATAAAGGTGGGAAGGGAACAGTTGAGGCATTGGGAGTTCATGTGGTTAAGATCAGAGGTCAGAGACAATACGTTCCATTTGGAAATTGCAGGTTAGAACTGCTGTTTGTCATTGAAGGATTCATGTGCAGGGCCAGGGAAGGCAGCGAACCCATGTCAGTACCTCCTGTTGGGATCAGTGCTACTCCTGCCACCGCCAGGGTGGGACGTGGAAAGGACACAGCCCCTGCCTGCAGTCTACTTAGTGAGACAAAAGTTACATGTATGAAGTAACTGAAGAATAACCAGAAACAGGTATAATCCCACGTCACATGGAGCCGTGGACTGAGTGCCACGAGAACTGAGACCAAGCAAAGATCACCTGGGCTGGAACTGGGAGGAAAGACTTAATGAGAGGAGCTGAATGTGAACTATGCTTTGAAGAAAAAGTTTTGGTTTCGGTTGGTGAAGGGGAAAGAGCCTCCAAGTCTGTGACCTGGCTAAGCAAAAATGCAAAGAGAGGAGTGAACTTGATTTATGTTGATGATAAAAAAAGTAAGTATTTGAGTATGCCAGAGGAGTCGTTTAAAGGAATAGGAGAAATGCTATTGACTGACTCAGATGGGAAGAGTACAGTTGAATAAAATTTGAGTTTTCTGAATTTTAGACTTACTCTAAGACAGGAGGTGGATTTTTTTCTCTCTCTTTTTTTTTTTTTGGCAAGTGAAGGGACAGGGTAAAAGTGACAGTAGAAAGTGTGCCTGTCAGGAAGGAGCTTCATGGAGACTGACAGCTAAGAGGCAATTAGGAGGCATTTCAGTGACCCACAGAAGGAGCATGAGAGTACTGACTGGGGTGATTGGAGCTGCTGTGGATGAGAAGATTAAGACACAATGTGCAAATAATTAGATGCAAGGATCCTCAGGCCTTGGTGATGACTACAGTGGAGAGAGAGGAATTGAAATGTTGGATATTGTGTTGTGTATTTAGGCAGCAAACTTGCAATTCATAGAGCGAAGTAGTCAGTCCTGTAAAGAAAAAGAAGGAAAAAATGACCAAAATTTTATATGCTGTATTGCATATGGAGGCTTCATTTTAGGGGCTCTCCACCTGAGTTTTTATTTGTATATTTTTTAACTCAGACAGATTAGGAATACAAGTGGCCAGGCTACCACCTCTTAGAGCTCACATTGAGGTTGAAGAGACTACCAATCAATCATTGTAATCAATAATAATTGAGTGTTGATTATAATTGATTGTTATTATTGTTTAATTATTGGCACATTAAAACACATGACCATGATCAATGGCCATACGTACAAGAAGTTCATGTGCAGCGAGAGTGAGTAGACAGTGCGGCTGGGTAGGTGGTGGGAGGTGTTCTAGAGGAAACTGATTCAAGACCTCTGAGCAGGTGACGTTGAAGCTGAAACCTGGAGGATGGAAAGAAAGCAACTGGGTGAAGAAGAATGAGTGCCAAACAAGTTCAGGCAAAAGGGTCAGTAATGGCAAAGACCCTGGAAAGGGCAGATTTGGGCATGTTCAAGGAATGGATGGGTCCACATGGCAGAGCCTAGGAGAAGCAAGGTTGGCAAGATTACTGTGTTTTACCACGTATAATGCACATTTGTTAGCTCACGTTTTTGAGGGAAAAATAAGGATGTGCATTATACAGGTGCATAATGGTTACAAACCATAGGTATAATGGATATAATAGTCCCATGTGTAACACACGCAAACACATGAGTGCTCATTATACACAGCAAAGTATGCTAACAACAGCCAGAGCGTGTAAGACCTGGTAGGTCAAGGCAACACTCCTAATTCAGGGGGACGTCATGAAAGGTAAAGGCAGAAGGTAAAAGCATGACGTGACCCTGGTTGCCACGCAGAAGGCGAAAGGGAAAGCAGGGAGACCAGGCAGGTTACTGCATCCATCCGTGGGTGAGGAGATGTTCGCTTGGACTAAGCAGATGACAGCGAGGAGGGTGAAAAGTGCACCGACCCATGATTAAAAAAAGAAAGCTTCCTGATGGGCATATACTTATCTTTGAGCAGACTGCCATAGGGGCTCTAGTATTTTAAACTCTGTCATCTTAAAGCCAATAGCAAATTGCTTATACTGGGGGAGAGGCTGCTGACAAAATGATGTCATGGACAACTGTATTCCATTTTGAGGTCGATTTAAAGATTGGATTAAAACGTAAGGTGATTTTATTACCCCAAAGCATTAACTATAATAAAACTTCCCCCAGTGGGAAATAAATTGGAAGCCAGGGCTGAGGTCTGCCCAAGCCGATCACCCAATCACCCTGATCTCTGTGTGTTGAAATAATGCACAACCACAAGCGCTCCACTAAGGTCCGCGGCAGCTTCATAATCCGAAAGAATCATGTTAAGTCTTACAGAAAGCAGTTCTTTGGAACAGCCATTTTCATCGTTACAGAGGACTCCTGTTTTCTGCCACTTGGGTGCAGACATTGAGTTCAGTTATGCAGTTTCTATGTTTAGTTTTCCTGTGTGTTGAACCAGTCATGGGGACTTCTAATTTGCTTTCACCTAGGTTGAATTGCTAATGTTGTCATGACAATTGTCTCAGATTTCCTATGTACCCATATGTTGCCTATGTAGGAAAATGCTTAATGATTAGAAAAATAAAATTAAATTAAAAAAAAACAGGAAAAAATGTAAGGTTTGGAGTAATTTTAGCAAATAGTTCCACATTTTTATCTTCTTTTTAGAAGAGGCCAATTTTGGTATATTGTAAGCTGTAAAGCTTTACACACATATCTTCAGCAGGGAGTCTAGGACCTGGCTGTTGGATATGATAGAAAACTACAACCTAAAGGGTGAGGGAAAAATTTTGATTATTTCTGGTCCAATTTTGTGATCTCAAGGAGCCACCGTCTGAACTTGGAACTGAATGTACTTGAAGCAGTGGTGTAGAATCAGCCAGTAAGTGTTTTCCCAGGGAATGATGTCATTGCAATTTTGGTGGTTGGGTGTTATCTTATTAATTTAGTACACCCATAATTCTGTGGCATTTCACTAGTCTCTTTCTTGACTGTTCTCAGAAAACTGCATATTGAATTTTGGAAACCCATGTTAAAGAAAAGTTAAGGTTCTTGGAGGCAGCCTGAAAGGCAAATAATCTTGCAAGGCGATTTCCAGCCCCGACTCTACAATCTCCTTGCATTTATTTCCTTGTGCTGGTTTTTTAAAGTGTGTGTTGATTTTTCCAAAGTATGTAACTCTGATGTTTGGCAATTGAAATTGAGACATTGTCTTAGGTTTTTGATGTTCTGTTTCTCTTCCCATCCACTTAAATTCATGGAAATAATACCTATCTTGGGCTACTAACAACCTATGTTCCTGCCATTCAAAACCTTCACGTAGGTTTATTTATTTTCTACGTTACAATGAATTTCTCAGAGGCTATGTCTTATGAATGGCAGTTAAGTTACCGGAGTTCAGAATTAAATTTGGTAGGCAGTATAGCTGGAATAGTGCACTAACAGTGTTGTCAACTCCCAAGCAGTCATGAGCTAGATTAGTCATCTTCTGTTTTTATTACGTATGTCTGTGGCATCAGTGACACAGAGGTTCAATTCAGAGCACCTAGTATTCAGCATCCTAGAATCTTGTGCTTATTGGAAGGATTAGGAATGTAATCCTCTCAGGAGTGAAAAAGCTGTTTTAATTCTTTTTGTAGGAGAACACAGAGCAAGAGAATAGAGCTCTATGAGAAACTGGAAGCCCCAGTGGGAGAGGGCTGGCTGTGGTATCAGCATACTAGTCATTCAGATCTTGGGTGTGTTCAAGTCAGGACTACTTGTATTCGGAAACAAAAGACACTTTACTGAGTTTCTGCATACTTTTGAAAAATTTGCCCTAACATCTGTCAAATTTTGTGATAACAAAATTACCCCAAAATTGGAAGCTAAGAATTATCATTGAATTTCATGCCCTGGATAAATACAGAAACGATTTTTCCTTGTCTTTCCCTCCCTTCGTAAAATCCAGCGCTGTTTGTCATAAAGTATAGATTTTATAGAACATCTGACTGGCCATCAGCTGGGCAGGTATGGCTCTGGGTGTGATTAAAACTAGGTGAGATGATTATCAGAAAAATACTTTTTGTAACTGTCTCAAGTATTTCATTTGATAAGGAAGGAATGTAGTAACATTTGTGTGGGCCTGTCTGCTTTGAGCTACTAATTACACTACATATTTCTGAACCTTTCTAAAAATTTTTTTTTAGACTCATGCAATCTGACTCTTGGAAAATTGGCGTTGTTATTTACGTGGTACTGTAACTGTAGCATGATATTTACAGAAGAAGTGTCTGCGCTGAATGGGGGTCGTGTGTGTGTACTGTGGTTTGTGTACACATCAAGTTCAATGCAGACATGACTGATTCCGAATGGAGAGGAATTCCATGCAGCCAACTCTTGATGCCGATGTCCCATTGGGGGAAATACAGGGTGAGGCAATAGGAGGTTTACACAGGTTTGTAGGAAAAGAACACAATCATTAATACAAGAATGCAAGAATAAACTCAGTTTCATGTTCTCAAACAGAAAACCTACCCTGTATTGACAATATGAACAATGAAAGTCATAGGTCATCCAGAGACGCCCATTGATTCCTAATCTTAAACTACTTCTCCTTCCCAATCTTTCTTATGGGCCAGATGGATGGTACACCTGTCCGCTCTGTGCTCCGGTTTCCTCCGTGAAGATGCTAAGCAGCAAGAAAAGAAAAAAGAAAAGAAGGGGTATAAAATAAGTTATGATCTGCCTCGATAGCTTGTGTTTGAAAAGAACACACATATTAATAGGTATTTCCAATGGTGCTTGTAAGTGCCTTAATGGAAACTATACTGTAACTTAATTTACTGCCTAAAATGTAGCGCAGACTGACCTCCTAATAAATATCAAACTACACCTAAATAATGTGTTATATGCTTTCATGCAGACAGTTAGCCTAGTATTACAAAGTACAGCTTAGAGGGAAAACATTTCTGCCTGTTGTTTTGAAAGGAGTGACACAGGTGAAGGAAGGTCAGATTTCATTTCAGAAGATTTAAGCTTAATTTTGTCTTTGCTGCGAGCTAGGGTTGTAGTCTCAGGCAGATCACAGTTCCCATATCCTTAATTTTGTCATTTGTCAAATGGGGCAAGCGTTTCTCGTGGTCAGAGTTGATGTGAAGGTTAAATAAGATTATAGATGTGAAAATAATTTGTACACTGAATGGTAGTATACTAACTTAGAGTAAGCTGGTTTTATTATTATTTTTTATTTTATGAAAATGAGCCAGTATTATCTTTTGCACATTTGTTGATATTACTGATATCAACCGAGAAAAAATAGATTCTTTCTTAAAGCTTTGAATACCCTCCTTTAAGGTTATTTGATATTCAAACGAATTTGGCTCCTACTGTATTATTGATGTTGATTATGTTCTGGAACTACCTTCCTATATAGAGAGTGGTTACATCAGGGAAATTATCTCAGACTAGGAATAAATTTGTAAAATTATAATCTGAGCTTTTTTTTTGCAGAGATTTTGCCGTTCTTGATGGTATTATTTAGGGATTCCATGGACATGTAGGGTATTTTAGTAATGATCACTTACCAAGGCCAAAATGATGACGATAAAAACATTCAAACCATTTAGGAAAATAAATTAAAAGAGTTTGTTTTTGAGGTAGAGACAACATAACGCTGGGGTCAGTAAACTGTGGCCCGAGGGCATGACCCAGCCTGCCGCCTGTTAGGTCCTTGTTAGAGCACAGCCACCCCCATTTCTTTTCGCTTTGTCTCTGGCTGCCTTCCTGCGCTGACGGCACAGTTGAGCGGTTTCGACAGAGGCCACATGGCCTGCGAAGCTGAAAATATTTACTACCTGGCCCTTTATAGAAAAAGTTCGTAAGTCCCAGCCAGGGACTACAGAAAAGGGTAAGGTAAAGAAAAAGAATGCAATTCATAAACAGAAGACCTGGGTTGGAGTCCTGATTCTAATATACAGTCCCTGTGTGAGTTCGACTACATCACTGAGCTATTTTCTGAGTTGTTTCCTTCCAGTGACTTGTCTAAATAACTTCTTAATTGGCGACTGATAATAAATGGGCTTGCTATCTTATAGGATTTTATGAAAATGCAAAGGATAATATATTTAATAATGTTGAATGAACTACTAAGTATATAATATTCATCTTTTTAAAAAAGAATATGCTGTATTTCTTTCTCCCTTTCTCTTCCTTGTTCTGTAAAGGTTGAAATAAGCTTTGTGACTTTATTTCTGTAAACCCCCAGAAGATGGGTGGATAAGCTTTAATGGTTCATAATCGTGTCTTCTGGAGAAAGGGTCCACAGTGTGCATCAAATTCTCGTAGGAGTTCTTAATGCTCATAGGGCTTTAAAGCTATTGGCTTGAATAATTCTGCTTTTCGGAGTGATGAAAAGTGTAATGTTTGTGGCACTTCACAAATGAAGAGAAAGAATCACATTAGAAACCCAGTAGCAATATGTTTGTGTCCTTTAAGCAGATTAAATCGTGACTTAGAGGATTGAGGAGGGAGCTCGAAAGAAAACCATGTGAAACTGTTTCTTAAAAATAAAAAAGATCTTATCTTATTGCTGAGCTGAGTGATAGTATAGCATCAAATATTCTCAATTCCATCAAGCTACTGCAGACTGTGAACTATAACATGATGAGAAATGTTGTAGTTTAGGACACTAAAGTCCAATCTCTATCCTTGACATTCTGTGTTTAACAAATTCAGACTTTGGGGGAAAAAATCAAGGAAATGCAATGTAAGTGCCAGAGAACGAAGTCAACATACTCTTTGCAGGGACAAATTTGGGGGATGAAATTGTGGATTTCTGATAATGGGAAGGAAGTTGTTATGATAAAGGCATTTTAATTATGGGTAATGACCAGAAGAGAAAAAATAGCTTGGACCTGATTGTAAATCACACTTGAACTCTTGGTCTTCCTACAGTGTCTCCTGGTTCAGTTTTATAAATATTTGCTGAAAGTCTGAAGGTGTGCAATGCTAATAGCCAAGTTCGTGGAAGCTCTAGGAAAAATACATAAATCAAGGCAACCTTAGATAGGAGCTTTGCCTGTCAATGTAGAAAATAAATCATATTCTTTTACATGGCAATAGTGGGCGTGCAAATAGTGAGGAATTAATGATATGGTTACTTGAAATCCAATGCTGTCTAATTTTCCTTAAAAACATAATAAGGAGTACATTTACATAACTGAACACACAAATGAGAAACAAATAAGCAGAATAAAAATATTCAGTGACAGGTGAGGCCCCTGCAGCTGACCCCCAGTCTCCCGCGTTCCATGCAGGGTCAACCACCACTACTGCTTCTTGCTGTTATTCTAGAAATTGTCTGTGTACGAGGCCTGCCCAGAAGGCATCGGGCCATGTAATATGAAAAATAAAGTTCTCTTCTTTATTGAAGAAGATACAAGATACAAGAAACTTTGTACACAGGACAATGATGCCTCTGTCCCCTTCAAAGTAGGCACCTTGGGACCTCACACAGTTCTCCCAGTTGCCATTAGCTGCCTTGTTATATTTTCCTGAGTCTCATCAACAATCTGAAAACTCTTCCCTTTCCATGGTGATTCTGGTTTGGGGAAAAGCCAGAAGTCACAGGGCACCAAACCTGGGCTGTAGGGGGACTGAGTCACCTGGGCAATTTGATGTTTTGCCAAAACAGTCTGCCCAGGGCCTGATGCCTGAGCAGGCGCATTGTTGCGATGAAGCTGTCAATCACCAGCTGCCCATGGCTCCAGGCTTCTGAATCATCGGAATAGTTTCTGCTGATGGAAACCATTCTGTTAATGGAGGACTGCTCAAGCTTAATGCATAATGTGATGCAGATTCGTTGCTCTACGTGCTCAGTCATTTTGAATTCTGTGGCCACACAACACACATGCTCACCTAATGACGTCTGCTGTCCCATGGACTAGTACAGTGAAGTCGTCATTGGTCACCCATGTGCATTCCAGTCCACTCTCCTTGGCTGCCAGGTTACATTGATGTCACATGAACCATTCATGTTATATTAACAATGGTTGAACTTTTTCCGGATAGACCTTGCATATAAGTATGTATGTGGAATTAATATGTACATGGCCCTTATACGAGTGAAAGCTGCCCTACCTTACTATGTGCACACATAATACATTTTGAAAATTGTATCACTTCCTGAAGATTTGCTTCATTGTTTTAGCAGCTGCGTATTATTCCAATTTAAGAACATGTCATATCTTTATCCTTTTGATGACCATTAGTTGTTGTCACTAACATGCTGCCTTAGGTATTTAAATGCTGTGTAACATATATAATAAATATACTCATATTTATGTATTTTATTTTGCCTAGTACCACTTTTAATAGTCCTTTTTCACTATGCTTTTTTAAAAAAAATTATGATTGTTCTATCAAGTTCATATATCAAAACTTTGTAATATACGGATAGGTCTTTTTATATATGGTAATATGTGATTAGTATGAAAATAGAAAAATGCAGAAATATATAAAAAATGAAAATAACTAGATATGACCAGGTTTTCTTATACTAATTTTCCTATACATGCTTGGCGTAGTTGCTCTCATATCATGATGACTGATTTTTAGAGATATTTAACATGCTGATCCTCTGATCCTTACGGATGTTATAAATGTGGGTTTGTTGGCATAAGATATTTGTCACTGAATGGCTTATTCGTTTTTCAAATTAAAAAGATAGAAATAGAACTCAGACTTTTAAATATGAACTTCAAACATATAGAAAGTCGTTGCTTAATATACTTGTCATTTATAATGGCTGCTAATTCCTCCATGCTGCTGTTTTCCTTTTGTAAAGGAAAAGAGGTTTGGTTCACTTCTTCTCTAAACGGCATGATGCTGTCATTTAAATTGTGGTGTCATGCAGTGTAAGACCCCAAACGTGCCCCTTAAATTGGGAGAAAAAGAATGCAGCATGCCATATAAATGCATTCTTATTGATATTATGAGTGTTCTTCTTGCAAAGACTGTCTTCAGCCAATTTTTGTATTGTGAGTGGAATAAATATTTACGTATTTGCAAATGGCTTTCGTTTGCCTGCACAGTGGTCAGGGATAAAATTCTTGGATCGCAGCTTTTTCTTGTCACAACTGTAGCTATTTCTCTGTTTTTCTTTTGTCATTTGCTGTTACACAGGAGGAGTTTGACACTGGCCTGATTTTCCTTCTTTTACTGGTAACCTGTTTTCCTTAACTGCCTCCCCCGCTCCCACTTTTATAGATTAGAGGTTTTTTTTTTTTTTAAATCTGGCACTGGCTTCGTTTATTTTGTTTTAGGGACACTGACCACTTTTATGTTGTTTCTCAGTTCTCTTTTCTTTATTTATCATGTACCTCTTAAAACTTTTTCTACCTTTATTCTTTTCTGCAGTTCTGGAAAATCTTTTATACTCTGTGCACTGCAGCACTGACTAGATTTTCTACTATCTCAGTTCTTCTCTTCCGTTATCTAGGGTACAGACTGTAGCTTTGTAATTGGACATTCAGCATCCTTTCACTATTGCCAGACCCATCTCTTTTTCTTTCCTGAATTTTGCCTTTAGGGTCTAGCGAATTCGTTTTTTGTTGGCTGTAGGCTCCAAAGTATGGACATGATGTGTAATGCTCTCCTGTGGTTTGCAAACATTTTGTCTGGGTCCTGCAGTAATGCCATTTTCAGAGACATGCTCTTCCTAACCATCCAGTCTTTTACTGAGCAGATATTTATTGAGTGACTATTGAGTAGTTTCTAGGTGGTTGGAGTACATCAAATCGATAGACCAGAAAACTAACAAGAGACTAAATAAGGAGGTAAGTTATGTAGCGTGTAATGTGTTGATTGTATTAGAGGAAAATAGGCCAGAATAATAGGCTGGAAGTGGGAGTTGGGAGTCTGAATATGTTTTTTTTCCTGTGTTCTGCATTACTTTTTCCATTGGGATTTGTTTTTCTAATCTATGGATGCACAGTACATAGAATAGGGATGGGGGCCACACATTCTTTTTACCTAATTCAGCATAGGACAGGCTGGAGAGCAAACAATACATACTTAGTATGTTCCAGGTACCATTGTAAAGGCTTTACGTATGTCAAAAATGTTCATCCTTATAATACCTCTATAAGGTAGTTGCTATCTTTAGGCCTGTTTTCAGATAAGTAAACACAGGTATTGAGGGGTTAAATAATGGACCTAGGTTATAAAGTGAGTGTACAGCGTTAACAGGGTTTTAAACCCACAGATCCTTGCTGCAATGTTGGAGCTTGTGACCTCTGACTTGTATTGCATCACGTATTGAGGAGAGTAAGGTATATGTTTTATACCATAAATTTTAACTGAACTGATGACACCTATTCATCTTGCTCCCCTAATGATTGGAGACTTCGTGGTAAGACTCTACCTTTCTAGGTGAAGGGACTATAGCATCATTACTTTTGAGAGATTTACAAGTAATTTGTTAATATCTCTCTTTCGTTTCCTCAATATCAAATTACATACAGTATATCTGCCCTTACATTATGTGAGGAAACCTGAAATGATATTGAGGCTACTTGGCTTTACTCTTGTGATATCGAGATTATAGTTTTTAAACATATAAAGGTACATTGTTAGCTTTTTTTTTTTACAAAGTATCTTATGAAAAATAAGATACACCAATAAATTAGTTTGGAGATATTTAATTTGTCAAAATCAAAGAATGCAGAGGAATCTAATCTCAGGCTAGAGATGAATCTGAAAGATGCTAGCGGATGTTGAATTTAAACTGAGTTTAACGGATGACTCTTAATGCTTGTGGTGGCCCAGCCTCAGCTTCCATCACTCAAGTTCAGGGCCTGGGTAATTATGCGCCTTTCAGGTGGGCTGGCTGTCACACTGCCTCCCTCCTCCTGTCTCGCACTGACAGCAGTTGAGTTTTGAATTACTGCCCGAGAGTAATAGCCAGAGCAAGCATACTTCCTTGCACTGTAATTTCAAGTTAAATTGTATTAAATATAGACACTCAACCATCGAAAACTTCACATTTTATCTCTTCAACCTATGCTACCTAATTATCATCAATACTTCAATTTCCTAGGCCTTAGTTTTTCATAGATGTGTAATGATAGAGTTAGGATTCGATTGGCCATTTCGACTTTTATATTTTAGGGTTTTGTTTGAGAAATTCAGATGCCCTTTCCCCCTCCTTTGTGGTACTTTGTATTGTGAATACAGAAAAACAATAGGTCCTCTCAGACGAGAGGCTGTCTAGCGATCCGATGAGGGATGTCAGAATGGGTGCTCAAAAAACACAGGGTTTGCTGTGATCCCGTTACTGCGTTCAGCGCTGCCCAGGCCGAGGGCAGTATTCGGCGTGTGGCCAGCACCTGCCTGGCTGGGTGAACCGCCGTGATCGAAAGCACTTGCATTCTGGATGGTTTGATTGGTAATCGCTGTTTTGTTCCTGTGAAATCTGCAAAGTTAAGAGCATGAAAAAGGATGTTGGCTCAACTCTCCTTACTTCAATCATGTTTCGGGGGGTGGGGGGAGGGGAGTAGCAGCAAGTAGCACTGCCTTTACCAGCATTATTTTTATCAGCAGTGGACACTTACTCTGAGTGTCAGTGGCGCTACCTGAGTCACGCTTTATTTATGAAGACAGTGATGTTAAGGGGCCAATCAATACTCGTGGGCTCACCACGTGCCGAGCACCGGACTAGTTCCTTTATGTGTATTATTTCACTTCATCCTGATGACATTTTACAAATGGAGAAACTGAGGCACCATGAGATTTTTTTTTTTTAAAGTAATTTTCTCAGTGGTAGAATGGCAAAGCTAGGATTCAAACCCAGATGTTTTGGGGCTTAAGAGCCTACAGTCTTAACAACTTTGCTGTATCGCCCTCACTGTACCTGAAAATAAACTTGAATGAGTCTGTTTGCAATGGAGGAAAAATATGACAAACCAAAGATAGCATAGCATTCTTTGCTATCTGAATATTACGAATCTAGATAGCATTCCTCGACAATTCAGATTAATACTTACCAAGATTTGGCTTTTTAAAACGAAAATGAAAATTTGTATTTATTATATCTACTATATTACTTTTAGGGTAATTTGATGATAGATGCATTGCATAGTTTAATCATTTTATTGCTCATAGTGTGAAATAAAAAATATTCAGTGGCACTGTTAAAGACCAGCAGTTCAAATTTTATTCAGGACTATCATGAAAGGTCAGGGATACTGCAACGAAATTTTGTTACAAGGGAGAGGGATTGGCCTTAACTCTTCACCAAGGCAAAGTGGGTATTTATAACCAAGGAGCGTGAAGTAGCGTCAGTGGATTGCACATTGTAAGGGAAACATTAGGGGTAAGGGAGGATTTGGGCTAAAATGACCTAATAGGATTCTTGCTGAAGGCCCATGAGGCTGATCGGATATCACCTGGGTGGTGGTGACAGATGAGAAACCTCATCAAATATCCAAGAACGATCAAATATTGAGGATGGGGATTTCTGGCTAGCCTGACTTAGCAACACTCTTGCTGGAATTAGACTTCCCGAGGAAAGCCACGGGATCACAAGGCTTTAGTGAGAAAGAGCTGAGGGCCGCCCAACCAAAATTGGTCAAGGAGAAAATCTTTGCCAATAAATAGTGTAGTTTAATTTATTACTTCTATGGTTTATTGTTTGATGCCGAGTATGAGCAGGAATACATCAAATCATACTGGAGTTCCTATAGGAAAACCCTTCGAGAGTATGATTTCCAAATGCTGCATTATCACGGGAGCTCAGATTCCAGACTTACAATCTCCATCAGTAGGTGGGGAAGCATCAGTTATCTTGGGGTAAGAGAAGAATCGGTTACCAAGGGGCCGCTAAATAGCACCTGAATTTACAGCCATTTCTACGTGGATTATTTCATTACACCTTGAACAGATCTGTTTATTGTTTATTGGCTTGAGCTTCAGATAAGATAGTTGGCCAACATTTAGTGGTCATGTTTTATTAAAATTGCGCATCTTTGGACACTTGCAATGAAATACAGAGAAATGCGGTGTTCGCACAGGAAGTAGCCTGTGAGGTGTAAGTGGGGATCTTGAGATGAGCTGTGTCACTTCTTCTATGTCCTGTTCGCTGTGGCAGGCTGTTGTCAACCAGCGGGATGGTGGGTGACCGTCTAGTGTTATTTAAATTCACTGTTACCCCTGCTCTGCCTTCATGATCCCTCTCTCTCCTCCCCACCCCCCACTTACCAAGCGCATGTTAGCGCAGGTGAAAAGGGGATAGGGTGCAAACCAATGTGTTGAAGAAAGAGCTGGAGAAGGTAGGAAACAATACGCAGATCGATTATTACTGTCCTTCATTGGCAAAGTTCCTTGGCAAGGGAATTCCACTTCAGCTGCAGTTATGTCTTGTTAGCAAAAGTGTTTGGTGGAAACTCATTCAATACACAACTTAAGGAACACGATTTCTCAAATTTGCAAATTTACAAGTGTGATGTAGGATTTTATTATGTCAGTTGCAAGTAAAGGGAGCAAGGGAGCCATTGGGTGAAATACTGTTTCAACCGCAGGCGCAGGGCTTCTAAGCCAAAGCGGAGTCTGGCCGTTTAAGTAAAAACTAAGTGTCAGAACAGTCCTTTGATTTAGTTATTTTAATTGAGACATTTGTTTCCACGCACCTCTAGATTCCTTCCCAGTGTGACTAGTTGAAATAGACGGCATGGGCAGGTATGGTCCACACTCTGTGGTTATATAATTGAGAAACCCATTTAAGTTTGAGGAACACTCTCTATAGCCTGGATCCCCAATGCTTGCTTTTGAAATCCCAACCTTAACATTTGGTACGTTTAATCTTGAACACAGTACTTCACTTCAGTAAGCCTCAGCTTCTGCATTCAGGCAGTGGGAATAGTTAGCTGTACCCAAGGCTCAGAGGGTTGGGGACATTAAAGTAAGTATGCACACAAAGGGATTAGCACTCCATCTAGCATGTGGGGGCTGGGGAAAGGGGGGCTTCTAGGAAAAAAATGCTCCACGAAGGAAGTCTTTATAAGACCGTCCATGAAGTCTTAAAGGAAGAGGCCATCAAAGGAGAGTGGCGAGGTGAAGTGCGTTGCCACTACGGTTATCTGTGAGTCACTCACCCAAGTTGCCGTAGGGAGGGACAGGAAACAAGCTAGTCTGGTTATTTTTTAAAGGAAAAGTGCTGTTCAGAAGTGAACTGAAAATATCACCTTTGTGCAGAAGAGATTCCAGAGGATGATGAGACAGCCCAAGGAGGGACATCTTCCTGTAGCTAACACCACTGTTTCGGTGGGAGCCTCGATGAACAAGCTGTGTGTGAGCATCTGAGGGCCAAGCTCTGAAACATCTTCAGTTACTCTTGCAAACCTCCAGGATTTGGATGAGAGCCGGCCAGAGCTTCTTTTTCCTACTGTCCTGTCCTTTTGTCGGCCTGATAGTGGTTCTCATTACTCTGGAACCCATTTTAGTGAATACTTTGTATTTCTAGTGTTTTAGCCAAATGTTGCTGAACTTGCTTAGTCAACCTCCTCATTCTCCTATCCATCTTGTTATTCATACTGTAGCCAGTTGTTTACTTTGGTGTTTATGTGTTTGTGTGTGTATATGTGTTTTGTGGTTAATAGTTCATTAAATTTTCTGGCTTTTTTCCTCTTTTCTGTGCCCACTTCTATTTTTCCTATGGTATGTTTTCCTTCCGGGCTCTCTTTTTTTTTTCCTTCCTGAAACATGTAAGTTCTCGAGCACGCCTACCTAGATAGTTGTTTTAGTGACCTCTTCCTGGATGATAAGGTTGCCTGCACCTTGTACATCTGAAAAATGCTCAAATAAGACCCTCAATTCTCTTCTGATAGTTAAGCAAAAAATAAAATTTCAGGGTAATGGTTGGGTTTGATGAGTACTTTAAGATATTATTCCATTAATTTCCAATGACTATTATTGGGCATATGTTGTTCTTTGTAAGAAATCTTTTTCTATATTCTTCAGTTTCTCTCTAATATGCCTAAGTGTGGATTTATATTTATTTATCATATTCAAAACTGAGTGCACATTCAATATATGTATCCATAAGTCTTCAATTCTTGAAAGCTCTTAGCTAACAACATATTAAATATTATTTCCCTGCAAGTCACTCCATTTACTTCTCTTGGAACTTGTATTATTGGCTGTTGGGGCCTCTCGATCCTCTGTGTCTCTGTGTCCTAACTAGTCCTTTATGTGTTTACTTTAAATCCCTTTTCTTTTTATTTATTTATTTTTTTACTTTTTTAAAGATTTTTAAAGTTTATTTATCTTTAGAGGGGAAGGAGAGAGGGAGAGAAACATCAATGTATGGTCGCCTTTCGTGCGTCCCCTGCTGGAAAATGACCTACAGGGAACCTGCCTGCAACCCAGGCATGTGCCCTGACTGGGAATCAAACCACAATCCTCTGGTTCTCAGGTCTGTGCTCAATCCACTGAGCTACACCAGCCAGGGCTTAAATCCCTTTTGTTTTCATTGTCATGTTCCAAGTGAATTTTTCAGGACTGCCTTCAAATTTACCGGTTCTTTTCTCACCTATATCAGTCTGTTTCACCTGTTTTATTTCTTTAAAGAAATAGTTCATATGTTTGATTTCTAAGATTTTTTATTTTTTCACTTTTTTAATCACTCATTCATATTTTCATATCTTTTTATTGAAAATGTTAATATAAATTTTGTTTTTTTTTAAATTTCTGGATATTCCACTATACCTCTTTCAAAACTTAGTTCAGGCTGTCCCGTAAAATTTTCATTTGGAATAAATTCCTGTTTTAGATGCTGATTATATTTATGTGTTTAGCTGTTGCTTTAGTTATGGATTTTCATTTAGAAGCTCATGTTTAGTAGGATGGTTTAAATTCCACTCTCTTTTTCGTTTCCTTTGACTTCTCACTGTTTGTTCACACTTGGGTCCTTGCTGAATTTCCTAATAAAGCACATGAGTATAGTTGTCCAGGTGTAGAGTTAGTTCAAGGTTCTTCTTGGGTCTGTTCTACCTTCCAAGCCTAAACACTACATTTTGAGAGCAGTTCTGCTTTCTACATAGTGTTAGCATTTGAATGGACCTACCTTGGCCACTTTCCAGAAGGCTGGCTCTTTCAGAGGTCAAAGCAACCGTGACATGGGACCAAAATTATGCCAACCCAATGTTTTATAAGGCGTTTTATTTTACTGATTTTTGAGAGAGAAGAGGAGAGGGGGAATGGGGGTGGCAGGGAGAGAGAGAGAGAGAGAGAGAGAGAGAGAGAGAGAGAGAGAGAGGCTGCTGTTATTCAAAAGAATTGCTTATTACAGGTGAGCCTGACATTTTTCATTAGACCTTGTGAAAGTTGGCCATTTGAGTGGCTTTCAGTAAATATCCCAAGGATACTCAACAATACCCAATAAGGTATTTTGGGCCTATTAATTAATCATGGTGAATCTTTGAAGCTTTCCAGCAGCAGGTACATTCTGAAATAACAATCTAAGGTTCAATAATTGTGGTGAAAGACTAAGTCAGGGCCAATCACAAGTCAAACATGCCGGAGTCAGGCTGCTTCAGGAGGAAGCCTGGGAGGACCATTCTGGATATTTGGTTCTCTCTTCAGTGTTTCAGCAAAAGCATCGGCCTCTCAACGGTGTCTTTGCTCTTCATCCCACATACAGCATCGTCATGTTCCTGTGTCGTCATGTTTATCTCTCACTTTCCTTACGGTTCTGCCCCAGGAGTTACGCTTACAGAAGTACTCTCCTGTCTTAGTAACATTTTATGATCATATTTTTAAAAATACTTGATCATTTAATCCACGTGATAATATTCAGTGTATAATGTGAAGTGGGGCCTGATTTATTTCCAAGTAGCTTGCTCCTTGCCCCATTACTATTTATTGAATAATCAACTTCTAAATTCACTTGAAATATCACATTATCAAATATTAAATTCATTTACACGCCAGGAACCTTTCCAGTGTTTCTACTATTTTCATTTATGAATTTGCCACAAAATTTTAATTAAAACTATAGATAGCAACTTTTTAATTTGGAAGTAAACTTCATATTAGTTTTCCTTTTAAATATTTATTGGCTGTTATTGTTCACTTTATTCTAGGTGAATTTTAGAATCATCATTAAGTTGTAGTATTTAAAAGTGATTATTTTGATCGTGGAGTAGTAAATTTATTCATTCATGGAGGAGCTATCTTAATTTTTTATGAGTTCCTCCACAGAAACATATTCGCGTGTATGTTTTTCTTTATCCTTATCATCTTTCTAAAGTATTGTGAGGTTTATGTCAAGAAATATTTATTGGTTGTCAATTATAATAAGAAGCAAGCTACTTGGGGATAAATGTGTATATCTCTATACAAAATAAATCAGATAGATGTTAAATGGATTGTTGCAAATGTTAAAAGATGAACCAAGGCACATCAGAAATTGTTAAGAGTATATTTGAGCAAAAACAGATTTGAATTGGGCTGTGCCAAACCAGAAGTCTTTAGGAGGGATCCACTTATAGGAGCTAGAGAAAGACTTTTATAGAGAAGGTGTGGAAACAAAGCAAGGACATCCTTTGATTGGCTGTAGCTTAGGGGGTTGCCTTCTTTGGGAAAGCCTAGTTGGTTCTTTGTGATTGGTTATCCATAGGTTTTGGTTTCTTGACCTTGGAGCCCTTGCTAGCTTACCATAGCTTTGGGTTTGCTCCAGTCTAATGGCTTCCTGGTTTAATTCACTTGACACAAATAATTAAATAACTACAAATGTTTACAGTGCTTAGGGAGAGCATTATTTATCTGTAGTATTAATAAATTATGTCAGAAAAATGAACCGTCCTCTTGAGGCTGTTCAGATGGGGTGGCATATACGAGCCTTCTGCTAAGTGATCTTCCTGCAGGGGCTTTACAGCAGCGGTCTCTAGAAGGCTCTACCCTGAAAGTGCTATGAAGGAGAGATGATGGCTATTCTCTGTGATGTGCCCATGTAGATGCCAAGAGTTGGCTTACGGGTATTGGCTTGGCTTCCGTCCAAATAAATGGCACAGTCTCACATTTGACTCTGTTTTATGTGTTGGTAAATAGTAGGTGGTAGAGAGAGGAAAAGCCCTAAATTGTAGTGCCTACTAATTTCTGCAGTGTAAAATATATTCTTCTATGGCTGATTTCAAGCTACGAATGCGAAGTCAGCTAACTTGCAAGATTCCTTAAAATTTAACCATTGAAATTCAAGCCAGCTCTGGGGCACCATTGCACCCCTCTTATTATCCTTATTATCCTTATTATCCCACCCCCCAGCACCGCTGCCATCCTCTGGTCTCTGGTCTAACTCACTTCCTCCCAGGCCATTCCCCATCCTTCCTCAATCTGGCCTATGTCCTCAAGCTCTTTGGAAACTCTCTTGCTATGCACATGCAATATCATAAACTAATAGCTGCTTTCTCGAGGAGGAACATTTTGAGTGGGAATAACATTCGTTTAGGAGTTAAAAGAACCCAAAACTTAATATTATTTCTTTTTCTTTTCTTCTTGCTATAAGAGTCTGGCATACCTTGAGGCAACGAAGATGCTGCCAACTGGCCAGGGAAAAGGGCCAGAAAGTCCAGACAGTCACAGAAATTAATATTTAAAAGTCTGACAAACCGTGGCTTAGTCAATGGATACAGTTCATCTGAGGCCCATCAATCCATTAACAGCATCGAATCATTTCTAACCAGTGTCTGTTCACTGGTCAGAACATGCGGGAACTCTGCGGAGGGTAGTCTGCTTTTTCTTTATACAGGGAGGAGAGGGGAAGAGAACATGAGAAACTATCACCTGTCCCCACAAAGGCCACTCGATTCTGTCACCCAGGGAAATGTGGGGTGATCTGTAGGCATCAGAATACCGCTGGGCCACTCTGTGTGAGCGTGCTGGGGAGAGGTAGTTGAGGGAGGAATGACGTTCCAGGGCACAGGTGCAGCCACAGAGCTCCGCGTAATGATGGTGAGAGAACTATTTGGACAGTGAAGCTGAAGGCACTCAGGCAAGAACCATCAGGCTCGCTCATCCCTACTCCCTTCCGTCTTCCTTCTGCTGACTTTGGTACTGAGATAGTAAAAGTGCAGTATGGCCATGGTGCCACAAGGGATGGTCTCGATTTTTGGATCAATGAAAGGTAGATGTTATATCTACGATTCTCTTTGGATTTGGGGCCACTTTATCGGTGATGAGAACAGTCTTCCTAGGGAGATTCTCTGCCCACTTCTCTGAAGCTGTTCCATTAGCCTCCAGGCTGAATCCGAGCCAGTAAGGATGAAAACTTGAAGTTCTTGCTCCTTACGCCCTCTTAACTTGCATGGTGTAGATCAAATGGAGCCCTCGACGGCTAGACTTTCATATTTTAGACAATAGAACCTGTTTATAGTGATGCCATAGTCAACATTAACAAAGTTGTTTATGTATTTTTGATCCTGATCCTTCCGGGAGGTAGGTTACTTCTTACGGATGTAACTGAAGATATTTGTCCTCTTGCTCAAAGAGAGAAAATGGGATGGAGTAGGGTAACTCAGATACCTGCCCCACCTCAAGCCATGTAGTTATTTATCTGGAGAGGCAACAAAGAACAGTGTTGGATCTTAGCAGGACTCTGGAAAAATCAGAAAACTCCTGTCAAAACAGTCCACCCTGCTGAGTTGACAAGGACCTGCTGTTTGTGATGCTTCTCTTACTGATGTTGGAGCACAGGACGGGGTTGAAGTTGTTAGGTTCTATTCTTGGACAGGGTACAGAAATGATGCTCCGCCCCAAATGCATTTCAGTCATGGACACTAACCAATGTAGCATTGGACTGTGCTTACAAGGATGAAAATATAGCCAGGAGTTCACACACACTTGAGGAAATTCACCTAAATAATGGAAGCATAGGACTTCTCTCAAGAAATTGAGTTAATATGTAGTAAAAGACCCCCCCAAAACCACAAAGAAATGAATATAATTATTATATTCATAGAACAAAAGCTAATGAAACAAAGGCAAAGTTTTTGAAGGTTAGATACATTAAAAGAAAACCCTCAATTGATGGGTTGACTAGCAATAAATACCAAACTGACTGAGTAGAAGGAAGGAGAAGAAGGAAACATTATGAGGAGAACCTGTATGATTAAGACCACCAAATCTTAGCCCATTAAGGTAATACATTCTTTGCAGTAGATAGCAATGAAAGCCTTATTGCCAATAAAATTGTCAATATAGAGAGACAGAAGTACGTTTAATGGAAATATTTGCTTTATCGCTATGTTGCTGCCTCAGTTTCCATTACCTAGTTTAATTGGAACAATTGCTATACCTAATAGATGATTGAAATGTTTGCTTATGAGTGTTTTATATTAAAATATACATAACTTTTAATATATTTTAATATAAAACACTCATAAGCAAACATTTCAATCATCTACTGTAGCATAGATGGTAGGTAGAAAATAGAAAGAGGGAGGGTACGAACAGTATAGGAAATGTAGAGGCCAAAGAACTTATAAGTATGACCCATGGGCATGAACTAAAGGGGGGAATGTGGGTGGGAGAGGATATGCAGGGTGGAGGGGAGTGAAGGGGGGAAATGGGGCAACTGTAATAGCATAATCGATAAAATATATTATAAATATATATATATATATATATATATATATATATATACTAAAAGTTTATGTAAAGCAAAGGGATTCTTACCTAGTTGGAATCTGTGACTGATGCAGTATTTGCAAATTTTTGAATCAACCCTGAAGTCATGTGTTTTAAACCATTACTCTTATAAACAGCTGAATTCTTTTTTTCTAAACGTCTTTAGGGTTTGGAAACATCTCACCTCGCACAGAAGGGGGCAAAATATTCTGTATCATCTATGCCTTACTGGGAATCCCCCTCTTTGGCTTTCTGTTGGCTGGAGTCGGAGATCAACTAGGGACCATATTTGGAAAAGGGATCGCCAAAGTGGAAGATACGTTTATTGTAAGTATGGGAGCCTTTGGATTCCTTATAGTTATTGTTTAATCGCTTAAAATATTACACTCTGTTAGCTTCTAAATGTACAGTTAGACTTTCATTGTTGGATTTTCTGTAGCAATTTCTAGGTATTCTTATTAGCACTATGTAGTTATTTTTATACTTACCTGAGTGAATAAATGAATTCATGAGAACACCCCTAAAGTATGACTAAAAGGTAGGAATCTGACAGTCACAAGTTCAAATTTTTCAGCTATATTGTCTCCTACCTCTCTTCTCCATTTTGTCATTTATTTAATGTGAATAATGATACTGACGATGAGGTATTACTGTAAGAGTCAGATATAATATAGGTTAAAGCTTAACATAGCTAGTAAAGACTGACAGCATCTTGTTATTTAAATGTTACTTTGGGCCCTGGCTGGTATAGATCCATGCATTGAGCTTGGGCCTGCAAACCAGAGGATCATGGTTCAATTCCCAGTCAGGGCACTTGCCTGAGTTGCAGGTCAGTTCCCAGCAAGGGATGCATGAGAGGCAACCATACATCGATATTTCTCTCCCTCTCTCCTTCCCTTCCCCTCTAAAGATAAATAAATAAAATTTAGAAAAATAAGCTACTTTGGTACCCTTGGTCCTTGCTGGTATCATTGTAAACTTAAATAGCTCATCCGTGAAGGAGAGAAAAATATATAGCAAACACAATGCAGGTGATTATACAACTTAATTCAGTAATGTCATTGATAGAAATTTATCTAAGGGATGTAATTCAGTAGAACCTACAGTAATGCACATGGAGATGTTCATGGTCATGGATTCAATAGAAAAAATAAATAAAATAAAAATGCTTCAATTAGAATTTGGAGTAAAAAATGGTAATAGTATCCACATGATTATAAACTTCTATTCTTGAAAATAATTGGGGATCCAGGAAATGCCTATGTTAGAAATGGGGTTACAAATGATTACTACTGTTATCACTATTACAAATACATTTTATTGGTTATTCAATAATATTTTATATTTTCACAAAGTTTTTAACAAAGTATTTTACATTTAACTCTATGGATGAAATACTATTGAGTATTGTTTTTCCGTTTAAACTATAGTTCCAGTTTTTAGCATTAGTTATGTTTTATATTTAAGTTCAAAGTGCACTCTCAAATATTTAGAATGGAGTAGGTATAGTTATTCCAAAACAGAAGTTTAATTCTTTTTATGGTGTCATACTTTTCTTATATTGACGTTAAAAATATTTTGTATTCATATTCATTGGGAAGTGGGGTCAGGGGCATAGACTCGGTAGTGCCAAATTGTTCACTTATTCAACCGAGTTTTAGGTGCCTGCGGGATGCTGGGTAATATTTTCCATGCTCCTCTGCGTCACCGTATGAAGCAAATCCCGTGCCAGCATGCCATTAATATTAGTGAATACCGTCCAGCAGGCATGACTCAGCACTTAGTATTAAAGGCTTCTGAGAACTTTACAAATGAGATTCGTTTTACTCCCGGATATGTGATATGGATGGCAGGCTAGGAAAACTTTTATTTCCACTCTCCACTCTGTGGTTTCATAGATCTTTATTTCTAGAAAATGTGCATCCTCCCAAGCTCAGTAATTCTTCTTCGGCGTGGAGCTGTGACCTATAGTTTTCCCAGTAGGTGGGGCAGATTTAGAGATGAAAAATGTACGGTGATTAATCTCAATGGGAGATCGGGAGGTAAACCGCATTCATGACGAACTTGATTCAATGTCGCACGGTGGAGGTTCCTGATAAGAAAGAGAAAGAGGTGAAAAAAGGCGGGCAATCTGATGACAGCGGCAGCTGAGGGCTGTTGGAGACTTACTCTCCCTCCGGTATTGTTGTTGCCATGTTGAGTTTTACAGTTGAAGGCTCAGGGCAGAGAGACAGTGCCTGTGGGTCACATGGGAATCAGCTGTGAGCTTTAAGTCTGTTACTATTACACTTTGATCCGTTGCGTAATGATTGGGAAATGTGACAGGAGTGAGGGGGAGTAACTTTGCCAATTATCAGTAGTCAATATTTAATGAATGATTCAGCTTTTTTCTGTTTTTCATGTTATATCTAGATTGTGTTTGCCCAGCAATTCATTGTATGCCTGTAGACTAGAAATCTTTGAAGACTAGTTCAGGGAAACAAAAGAATGATGTGTATCTAGAATTGTATTCTCAGAGCCGATGTAATTTTACTTTTGAGGGTATTTTACTTGTGTGAAAGCCCATGTAAGAGAAAAGCGACATCGTTATTAGCATTGAGTGTTTTGAGCTATTTATGTTATACCCAATTTTGTCTTTACCTATAAAGACAATAAAAAATCACGAAAATGAAGAAAACAACCTTTTCACTTGCTAATTTGCTGACAACAGGGCATATAGGTTAGCTTTGTGCATGCACCAATACTCCATTAATCTCCGTCAATTCCTCCTCCCTTTTCTATCTCTGTCCCTTCTCTAGAAGTGGAACGTTACTCAGACCAAGATTCGCATCATCTCAACAATCATCTTTATCCTGTTCGGCTGTGTGCTCTTCGTTGCTCTGCCCGCAATCATATTCAAGCACATAGAAGGCTGGAGTGCCCTGGATGCCATTTATTTTGTGGTTATCACTTTAACGACCATTGGATTTGGTGACTACGTTGCAGGTAAGGTTTTCCTGGCACCAACCCTGCTGTCCTAACCCTTGGCCCTTAGACTTCACTGGGGTTTGCCGTGCAACCAAGTGACTGTATTCGTTTCCTAAGGTTGCCAGAACCAAGTACCACACACTGGGTGGCTTTAAACAAAAGAAATCCATTCTCTCATGGAAGTTCAAAATCAAGGTGCCAGCAGTAACGTGACCCCTCTGAGACTCAGGCAGAATCCTTCCCAGCCTCTGTCCAACCCCTGGTTCGAGGCCTTCGGTCCTCACGGATCCTTGGCTTCCAGCCGCATCACTCCCATCTCCGCTTCCATCATCACGTGACTTTGCCGCAGCCCGCTGCAGCAGGCGTCGTCACGAGGTGAGGCGAAGGACTAAAAAAAAATGGAGAGGACCATAGCTCTGCTGGCATATGGCGAATTTATTCAAGCAACAGCTGTCTTAAATACAAACTGTTAATGCCTAAAGCAAGACTGCAGGGAACTAGAAACAATGTTGTTTTTCAAAGTTCGAGCACTCCCTTAAGCTATCAAAAGGGCAAGAAGTTCTCATAATCATCTGGGAACATGACACCTGCGCCAGGGTCTTGTTGTGTCTTTCAAGGCTGGGAACTAGAAGGTTAGGAAAGTATCAAGGTACCCGCCGACTCCAGGGACCAGAAACCAAGTCCCTCCACCATTTTCACAGTGGGGGACTTTGTCCTTGGTCCCCTGCGGCCTGGTGGGCCCCCACATGACTTTCTTCCTGTGTCCACGTTTCCCTCTTCTTATAAGAATGGTACTCATATTTTAAAAAAAGGAATACCAGCCAACAGGATTAAAAGCCCGCTCTCGTCCAGTCTGAGTTCATCATAACTAACACATCTATAAGGACGTTATTTTCAAATTAAGTCACATTCCAGAGTCATGGGGGCTCAGACTTCAACAGATGTTTTTGGAAGACGCAGTTAAATCTGTAATAGTGACAGAGCCAAAAAAAAGTCAGTTTATGGCAGTGGAGGTAAGCAGATGGGTGCAGTTCAACATTTGTCGTTTATTCTATGAAAGAAATTTGGTGGCTGCTTGTTCAGAATTTTATATTCCCAGCTTATTTTCAGAAACCTAACATCAGCCGCTTAGTTTTTTAAGCACTACAAGAATTTCAGTTTAACTTATCTTTGCTCTTTTTTCTTAAGCCTGTTTAAGTCTCAGTTTAAAAAAAAATGTACACTTTAGAAGATGTTGTTAGCTACTAAAAACTTCTTTTCTCTAAGATATTTATTTTTTTAAATTTTCAATTCTCACCCGCTATAGATGATATTTTTGGCTTTAGCTAACGTGTCCACATTCTTTATCTATTTTTAAATTTTTTTTCTCATCTATATATGTTATTTCAACTGCTATTTGCTTTATTGTTATAGTTCTCAGGACTTAACATTTCTATCGTTTCAACTCTCTTTTCCCCCAGTTATATTATTTAACTATTACCGTTCTAACTTCAGTTTTAAATAGATTATAATTGTGTCAAAGGTAATGTAATAATGTACTAACATGGATCATTTTGACCACCTCCTGAAAAACTAAGCCATTCTTTAAAAAAGTTACTTTGGAGTATTAGCAAAACATGCCAAATATTATAGTAGGAATGTGCCATTACATTTTCCAGAGTCAACTCACCAGGTGACTTTAGTTTTAGGAGAGTTTTATCCTTTCTGATTATTTACAGTTGCTTCTTGACCCAAACTTCTTACTTAAATATTTTCAGGAAGAGAATATGTTTTGTAGTTCTATGAAATCTCAGAGACAGCTGACAGTGCGCGTGTTCTTATTGATTGGTTAGTAAGCATGAGTTGGCAAGGCCTTCCTTTCTGGGGAATGTATAATATCCTTGAAGGTGAGTATGTTTTCCTGAGTGGAACTTTGCTTTGACTGAAAATGCTCTGTGCACCTCTGTGTGCCGGCTGGAGGGCCTGGGGCAGGGGGCACATGTTCTGCTGGAGATCTTTCAGTTTTCTAACTAGCAGAATGTAGACAGAAGAGTCTCAGACATTTGCATGTCCATGTAATAGCTTCTGTCCTGAAACACCTGTTTTTCTACTTCTCATCCAAGCTGTAGAATTGGCTTGAGTAGAAGTGGAAAGTGTATTAATATAGGAGAAAGTGAGACACGGTGCATATGAGAAAACTTATACTTGTGGTATGTTAATCTTAGCCTCTTGTACCATTTTATAAGTATAATTAACAACGTTTCATAAAAATAGAATATACAGATATTAGGTGATATATCTTCTATTTTTAGGCCAATATCATTGTATTGCTTGTAACATGTTTTTAATTTTTAATTTTATTTTTATAATAGTGCATTATTTTATTTATTTTTCAGGTTTATTAAGATATAATTGATAAATAAAATTGTAAGGTATTCAAAGTGTACATTGTGGGATTTCATACCATTTAGTTAATTAACACATCCATCACCTCATATATATATCTCCCCTCTTTGTTTTTTTTTTGTGAGAACCTTGAAGTTCTATTCTCTCAGCAAATTCCAATGATATAATACAATGTATTTGTTATTTTCAACAATTGGCAGATGGTATCAGTCCAGAGGCCCACATGGTCTGAGACTAAAAAAAAACACCCAAATTATAAAAATAACTAATGTGGGTTGAGTCCTAAAATAATGTCGTACATTTGTGACCACAGTATAAACTGGCCTGGAAAAAAAGGGACAAATATTTTTACTTCATGGTTTTGTAGAAGATGGAAAAACAATTTTTTTTAAAAGTTACCTTAAGAGCTCAGCACTCTGAAACTGGCTAGATAATGTGGGTTTCATTAGTACCCAGTCTGCACTGTCCACAGAGAGATGTTCAATGAAAACATGTGTCTCGGTGACCTGCAATTTAGAGTCGGGGCAGAGTATGGTGGGGGCACGGTAACAAAGTGATATTTGCGTGGTGTTGAGTTTAGTGTGACACACGTCTTTTTTATTACTAGGGTTTTAGTTTTCGCAGACCTCTTTGAATTCATTACTTTAATTTTACAGCAGAAAGAATGGAAAATGGTAGAAATACACTTGGCTAATAATTAGCAAAGTCATTGGCTATGATGGAGGTGACACATGGCTGAGAAATAGTAATGAGAGAAGAGGCAGATCGACGTTAGTTTGGTTGACTTATCTCTAGCTCCCTCACTCATGTATTTTGTAGCTATTTTGGTCTTTGTGAGACTGTAGAGCCCTGTTCCTGGTATTGCTGTTTTCCCAGGGAGGCCTGTTCTCAAGGCGCATTTTGGCAGAAGAACATGGATGAGGGAGCAGGTGTCTGGGGAAGGCTGGGTAGGAAATGTGTGCCCTTTGCAGAAGTCTTAGAAAAAGCAAAAATTAGGAGTACTTTTTTAAAGATCTTGGGAAAGAATTGCCTTATATAGCTCATCCTAAAAATAGTCTTTGCTTCTGGGTGCTTTGTGACTGTAATGTAAAATTACCCATTGAGTTAAGGCAAGTACCACACCTGGTAAATACAGATTGTTTGCTTTTTTAGAACCTTCTCTCTTGCTAGTAGTTGCCCCTACTGCTAATGTTTTCTCTTCACTGTGATATTTTTGCTGGGGAAAAACAAGAGGCCTTGCTGTGGCTTACACCTACTCATCTTTCTATTGGCCTGTAAATACCCACAGAGAGCAAAGCGGCAACCTCTCGTAATGCACGCTCACTGGCTGGTGCCCTGCTCAAGCCTGCACACCCACTCCGGCAAGGATTAGGGTTAGATCACACTGGTGCATGGAACTTCTTGGAAGACACATTCAAGAACTGCAGTCTTCAAACTGCAGTGTTATTAAAGGAAAAGAAGTACACTCTGGAAAGTGATGTATAAATGTTTAGGATACAGGTCATAACCTTGGTGTGACTATCAGGAACATCTCCTAAGCGGCAGGTGAAAATGTGGTGTTTTAGACCAGAACTCTGAGACAGAGGGCTCGTCCTCCAGAAGGAGCAAGAAAGTCCACGCAGCCAGACTGTCTCCCGTGGGGAGGAAACAAGACAATCCCTATTTCTACGTGTTCTTCAACCTCGTTCCTTACATGTCACAACATACATGGTGTAAATGAGCACGCAATAGATTTCTAATGTATAAATAAATATATTTAAATTTGCATGAGTGAAACCTTTTCCTTGTTGGTGATAATGAATCAGAAACATTTAGAGACCGCTAGTCGGGACACAAGGACCTAGCATTTGGGACTCTGTGTAGGTGACCGAACAGAGGAACCCAATGTTTAGTGATTCTTCTGTAGGATGAGCTCCCCTGATGAATTTTAATTTTATATTTACGTGTGTGCAAGGGATGAGTTGTAGTGGCTGCTTGGCTACCTTAGTGGTTGGTGTCGGCTCTGTCGCGCTGGCCCAGTGTTCCAGAGTTCAGTGTTCCGGGGCCACAAAGGATGTGGGGGCCCCGGGACCTCTCCAGGGCTTTTATTTTACACGCGAATACACATAACCCTACTGTTGAGAGTACTGCACGCAGTGTTTCCCTTCCTAAAAGGGGAGAAGGCAGTACATTATTTAGCAAAGCGTCACATACTTGATTTGAGCAGCCAGTGCTTAGAATATAGAGACAAATTTATAGAGGCCAGTTAAAGTTAATGGCAAAATTGTATTTAAGAATTAAGTGTTGATTTACCATGTTCTGCTCTTTAACTTTTGTCATTTTTTCATTTGATGAGAGGTCTGGGGTTAATAAGTTACTAAATTATGATTACTTTAAAGACTGAGGGCTAGTTATATGGAAAAATTGAATTCTACTTATTCAGGCTTGCTTGTACAACTAATCTCCTAAATCTGTGATTTAAAAAAAATAGTTGGTGAATCCTCAAAATGGGAGAAAAGGCAAGTTAATTACCTAACTTAACACAATTTAAAATATTTTCAAAGCTAGTGTCTCCTTTAATATATCCTGTGAGGTTTATAATAGATGGATTTCTACAAATTGCTTAGACGCTGCCCAATGAAATGCTTAGAAATACTTTTCATAAACCAGATTAGTTCATGAGAGATAATAAGAACGAGTGAAAGCCAGATACAAACATATAGTTTTGCAAAGCAATGAATTCTTATTACCTACTTTACTAATAAGAAACAAAAGTTTTAGCCAAAAATTTAAATGTTCCAAGAAATCTTCATGGTTGATATTATGCAAACACATTTTCCATCTGAACATAAATGGATTTAGTTCTCCATATATATCTTCTTGGAATTTTGATCAATGAGACTTAGTATATTTAGTTGAAGAATGAATTGTTTTCACCTCACATGTGTTATTGAATGCTTACTGAGTAAATCAGGCTTTATGTTTAGTGCCTTATGCTCTTCTATATAGAAACTATAACTGGGCTTCTTCCCAGGTTAGATTCTTCTTCTGGTGCATTTATCTTTACTAAATTTTTACAAATTTTCGAAGTTGTCGAGCCAATCAGCATCACATTTTTTGACTTGGAAAAATATATTTGTATATCTCATATTAAGAATTGAGTTTTCTGCCCTGGCTGGTGTAGCTCAGTGGATTGAGCACGGGACTGTGAAGCAAAGGGTCACTGGTTCGATTCCCAGTCAGGGCCCATGCCTGGGTTGCAGGCCAGGTTCCCCAGTGGAGGACACATGAGAGGCAACCACACATTGATATTTCTCTCCTACTCTTTCTCCTGTCCCCTCTTTCTAATAAATAAATGAAAATTTAAAAAAAGAATTGAGTTTTCTTAGAATTATGTTTTCAAAGTCTTTACTGGAAATGCAGTTTTTACTGAGTGCACTATTGCTTTCTCTTATGACTGAAACACGACTCATGGAGTAGAGAGCTCTGAGTTCGCTTAATTAATGAAAGGGGATTTTATCATGAAAACATACAAATCTGTGGAAAAACCACGAAGTTTTTCATTTTGTTTGTTTAAAAGAGTGTGTTCTGGTAGAGACCCTGCAGGAAACAGTTCGTGATGTTACCTAAACCCTTTGCAACTATGTCAGAGTCCAGTTGTTAAAACTGCTTTTATGGAGCTGATCACTGAATGAACATTTGCCAGGAATCCAACAGATACCAAGGAAAGAACCCAATGAGGGGTGGGGTCTACTCAGGATCAGTGGTACTACCATCGCCACCACAATGGCTCAGAAAAATTGCTTTGATTGGAAAGAGAGGGCTGTGTGACTGCTAGGGAGATGGATTACATCATTCATGCATTCACTCATTCGTTCAGAGATTTGGTGAGCACACATTGTATATTCCATACTCTGCTTAGCGCTCAGTGATAATGAATGCCAATTCTTATGGGACAGAAGGTTTGAAATCCAGGAACATTATCTACCACTGCTGGTAGTTACTCTGTGTGTGTACAGAAAATTCTGCAAGGAGTCTGGTACATCACTGACTCAGCTAGGGACTCTCAGAGAACTCACAAGAGAGCTGATGGCTAGCTGCATGATTAATCAAATAGGATTTGACCCAAAAGGCTCAAAAGTCTTAGGCACTGTGAACAAACCAAGAAGTTATGTAACTTCTAGGATTCAGAATGGATACAGAGAAGCATTGTAGACACACTGGGAGAAAAAGAAGAGAAGGAAATCATTGAGTGACTAATCGTTATGGCTTAGGGAGGCTGGCAGTAAATTTTACTATTTGATGAAATAGACTCCAAATTGCTCTATATTGAGACTTAAAGGTAATTTCTAGGGATAACAATTGTGTACATCTCATATACTGTACATTTTTACCCTCATAAAGAATGAGTGAGTGAGGCAATGTATTGATTTTTTTTTTCTTTATGATCGTGAGATGTTCTAAAGGTAGTTTCCCTGATTTTAGACCAAGTACCTAACAGGTAATGGACAGCATCTTCGAAGCTGAAATTGAAATTCTCCAAATACAGATTCAAATGCTAAAGAGGTTTACCTTTTTTGGCCTTGTGTGGTTTTTTTTTGGACTCAATAGCAGGTGAGAAGCCTGGTTTAGTGGGTGAACTATTGTTTAAGACTGAAATCATATTTCCATTTATGAAAAAGAATAGGGAATTTACAACATTGCTGAAAGAGCCCCTTAGTCCTTGAAGCATGGAGAAAACACTTCATTCAGTTAAAATTGCTTTACTATAAAAAAGGAAACATATACTAAAGCAGAACATTTTTCTTTCTCCTTTCATATTAAGGCGGTATTGCTTTGACTAATAAGAATAAGTCAGACAAACCAACAAAATTGAAATCAATATTACAGACCAGTGTGAGAAATTGTCCTCATTTTCTTTAGAGGAAAGTTACTGTATATCTATATTTTATAATACATGTATCACTTTAGAAATTCAGAGGAGGCACATAGAGTTGATAACAGCCCAGAATGGCTAGATGATTCCCATGATAGATCTACTTTAAAAAAAATTATTGAACTCACCCTGGCTGATGTAGCTCAGTGGGTTGAGTGCGGGCCTGTGAACCGAAGGATCACGGTTCAATTCCCAGTCAGGGCACATGCCTGGGGTTGCAGGCCAGTCCCCAACAGGAGACCCATGAGAGGCAACGATACATTGATATTTCTCTCCTTCTCTCCTTCCCTTCCCCTCTAAAGATAAATAAATAAAATATTGTAAAAGATGAGATGCCATTTAAAAAAACTATTGAAGTTATTGGAGTAATATTGGTTAATAAAAGTGCATAGGGTTCAGGTGTACAGTTCTATACCTGTACATCATCTTTATATTGTCTTGTGTCTTCGCCACCCCAGGTCGTGTCTCCTTCCATCGCTCTTTTTATTTATTTTTTCTTTCTAAGTATTCTGTCATTCAGGAGCATCACAGGGAAAGAAAAATAAATTTAAGGGGAGAAGTACATTGTATACTCAGGTTTTTTAGAGAAACATAGGGCCAACTTCTAGAAACCATTGGAATGGTAACAGCAACAAGGTGAGGACGCTTTTAATGAAATACTACTTATCTTAAGACTCACCTGGTTTCTGGGTAAGACCCTGGAAGAGGAGAGGCACACCTTGTTTGATTTTGTGTTTCCAGGACTAGTTGGAAAAACACCTACTTGAAACAGTAGGTGTCTACTATTCAGCATAGGCAAACAAGGCCAGTGGATAAATGATGGGGTTGGAGGTGATGTGGATGACCAGGCCAATGGAAAAAGCCTGGGACATGGAATCAGGCAGGCCTGGGTTTCAAAAATGCCTGAGAAAGACGGCTAGAGAGATATGGCTTACTTCCATGGGCAATGGTCTTGTTAATCATCTTGCCTCAAGGGACATCCTTCCCTAAAAAATTTAGGGAAGCCATCTGGGGAGAGAAAGCATTCCCAAGCAACCCTACCAGCCTGAACCTTTCCTGGGCTACATTTTTTAGTACCTATAGTTTAATCTGCTAGATTAGGTGAGACTCTGGCTGATTTCCTTATTTAAGCACCAGGAAGAAGTCCAAAGAGAAATGGCACTATGTATTTATTTAGTTAGTTTTAAAGTATATTTTATTGATTATGCTATTACAGCTGTCCCAGTGTTTTTCTCCCCCTTATCCCCCTCTGCCCTTCACCCCCCACCATCCAGCATTCCTCCCCACCCTTAGTTTATGTCCATGGGTTGTACATATAAGTTCTTTGGCTTCTCCATTTCCCATACTATTCCTTACCTCCCCCTGTCTATTTTGTGCCTACCTATTATGCTGCTTCTTTTAAAAATATTTATTTATTTATTTATTTTTAGAGAGAGGGAATGGGAAGGAGAAAGAGTGGGAGAGAAACATCAATGTGTGGCTGTCTCTCTTGTGTCCCCCACTGGGGACCTGGTCTGCCACCCAGGCATGTGCCCTGACTGGGAATCGAACCAGCAACCTCTTGCTTCACAGGCACACATGCAATCCACTGAGCTACACCAGCCAGGGCTCTTATTGTGCTTCTTATTCTCTGTACCTTTCCCTCCATTCTCCCCCTCCCCACTGATAACCCTCCATGTGATCTCCATTTCTGTGATTCTGTTCCTGATCTACTTGTTTGCTCATTTTTGTTTGTTTTTTTTTTTAGGTTCAGTTGTTGATAGTTATGAGTTTGTTGTCATTTTGCTGTTCATAGTTGTTGATCTTCTTCTATTTCTTAGATAAGTTTTGATGATGATGAACTCCTTTAACTTGACCTTACCTGGAAAGCACTTTATCTTCCCTTCCATTCTAAATGGTAGTTTTGCTGGGTATAGCAATCTTGGATGTAGGTCCTTGCCTTTCATGACTTTGCATACTTCTTTCCATCCCCTTCTGGCCTATAAAGTTTCTTTTGAGAAATCAGCTCATTGTCTTATTAAAGATAAGGAGAGAATCTTAAAAGCATCAAGAGGAAAGGAGAGAGTTACATACCAAGGATAAGAAATGGCACTATTTAAAAGAGGCTGTTGCATATCATTTGAGAGTCAGGGAGAGACTTATTTTAACTACTTGGAAAAGTTTATAAGATTCCTGAAACCTTTGTCTTTCCACCCATTTTTGCTATTTTTATTGCTTTCCTATCATGATCAGCCAGAAAGCTCTTAAAATGGAGAGGATCTGTGTGCTTATTTTTAGTGGCAACAAAGAAAACAGCAATGAGGTAACCATTCCTGCCAAGTGGGTGAGGATTCCAAGAGTGGACAGTGAGCTGTAGCGTCCAGCAGCCTGTGTCTCGAGGAGAAAAGAAATGATGGAGAGGGAGAGGAGGTCGGGGGGTGGGGGTGGCACATGGGGGGTGAAGCCAGAGCAGAAAAACCACCCCGCGTTCTTAATAAGCAAGGGATCCATGGACAAGTTTCCTGCATGTAGCCAGATTAAATTAATGCTTATAACAGCCAAGACAATGTTTCGATGTTTTCTAATTTAAAAGCAAAACCAATAGCTGTTTTAGCAAGTTATTTTAACATTACAGATTATTTAATTTTGCTTAGATTCTTGGATCAAGTGAATTAAATATGGTGGAAAGTATTTATAAATCTTAGCTATCAAAAAGTGAAGAGGGCTCTGGCTGGTGTGGCTCAGGGGGTTGAACACCAGCCTGAGAATCGAGGGGTCGCTGGTTCGATTCCTGGTCAGGGCACATGCCTGGATCATGGGCCAGGTCCTTAATGCGAGGCACTGGAGAGGCAACCACACATTGATGTTTCTCTCTCTCTTTCTCCCTCCCTTCTCCTCTCTAAAAAATAAATTTTAAAAATCTTTTTTAAAAAGTGAAGAGGATTTGTGAGTTGTTTGGCCACATTCACATATACATTGGTTTTCCCTCGATCTTTTGACTGCTGGTATTTCATCTTAAGAGTGGCAGTTAAGAACAGGAGAACATTGTCCCCTAACCGTGGCTTAGAACCCACTGAAATTTGTGGGGTAGACATTTTACCCTGGTATAAACCTTTTAGTTGATTGAGCTCATTTACTCTTTCCAAACGGTGACATCTTCTTTATAAGAGAAGACATAGAAAGTCATCTTGAGGGTGAACTAACTTCTAAAATCAACGTCTTGGTGAATTTCAGGTTAAATGAGTCACAAGTCTTTGGATGATGATTTTCTGCTTTAGAAGGAGAAAGCACTTGGAAAAATGTCAATTTGGTTTTATGAAAATGGAAATATTTGAAAACTAGGTTTCACTAGTGAGCCTATCATATAACAAGGTTCTGCACACATTTTGTAGTTCCTTCTGTGAATCTGCAGAACCGCAGCCCCCACCGGCCAAGTCTTAACCATCAGGAGATGCATTTAGCCTCCATAATCTTCCCCCAAAATGATATATATATTTTTAAAACACTGCACATGGTGAAAATTTTCACAATATTTTGAAGGCGACATCATTTACTTTGAAACCGTAATCTTAAAACTACTTCTCCCAAATGAAAGCCGAAGTGAACATTATTTGCCTGATAGAAAAAATGGTCTCTTTTTTTACTCTGACCCTTTAGGACTTGAAAATGTCATGGCAGGCAACTCACAGTCTAATTTATATAGAGGAAGGGTCCAGTCAAACTTTTATATTTGATTTTAATGCGTAGTGACTACTTACTAGCTGTTCTCCTGGTTGTATGGCTTGATTTTTTGACAGTTGAGTATACCCTTGGCTCCTGTGAAAACATCCCAGTCTCGGTGCTATCGATCCTGAGATCTTCATCCTCTGCTCTGCCCTGCTAATGTTAGATGGGTATTTAAGGACCTCCCTGGGTATCTGCGCCTGTGTCTGCCTCCAGCAAGCACACCAAACCTACCACGTCCCAGTTTAAATTACCTTGGTCTCTTCTGGCCACTTTTCCTTCCCCTGTGTTTCCTGTTCGGTTGCTGGTACCATCTCCCAAGTGAGGGCCTCTGCTCGTTCTAGAGCCTTCCTTTCAGTTACCACACCGACTCACCAGTCGTTAGTGCCCGACGACTCTGCCCCTAAGATGCTTCTTTTTTTTTTCTGTTCCAGCCCTAACTCAGGCACAATAATTTTTTCACTGGTTCAGAACAGAAGTGTCTAATGGGCTTCTCTGTTGGTCCTTCCTTTCTGTCACTGGGTCTTTCTGTGCATGTAGTCAAACGAGTATAAGACCTACCTGTCTATCCACTTTTACCGACTCCCCATCGCTACGGGAGCTGCTCCTTAGAGCCTCACACAACTCACTTTTTCTGTTCTTCTCTTCTACCCCTCTCCTCTGCCCTCTGGCACTCGTCCACATATAGCTTTAGCTACTATAAAAAACCTTTGACTATACCACACATTTCCATGTACACTTTTTCTCTTTTGATCCTCATCACTTAAGGCTCATTTTTCTGTCTTCACATTCTCCCCCTTTTGGAAGTGTTGTAAAAATTCTTTCCTCTGTGTCCTCTCCTAGACAATTTCACTCTCCTTCACTGTCCCTCGGTATACCCATTATGGTTCATTGTCTGTGTGGGCCTTTCTCGGGCTAAATTATGAATTTCTCAAGAGAAAGACTTGTTTCCATCCCTTGTAAAAAAAAAAGGTCCTGTTCAGTGTTTGGGATTTAATCATTGGCCTATCAGTATGTGCAGAAGCAGGGATTTACGGCAATGTGTTCCCATCCTCATGGGTGCAGTTACTGTACCTATGGAGAAGTAAAGATTAGAATAAAGCAAAAACGGTTCCTTTGCCAATGTTTTTCTTGAGAGCTAGGGGTTTAAATTTATGGCAGACATGGGAATTTCTCTGAAAAGTCAGGGAATAGTGAATGGCAGTATCACCGACAAATTTCTGTTTAAACGAGACCCACTGTGGCATCGTGTCTGGTGTTTGTTATCAATGTATTGTATTGACGATTTTGAAATCAGGACCACTCTCCTTCCAGGGTGGCATTGAACTGATTGGTTAGCATGTATTGGTGAGTTAGTATAACTGGTTGGCAGTAAGGTAAAATTTACTCAACTAAATGCATACTCAAAATAAGCGTCTCCTCTGTTTTCTACTTGTTAAACTAGAAATGGAAAGGGAACTTGGAGTAAAGTGCTAGACTTAATGATAAGACACAGTGTAAGAAATAAAAAAGAAACCTGGAGCGAGAAAAAAATCATGATGACCTGGAGAATGAATGAAATGTCCTATGAGAAAAACTTATTTCACTGGCTCATGAAAAATAAATAAGGACTATATGAGGGAGAAGGAGGGATTCCGTATGAAGGAAGTAATGTGGGCCAATGAACAGGATGAGCGCTGTTTTACCAGCCAAAATGCAGCTGGTGATTTTAGCAAACGTCTCTACTGTTCTCCTGCTACCGTCTACGACTTGGAGGCTACGTCATTCCGCATTGTTGTCTTTCTCACAGGTGGATCGGACATTGAGTACCTAGACCTCTACAAGCCTGTCGTGTGGTTTTGGATCCTTGTGGGACTCGCCTACTTCGCCGCTGTCCTCAGCATGATCGGGGACTGGCTCCGAGTGATATCGAAAAAGACGAAGGAAGAGGTGAGGATTCAGACGCTTGCACAAAACACTTCTATTTCACTAATTTAATAAAAACTTAAAAACGATTTTTATATTTATTTAAAAAATACTTCTATTTTGTGTACACTTGTGGCTATCCTAGAAGTTATACATATTAAACACGTCTATGTTCCAGATGCTATCTAGGTGCTCAGGGTAATTTGTAACAAAAGAGGTGTCGCTAATTTTTTTCATTATATCTTTTTTGTTTTCTTTTTTTAATGAAAGGAACAAAGTAATTTTATTCCATAAAGGAAAGTACAGTAGGGAAAATTTGTGTCAACATATTAGTAGCACGAAAAAGTGAATGTGCTATGTAATCTTAATTTTCCCCTGCTTTAGGCAATTTCTTTCCTTTTTCATTATGTCTGTGTAAATAGGTGCTAGTCTCAGTGTGCACACACATGTATGTGCCCCAAAGCTGTGCACCTTGGCCAATTTATGTACAAATTTGAGCTGCTCAAAAAGAGATCCTCTTACCTATTTTGAACAACTATACATATATATGGAAATGAACATTAAAATTTCAGCTCATGGCACTTTGGCAACTTTAAATCTGATTTTGAAATTGTGCAGTTTGAGACAGAGAGAGAGAGAGAAATTGTGGTTATGTTCACTACAATGTATTTTCAATGTGCTTTTAGGGATCTTGAGACACTAAGGGAAAATAGAGATTGTTAATAGGAACTATTTTCAATGACATGGCTAAAAGGAGAACTTCTCAAACATCTAGCCATAAACTGGCTTCCTTTGAAGTGGTTTCTAAAACACACACACGTGCATTTTTAAAAAAATAAAACAACTGAACGGAATATATGTCTTATAGTTAAGAAAAGCATTATTTTGTGAAATATATATGTTGCATACAGGTTCTAAACATACTGTACATTATATACTTGCATGCATATGTACATACTAATATTGTGGATGGATCACAGAAAGCCACTAAGGCACATATAGAACAGGGGGAAACTTTATCTTTATTACGTTAGTATATTTAATTACATATTAAAGAATATTTGATTAAAGTTTTAAAAGCTTTATTAGAAACCAGTGCTTCTGGGGATGGGACTTGTTGGTGCAAAGCATTAGCACACTTTTCTGGAGTAACGAGATACCCATCTGTACGAGCGCTCAGGCTGCCATCACAAGACACCACAGACTGTGCAGCTCAAACAGCAGAAATGTGTTTCCTCCCAATTCAGGAGGCTGGGGGGCCAGCAGCGATGGGGTCTGGGAGGTCTCTCCTCGGCCTGCAGATGTTGCCTTCTTTCTGTGTCCTCACACGGCCTTTCCTGTGTGCGCACACATGGACAGAGGGAGCTCTGGTGGCTTTCCCCTTCTTCCGAGGACAGCATGCTCTTGGACCAGAGCTGCACCCTTCCGACCTCATTTAACCTTCGCCGCCTGCTTCAAGGCCTTATCTCCAAACACAATCATGTTGAGGGTTAAGGCGTCAATGAATGGATTTGTGGAGAATACAGCTCAGGCCATAACACCATTCTTTGAAATAAATGTAAACGTCTACATTGATTGGTTAATTTAGTAGGAAGAATGGGTGTGTGTGTCTCCTTAGGACGGACCTTCACGATTCTCAACCAAAAGGGTGAGCTGTATCCTTATGTTTTCAGGCTTTCAGACGCTGAAAAGTAGCAAACTAGTTTCTTTGTTGGCTTCTGCCTAGCCTGGAGAGTAACGTGTCCTTTCTGGTGACCACATCTGTAGGAAGCTCATGTGAGTGAAGGCCATGAGCAAGTTCATGTGAACCCTCTGGAGCCGCAGCTGCTGCAGACAGCTGAGCCGGCTGAAGTGGAGCTGTCAGTTGGAGCAGATGTGTGTTTTCTAATTTAAGATGCAGTTTAGGGAAGTGACAAAATCAGGTCACAAATTCAACAGAAAAGGTTGAATTTAGGAAGGGGAAGATTACTTATCATTTATCTATAGATAGATAATCAGATCTTGACAGATGAACTGCTACTAGGATTTCCACAGCGCTGGGAAAAAGATGATTGGATCATCTTCATTTTGGAATAAGTGACTCAAAGGCCCAGTGAAGTAAACACCAACTCAATTTATTCTAGTCTGGTGTCTTTACCTGGCTGAGCCAGGCCAGGTGAACGTTCAGTATCTATTCCTTACCATCTAACCTAAGTCATTCCAGATACCCCAGCTTTTAAACACTTCCTAAGTTTTCAGAAGCAACAAGGTTATGTCTGGTTTGCAGTTTCAATGGATGAAAGTGCTAAATAATTTGATAACTTGGAATCCGCCCTATTAAAAAACGTGAGTAGGACAGAATGTAAAAAATACAAACTAATACATAGCATCAAATTTCCAGTTAAAAGCACTAAAACACGTGCTTTCCTTGAATAAAAAGCTTTTGACAAATAGTAAACTCCGATCTTACATATTTTAAAATAAATAACCTGATGACAATTAATATGGTTCTGTTACATTTTAAAAACAGAATATGATACATTGCTTAGTTAGAAACATAGCTTTTAAGGCCCTGGCTGGTGTAGCTCAGTGGATTGAGCATGAGCCTGTGAACCAGAGGATCACGGTTCAATTCCCAGTCAGGGCACATGCCTGGGTTGCAGGCCGGTTCCCTGCAGGCCAACTCCCAGCAGGGGACGCATGCGAGGCAACCATACATTGATGTTTCTCTCCCTCTCCCCTTCCCCTCTAAAGATAAATAAATAAATAAATAAAATCTTAAAAACATATCACTAGTCAGGCGTGATGCCACACAAAAATTTTTTAAAAAAAGAAACAGAGCTTTTATTGTGTGTGGTCTTATTTCTGTTCGGTGAAAATATATTCTACTTCTTATGAACACTCATTTTAATGGAAGTGTTACGGTTACAATGCAAGATAAATAGCTTTCAATGAGCACACTGAAATAAATCATGTTGGTATGGCTATTCCGTCTGAAATACTTGGAGAGGAAATGGTGAGTTGGAACAATCCTGCGTGGTCTCAGAAATGTCACACATGATCAGAGTTGATGTGCATTCCTCAAGGAAAATAGAATGACCTCAATCATTTTTCCCACGGAGGCATACAACTTTCTGTGAAAGTGTTTGTTTCATTATCTTTAAAGCTCTGACGCAGAGTGGGTCCGTGTCCAACACGGAAAACTGATACGATTATCTTTTTCTATGAAGCCGTACACCCTCTTCTGAAGGACCAAGGTTTGCATGTAGAAAATAAAGATTATTTAGGTATTTGAGATAACACAGGAGTATAGATATCTGAGGCGGGCGTAGTAAAAAGAAGATGTGATCACAACAGTCAGAAGGTAAATTCCTAAGCAAGCAGAGGAGGGTGTATCCTGCACATGCGTAAACGTAGTTCAGTTTGCTACTGCTTACCTTCCTTGAGTGGGAGAGGCCTGGGTTTTTGTCTAGTTCTTGTCGTTTTGTAGATGCACCGCAGTGTTTGGCATCTGTGAGACGATGCCAAACGCCATGGCCGTGTGGTGGCGCTACGGCTGGCCACAGGGAGCGAATGGCCACGCATCCGTCCTTAACCAATATGGTTTCCTTGGTCTGGAGGCATCCATGCAAATGCAGATGCTCACTAGGAGACTGACCTTGCATCACATTAGGGAAACCCCCCCTGACTGGGAAGCTCTAGTGCTCAGAAGCCTTGAAAGACTATTTCTAGAACTTCTTATTTGGCCGCAGCATTCTAAAGGAACCTGAGACTATGGAGAGGTGTAGTTTTCTTCTGCTGATTATCTGGTGAGAGAGCATTTGGTCTTCTCCGAAGGTCAGGCCTTTCCGTGACAAGCAAGCTAGGGCTGGGAAGTTCTTTATCTTGTCTGGCGATGGGCAATTAGAGACCAGTCACAGCCTGGGCCCCAGAAAGGTTGGAGTACAGCACTTTATCATGATTTGTTATGGGAGAAGTGCTTTAAATATGAATGGCTTCAGATGCCGTTTGAAATAGGACTTTATTCTGAAAATCTTAGGGAGCCATCGGAGGGTTTTAAGTAGGGGGAATGCATGATCTTGTCCACAGTGAGGAAGATGGCTTCAGTGGGAGCAATTATTGCCTAGAACAGGGGTCTATTTTCTTATTACAGTGGGATAGAGATGAAAGCAGAGATTTCAAAGTTATTTGGGGGACAGAAGGAATAGGGTCTGGTAATCCAGTAGGTGTGGGCAGTAAAGAGAAAGTGGGGATGATATGTACGATTCCAGCTTCGGGTGGTATTATAAAACACAGGAAAAGGAGAGATTCTGAGTAGATGGGAGGAGGATTGAAAGTATCGTTATGGACATGTTTTGATTGATGGATGTGTGGCTAATTCAAGTGTAGATGATTGGATATGCAAGCCTGGAATGTCAGAAGGATGGGAGCTAGAGAGCCGATTCGGGGGGCTCTGGGCGATCATGATGTACGTGGCAATGGGAGGTGTGACTGCAGACAAATTTCCCAAATGAAGGTTTGTGAAGTAAGTAGTCAAAAAGAGCTAAAAATAGGACCCAGAGGAACACCTTCATGTAAGAGGGTGAATTTAGAGACTATAAAGGACTGTGCAGCAAATAACATAGTCCAATAAGTTGATTCGTGGTAGGGGTCTGTTGGAAGGTCAAAGGAGTCGAGGTCTTGAAGAAAAGATGGTTAGAGTAATGGATCTGAATGAGCATGTGGGAAGAAATGGAACCCAAGGGAGAGGCTGACACAGCAACATAAAACAGAGAAACAGTGCAGAGTTTTCAATGAGGTCGCGCCCCAGGGATGCCACTTCCACAGAAACAAATGCAAAGTTGCCGCCCTGGCATTGTGCAGAGAAGTGGATACATCTGAAGGTACTTCTCTGGGCAGGTACATCAAGCACAGTCCCAAAGGGCAGCTTTGATGGGACATTTTTTGGAATGGGAGCCCCTGGAGCACAAATAATAGAAAACTGTGAACAGCGCCTCCTGGAGTTGTGCGGTGTAGCAGCCCTGATCCAGGGTACCGTGGGCGTGCACACATGGTAAATACGGATGGTGGGTGGCGGGGCTGGAGGCGGGAGCTATGGAGTGACGTGTCAAAGCCGCAGGAAAGGGAGAAGTCTGGAGGCCTGGGGACCAGCTGGGAGATTATTTAAGGTTAATTCATTCCTAAGTCCTTCACTTACTCGTTCATTAGAAAGATGCTTATGAAGGACTATGTGATGAACACTCTGTCAGGCTCTGGGGGCAGTTCTTCGCCTGTGGTAGCTGAGGCCGATCTCTGCATTTAGAAGGATTGCATGGCTGTCGCATTTCCTTACTGGCCTTTATAATGTTTGCTTTTACTTTTACTTTTAGAGATGGGAAAAGGAGTTTTGAATAAGAAGGCACCTAGTCTTTGACTAGGTCAAATGGCCTGCTTTTCCTTTTTTCTTTTCCTTCCCTCCCATCTTCAGAGAGCACGTCAGACTTTGCAGTCACTGCTTTGCTTGCTGATGTATTCGGGAGAGGGAGAATTACTATGTAGTTCCAATGTTTTCTTGGTATATTTACTGTGGTTGTCTTGTTGAGAAACTAGAGCAATTAGGAATGATTGTTGGGCACAACGTGCCATGATCCTAAGACTTCACAGGTTTGTGTTTTAAGTCACATAAAATAAAACAGATACAAGCAGTGTCATGATGGGCTATTAAAAATAAGGCCTGTGTACAGGTCTGTGTTTCCTGTCCCGCTGGACTCTGGGGAACAAATCAGAGCAATCAGACTCGGAAGTTCATCTCCTGGCCTGTATCCGGTTCTACTTACTCATGCCAAGGAGAAAATTCCTTCTCTTTCCGGTCCCAGTCTTGGCTCAGAAAGGTATTATATTCATTTAGTAAGTGGGCAGTTGGAAAAGGAAATAAAAATAAAAGAACAAATAATGTCAAATAATAATATAAGACTTAAATTAGGCTTTGAGGCAACAGTAACTCTCATACGTGAGTACGTGTCTAATTTCCAAGTGAATTTTATGAACCAACATATCTGTGGAACCGAGACCCCCAATTACATCTCTGTATAGTCTTAGTATTATGTTGGACACTGTGAACCTTGGGGGGTCCAATATTAGGAAGTTATTTCCGCATCAAAATATATGCCAAAAAAAGGGTTTGAGAGTGGTAGAAGTAGGAACGCTCTTCTTTTGGGGCACACTTTATGTCTTTTTAAAATATTAGATAATGATGTGAAGTCCCCAGCTGCCCCATAATGGCTAATAAGGACACTGAAACACATGGAGGTTTAAGTCAGGTGATTTGCTTAAGGTTACACAGCTCTTCCGTGGGTGAGCGGTAGAATCGGTAATCGTGCCAGTGGGATTCGCTCCTGGGCCCAGCCTTCTAGCCTTTTTGCTATGCTGCCTTCCCAGAGCTCAAGAAGTTGGTTATGTGTTTTTGTTATTGCCCTTCTTTTCTTCTTTGCATTTTAGACATAGGCAATATCAACACATTAGAAGTAAGTACCAAATCTAGCCCAGATGCTACTATGTAGCTACAAAGAAGAGCTTTATGACTAGTTTGGTCACTAATTATGTTCCCATATAGATCAGTGCATCCTAAAATGTACAATTACAACATTCTCTTAAATGAATAGAATTAGTTTGTGTGATTTCTGGAAAAAATGCATGGGCTTTGGAGCCCATACAATTGAGATTTAATTCTATCTTAACTATGTACTAGCTCTGAGAACTTCACCAGAAAATACCTATTCAGAAGGGGTTCTGAGCCTCCATGTTCTCTTAAAATGAGATTTAGCCTCTTTCATGAGATTGCTTGGAGATTCAGTGGGTAGAGTATAGGATGTGCTAAATGCTTCCTAAATGCTTGTTCTTTTCTTCATGGGTTTCGGAAGAAATTAGTATCAAATATTTTCCCACATCAAATAGTCCTGTAACGTTTTAAGATTATCCCCTCTATATCAGTATATATTGTTCTACATGAGCGTCAAATGCTGAGAGTGTTTACATGTCTGAACATTTTGTTGAAATAGTAAGTAAATGCAAACAAAAAGGAAAGGGAACATTAGGGTATATTATTGCTGAGAGTTAATAGCAAGCCCTGAATTCAGAATAGCCTGCAAAGAAGTGGGCATAGGAATTTTCAATATGTTGCCTGGTCTGTGGACTTGAAAACTAATTCGTACTTTAAATGTTTTTCTTAAACTCATTCATTACTATCATCTCCTATCATGTCAGTTCTTTTCTAGAATCAGAGCCATACGTTGGCTCTGATCAGAGCCTCATGTCCTGATGTGACTGGGTAGAATCCATTTGTATTTTCCTTTTATGAAACCAAGGAAGAGTATTTCAATTGTTACTTTAAAAATAAACACAGGCAGGAAGATTCTTTTTTTTTTCACTTTTAGATTTTAGGTTGAGCTCTTACTGTTTATAAATTGTATCTTCTTTTTGCTTCAAGTATTTCACAGAATGCAATCTGGTAATGACATTTCAGAGTCATTTTTTCTATTCATTTGTTCATAATAGGAAAGTAAGTTAATAGTTTTTGCCTCAAAGCACTTTGTGAGTAATTTCATTTTTTTTTAGTTGCAGAGCACATTATAGGGATTTAATGCATGGAGATATAATGTTATCCATCTTTTTTGACTGTTCGAAGACTGTCATCTGTTCTGAGAATTTGTATTAGGGGAAGCAGCCGCTATGAACTTTGCTTTTAAAATTGTTTTTGGATTTTCTGCATCAAACCAACACATTTTGCTTGCTGTATTCAGAGCTAAAATTGATTACATTCTACAAAAAACCTATGTTTGATGAGAACACGAGCAATGGGTCAACAAAATGATTTTATTTTTAGTTTCTCTTCATAGATGGCTCTTTCTAAAAGAATATTTGTTTGTGTTTGGTTTGACCTGAGAGCAGGGTCTGGTTGCATGGAGGGCGGCGGCATTGAAGTTTAATCATGGATTATTTGATCATCTTTTGCAGCAAAGTACGTGATCTCTTTTGTGGTCAGTGAGTGGTACCTTAATTGTAGTAAGGGAATTTAGTTCTTTCTGATTTGAACCAAAGAACAGCTTGCAATTAACAATATGTCTGTATGTGCACGTACATACACACACATGCAGATATAAAATCTCTTTGTGAACAAAGGTGAACTCTTGTTGTTCCTTGTGAAATACTTCAATTTCTCTCCCCTTCCAGGCACGTGTTAGCATTACCCTTCCCTTTCCCCCTGCGGTTGGTGAGTCATATGAATAGTTCTGGTCAGTGAACTGTGGGCAGAACCGGTGTGAGAAAATGGGAAGGAGATTGAATGGTGCCTTTGAGACCCGCAGGAGCATGCATGCCTCAGGCACAGTGACCACGGGAGGTCATGGTGCTGAGTCAGCCTGCGTCCCTGAGTAGCCACAATGCGCAGAGCCCCTGTTGACGTGTCATGGACATTTAGTACGAGTGAGAAATGAACTTGTCCCTGAAAACACTAAAGCTAGGGGCTGTTTGTCCTAGATTTTAACATCTCCTATCCTCACTAATCCAGTAAAACTACATTTTTATTGATTTATTTCAAGGAGAGAGTTAAAATAATCCTCATGATCACCATCAGCCTTTGGGAGATTTAAACTTCACCCACCGTGCTAATATTTGGTGAATTTAGTTGTAGTTCAGTGTGCAAATCTCTGATAGATATATTATTTAAAATGTATTATCTGTATTTATCTTATTTAAGATTTGCTAGTGGTTTTATTTAAATAGAAATGTCAGGTAAGAGTTGAAGTGAAGTAGAGAAACCTGCTTTTTTAGGGACCTATGGACAGACTAAGCTGTGTGGAGACCAGACACCCCTGCGGCTGGGAAAAGCCGTCTTGGATGTTGAGTAATATTGAATCTGTTTTACGTGTGAGTGTTCCAAAAGAAGGGATCTTGGACTGATGTTGTCTCATAAAACCAATAAGTAAAACCAAAGTAATCACAGATATAAAAGAGCAGCATATCTTTATATAACGTTTTGAAACTTACTAGGTTGAAACATGAAATTTTTTATATTCAACTATTTTCGACCTTAAGAATCACAATTCCATATGGTTCAAGGTAATATTTTAAGGAACTGTATTTACAAGCCAGTTTCTGCAAATATAACTTTCCTGCTATAATCTATACATTAGAGTATGATCTATACACTAGGCCGTATCACGTTTGGCTGGATATTTCTGGTATACTTTCTTTAGTCATGGCTTGGCTAAGAACTTTTCAAAATTCTATTTCGCTTATGTATAAACTGATTATCTCATCTCAACTCAAATACAAATTTGTTGCACTTTGATGTTCCGGAAATCTGTCTCTGTTACACTTGTCACTCTGGACTTTAACTCACATCTCTTCTCACTTGGCCATGTCGTAACCGCTTCTGACACTGAAGCTCCCTCAGGGGCCACTGTGCTGAAATCATGAATATACATTCCCCACGCTCTTCCCTGTAACCCAGCTGATGGGTGGCTGAACCATATGTACCCCAACAAAAGGCTTGAGGGTAATTTAAAGGAGTTACAGAACAGAAAAGGAAAACTTCATGCTGGGTAACCACACAGTATTGTTCCTAGAGTCCATCGGGCATCTTCTCAAAGGGGCCCCTCTCGGCCATCTTGCTCTTCAATCCCTGGCTTGGTGGCATATTGCAGGGGTCTGCTTATCACTCAGGGACCCAACCAGTAAAAGGCTATGTTGACACAATAATAATACACTCTGTAACATGGGTGTGTAATATATAAAACATATGTAAATATACTCTCCCCCAAAATGGAAATAGGCATTTAAATCATTAAACATGATACTGGATATTTCAGTCTGAAGCAACTTAATATGGATTGCCTTCTCAGGTAAGGTTGTTCCCAGGAACAGTGGGAACAACTTGACTTATGTGTCTGTGATTAAACAAACAAGTAGACATGCAAACAAACACAAACAAACAAACATGCTCTCCAAAGCAGTCAGCTTTGTAGTGGAGGAGGTCCAGCTACAAAAATACTCTCTAGCTCTAGCACATGGGGCTGCTTATGACCCACGAAGTGTCTTTTTTTTTCACCTTTAGAAGTAAACAAAATAAAACACTTCTCACATCTTCTAGCTGTTCCTGCTTGCCATGCATAGTTATTTTTTTTAAGATTTTATTTTTATTTATATTTAGAGAGAGAGGAAGGGAAGGAGAGAAACATCAATGTGTGGTTGCCTCTTGTGTGCCCCAAAGTGGGGACTTGGCCTGCAACCCAGGCATGTGTCCTGACTGGGAATCGAACCAGAGACACTTTGGTCCACAGCCCGCACTCAATCCACTGAGCTACGCCAGCCAGGGTGCGTAGTTGTTTTGGCCACCCTGGTTTTACTATTGTCGTAATCCTACTACAGCAACAAGCACTTAGTTACCTTTTGAGCAAAATGTTTGTATGAAACATTGCCCCAAAGTTTAGTAGAAAAATCAACCATATTGGAGTACCTTGCTATAGAAAGAAATTTATTTCCCAAATTGGAACCTATGCATATGAATGTAATGATATTTTTCATGTAATTTCTCACTAATGCCAAGGTTTGCTGTGTGTTGATGGACTCTTCAATTTCTTGGTGCTATTCTGAGGAGATAAGACATGTATTTTAGTGAGGGTATTTTTATGCCATCCAGTCTTTATATATATATGCACATATATACACATTCATCTTTATACATAAATGTGAGTGTATCTACATATACACACTCATCTTTATACATAAATATATAGTATATGTGCATGTATACATACATATCTTTATTCCTATTTGTGGCACTTCTGCCATACTTTGAGAGGCTGTTGGCTAGACTTAGCTTAAGTATAAACTCAGTTTAAGGCCTATTGTTTTGGGTTCAATACGTGTTTCAGAATCAGCAATAAAGGCTGTAAGGACATGTATATGTATATGCATATGTATATGTATATATAAGCAAGACAAGATAAAAATTAATTTCCTATTTTGAAGCCATGTGCATTGCCACATGCAAACTTTGTCATAAATGTGAATTAACCAAAAGGCAGTAAGTACCGTCTAAGTTTCAGAAGAGAAGAAATAAGAATCTCACTGAGTCATGTTTCTGATAGACACCATGGGGACTGTTAGTGCCACTTGCAAAAGGTGCGCAGTGCAAGTGACTTCAGTCCATCACTGATTGGTGTATTCGTCAGACACGTTTGGATCCGGATGGTGTTTCAGGCATTTTACTAGATATTGGGAATAAAGGCATGAAGAAGTCACTGCATTTGCCCTAGAGGAGAAATTTATAGGCAACCATGTACTAATAATTACTACAGAGCAGGTGCCACGATAGAGACATAAAGGAGGTACATCCTGTGCCTTGGTGCACAGAAACGGAATTACTAAATATAATTGCATGAACTGGGGGAAACTGCATAGAGAAGGTGATATCCCTGACCTCCTTTCCCATTTTACATTTAATCGGATAGCATTGATCTGAAAAAACATTCAGTCCTATGACATCGATCTTCAGTGTATCCAGAATCCACCTGCTTCTCACCTGCTCATCATCTCTTTCTGTGCCTCCATTAGCTCCCACCTGGGTTATTCAAAAGCCTCCTAACTCAGCTCCCGCTGCCTCCTTTGCTTGGTATGAAGTCTGAGCTCAGCTAAGATGCCAGAATAATCCTTTGAAACAAGTCATACATGTGATATCGTTTCTCTGCTTAGCAGCTTCCTGATGTCTTGCCATTATTTTCAGAGTAAAAGTTAAAGTCTTTGAAATAGCATTAAGGGTTCCTCATGATCTAGCCTCCCTTACCCTAACCTCTTCTCTTGCTATTCTTTGTCTTTGCTCGCTCCACTCCAGCCTCACTCCCTCCTGGTGTTCCTCCCACACGGGGCATGCCCTGCGCCAGTTCCTGGGCACTGACTGATCCCTCCTTCGGGACTGCTTTTTCCCCAGATACCTATCTAGCTCCATTCCCAGTATCTCCAAGTCTTTTTAACGACATTAATGTCATAGGTGTTAACATTTTAAATACTACAACATATTAATTTCATGAATACAACAGAATGATTCCCTATTTGTATGTATTGTGAAACAGTCACCACAGTAGGTCTAGTTTAGGTACATCTGTCACTGTACATAGTTACAACATTTTTTCTTGTGATGAATACTTTTAAGATCGACTCTTTTAGGAACTTATAAATACGCAGTACAACCCTGTGCGGTGTGGCTCTGTTGAGTGGGTGTTGTCCCACAAAGCGGAAAGGTCGCAGTTTCAATTCCAGTTCAGGGCACATGCCTGGGTTGCGGGTTCAGTCCTCAGTCTGAATCCACATGATTGATGATGTTTCTCTCTTGCACTGATGTTTCTCTCCTTGTCTTTCTCCTTCTCTTCCCCTCTCTCTAAAAATAAATAAATAAAATCTTTAAAATAAATAAATAGGCAAGCAGTACAATATTATTAAGCATAGTCGCCATGCTGTACACTATATCCCTTGACTTACTGACTTTATAACTGCAGGTTTAAAGTTACAAACTCCCTTTGCCCACCCATTTTGCCTCCCCTGACACCCCCCACCTCTGGCAATCATCAATCCATTTTCTGTATCTATAAGCTTCCTTCCTTCCTTCCTTCCTTCTCTCTTTCTTTCTTATTCCACACATAAGTGAGACTATCCAGTATTTATCCTTCTCTGACTTATTTCACTTAACATAATGCCCTTAAGGTCTATCAAGGTCAGATCAAGGTCTATCCATGTGGTGTGATGCTTCTGTCCGAGTGGAATAAAAGTGTTCCTGGCTTTGGGATGCTGTAGTTGAAGGCCTATACAAGTGAACATGTTTTAAATAGTTTTTTATCCAAGAGAGACAGCTGTTTCCGTACCCTACATGGGACCAGTCTGAAAGCTCACAGGCTTCAAGTGGTTCCGGTCGTGCAGTGGGGCATCAGCAATGGTCTGGGAAGGAGGACTAATGCAAACTGACAAGTCAGAGCACTCTTCTTGTTTCAGACACGCAGATGCAACCTTACCAAAAAGTTCCCCCAGTTTGATAAGCATTGTAAGCTATGGAATTATTACGAGTGATGGGTATATAGTAATATGCTGAACTGGGGTCTCATTAAACAGTACTTCCTTAGCACAAATAGAGAAGGGGTTAGACATATAATTTGAAGTTGCTTCTAGAACCTCTACCTTGCCAAATAAACTGTAGGTTCTCCTGATTAGAGGCACTATAAGATGAAAACGTGGAACTCAGAAGTGTTGTTTCAGAAGTTCTTGGGAAATGTGGAAGCTCTAGAATTTAATATTTGATAAATATCCTATGATTAATCCATTTCTCCTATTATCTTTGTGAATCTTTGCAAGCATCCCTCCTTTAACACTTCCAGTTGGGTCTGCAACAACTTTAGGTGTATATGTCTCATCATTGCCTCTCTGAACCTGTGTACTAATAAAAACACGTTTCATTTGTCCACAGGTGACACCCATGAATAGTAAGATAGTCTCACATTTTTTAAGCGCTCAGGTAGCTCAGTATTTCATCCCACAAGGGGTCATCGATGTGGTGTGTCTCCTGCTGGACAGCCTGGCGGTTTGAGGAGATTTTGAAACTAGTGTAAAATGAATTGATTACGGTAATTGGCAGTTTTCTTCTCATTCCCTGGAATTTTCTACCTTCTGTTCTTCAAAATGTAGGAGCGGCTGATTTTTACATGTGAAGGAAATAAGATAAGGAGGGTAGTGAGAGGGGAACTTGGGAATCCTTAAGGCCTTTGAGAGCTTTGCAACGAGCCCTGAGGGTGTTATCACCAGACCTAGGCAAAAGTCCATCTCGCTCCCCATTCTAAGCACTGGTTTTATTTATTTTTTATTTTTTTAAATACTTTTTTATTTTTTTAAAGGTTTTATTTATTTATCTTTAGACGGGAAGGGAGGGAGAGAGGGAGAGAAATATCAATGTATAGTTGCCGTTTGTGCGTCCCCTGCCAGGAACCGGGAACTGGCCTGCAATCCAGGCATGTGCCCTTGACTAGGAATCGAACTGCGTGGTTCGCAGGCCCGCACTCAATCCACTGAGCTATACCAGCCAGGACTCTTAAGCACTGGTTTTACTGTGAGCGCTAATGAAGCTGGGTTTGCAGNGACACCCATGAATAGTAAGATAGTCTCACATTTTTTAAGCGCTCAGGTAGCTCAGTATTTCATCCCACAAGGGGCCATCGATGTGGCGTGTCTCCTGCTGGACAGCCTGGCGGTTTGAGGAGATTTTGAAACTAGTGTAAAATGAATTGATTACGGTAATTGGCAGTTTTCTTCTCATTCCCTGGAATTTTCTACCTTCTGTTCTTCAAAATGTAGGAGCGGCTGACTTTTACATGTGAAGGAAATAAGATAAGGAGGGTAGTGAGAGGGGAACTTGGGAATCCTTAAGGCCTTTGAGAGCTTTGCCATGAGCCCTGAGGGTGTTATCACCAGACCTAGGCAAAAGTCCATCTCACTCCCCATTCTAAGCACTGGTTTTACTGTGAGCGCGAATGAAGCAGGGTTTGCAGTCATTATCAAATCAAGAATAATAAGGAACACTGGCAAGATACCTGTAGAGGTGTTTGGATTTGTCATTTCTTCTCTCTGCCTTGTCTCACCTTCCTGAACATTCCTTGCCCCTTTAGTACTTACTCCTTGTAGCGCAGGCTTCATCAAATAACCAAACCAAGGTACAATAGAAACCCATTATAATACAGCTGTCTGTTAAATGGATATAGACAAAAATAGATCAAATCATGTTCTCTAAAGCATAGAGCACTATCATACGTGCTATGTATGAAAGCCGGCCTGCTGGAGGAAATTAGCAGCGGAAGGGAAGGGGTTCCATTTCATTGTCTCGCCGGGTAGCCGTCTTCATTCTTTCTGTGGTCTGAGCAGATGCTCTGGGCGACTCGGACTGCAGCAGAGAGGGGTGGAGGCGTGTGTGCCCATCACGCCGCCTTTGCAGACCCTGTTCAGAAGCATTTGTTGAAGGGCTATTAAAACACTGGTCTTTGGCTTGCCTCTCACACCGGATCCTTGCTGTTTCACCCTTACCCTCAGCGGAGTTGTTTTTCCCTAATTCTAAATCCATAATCAGTGGGCCCGGCTGGGGAGACAAGTCCAGGCATTTCTGATCTCCCGTGTATGACACCCCGGGTCAACCCTCGTACTCTTCTAGGGTGAGAGCTGGCCTGTCCTGCTGTTCCTTTCACAATATTTCCATTGTTCCTTCTTTTATCTCCTGTCTTTTATTTCTGGTTCTTTGGCAGCCTCATTACAGTGTGGCCAAGTTAGTCAAAACACAGAAGACAGAGCGAGTCTCACTGCTGTAGAGCGTGGCGGTGCTTTCCTGGGTTGGGAGCGGTGCTGGTGAATACTCGCTTGCTTCTGTGCAGTGAACACGGTGCACTATTAAAACCCCTCGGTCACCTTGACTTGCTGAAATTGAGTGAGGGGGGGAAATTTTTGGTTTTGCATTCTTTTCCAAAAGTGCATGGTCACTTTTGACTTTTTTCCCTGAAAATTTTTCTGCACATTCATAAAAGAATAAAAGCGTAATTCTCTGTGGTCCAGTTTAAAGGTGGAGCAAAGGAAGTTCTATGGGCCAGGCCATCTAATAGAAATAGAATTGAGAACGCAAATGCAAGCCACATATGTAACTTTAATTTTTCTTTTTTTTTTTCTTTCTTTTAAAATTTTTGTTCAAGTACAGTGGTCTCCATTTTCCCTCCACCACTCCCCCCCACCCCAGTCATCCCTACCTCTCACCGTCAATCCCACCCCCCTTTGGCTATGCCCATGTGTCCTTTATCCATGTTATTAGCCTCATTAAAGAAGTAAAGGAAACCGGTAAAATTCATTTTAATGATATATTTTACTTAACCTAATATATATAAAATTTGTAATTGAGATACTCTATATTGCTTTTGTAGTCAAATTTCAATATCTGGTATATATTTTATACCCACAAAACACCATAAATCGAACTGGTTATCTTTGAAGTTTCTAATAGCCAGAATACCAGTGGCAACTGAAGTGGACAACACAGTGGAAGATAAATATCATCGCACAGATCATAGTCTCTATTATGGAACAGAGACTAAGAATCTCTGGCGGGAATCTGTTTGAAGACAAAGCCGCAGCTTCTGTGCTAATGCTATAGATTGAACTTTGCTTCCCAGAATATTATTGTCCTTAATCGATATCATTTCAAAGAGTTCAGAAACAGAAGCATAAAAGGCTAATCGCCAAGGCAGTGACATAAATGTGCAGATTAATATTACGGACCTTTTGCCCTATCTGAAGTAGTTCTTGGAAAATATCTTTGCACGTTATATTGCTGTTGCTCCTTCCTGCATTTCATCTCTGTCAAAATGAACAGCTATACGTGGATCATCAGTTATTTCAGAGGATTTCTGTCAATGCTGACCACCCACGCCCAAGCAATTCTTCATGGGAGAGTTAACCCTGTGAGAAAAACTTCTGAAAAACTTTTAAAAAGAAGTTGGAAATATCATTTTCCTGGGTCTGCTTAGACCATATGGAATATTTTCTCCCACATTTCATTTGCAAAGTTTAATTATGATATTTTTAAATGGATAGAGCCTATATTCAGAGCACATGCACGAACCTCTGAAAATAATGTCAACAAGGAACAACAAAATGACTTGTTTTTTTTTTTCTCACACCTATAGTAGTCACGTCTTGTGTTCCTGTTCTCCCGAATTCCCCAGATGCTCAGCTACAACTTTTCTTGGCACGGCTTCTGGTAATGCACCCAGTCAGAGACTGGGGCAGCCCTAGGTTCCCAAATAACTTTTTTCTTTGACTTTCATAAACAACAACAAAAAATAGCATCTGGCTCCTCTTGCAGTAGAATTTCCAATGTGCTTACATTTCAAGAACACAAACTCGATTTAACAACTTTAAATTTGAAAACAATCACCTTTAGTTTAACTAATGAACTCAATATTTATTTACTCATCGATGTATGTGATTTAAATATGTTGATACATTTAGGGTAAATAGTTTAAAGAAAAAGCAGTGGGTTTTCTATTCACTGTAAAGTTACTACTCTGTAAACTTTTGTGGGGAGATACTTTGAGATTTTTGTGATTTTCCTTTTACCGTAGAACTCTCAATTTAAATTTTACTTACTTACATCAGTACAGACTCACTGATTAATGCTGTAATCAGTGGCTTATAATCTGTTAAAATCATCATGTTTTTTTTGTTCTTTTAGTTGTCCCAGCCTTGGCCATGGGAGAGCCTTCAAGCTGTCTTTTGGGTCATCTGGCCTATCTTCAAAATTTAGGGGGCAGGGTTTTTTTTTTTACTTTCTGGCACAAGCAGATGTTTGAGGCTCAACTTAAACAATTTCTCTGCCCTATCCCTGGAATCACTCATTTCCCCAAGGAGTCACGGTTTCCTTTAGAGGACGGTGGTATTTAGAAGTGAAATAGTGGGCGTCTGTCACCCAGTAGACAGAGCTAAGAAATGTATTTTGTATTTCTGCAAACACCTATTTCCACCCATATTTATTTCATATCCATCTACCTTGAAAATTATGGGTTCATACTGATATCTCTAATTTCAATCTAGCCCATAAATTCCTTCTACTATTCTGCAGTTTTATATTTGTCATTCTTTTCTCTTACAGAGATAGCTGTTAATCTTATTATGCATCTGTATATATATTTTTGTTCTGTTTCATTTTTTTAAATTATGTATTGGTTTCAGGTGTACAGCTGAGTGGTTAGACAATCATATACTTTACAAAGTGTTCCCCTCAATATTTCCAGTACCCTGACTGATGCCATATATAATTATCACAATATTATTGACTACATGTGTATTAACATGATCTATAATGCTTTCATATTTTTGGAAGATATTTAAAATGATGATATTAATATTATGATTTTATTATAATATTATTAATATTAGTATTATTTTCTTGACATTGTTTTTATTAAAACTATTGTGCTTAATCTTTATACAATTATGGTAATATGCATGGTGTTAAGAAGTAGAGAAATTGCTAACTAAAAAAAGCAGTTTAGATTAAGGAGACCTTATGAATATTACATATACTTTCGTGAAAGCCAAAGAAAAACATCATGTACTGTTCTGTCAAGATAATGTGGCACTTAGTAATTACTGTAGTTTTTTTTTTTTTTAAACCTGGTCGGTAAAGAGAATAATTTGAATTGTTCTTTTTAACAGTACAGTTAAACAGTACAATGAAATGGCAATACTTCAGAAAATGAATTAATGGTAATTATCAGGAATTACAGTCTAGGCAACCTCTGCAAGCAGAATGCAAAGCAGGCCTCAGATTATTTTTACAGATGCAATGTTTCCAGCTCATCTACCTGCTTTGAATATTTAACTTTTCCCAAGTCATTAAAGGATAAAAGCATCTGAGAAAAGCCAGCTGAAACCCCGCTGACCCAGGGACAGGAGCCAGCATTGGCCAAGGGGAGAAAAACCCCTTCGGTTCTATTCTTCGGGAAGAAAATCACTTAGTGGCCGTGAAATCCTAAATGCGCTGCTTTGCTTCAGGTTCTCTTGAGAATGTCCCTTAGGAAAAGAACTTGCTATCCATGGTATTCTGCCCACATCAAAAACAATGATGAGCTCTGCACGTAAACAGAATATTTTTTAAAGAAAAATTAAAGCGCTTCTAAGTACTATTGAAATACTATTGAAGCAGCTCCCCCACCCCTTACCCAGGGAAGATACGTTCTAAGACCTCCAAGTGGGTGCCTGAAAGCGCAGTCGGTACTGAGCCCCACGTATACTATTTTTTCCTATGTGTGCACACCTAAGATAAAATTGAAACTACTCATGCGCCTCCGGGCCATTGTTCAGTAGAACAAAGGTGACTTGAACCCGAGCACTGTGATACCGCAACAGTCGATCCGACAACCACGGCGGCTACTAAGTGACTAATGGGTGGAAAGTGTCTGCAGCGTGGAGACGCTGCATGTCCCTCGTGGGTTGGGAGTTCTCACTGTGCTACTCAGAACGGCACCCGATTTCATATTTATGAGTTGTTTCTTTCTGGAATTTTCCATGTAGTGTTTTCAGACCATAGTTCACGGTGGATACTGAAACTAAGGGGATTGAAACCGCAGACAAAGGGGAAGCTACTGTTGGTGATTGGAAAAAACCTCACAGAGTTTCAGATAGAATTCCTCACCCAGTTAGGACTCCAGGAGAAGGACTGGCTCACCTAGAACGAGTCATGATTATTGATAGTTAATGGAGAACTACGTGAGAAGGAAAATGAGAGTCGATTAGAATAGAAAATATAGATAAGGCAGGGCAAGACCTATGGGGAGAACAGGATTCAAGATTGTAGGGTTGCCAGAAAAAAATGGCCTGTACCTAAGTGAGAATGAGAGGACAGCGATTCCAGGGACGTGATTGGTGGAGGCACTTTGAGAGAAAGAAAGTTTGAAATCGCTCTTGCCACAGAGGACAGGCAGAGTAGCGGTTGCCAAATTTCCAAATCAGAAAACAAATTTGCACCACAGAGTAGCTGCCAGTAAGTAAATGGAAAAATGTTGCTGGCGTGGTCACCTCTGGAAATGGACCATTTGCGATATTACCAAATTGCTATTATTATTCATCTATTAATGATCAAACAAGTTACCGGTAAGTTAGAATTACTCTGAAATGCGAGGGATTTCACAGGTGCATCCAGATAAATTAGGCAGCAGATTTAAAATGGTATAGTGTTCAACCCTTCGATGAGTGAGTGTTAGACTCTGGAGAAAACAGAATCCATGCAAGAGCATGGTTTCACACTGTACAGCCTCTCATGCATTAGCTAACACTCCACAGTGTCATTTCAGGTAGTCCCAGCTGGTGGGGAGACAGTGACTTGAGCTGTGTGGAACCTGCAGGCACTTTTAGATGACGTGCATCTTGGAATTTATTCTTTTATCAGAAGTCAGGGTTGCATTATGTCTTCCTGTTGTGGAAGGATGGCCCGGAAACAGATCACAGGGACATAGAAAATACAAGGAAATACAGCTCCTCACAAATCAGCTTTACTCTCTTGGCAAAATATGCTGCCAGCATGTGGTAGAGTCCTTCTGAGAAAAATAATCTTAGAAATGCAGTTGATAAAGACCAAGCATTTAAAAGACTTGCATTATTTAAACATTTTTCAAACTGAGGACACAAAATCCTCTGTAGGTCACGTTACCCTTTCTGTTACTAAGACAACTCCAATGAAGACGGACTTGAGGTTGAAACAAAGAGACTTTCAGAAGTGAAATCATAAACAAGTGGAAAATCGGGGCAGAGAATTACCTTTCATCACACCTCAGTGTAGAGTAGAATTAATTACACTTTAATAAATCAGAGGTTATTCAGAAGTATTGACTCAAAGACTCTCAACCATTTTTTTCAGTTTTAAATTGAGGTTTAATTACATACAACCTTGATTTATTCCTGGGGTACAGTAGTGCCGCAGCCCGCTGCGGTAGACNATAAACAAGTGGAAAATCGGGGCAGAGAATTACCTTTCATCACACCTCAGTGTAGAGTAGAATTAATTACACTTTAATAAATCAGAGGTTATTCAGAAGTATTGACTCAAAGACTCTCAACCATTTTTTTCAGTTTTAAATTGAGGTTTAATTACATACAACCTTGATTTATTCCTGGGGTACAGTAGAATGATTCTATATTTGTATGTATTGCAAAATGATCACCACAGTAAGTCAACATCTGTGAGTATGTTTTTCCTTGTTACCTAACGTTTTCCTTGTGATAAGAACTTTTAATATCTACTCTCTTAGCAACTTTCAAGTATGTAATATGGTGTTATTAATGATAGTTGCCCTACTGTGTGTTATATCCCCATGAGTTGTTTATTTTATAACTAGAAGTTTGTATCTTTTGACTCCCTGGACTACCTTAATCTATTTCTCTCACTTCCTCTTAATCCCCTGTCTCTGGAAACCAACAATCTGTTCTCTGTATCTGTGAGCTTTTTTTTTATTTATTTGTTTTAGATTCCACATATAAATGAGATCATATGGTATTTGTCTTTTTGTATCTGACTTATTTCACCTAACATTGTTGTGGTCATTCACGTTGTTGCAAATAACAAGATTATATTCTTTTTATGGCTGACTAATATTCCATTTTTTGGTGTGTGTGTGTATAACACTTTCTTTATGCATTCATCCATTGGTGAACACATAGATTGTTTCTGTATCTTGACTATTGTAAATAATATGGCAATGCAAATGGGGGGCATATATCTTTTGGAGTTGAGTGTTTAATTTTTGGATAAACACCCAGAAAAGGAATTGCCAGGTCCTATGGTAGCTCTGTTTTTAATTATTTGAGGAACTTCCTTCTTGTTTTCCACACTGGCTGTGCCAATTTAAATTCCCACCAACAGTGCACAAGGGTTCTTTATTCTTCACATCTTTGCCAACACGTATTATTTCTTATTTTTTTTTATAATAGCCATTCTAGCAGGTGTGAGGTGGCATCTCATTGTGGTTTTGATTTGCATTTCCCTGAAGTTTAGTGATGTTGAGCATCTTTTTTATGTACCTATTGGCCATCTGTATGTTTTAGCAAAATGTCTGTTCAGATCCTCTGCTCATTTTTACATTGGATTCTTCATTTTTATTTTTCTTTCTGTTCTCGCTATTGAGTTTTGTGGGTTCCTTATATATTTTTGGATATGAACCACTTATCAGATATGTGATTTGCAAGTATTTTCTCTCATTACATAGGTTGCATTTTCATTTTGTTGACTCACAGTTCTTTTTTATTTTCCTTATATCATTAAAAATTAAAGACTCTTTCAAGGTATTATTTTTTTACTTTGATATCTGGATAAGAAAGACTTCTAATTTCTCATTGGAAATTGAAGTCTGATTTTGATATGTGTGTTGAGCAAATAAATGGCATTTCATAGGGAACTCCACCCTCATAAGGTTCATTCAGGGAGGGGTATGCTGCTCACTGAATCCGCACGGGTAACGTTATAACATCAGCAAGAGGAGATTCAAAAGGAAAAAAAAAACCTCAAAAATGCCTGCAACTCAAGAAAAGCCAACACTAAGCCCAGGGTTTGGTACATGATAGATATTCAGTAGATGATTTTCAAAATTCAAACTTTACATTTTCACATATTTGTACTTTGAATATCTTTCCCTATATGCATTCATTATTTTATATAGTTTTATCAGAATAAAAATATAACTTTATTGTCTTTATCACTCTACTGACCACAATCATGATAGTAGAAAATAGTTTCTGCAGTTGATTGACTCCTCTAAACACTGATTTCTTAAACGACATTCATTCATCTCAATATTATGCCATTAAAAATGTGACTCAGAGAATATCTTCCCATATTCTTTCTTTTTCCCTTGGTGGCAATTCTTGCCCAGGACACATTTCTATCAACTATTTACTTTTTTCGAGGGGCATGCACATTTTAGTGATTTTTCCCATTGGTTTCTGCATTGCCTTCCCTTTAGCTGCAGCAGCTGCCACTGAGGTAGAACGTGTGCAAACGTCAGGCACGTGTGAGGCCCTGAGAGTGTTTTCACGGGAAGAGGGCTGTGTCGGTCAACAGATCCAGGCTTCTTCCTGGCCCGTCAGAAAGTTCGCAGGAACCTAGCTTGTTCCCATTACCATGTTGAGTACTTTTGTGAGGAGAAAAAACCAAACAGGCTGCGCAGTCTCTGTCATTAGACTTACCAGCTGGTTGGGAAAAGTAAACTCATCTTATTCAGTAACTCTTACTGAAATCACTGCCGCAGATGCTCAGAGGTGAGTCGGTGGGAAGGAAGGGTAAACTTGGTAGGAAATAGGACGGTGATCCTCACCTTTAAGAAACCTGCCAAGTTGTTGGTTGATTGGAGTCAGTGGAGGGATAAATACTCCCTCTGGGTACAAAGGAGCTTCCTATAAACTTCATAAATTGCAAGTTTCTAGAAGGGTGAACTTCTATCTTTCTTGGGGCTTCCTATCAACTGTATGTGATCTAGGAAAATTGCCCTAAAAGAGTCAGTATGTGGAAAGCACTTGTTTTTAAATTACCTTGCTATGACATCCAGGGCCTTTGGTATTATTTGAGATGTCTAAAGAACCTGAGGGCTGTAGGGTTTGAAACCACTATTGGGCAGGCGAATATTGTGCCTCTGTAATCATGAGACTTTGCTACTTTGGAAAGCCATTTGATGCTTAATAAGTGTTTGCAGTTGTTGAGAAATATGTTAGTGATTTTTCTAAAGTGAAAATGCTAATGCTTCTTCAAAGGTTATGTTCCCCAAGGATGGTGAAGCCCAGGGGCTGGGTAGCCTAGTCAAGTACTGGTGAGAATGGTGGAACAGGGCAGGGAGCTGGTGAGGAGAAGGAAATGGAAAGGGAATTTGGTTGAGAGATCTATACAGCAGAGATGACGTTCCTCACTTTGAGGATCAAATATGAGTAGCATCATAGTCTTCTGAAAATGATGAGGAGGCTCTACAAAGACCAAAATGTTTGAAGACCCTATTTCGAATTTTTACTATGAATTGACCCAGCTGCATCTCCCTCCTGAGAGGAACAGAATCATTCCATCAGAGTCAACTAGAAAGCAGACGCTTTGTACTGGAGCATGAATCCAAAACACTTCCGATTTGTCTGCTGTTCATTCATTCATTCATTCATTCATCCCACAGACTTCCTGAATTTCCACTACCTACACCCTTTTAGTTTATGGAAATACTGAATTGGATATGGCAGACATGTCCCCTCTTCTGCCATGAAACCAGGAGAGCAATTAAACTAGTAGCTAGGAATAAATTGTGCTAGGAATAAATTAAACTACTAATAAGTAATGAATGAATGAAGGCAAGAGAAAGAATGGCATTCAGCAAGAATTAAGGGGTGTTCAGGATGGCGCCTGCAGGTAGGCTTTGAGAGAGGTAGTGTTTAGAACTGAGGCTGAACCAGTAGGTAGACCCTAGCACACAGGAGCCCATTAAAGAGTTTGGACTTTATCCTAACTAAGATGGGAGTCTATTGACCAGCTTTATGCAAGAAAAATACTTGAGCGATTTGTTTTTGTTGTGAGGAACCCCACCTGCTAGGTGGAGAATATCTTTGGGGGAGATGGACTTCATTAAGTCAGCAGCACTGCTGAGGAGGCTGCTCTGTGGTACAGATGAGACCTAGTGGTGGACAAGACCGCAGTGGTGACCATGGGAATGGAGGGAAGTGGAGGAATTGTGAGAAGGGGCAAATCGGCAAGATGTGGGGTTGACATAATGTAAGGTTGAGTGAAAGGAAGAAAGAATAAAGGATTATATTGAATTTCAACTTGGAAAAGTTAGTGGTGAATAGTTCTATTCACTGCGACAAGGAATAAAGAACAAACAGGTTTGAGAAGGTAAATGTTCTAGTTTGGAGATATCCTGACTTTGTGATGTCTGGATGTCATCTAAAGTGAAGATGCTTAATAAGCAGTCTGTTACACAGATACTGAATTCAGCAGAGAGATTAAACCTAGACTGTGGATTTGGGAGTCATCAGCAAGTAGATGGTAATTGAGACAATTGGAAGATATGGCCATCCAGGGAAAATGAGGAACAAAGGTAGTTGAGAGGAGAGGAAAAAGAAATAAGCTCGCAAAGTCGATTGAGGAGAATTCACCTGATTGTTAAGAGAACACCATGAGAGTGTGCTGATTCAGAAACCAAGAGCAAAGACTGATTGGGAAGGAACGTGTAGTCAGGGACAGATGCTGTTTGCTGCTGCCAGGGTCAGCAGGCATAAGGACAGAGAATGGTCCACTGAATGTAACGACATGGATGAGGGCGGCTCCAGTGGAGTTTAGAGGGCAGGTGACTGCAGCGCTCCATTCTCTTCCTTTCAGAGCACCTGGGCTCTGAGAGTGACGTGAAAGTCACTACACACAGAATCGGGGGGAGATCTCCTCTTTGAGTCAAGGGTATGAGCTGCAGGGACACTCCCTGCCATCCTTTACGGAGCTACTTTTGCTCAATGTGGATCCTCAGCAAAGTGGTGTGGATTGATTTGTTTTAGGGAGTTGAGATACATTTAAGTTATTGAAAGATTTTTTAAAAAATAAAAATCCAATTAAAATGCTTTTAATGTGCATAAAGATTAATTCTAAAATTTCTTTGAAAACAGAAAAGAGCAATTTCAGAGTTTGAATACATCATTTTATCATCATTAGGAGATATGAATTTGTGCTTTAGGATACTGTGTTACCTGGCCAATCACTATTCGATAAGGCCAGGATTTCTTTCTAAGGAATAGGAATAAGAAATTTTTCTTTATTTGGGTGGCCTTGGTTTGGTTTTTAAAGGACTCTCCTTTATTTTTCTCTTTTTTTTCTTCTTATTTTTAAGCTTTGAGTTTGGGCCCTATGTTTCTGAAATCCAGCATCATGACAAATAGTAGAAAGATAAGGACACAATAGAGAGGGAGCATTAGCAGCCCTAGTGGATACTGTCATGTGTCAATCTTCATTTTTCCCAGGATCTTAGGGAAATTATTGCAGTTATCCTGAAGCCTAATATAATCTGCGATAGGATACATTTCTATATCATGTGAATATTCCTGTATTCACCGAAAGATGTTTTGTCCTTCGAGTTAATAAGATTGTGCTGGTGAGACAGAGCTCTCTGTGGGAGTTAGACCTCCTGGTTTGAATGTGGGCTCCACTACACACTTTGTGTGTCCTAAGCTTTTGAAGCTCTCTAGCTTCAGTTTCTTCTTCTGTGAAATGGGGGACATAATAGAATTTCCCCACTGAGTTGGTATGACAATTTAAATAAGGTAAGATTTTTTTTTAAAGAGCAATGCCCAGCACATAGCGGGCACTATATATGAGGTCTGTCCAGGAAGTATCCAGTCATGTAATATGAAAAATAGAGACATTTGTTGAAGAAGATTCAAGATACAAGGAACATTGTACATAGGAAAATGATGCCTCAGTCCCCTTCAAAGTAGGCACGTTGCGACCTCACACGGTTCTCCCAGTCGCCATCAGCTGCCCTGTTGTATTTTCCTGAATCTCATTGATGATCTGAAATCTCTTCCCTTTAAAAGGTGATTTTAGTTTTGGGAAAAGCCAGAGGTCGTAGGGGATGCCAAATCTGGCTGTAAGGGGCCTGAGTCACCTGGGTGATTCAATGTTTCACCAAAAACCTCTGCATGAGACATGATGGATGAGTGGGCACGTTGTTGTGATGAAACTGTCAATCACCAGTCGCCCATCGCTGCGACCTTCTGAATCATCTGAATAGTTTCCATGGAAGAATATTCAAACTTAATGCAAAATGTGATGCAGATTCTTTGCTCTACTTGGTCATTTTGAATGTGACAGACACAGTACACATGCTCACTCAAGGGTGTCTACTGCCCCCACTGACTAGTACAGTGAAGTCATCATTGTTCACACAGGCACATTCTAGTCCACTCCTTGGCTGCCACGTTATGTTGACATTGTGCAAACCATTCTTGTTGTATTAACAATGACTTGACTTTTTCCAGATAGACCTTGTTGTATACATACAAAATTCCACACTATCTTATGACATAGACCTGGTTGTTTTCTTTACATATGTATTTTTAAGTATTAAATATTCCACCTGGCCATTGAGACAAATGCATTCATGCACTAGTTAGAATCATCTTGTGTGCCATCCACTATGCCCAGCACATTTTGCAAAACCATCCTCATTTGACAGAGCCCTGTTTTAAAAACGAGAGTTTTTTTTTATTCTGAGTGAATGTTTATTGAGTTATATGTTAAATTCATTATATTTTGCAATATCATTCCAGTCCCATAACAGTGTAATACAGACACAAACCTTCTTTCACTTTGGCCTGCCTTTGTCTGATAAAATGCATCACCTGCTGTGTAACTTGAGGGTTAGGCAATCCATTGCATTTCTGGTGCAACATGCAAAGAGACCTCAAGCCATGATGCCACTGGAGACTTAGAACCTGTGCATTATATTCCAGGGCAAAGTGTCCCCTTTTTGGAATTCTATGTCACTTATTCCATATCTGGCATTCACCTCTAAGCTCTTAAAGGATGCTTGGCAAACCATATCATCATCACCAATCTCAGTGTCATAATTAATAATGTATAGTTTCTTACACTAATTTAATGCACATACATATTACTTATCTATTCTGCAAACTCATTTATTATCATCCTTATTTCATACATAGGTAAGAAATCCAAAGCTCAAAAAAGATACAATTGCTTGCCTGTGGTCACCCAGAATGTGAGTGATAGAGCTGGAACCGGAAGCTCGCATCCCTCCTCCCCACCTCTGCTAAGCTTCTCCCACCCCAGTTTCTGACTGTTTCAGCTACAACCCTGATGATTTCCGGAGCTTAACTTTCCACCCTTGAGAATGTTGGAGAAATTAGGGGAAAAAAACATGTCCTCCAAAGTGGATGAGAATACCAGATGCTTCCAGAGATTGAAGGCAATTAAAGATAAGAAATTCAAGAAGTTTATGGGCTCAGACAAGTCTGAGCTTCCCTTGCGTTCAGCCTTTTCCTAATTTGCAGGAATCACTAATTTGTAGAAGCATTTGGCTCTGCAGGAAGTTTTGTGTGTCATTAGCGCGACCTAAGGGATCACGGTGGCTTTGTGAAAACTCGCTTCTTGAGAAAGTTCAGATCAAGTCTAAGGAAGGTTTTTATTCTTTGCCCAATTTATCATGACGACTTACATTTCAAATTGCAATTATTAAAATCTTTAAAGACTTTTCTGGGCAGGTCATAATAATCAGATGCTCTTTTCTGTGAAAAGACAGAGGTTCCCCCAGAGTGTCCAGAAAGAGGAAACACCAGAACTACCAAAAACTCTGAGTATGGAAATCAGTGAGCATTAGAGGGACATTTCAGTGTCTTCCAAATCTGAAAATATTCACCTTTCAAACCAGCATTTATACTTCTAGCAGTATTTGGACACATTAGCAAAGATATGGATTCAAGAATATTCACTAAAGTCTTATTACCAATAGCAAAAAACCCATAACCTAATAAGAAAAATAACAAAAATGACCCCAAAGTCCATCAGTCATAGCATGCTATATCTATCCTGTGGAATGCTAGGCTGCTGACGTGACTGTGAGGTAGAATAATGGGTACTAACAAGGACAAAAAGACTAAAAGTGGTTGAGGGAAGCCATTTGCAAAATGATGTGTTTATTCTAAGGCTATTTTTGCAAAAATATTAACGATAATCAAGTGGAGGAGGAAGAAACTAAGGTTAGTATATAGAGAAGAAAACCAATTGGAGGTCTGTGCCACACTATTGCTAGTTGTACCACTGAGGTGTGCGATTCCAGAGAACACGCATGGTGAGCAATATGTGTATTCATTTAACAGATGTTCTGTTAGAAGTCCGCTGCATACTAGGTATATTCTGGGTGCGGAGGAGACACATAGAACTTTAATTCTAGTTAGAGGAGATCGAAAATCTGCAGTTAAGTAGATTAACATTTGAATTTTGGATAAGCAAATCTATTACTATGAGTACTAAGAAGATGTTTTTAAGGTTAAAAAAATAGGAGACCATTAATTACCAAAGAAAAGGGAGGCAAAGCCAGGAAACGTCAGTAGCCTTTCTGATCATGGTAGTGAAAGACTGGTAACCAGAATAAAACCACCGGAGTCGACTTCATCATAGGCCTGTCAGCTCTAACAGTGCCCAAGACTTGAGCTGTGGTGTGGGGCCCCCTCAGACCGGTGTCCTCTGGGCCAGTGCTGATTGGTTTTGGTCATCACTGGTATGTGGGAGGAAGTGGAATATACTAACTGGTTCTTGTACTTTTCACAGACACTGACTTAAACAAAAAAATGTAGGTTCTTTCCTGTTCCCTTTATTTTATTGCCCTCACTACTAGGAAAACCTCATATTAGAAAAAAAGTATATTGACCTTTGTTCTTTTTACATCTAGAAATATCTGAATTCTCAAATGAAATAGGTCAATTCCCTTATTATAAAATCATTGGTAAAGTGAAAAGAAAGGTCAGTGGGATTTTTAACATTTTCATTAATAATTACCCTTTTATTGTAAAGTGCAAATCTCACCCTATTCAGGATTATCTGCTTGTAGTGTAAACTAGAATTCAGTAACATATTTGAAAATGACTTTTGTTCATGACCCTATCAGTTAGGTTTTCTGTCTGTCTTTGCACTCAGTCTTGAAGAAGGCTGCTATTATAAGTCTTTAAAATTAAAGTGAAACTGGTAGAGATGCAACTGAATCCTTAAATCTGTATGTTAAAAATATGATTTCAACACCGTATAGATAGTGTTCATTTGTTAGTAGTGCACTTCAGTGAGTTTGCACTGAGGCACGCACCTCTCTGTAGCAGACGTGCCGATGCATACAGTGCAGAATCCGAACTCCAGGACTCATAATCCAAATGGAAGGGCGGGGTGGTAAACAGGAAAACAACACACGTGGTTGTGGCGGGAATTATTTACGAATGTTTATGGGACGATTAGGTGTTTCTCACCACTGATTAATGCAGCCAATGCCTCTCTAGCCAGAGAGCCCCTGGAAAGGAGAACAAAACATTCAAAAATCTCTCCCATACCTGATAGAGTGGGACAGGACCCTTACAGGACCAGTGAGAAGCTTCAGGCTTCAAATTGCTATGCACTTATTTTTTTGATATTTGATATTTTTATTATTTTTTATTTTATTGAATTTATTCGGGTGGTGTTCATGCATAGGGTCATGTGGGTTTCCAGTGTTCATTTCTGTGATACGTGATCCGTGTATTTCATTATGTGCTCACCGCCCAAAGTCAAATCATCGCCCATCACCATATATTTGGCCTCCTCGACCCTTTACTATCCTTCCCCACCCCCTTCCCTCTGGTAGCCGCCATGCTGTGTCTGTCCAGGTGAAATTGCTGTCAGTTAGTCCCTCTTTCTCTGCAGGTTTCCTTGTAGTTGCCTCAGGGATTACGGAATGCTTGATCTTGCCAATTACATGAGCCACAATGTTTTCGCTTTTCCAGCTTTGCTTTTTTTCCCAATATTAGATGCAGAGAACAAGCAGTTATTTCTTGTTAGGAGAATGCAAGTAGAAAATAAAAGACCTCTGTCAAATTAAAAAGGAGATCAGCTGTGTGTGTATGTGATTACGGATGGCTGAGGAAGAGCTGATGAACTGCCGTGTGCTACCTTTCACAGATATTTGAACAGTTTCCATTTTGTTGTGCACACACGCACACCCATCTATGATTCTCCAAGTATATATATGTACACATGTTGACATATAAGTACCTGGATATCCCCTCTCATAATTTCACTCTTCAGCATAAACATTTAGAAACTGACCTAGTCTGATCAGGCTGCTGTAGCCAAATACCACAAATTGGGCAGTTTATAAAGAGCAAACATTCATTTCTCATGGTTTTGGAGGCTGGAAGTCCAGGGTCACAGAACCAGCTTGACTGAACTGATCATCTAGCCGTGTCCTCACATGGTGGAAGGAGCTAGGGCGCCCGCTGGAGCTGCTCTCCTAAGAAAACTAATCTTGTTCTTGAGTTCTCCATCCTCCTGAATTAATCAGCTTTCAGAGGCCCCACCTCCTAATACCATCACCTTTGGGGTTTGAATTTCAACAAAGGGTTGGGGTACTAACACTCAGACAGTAGCAGAAACCATCAGTTATATTCCTCATATCAAAGTTTAAAACAAAAATCAACAGAGGTTAAAACAACAAAATGGAAACAGAGCTCTAGTTATTGGCTTAAAAAATGAACTCAACCCTGGCTGGTGTGGCTCAGTGGATGGAGCACCAACCTGGAAACCAAAAGATTTTGGGTTTAATTCCCGGTCAGGGCACATGCCTGGATTGCAGGCCAGGTCCCCAGTAGGGAGCGTGCGAGAAGCAAGCACACATTGATGTTTCTCTCCCTCTCTTTCTCCTTCCCTTCCCCTCTCTCTAAAAATAAATAAATAAAATCTTTAATTTTTTTTTTTCAATGAGTGCAGTGGAGCTTCCCTAGGCTGAAAGCAGAAAGGCCAGCCACAGAGGGAATGGGAGCTTGTTCCACAGTGGGGGATGCTCCTAGCAACCAGTCTACAGCGTTGAAGCCCAGTTGCTTAAGGAAAGGATTATAACATTTTCCAGGGGGTTAGTCATTATTCTATTTAAATCACAAAAGTGCAGACATACGTTTATAGAGATCAGAGAAAACATTATGCCCATGCTTAAGCCTTGGCAGTATTTTTTTTCTTTAATCCTTAAAAAGCAAGCCTACAAACAATAACTGCAGAGGCTCTTACGAGGGGCGAAGTCCTTTAGCCCAGCTGTCCTGGTAGGTGTGTGCTGTGCAGATGCCTGTTCTATATACGGCAGAGGAAATGAGAGCTCAGACAGGCCGAGTGCCTAACTTTACCACTTCCACAGGCGTGTGCTGAGAAATGATTCCTTGGACTCACTTGTTCTCTAAAATGGGCCTCAAAATGGACCTGCCGGCTCTCATTTGCTTCCCCTAAAGGCAAAACCAAGATATTCTCGTGTTTATTTAGTGAACAGAGGTTTCCGAAGTGAGCACTATGGGGCTAGATACCCAGTTCCTACACACACCACTCCTGGTCTCTCACCTCTGAATTTGCATCTCATGCTGTGGCCAGGTTCGAAGCTGTCAGAACCGACTGGGTCACCCAGTCTGGGCTTTTATTCTTCCCTGTTGCTTCTGGTGCCTTGTCTGTACCCAAAACCTTTTTGAAATTACGGGTGAAAAAAATCACACAAAGTTTTAAAAGGTTAGAGAATGCTATTCTTTTTATAGCTTTGGAAGTTTCAATCTCAGGGTTCGTACACAAAAAAAACAAGCACGTTTTGTAACTCGCGTAATTTGATTGAGAGAGTTTATGTTCACAGATTGCTTTTTAGAGCTGTACCTATGTGTAAAATGCCATTCTGCTCTGCACATCTGACCTTATTACACCAACTCTCAAACCTCCAGTATGACAACGGGCTAGCTAGTCTTCTTTTTAAACCTCACCAAAGTCAATGATCAGAAGGTGAATGACCACCCTGTTCGTTTCTCTTTGCCTTGTCTCTGCCTGTGTCCTCCAGGTGGGAGAATTCAGAGCCCATGCTGCTGAGTGGACAGCCAACGTCACAGCTGAGTTCAAGGAAACCAGGAGGCGGCTGAGTGTGGAGATTTATGACAAGTTCCAGCGAGCCACCTCCATTAAGCGGAAGCTGTCCGCGGAACTGGCTGGGAACCACAACCAGGAGCTGACACCTTGTAGGAGGACCCTGTCCGTGAACCACCTAGCCACGGAGAGGGATGTCTTGCCTCCTTTACTGAAAACTGAAAGTATCTATTTGAACGGATTGACGCCACACTGTGCAGGCGAGGAAATTGCTGTCATTGAGAATATTAAATAGCCTTCTCTTTGAAGAGCCTTAGGCATAGCCATAGGTGAGGACTTTTATATGCTCTTTAAGACTGTGGCTGGTAGCATTTTTAAAATTGTGCATGAACTCCAAAGGGGGGAAAAGAGATACACCCATCATCACGGCCATCTACCATCGACAGGATTTGGAATTCTGAGCCAGCACTATCTTTTTGATGATGCTTATTGAGCGGTCCACTTCCTTTGACCAGTGGAATAAAACAAGCAATGTCTGATGCCTTTCTGTGCCCAGACTGTTCTCCTCCCTTTCCCCTAACGTGCCACAAGGCTTCAGAGTGAATTATAATTGTTCCTGGTAATAATGTAGCTTCGAGGGATCGGTCCCTAACTTTTCAGGGTCTACCTAACTGAGCCTAGATACGCACCACTTACGGAAGACGACATTTCTGTTTGTAAATGGCGAGGGATTCTTACGCAGCCTTTTACCTAAGAAATTTTCTGTCAGTGCCTTATCTTAGGAAGAAACAGAACCTCTCTAGCTAATGTGTGGTTTCTCCTTCCCCGCCCCACCCGTAGGCTCACCTGCAGTCCTTTACCCCGGGACTCCCATTTGAATACCATGCCTTGCTGGAAAGAGTGTGTAAATGACTGAAGTGATGATTCCCGAAGAAGGAGTAGATGCCAAGTTAGATGGACATTGAAGCAACACTCAGAAACCCTAGCGTAAAAGGCACTGCAGAGGAAGGAGGTGCCCAGATGGCCCCTCTGAGTATTTATTTGACTCAGGTACCAGCGGTACATATATACGGTGTAATTATTACCCGGCCGGCAAAATTGGCTGCTCCCAGTCTCTTTTTCCCTGGCAGTATTTGGAATTTACCATTTATTAATAACTATACATTTTTAAAGGTGGAAGAAGAAAACCCATATATATATGTGTATATGATCAGACAGAAGAGAACTCTAAAAAATGGATATTATTGGAGGCAACTTAAGACAATTGGTGTGCATTACCATTCTGATGAAAAGAAGATAGCAAACCAATGAGTTATGAGCATTTGCTAATAAACACGATACCGCCAGCATTGATTTGCTTTTTGTTGTATGAAAGGTTAGATGATTTTCTTTCCTTGGGTAACATTTGCCAGATGCGGGGAGGAGATACAGCAGGCAGGGCTGGGCACAGGCCCGGCCTTCCGTGGGGTGTACCTCTGGAGTTGTGTTTGAAGTTGAAACTGGGACCACTGTGATTTTGCCTAAGGAAAATGCAGACTGTAGGCATAACTCTGACATTAGAGAGAAGCTGTTATAGCACAATTTACATCTCAAGAGGTTTTTTTTTTAATAGAAAAGGCCAATAATCCTTTTTAGTTTAATTTTATAGTCTGTAACACTTTGGATATTTCCAAAATTCAGAAGAAATTCAGTAAAGGCACCTAATAGATTGCTACTCTTTCTTTTATTTTCATACTTAGATCTGCTGTACATTATACGTATAATTTTGAAAATGCAGAAAGAAAATGATTTCCCTAAATATAATTAAAAAGCATTTCTTTTACTATTGGGGGGTATCTAAATAAGTGGCATTCATATTAGAGTCTTAATAAAAAGCCCGAGATCTTAAAATAAAAACAACTTAATAGATGCTTATTTTCCAAAATTTAAATTTAAGCTAAAATTGTAAATATTCAATTAACTTGTTAAAGGTACTTTTATAAGCTCAAAAAAAATTCTAACTGAAATTTTAGAAGGTCAGGCTCTTTTAGAAAGAAAGCTACATCCATTTCCTCCATAACTGTTCTGGAAGTTCGTATGGTGGGTTGCACCATGTATCAACTGTGAATTGTACTGACAAATAAAGTTTGTAATGAAAGTCAGCATTTTCTGAGTCTCCTGCTTGCTGCTGAGAATTTAGATCTGAGTCTGACTGAGTCGAACGCCAGGATGTCTCTTTTTGTGCTGAGTTATCCCGTGGCTCCTTCATTCAAAATTTTCAATAAATATTTTTGATGTAGTATTATTGCCCTTGTTCAACATGTACCTAATGGTTTTTTTCCCCCGAAGGCTGTTCATTCAGAGTCAATATTGTGAACTTTCATTTTTGAAATATTTTAAATAGCATATACATTCAAGATCGTTTTTATTAAATTATGAGGTACCAGTATCTTATTTTATCACTGTTAGATCTTGTCTTGACACTGAAGTCATCTGAATGCTGAGCACAGGCACCTGGTACGTGCTTTTTGTACCAGGAAAAAAGTAGCGTCCTGATAGCATCGAGGTCCGAGGAAGGTAGCTGCCAACCCATCTTCTAGACCTCATCTACGGAAATATTTGGATGACATACCTTGTTGGTATCTTCCATAAATTTATTTATTCATTCCCAAGCAACTTGATGCTCAGTAAATATCCTAAAAGTGGTCCCCAACATCATCCTTAAGGTGAGGGAAATCTAACACAAGCATGCACATTATATCAGTTTTGCTTTCTCAAGCTTTATTTTGCTTGCTTCTCGTAGAGAACACTGATAATGATTTTTACATAGAGTTCTCTAGTGTGCTTGCTTCTTTCTCTCTCTCTCTCTCTCTCTATTTCTTTTCCTCTCTTTCTCTCTCTCTCTTTCTTTTACTGAACCAGTTTAAGAGTGAATAGTTTTGCCCTGAAAAATATTTGGAAAAAAAGTTATGTCCTGAAACCAGCAAAGATCAGGAACTCTCTGATCTGAAGTCTTAGATGTGAATTCTAGACAAGGCTCCCTGTCCATTTTACAACAAATGTAAAAGGGATTATTTTGGAGTTCTTCCCATTTATTACATAAATCTATACTTGGCCACGTAGCTTATGTCACACAACGTACTTTTCAATATTATTTCACTCTTGCAATACAGGGAAGAGTAAAACTTCTGAAGCCAAGAAGAAATGGAATCATTTATGTCTCAGCCCTCAAACACAATGGGGAAGCAGTGTGAAGGACTTCGTTTCTCATATTTTGAGGAAAATAGGATATATAAAAAAAGACCGACTCCCTCCTTAGTCTGTGTAAAAAAAGTATAGAATTCTTCAATTCTTAAGGTTTGGTGTTCAAGCAGAGGAAGGAAAATTTTAGATGGAATACCAAGAAGCAACAAATTTAGACATTCTGAGGATATGAGATAGATATTTACGCCTAAGAACTGGAGGCCCAATCAACTTTTACTTTTGTTTTCCTTTTTAAACAAATGTTTGCTGTTCTAAGTCAAATCAAAACTTGTTGGTTTGCATTCCTTAGTAAAGTGTCAGTATAAATTTGCTTATGTGTAAAGTAAAAAATGTCTCTATTTGATTACTCATAACTCCATTAAAATGACGACCTGATTTTGGCTTCAGCGGGGTTTACGTAAATGTCCTTCTGTAATAGTGAAACTTCCTGACGTGGCACTGTGTCGGTTTTGAGATGGCAAGGAGTAAAATGGGTCCTTTTGATAGGAAGTCTTGAGAGTGACTTACTGCGACCATCTTTATAACAGGAAGTTTTGTAAGTTCCACGTGCCTTCTTCCTCTCAACCCCTCTTGAAGGTTTATACAGCTCCTTTTCACACCTGATACCTCCCCAGCGGATCTCAACGACCTCTTCCTAAAAGATGGGTTAATTAGTTCCATTGACCAGAAATTTTGATTCTGCTGTGCATTTGACTTGATACCACGTGTTCACTAAGCCAAAATTCTTACTATTTCTGTCATTCATAAAGCAAATTATTATTTTCCAGTATTAACATTGTAAAGTATGTTCAGTGTGTTATGTATTTTTTAATTTACAATTTTTTCTTTTTTTCTGCTTTTCTCCTGTCATTCCTTTCCAAAGTAGTTCTTCTTTATATTCACCAAAAACCCCTTGCTCTTTTTCTGTTGCATTCTTAGACTTGGATTTCCCTCTGGGCCACACAGCCATCTAGCTAGTTCCCATTAGGTATCTCCACTTCTCAAAGGCACTCGAACTTATCCAAGACCTGTATGATACATCCCCAGACCTAGCCCTCCTTTGATGTCATTTATTTCAGCAGGTGACACCACCACCCATTCAGGTTGAGCAAGTCATCCTTTGTGTTTTCTTTGTTCCTTCAAGTCTCCACCTACCCGTCACCAAGCCCTGCTGACTTGTATTTGGAATATCTTGAATGTGTACACAGCCATTATCTTACCCCACGCCACCACCAAATCTCACCTTCTACTCTGACTGTTTTTGAATCATTCTCTGCTTCTGTCATTGATTAAAGAGTGGTCTTTTTAATATGCAAATCCGATTGTGTTATTTTCCAGTTTATATCCAGTAATTGTCTTTCATTTTTAGGAGTAAGACTACAGCCTTTCACATGGCCTTCTTTTCATCTCCCTTATGCCATCCATCCCAGGCTCATCGTGTACCCCATGATGCTCTGTAGTCCAGCCTCATTGGACTTCTCTCTTTGATCACGAGGTTCTCCTGATGCTGTTCCCTTTGCCTGGAATAATACTTGCTTTCCTTTCGCTCCTCACCTTTTTTCACATAACAAACTCCTACTCATCATTCACAGCCCAGCTCAGGTATCAGTTTCTCTGATGAGCCTTCCCTGATATCAGTTCAGATACCTTCATAATATACTTTATAAAGCCCTGTTTCCCTAAGGTCATGATTAGATATTCATCACTCTTCGTATTTGATTATTAGCTGTCTTTCCCACTAGAATGTCATTCATTGGTTTTAACTTACTATGTTATTTCCAGATACTAGCAAAGTACATGTAGTAGTTTGCTCGAGAAATACACGATGAACAGATGAATGAAGATGTAAACAGAGGTTTGGTGTAACCATCTGAAGGATCTTGTGTATAAGTATTCCAAATTTTCTCAGCTCCACAAACATTTATCTGTCCTCTTCTACTGGCTTAGTAGTAAATGGGATACAAACAGAAACTATTTCTCCTATGAGCTGACAAGCCAGTACTAGTTATTCATTGTGTATAAAGAAGGCTAAGCCAATTTTTTAACTCCACAGGCTTGCAGTTTATTTGGCAGTATTATATACTCTTACACTTTATGAATAAGGGTTTCATTATTTTTACTTCCAAATTTTGGCTCACAATAGATAGTATCAAATTGTGAGGGGGTATCAAAGCATTTCAATTACAATCGAATCTTGAAAATTTGTTTAGAAATTAACTGCAAAACATATTTGCTAATAGTGGTAAATGGATGCCTTTTATTAGTAGGAAGAAAAATGCACATTATCCTTGCCAAATAAAATTTAGCTTTTTCATGCTTAAACAAATTTGTAAGCAGTCTGGGAAGAAATCCACTATTAGGCACATTTTGAACTGTATCCAACAGAGAATGTTAGTCACTTCCATGGTATAATTTTGAAATTAATTCAGAATAAACACTGATTTTCATTCAGTTGATGCCTGACTTTGTAGACAGTATCCCTTTTTACACAATTCCATTAATGCAGAGTAACATGTAGACAATTTTTATCCTACAATCTCCTTTGTTTTAAAAAATATTTTAGATTTTTAAATATTACTGCATTAGACAGTACATTTCTCTTTTTTATTTTAAAAAATTTTAATGAGTATCAGGAAGTTAAAGCAATGTCTGGTCCAGACTCAAATTTTATAATGCTCATATATTTCAGAGTTGAAAAGAGAATAGTATCAGGATCCTGCCAAGACATCTAACTAACCCATCTTGTTTCTCAGGTGCAGCGATTCGGAGTTTACATATGTACGGAGAAAGCTGGCTCTGACAAGGCCAAGGTCTGGATATATACAAGTAGATTAGCCAAGTGTATGAATCTATTCAATGATTACATTGTATGTGCAAACAAATGGTTGACCAAGTCAACATTTTTTGAGGGCCTTTAATGTGCCAATCACTATAAATACGACGCCAAACCAATGTCTGCTGTCTAGGAGACGACAGGCACGGGTGGGACAATGACAAGCAGCATTGAGAGAGACATGCCTCCCAGTGCAGAGAGGCTCTGAACAAAAGGCTCTTTCTTGCTTTTTTATGGACAGGCGAGGCCGAGGCTGGAGGAAAGGGAGAAGGGCTCGCAGTGGCAAGGAGCTGAGACAGGGTGGAGAAAAATGCTTCAAGGAGGCCTCATTAAGGAGGCCCCCAAGAGGAGGCACTTGTGTCTAAGTTCTTGCCTGCAACTCCATCCAGAAAGTTCCCGTACGTTGACTCTGGGACGGGTGGCTTTTCCCATGACACCAGTTTTCCCCCATGAACTGGCCTGTGGTTGGGCCGGAAGGACCACACCTAGGATCTTGGCTGGAAGTAACCTCAAACTTGAAAATAGGGAGTAACGTGGGCAGATCTGGTCTTGTGCATTGATCACTCCGGCACCAACCAACGAATGCGTCAATAGCTGGGATGACAAATCAGTGGTTCTCTCTCTCGCCCTTCCTCTCTCTCAAAATTAAAAACCTCACTGTTAGAGTGATCACTCTGGCAAAAGTGTGGAGTAGATGCGGAGGGGAAAGATGAGATGCCTGGCAAAAAGTCAGAAAGCCTGCAAGGTCCCGGACAGAGAGGTTGGGGTGGGAACCACGTCAGGGGCGCTGGGTGGATGCCGGCACCATCGGCCAGGCGAGGGGCATAAGCTCCAGGAAAAAGGGAGAAGGTTCGAGGAGGAGACTGATGTTTTGAATTTAAGGCACCTGTGCAGGCCCCCAAGCGAAAACCTTCCACGGTCAGTTAGAACACTCAAATGAGCTCGGGCCAGGAATCCTGTGCAGGGAACGGAACGTGGGAATCACCGACTTTACAAGTCTGCACGTTAACAACGAGAAGGTGACTGTGGAAGGTGAATGCTCCACAGGCAATGTTGACGTGATATTCTAAAGGTTAACCCAGTTTTGAAATGGTACATGTAGGTTAGGTGTGTTTTGTTGTAAGTCAAAAATCCCTCTCGTGTGGGTTCAGTAGGAAGGGCCTCAGAACGCTTTCGACCTAAGCATTGGTCAGCCATTGTTTCTGGGCTGGCCCTATAACAATAACACTGTGTACATTTTCTTTGCAGCAAACGCTTTTCATCTTCAGAGTGTAAAAACAGTTCGTACATGTTTCTAGCTCTACCTACATTTTTTCAGTTGGATGTATTAATGTCCCCATGTGTTGGAGGACTTCCTCTCTTCTGGGAAAATGCATAACTAACTCATACATTCAAATAGGAAAACACAAATGAAACACGCAGGAAAACTCCGGTGGGCACTGTCAGCGCCTGACCTGGATCCCAGGTCACTGGGCTGTGGACCCCACCCACGCTGCTCTGAGTGCGGTAGCTAAGAGTTCCCAGTGGCTTCCTTTTCTAGAAAGCAACCTTCTACAGGTCAGAAGCCACCCCGTGGAGGTTACCTAGCCCCAGCCCCAGTCCCAGTCCCAGCCCCAGCCCCAGCCCCAGCCCCACCCCAATGTGGGCAACCGGCACCCAGAAATTGACATGGTGGTAAAAAAAAAAGGCAGGCGTGTTTCTTGAAGGTCCTACAACTTACACCCCAAATATCTCATTGGGATCAGGCTGAGGCTGGATGCCGGCTGAGACCACATCCCTGTGTGTCCTCTGTCCTGCAGCAGACCCGCTTCCCTCACTCCCCTTCTCCTGAGTGCCCACCTCCAAATATCACAGGCACCTGAGTTGCTGACTCAGGTCCTATTTTGAAGGCAACTGTACTGCATTATATATTAGAGTAGAAGGTCAGGTCGATAGTGGAGAAAAATAAAAGGAAAGTATATATGTACAGAGGTGATGACTGGGCCATTTATATGACTCCTAGTTTCCAGGCAGCCAAAGTGAAAAGTGAAACCCTTTCCCTTCAGCTCCAAAATGTGTTCAAACCAAGGCGATGACGCCCATGAAAGAGGAGAGGTAGGTAAGTTGCCTGCAGCTCCTTCCGAATGGACTGGACTCACTTCAAGTGCTAAAAAGAGAGCGAGTGTGATCCGATTAAGTGGAATTAAAGCCATTTTTGACATTGTAGTCTGAAATTTTTACATTGTCCATCTGTGGGTAACCATCCTAACCAGGGGAAGCGGTCAGAGAGCAAGCAGTTCCATGAGCCGTGCTCATCACGAGCCCTCGTTATTGAAGTCTCTGCGATTTGGAGGCTGACCACCTAAGAACAAGCCTTTCTGAAAGCCCTTTTATACTGAAATTCTGGTAAATCCTCCGTGAGTCCTTCTTCCCTAGATTCTCTGAAGAAGTTGCCCGCAACGGGACAGTGTCCCTTGAAAAGGTCTTATTCTCATCTAAGTAGCAATTCCCTGCAGTAAAAACAAGGCTGAATTTCCATGGAGCAATTCAAAAGTACACGTCCTATTAATTTGTGAATGGCCTCCGCCAGGCAAAGCTGAGTTATAAAGGCTTAGCATTTGCAGTTTGGAAATTTCTTACAGTTGGCAAGGAAGCACGACCCACATCACAATGAGGGACTCTAATGTTCCTGAATTATTTTGGCAATTGCTTCTTGGCAAAAAAAAAAAAAAAAATCTACTTAATCAGATCTTGATAATTTCCTGCCAGTTAGGTGTCGCCGCATCCTTGGCACACGGCAGGAAATGCACTGAAGAATAAAGGTTGGAACACTTTTCACTTCGGTGCACTCCTTCGTCTAGTGCGCTGGGCTTTTCCAGACTTCTCTAAATTGACTGCTCTGCAGTTGTTCCATAACCAAGCCAATGTGATCTCTTGTTAACGTGACTGTGAAGAATCAAAGCCCTGTATCAGTCTTTCCCAAAAATATTTAGTGAAACCCTACCCTTCAAATTCTTTGGAAAACAAAGACTGTTTCATGGTAAAAAAAAAAAAAAAAGGATATTCACCACACAGTACATCCAACTGCCTTAAAGATACATAACTGACACTAATAAGCTACAGGCTTTGAGAAGTTTCTAAAGACAAGGAACCAGGAAATGACTCAGCTGGGTGGTCTGGCTCGGAGTCTTTCAAGAGATTGCAGTCAAGCTGTGGGCCAGGGCTACAATTCCACAAGGGCTTGGCTGGGGCAGGGGGATTTATTTCAAAGACTTGTCCCTCACAAGGCTGTTGGCTGGAGGCCTCAGTCTTCAGCACATACACCTGCCTCCCCACAGCACTCCGGAGGGCCCTCACAACACAGTGGCTGGCTTCCCAAAGAACGGATGATCACAGAAATAGAGAAAGCAGGAAGTCACAGTGCTATTTTTGATCATAGTCTGACCCCTACAAATGGTTTAGCCCATCACTTTCTTTACTTGGCCACATAAGCTTCAACCATAATACCTATGACCATAGCTAATAATCCTGGAGAATGGAACTTAATTGGGGAAATGCTATGTTATACTCTTTATTTTTACTCAAGGAAATGTAGACAATGAAAAAAATACAGGTTATGTATATAAACTGGTAACTTGACCAAGTATCATCTTTGTTTTTAAATCCCAATTTTTCAATGATATCCTTCACACTTTTAGAGACAAAATTATACAAGTATTTTTTTAAAAATCGTAATCATTCCCCACATAACACTCATTCTATGTAGCATGTGTTATGTTTGGAGGCACTTTTATGGCTAAACAACATTCTGGACCACAGCACTGCCCCAGCTTAGAGGGAAATGGTAGCAGCTGTAGGAAGGACAAGGTGATGGTCACGGCCTCTGGCAGCACCCCCTTGGGCCACTGAGGACTTTGTGGGGCTACTAATCTTCAAAAATGGGAGTGGAATGTGCTCTATGCCCAGATCTGTTAGATGCCAGGACTCATGATTAAACCAACTGAACCTCATTACCTATTTAAGAAAATCATCTTTGGTTTCATGCAGAAGTTGAAGCTTTTCACAATGTGACCTAATAAAATAATTTTGGAATAGATCTTCTCAGATAGTTCATGACCCATTATACATACTTTAAAAATCTAAATCTCAAAAGAGGAAAGAAAAGTGGCCATGAAAGGTACAGGTACAATATTATCGGTTCTCCATAAGTGAAATGCATTTCACCTTGCTCGCTATTCAAGTTTGCCTTTAGTACATGCCATTGGATAGACTTTATCATCGGGAAATATTTCATATGAATAATACTTCTAATAAGATCTGCAATTCCTTTTTGTCCAGTGTAAGAAACAAGTGGTGTGTCAATGGTCCTCGGAGAGCTGGAAGAGATTGGTATGCATCTTAAGCATAAACTCGGACAAGTCTCTTGTAGATTCAGCTATTATAGTATGTTATGTGGTTCTCGAGCTTTCAGATGGAAGGGAGATGATGGCTCTTCACAGAGTAAAAAGATCAAGAATGATATTTACTTCTCGTTTGGGTGAGATTGCTCCGTTGGGCAAAGCAATCATCCTTACTAGAGTTAGTAAGGTTGATGATGTGAATAGCGAGAGCCAGACATAGTCTAGAGTTCTTGGCCAGTCATTTTAAAGATGTTTGCTGGAAATAATTAAGAATGGAGAATTTGGATAGCTGAATAAAAACCACAAGCCAAAATAAGTCATAACTGGATTGAATACGACAGAAGACTTAACTTCATATGTTATTTAAACTTTAAAGAATCTATAAATACATCATCTCATATTCTAATATATCTAATGTACCTCATTATGCCATAGATTTAAATAGATTGCTGCTTTCTCTCACAACTTACCCTCCCAGCATCTCCCATTCTCATTTACTTCAAAACAGATAAAACTGGCTATTGCTGGATGTCACACGTTAAGCTCTCTGGGAAAATATTTTAAAGAATCAGATGTAGTCTAATGTTATTTTTTAAATAATATATACCAGTTTTTAAATTAGAATTTTATGAAGATATATACAAAAAAGAATACAAGACATAAAATGGTATGTCATCAGAGTTATAAGGAAACTACTAGGTTTGGAGGAGATAGATCTCATTCATCTTGAGATTCACAGAAGACCTTAAGGAAGAACTAATAAGCCAAATATAACTGATGAGGGTGATGAGATTTTGATATTAAGGAGGAAGTAAAACTATTTGAAGTCCTCTTGCGCCTCCTCCTCTTTCCTCCAAACCAGATGTGCTAACAGGGTGAGATACGCAAGACCGTCTAGGGAAATACCTGTGTTAGTTTCCTTGGGCTCCCATAACAACATATCACAAACTTGGTGGCTTAGAACTACAAAAAATGTATTGTCTCATAATCTGAAGGCTAGAAGTGTGAGATCAAAGCGTCAGCAGGGCCACACTCTCTGCAAGGCCTCTAGGGAAAATCCTTCCACATCTCTTCCAGTTTCTGGCAAAGCCAGCCACCCCTTGGGGTGTGGTCTCCAGGTGGTCTCTCTTTGCTTCTGTCTTCATCAGACTGTCTCCCCTTTGTGTCTTCCAAAGTTCTCTTCTTCTAAAGGATAGCAATGTCCTGTTAGATGAAGGACTCACCCTACAGGCCTCATCTGAAGTTGGTTACATCTACAAAGTCTCAATTTCTAAATAAAGTCATATTTACAAATATCAGGGGTTAGAACTTCCGCTTACCCCTTGAGGAAAAATAAAGCTCTAACAATACTTATGTCCACTAATGGCTGTTGGCACCAATTAAACACCAACAGGAATACCCAATTTGGGATGTGGTGAAGATGGAAACTTTATTCGGTGCCAATGGCTCAATTATGATACACCATGGCTGTGATATCGGCACAGCTATAGAGGAGTCCAATGGTGTCATAGCTAAATTACGAAACAGCAGGGATGGGGAACAGCATGGCTGTGAGGCAGCCCTGGGGCAAGGAAGCCCTGAAACAAGGCCTCTCTCCTGCCAGACAGCTCTGCTCTCTGCTGAGGTCTTCAAAATTCTAGCCCAGGAAACACAGTCTCCAGTCTTTGATGGAAAGACAAAGTATGCTCCCTGAACCAGAGGGGAACTAAATTTTAGAGAGAAGTCCCCACCCCTGGCCCCTGATTGGGCTGTCCTCATGCAAATGAGGGCTCCAAATCCTTGTAGTTTGATTGGTTTAAGAAGCATCGTCCCGATTGGTCAGACTGAAGCTTCTCTGATTGGTGGTGAAAATGCTAATGGGGGTGGGAATACAGCTGCATAGTTCTGATTGGATGGGAAAGTCTCAGTCCTATTGGTTGAAATACAGTTTTGGAAACTCCTTTATAAGGGCTTGTTCAGAAAAAGGATGGAAGCACAAGCAGGCAGGCAGTGCAGAAGGCAGGCGGCTTAGTGCAGGCTTCTCCCTGAAGGGCAGTTTGCGTGAGAGGCTTCTGTCTAGAAACAGCTGCTAGGCTCTGGTTGTTCCTTTGAGCCCAGTTAGCTACCAGGAGTTCTTCTTTCTGGGGATTGACAGTTATGAAGTATGAATGGGGAGGGAGCAGGAGTATTCAGGAGCACCTACTGACTACAGTCCTAGTCTGATAGCTATAAAAGGAAGGAAGGAAAGACTGGGCAAGAAGAATCTCAAATGACAATATATTTTTTTAAAGTTCTGGCCAGGCTGATGAGGAATCCTCAGGCATAGTTTGCCATTAAAGGCATTCTACCTCAGTCAGAAATAACCTTTCTCTAATACACCCACTATGTTCAGATACTGGATGAAAATACAGCCTGGCAGAGGTGTGAAGGGAACCCAAGCTCTTGCAGTTACAGGCAATCAGCTCTGCACCCTGCCACAGTTTCTGTGAAGGGAGATCCGAGCAGGGCACATGCCCGGCTATAGTCCATCTTGCCACACCTGTTTGGAGAGTTCCTCCTCCATGGTACCTGTGGACTTCTCTTCCTGAGAGGAAACTGTTACAGAGCCAAACACTAAGCACTGAGAATTTCCGTGGAGAAAGATTGGCTATTTTATTATGAATGGCACCACCCAGGAGAAGAGGAAGCTAATGCTCAAAAGCCTGAACTTCCCATCCAGGGTTCTGGGACGGTTTTTAAGTGTGTAAAGAGAACAAGGTGTGCAGAAGTTCTGGTGGGACAAATCCTAATTGGAGGACCTGGGAGGTTGGTCGTTTATGGTAAATGGGTATCAACACGGGATCTTCTTGGAAAATGGACTCTGCTTCCAAAAGGGTTTGGTGTTCAAGTTCCAGTTATGGACCAGTCCTCAGGTTCTGTGGTGGGGGAGCAACACTTTGATTCTGGATGCAGCTAGAGGTCAGAGTTCTCTCTTCTGTGCATGCTGCTGCCACGTGGTTTGTGGTTTTGGCCTGTTGTTCCTGCAAAGCAATTCAGTATCTCATTTCATAGGATAGGACCATTTTCAGCCCGTTGTGTGCATACAAACCTTATAAGAGAGAGGATCACATGGAACCTATAGCTCTCATTTCTGCAGTTGGTCTTGGGTTTGAAATTGGTAGTTGTGTTTTTTTTTAACCTACTATTCATATTAAATTCCCCTCTCTCTCAGCAGGTCATGGTGGCTTACCTGATGGTGGGACCCAAACCTTTATTTTTGAAGGCTCCAAATCCTTGGTGATTACATCCATCTCAGGTTGGGTTGTTGCTCGTGTCCATTTTGAGTCACAGTTGGGTGAGTGAGCACCAAGGAACTCAACTATGAATTGCATTGGTTTCTCGCACAGTCCTCTCTGCCCCCATTGTATAAAAATGTCCTACATTCTTCTGCTCATTAGGGTTGGTTACTTCTACCAAGATGTGCTTCTTCTCATGTACTGAACCCTGGACACAAGGAGGTTGGGGTGCCTGGCAGCAGCCAAAGCTTGTCTTTCGATGGGACCCTTACTGGGTACCTTATAATGGCATGCCTTCTATGAGGACCAAAATATGCAACCTTGCAACGCTCAGATGGAGGACACGGAAAGTTTCCCAGTGAATTGTTGCAAACAATTTCATCTCTTGATTGCCAGGCTCCTGTAACCTTGTGGTGAGGACACAAGAGATACAGGTCTCGATTTAATAGGGACAATGCATCCTGAAGGATAGCACCGCACCCTTGAAGACTGTGGCTTCCAAGCTGGTGCCTGAGCTGCGTTTTTCAATAGTTTTCCCCCAACTTATTGTGGAGGAGAGTCACAATCACCACTGAGCCCTTGAGCTGGACCCAACGAGATCCGGGCCGGAACAGAGATGCCTTCCTCTACATTCCCACAGAGACTATCCCCCCCCCCCCCACCTCATGTCCCAGGCATGGTGGTTCCTGGAGGAGGCTCTGGGCAAGTATGTAAGACATCTTCTCCTTATCCTGGGCAGGGAGGGGTCATGCCCTAGTACCCCTGTCCATCCTGCTCTATCTAATTCTTCAGTGTCTGCCTTGCAGCATGGGGGATGTCCATGCTCTTGTTTTTTTAAAGAATGTATTTATTTATTTTTGTAGAGAAGGAGAAAAAGGAGAGAAACATCCATGTGTGGGTGCCTCTTGTGCGCCTCCTACTGGATACCTGGTCCGCAACCCAGGCGTGTGCCCTGACTGGGAATCGACCCTTTGGTTTGCAGGCCAGCGCTCAATCCACTGAGCCACACCACACGGGGCTCCATGTTGTCTTGTTGATGCCCAACATGTGCCTCGTATGTAAGTCCCCTCAATAAACTCTGTTAATTGACAGACTGGAGTGGCCACCTCTTTCTTTAGTCTTTATTTGCCTTCCAGGTACGGAAGTAGATATTCAGTCTCGGGGCTTTTCCTGTCATAACACTCAGGAAGCCAGCTATTTCTTTTCTTTTTTTTTAAAATATATTTTATTGATTATACCATTACAGTTGTTCTATTCCCCCTTCATTCCCCTCCACCCACACACTCCCTCCCCCACCATTCCCCCCCCCCTTAGTTTATAACCACGTGTCTCAAGTTCTTTAGATTCTATATTTACCCTACTATTCTCGCCCTCCCCCCTATCTATTTTCTACCTACCATCTATGCTATTTTCTGTGCCTTCTCCCCCCTTTTCCCCCTCTCACCCCCCTATTTCTAACCCTCCATGTGTTCTTCATTTCTATGGTTCCACTCCTGATCTAGCCGTCCTCTTGGTTTGCTTTTGTTTTAGGTGTGGTTGTTAATAACTGTGTGTTTGCTGTCCTTTCACTGTTCATATTTTTCATCTTCTTTTTTTTTATATAAGTCCCTTTAGCATTTCATATAATAAGGGCTTGGTGATGATGAACTCCTTGAACTTGACCTTATCTGAGAAGCACTTTATCTGTCCTTCCATTCTAAATGAAAGTTTTGCTGGATAAAGCAATCTTGGCTGTAGGTCTTTGGATTTCATGACTTGGAATATTTCTTTCCAGCCCCTTCTTGCCTGGAAGGTCTCTTTTGAGAAATCCGCTGACAGTCTGATGGGTACTCCTTTGTAGGTGACTGTCCCCTTATCCCTTGCTGCTTCTAGGATTCTCTCCTTCATTTTGGTCTTGGCTAATGTAATTATGATGTGCCTTGGTGTGTTCCTTCTTGGGTCCAACTTCTTTGGCACTCTCTGAGCTTCCTGGATTTCCTGGAAGTCTATTTCCTTTGCCAGACTGGGGAAGTTCTCCTTTATTATTTGTTCAAATACGTTTTCCACTCATGGCTGTTTCTTTCTCCCTTCTGGTACCCCTATAATTCGGATGTTGGAACGTTTAAAGATGTCCTGGAGGTTCCTAAGCCTCTCCTCATTTTTTTGAATTCTCATTTCTTCATTCCTTTCTGGTGGGATGTTTTGTTCTTCCTTCTGGTCCATTCCATTGATTTGAGTCCCAGTTTCCTTTCCATTGCTATTGGTTTCCTGTGCATCTCCCTTCATTTCAATTAGCTTAGCCTTCATATGTTCCTCTAATTTGTGACTTTGTTCCTCTAATTTGTGACTATAATCTACCAGTTCTGTGAGCATCCTGATAAATAGTGTCTTAAATTGTGCTTCTGAGAGGCTGGCAACTTCTCGGTCACTTAGAGTTATTGGCTCTGGGACTTTGAGTTCTTGCACCATCTTTCGGGTTGTTCGTGCCTGTTCCGTAGCAGGATCAGAGCCCTAAAGTGTTCACTAGAACAAGGCAACTGAGTCGCTGGGTTGTGACGTTGTATGTGGGGGCGGGGTCAAAGAGGGACAATGGCTCTCACTGGTATTGCAGGGCAACTAAGTCGCTGGGTTGTGACGCTGTATGTGAGGGCGGGGTCAAAGAGGGACTCTGGTGTCCCATCTGCCGCCTGCCGCCCGGCCCTCACCGGTGCCAGAGGGCAACTAAGTCGCTGGGTTGTGACGCTGTATGTGGGGGCGGGGTCAAAGAGGGACTATGGCGTCCTGTCCGCCACCTGCCGCCAAGGCCCTCACCGGTGCCACAGTTGCTGCCGTCACTGGGCCCATGTGTTTCGTCCCACTGCACGCGAGTGTGCCACCACCGTCAGCCCTCCCCCCTGGGGCCTGCGTGGTCTGTCTCACTGTGTGCGAATATGCGCCCGCGGTCTGCCCCGCACCCCAACTGGTTCCCGTCTGCCTGCGCACCTGGGTCGGGGGCCCTGTCCTGCCCGACCCTGCTCGCTGCTGGCTCCGCCCCTCTTACCGTCCCCGTTGAACGGTTAGATGTAGTCGGACTTCCGTATAATTCAATTTTCTGTCCTTTGGTTGTGTCTTTGTTTCTCCAAACCTTTGTTGTATTCAAACTTGGTTGTGGGAGAAGGCACAGTGTTTCCACCTATGCCTCCATCTTGGCGGAAGTCGGAAGCCAGCTATTTCTAAATGGTGTGGTACATTACACAAATGGATTCTGTGGTCATGGTCATGGGCTCCCTCTTGCCTCTGCTCCACTGTGAAGCAGGCCCCTTGGTCACGTGTTATATTATGTGGCGTTTCATGCCTGTGGATCAGGCATTCCATAAGCCCCTGGATTGTGGTGTATTCTGAGGTTTTGTGAGCAAGAAAGATAAATCTCTCCCTGTAGTAGTTATCAATCCCTGCGAAGATAGACTGCTGGCCCTTTCAGGGTGGGAGGGGCTCAATGTAATCCCCCTTCTACCAAGTGGTCAGTTGGTTTTTTGGATGAATGGTGCCATGTCCTATTGGGAAGTCAGTGTTGATCTCCATTGCTGGCAGGTTAGACATTGAGGAGCAGAAGAAGCCAGACTGGCTTTTCGAAGTGGGAGGCCCCAGGCCAATGGCAGGAATGGTCTGGTCTTAATATCCCTGCTGTGTTCAGCTGTTGGCTGGGAGCAGCCTGATAGAAGTCGGGCCTGGGGTAAACTATGGGGGAGATCCAAACAGCGAGCACCTTGGAAGCTGTCAATCAGCTCTACGCCGCACAGCAGGTTTTCTCGAAGGAAGATCTGAATGGGGCACGCACAGACTGCCCCAGGCAGTTTACCCCGCATACCCTATGGGGAGGGGGGAGAGTGGACAAGAAGACAAGCACCATTAAAGGTATCATGGGCTTCCTTGTTACTTGGTTTTGTCCAGGTCTCTAATGAGTGATTGAAGCAAATGCAGTTAATACGGCTACCTGTGCTCTGATTCTTAGAGAAACCCAGAACTCTTCCACTTCTATTCCGACCTGGCCACAGACCTGATCCCAAATAGACTCATAAATCTTGCCATTAATGACCGAAAGTGTATTTGTGACAAAGGGAATAAATTGGTATGACCGATGGAAAAAAAGTGATAAGGAAATTTTAAAAATGATTTGTGGCTACATCATCGACACCCTGGATCTGTGTTTCTTTGACTTGCATTGGAATGGAATATTAATTATGGTTTCAGTGAAAAAGAAGCATTATACCATAGGCAAGAAATCATAACTACACCACACCATGGAAATACAAGCAGAAGTAATGTCTCTGATTTTCTAAAATATTAGGCATGAAAGAAAATATGCATCTTTTCATTACTTACTGTTTTTTAAAGGGTATCTGGATGAAAATTTCTGGGCTGTTATTTGTGGAGTTTTGCTTCTGCTGCTAAAAATCATTTCTGCAGATAAACATATTCCACTCAATCTTTTGCCCGGTTGCAAGAAAGGAATAATTTTTCTTTCAGATCCCAAAGGGGCTTCATTATTCTATAAGAATAAAAACTAAATGAGTCGGGACTGACCCAGAGGCAAGAAAGGTTCTGGAATAACCCAAGGGTGGTGCTGCCCACAAACAAAATGTATCAGGAATCTTCCTTCACCCTTTAAATGACTCTATATGCCTAATGACTCTAACAGAATTAGATGTGATCATCTCAGATAAGTTGGTATAATTACAGCACATCCAATTACATCTATTCAGAAGCCATATTTCTTTCTTTGATCAATTAAAGTCAGTAAAGAGAGACTTTAATTAGTGCCAGCCCCCCCGAGAATGAAGAATATGAAGATTGATACAGCCCGGAATATTAGTGGTTTCAGAAGTCTCGTTTGCCCCCAAATATATTTCCCACTGGCTTCCTAAAGGAACTTCGTGTCTCTTGAAAACCCCAGAAGTAAATGTATTTTCAAAAAAGACAAAAATGTTACCCCAGTGTTTACATATTCTTCTCACTTCTGGGATAGTAGCCCAAGGAAATAATTTTAGGGAGGAAAAAAACTTTGTGAATACGGAGATGTTTTAAACGGGTTGGTATTGTGACCAGATTTCCCAGCAGTTGCCAGATCACAGACAGGTGGGGTCATGCCATTAGTATGACCTTGACATTCTGGGGTCTCTTCCTCACCTTCCACTGAATGCTGCTCCCAGAGAGGTCTTCTGTGAGCCCGCAAGCAAGTGACCTGGTGAGCCTCCTCTTTGCTTTGTGTCTCTCAGGAGGCACTGCTATGTCTCAGTAAATGTCACTGTGGCATGTAGTAAGGAGCTAGGAAAATTTCTGGACAAGTGGAATGAGGAAACTGAGATGAGAAAATTAAACAAAGCCAAACACTTTGAACAATGTACAGCCAGCTGGTGAATCGCAAGACCTTATCTTCCCCAGCCAAGGACATTTGAGAGCAAATGGTTTATACCTCTTTGTCCCTGACCAGGGAATACACAGTTTAAATCACCCTGGTCTGGGACATAGAGGACACAGACCAAATTAAATGCTGTTTGTGCCAGCTAGACCCAAGGACAGATGAAGTCAGAGGAACAAATAACAAAACCCCATCAGAGCCAAAGAGACCCCAAATCAAAGTAAAACAGTCAAATAGACCAAGGAATAATCCCCAACCCTCCCGCCCCCATATTCTCATTTTGATGCATCACCAGATTAAACAATATGCCTAGAAAGCTGGTAAATATTCTGCTTCCCCCAAGATTCTCACCCACAGAAGAGAGTTAAAAACCCTCAGGACGAAGACCTCATGTGGGCTTCCTCTAGAGCATGTCCATGCCCCTCCCTGGGCGTGAAGTATTTACTTTTTCCTAAGCCCTGAGGGTCCTACCTACAGGATCCTGTCTCCACGGCCCTCTTTCTCTCTGACTCCTCAGTGAGGTAAATGCAGCCAGGTCTTGGCTCACTTTTTTCCCATCACTTCTTTAGGGAGCCGAAGCAGAGCCCCGCCTAGGCTCTCTCCTGTTGCTTCTTCTAGCCTAAGTGCGTCCTTGTTTCACTGTCCCCAGCTTGAATAAAAATCCTCTTGAAATCACCCAGACTTGTGTTGCGAAATCTTTCCTCCACGAAGTCAAGAAGCCACACACTACAGGGCAGCCCCCACCAGCCAGGCTTCCGCTGGACACAGAGCACTGGCTAGTGACATGAAACCAAACACACCTGGCTTTCGGCTGAGACTCAAGGTCCAACTGTCTCCACAATTCTATTACCTATACCCTGGAAATAAAGCCCATCCTGGTAGATTACAAGACAAAACGTTTAGTCAAATATGAAAGTATTACAAATATTAAAACATTGCAGGTATAAAAGTCTATAATCTAAAGTGAAATATTTAAAAACTCATTATTTAGGAAGCACGTGTCATATTCCCAGAAGTTGTAGTAATAAGCCTATGTGAAAAAAACAAGCCCTAGAAAAACATATACAATGTATTGTGCTTACATGCTTACATGAAATAATATATTAGAGTCTACAGAAATCATGGATTTCCCCAAAACTGGTGTGTGGGGCAGCGGGAAACATATATAATAACCCACTAACACTTGAAAAGTGCATTAAGGAATTCAGGAAGATCCCCAGGGAAAGGGAGACGATGATTCTGTCAGAGCCAGAAAGTAACTCCAGTCCAGAGAATGGGGGCGGGCCAAGGCGGGAGACCAAGGCGGGAGACCACGCCGGGTGGGCCCCGGGGCCGCGGGAGCCTTCTCTTGTCGGGGAGAGCCACAGGGAGCAACAGGGAAGGCTTGATCTCAGAGAGGGTGCCGAGGGCACATTGATTCCTTTTTGGTTATGCTTTGGGCTGACCCAGATTTCAGTATTTATTTCCTCCTAGACTGTATCGAATGGCCAGGGGCCTTATTCAGAAGCAAAGGCAAACTTCTAAAAGAACATTGATTTTTTTTTCTGTGCTTGCTTTAACTCACTTAAAAGCGCAGAGCTTCTCAGTGTTTAGCTCTTCTCCCTGTAAATCCTCGTATGTTCATCACGGCTGAACAGCATAGGGCAAGTATAGGCCCTTATATTAATAAAGGACGTTAGAGCAACCACAAAGGCTTGGCTTAAGTCACTCAGTGTTTGGATAAGAGTAGGAGGCAAACCCCTAACAGTACATCTGATTAACTGAAAGAGCTCATCTTTGCTCATAGAGCTGCAGAGTTACAAGGCTTTCTTTAATCTTCCTGAAATTTTAGTGAAAAACCTAAGGCTGATCCAGACATGTCCAATGGAAAAGGTGACAAGCTAAAAATAACTCTAGTGATTAAATATTTGTGACTCCATCTTAGAGCTTTATCAGCTTCAGAGTGGACCTTAAGAGCTTAGTGTACTTAGTAATGACCCTTCAAACCTTGTCCAAAGAGCAGAGTAAAAATTGATGGCATTTCCTGTGTATAGGCCATTGGTCACTGTGATTAAGAAATGCTTTTTATGCCCTGGCTGGTGTAGCTCAGTGGATTGAGTGCGGGCCTGCGAACCACATGATCGCAGTTCGATTCCCAGTCAAGGCACATGCCTGGGTTGCAGGCGAGTTCCCAGTAGGGGACTCAGGAGAGGCAACCGTACATTGATATTTCTCTCCTTCTCTCCTTCCCTTCCCCTCTAAAAATAAATAAATAAAATCCTTAAAAATACATTTTTAAAAAAGAAATGTTTTCTATATCAACATTTCAGGGGTGAAAGAGAAAAGGAAAAGATCTTAGACAATATTGCTTTACTGATCTATGTCCCGTGGTGCTCTGTGACAGGAACATCTAATCTTCTCACGGAGAACATATTTTTCTTTACTTGGGAGTTCATCTATAATTGCTATAATACATAGTTTCTTAGGGTGTTGAACTATACTTCCTTGAAGACAGGTACTATAGTTCCTTGAAGATAAGTACTTTATTTTGCTTTGTTCATCCATAACACACAGCGGCTTCAGCTTTTTGCATTTGGAGTATATGCTGGGGGGGAGGGGGATGGGAAAAGGAAAGAGAGGGAGGCCAGTGGGCGAAGGGGGTAGACGAGGAAAGCAGGAGCAGGTGCAGCAGACACAAAAACCGATGTGGCAGGAGAAGATTTGCTCACAGGTCCTTCATTTTTGGTACGCTCGAGAATCTTTGGAAGGGCTCTGCTCCAGGGTAGGTTGTCCCCCAAACACCCGTTGAGTTGAATATTTTCTCCAGAAGTCCAGTGTACCAATGAGCCTCAGATTCCACAGGTCAGGTTCCTTGGAAGGCCATAGCCTGGGTGTCGACGGGTAGCCTTGCCTCCCCATACCCAGGATGTCACCCTCGTCATCCAATAGGCACCCTCCGGAGAGTAATAACCAATGAAGGCCTAAAGATGCACTGGGAGAAGCCCACACCAAGGTCAGACCTGCAGATGCCGCAGCAGCTGGCTGTCCCTTTTGGCTAGGCCACATCCCAGGAGGCCCTCCTGCTGAGTCATGACCATCTGGGGTAAGCCAAGTCTCAGAGAGTGCCAGCGATGCGTTTTTCTGCACGCACACCTCAGGGGACCCACCCACAGGAAATACCCAGCTCCTTCCTGGGGCCCAGCTCCCTGCTCTTTTTGCAGATCTGATGTAGATCTGATGTTGGGGGGTGGCTCTGGCTCTTTCAGACATCTAAGGACCACTCACCACACAGCACGTGGTGGAGCTTTCCTGCTACTTTCTTCATCCTGCCCTAGGTCAAGAGGGATCCCAATTTTCAACCCCAGCCTCAGACTCTAAGGCCATCCTTTCCTTTCCCCCAGGTTCATCTCATCACCTGTCACCGTCATGGGGACTAATAGAAGAGCCACACGTGGTAGTGGGAAGGATGGGTGTTTGGGGAGCAGGAAAAGGGCGCCCCCCTTAACCCAAAGTCCCCCCATAGAAACCCACTCTGGCAACAGTCAAGGGGAAGAGATGCAAGCGCTTCTAGATTTCAAATATATTAGAGACCAGAATAGGTAGATCCTTGAGTTTCTGGAAAAACATGACTGAGCTCTTTCCTCAAATTAAAAGGCTGCCGACGTAACACCAAAATCATATAGCAGTTTCTTCTCTGCTACATTGTTGTCCGAACACTGTATTTCATGCAAGTAAAGGTGTATCCACAGGGACTCGATAAACCTTATATAGCCTTCGACTAGTGAATATTTCGGAACACCAGTGAGAAGAGGCCTCTGACCTAGGAAGTGTTTTGACTGCTTGAGGGATTCAGACATATTATCACATGATCACAATGTCAGGGCACCGAATGCACAGTAGAATATGTTCTGGCTTTTTATGCACAGTAAGCCAACCACCAGGCCTTTTAATTGGCCAGAGATAATCTGTTATGTTATGTGGATCTAGTCAAAAGGTAATCAAGGTTATCATTTCCTGAACCAGAATACGTATGAGTAAAATACTGACCTGCAAACCATGTTCATTAAATTGAATCAAAGTAAGGCCTCTCTGAAAAAAATCACTATTTCTTTTAATTTAGGGATTTGCCTACTGATAACCTTGGGTGAAAATGGTCCCATTGGATATTTAGCATTTAAAAAAAAAAGCCAGGTACTTAGACTGAACTTGAGAAGAATTATTCCTGGTGGAACAGAAAGTGTCCTATTCTTGGTTTTGTTCCTATTCCTGCTGATGTCTAAAGATCACACCGCTGTGTGATGAGTTGACCGACCGTTCCGAGGGGTGGACCCCAAACAAAGTCCTTCTGCCTGGAGCTGCTCGCACCTAGCACAAGACTGAGTTCGGTAAAGTGGAACCTTTATCCTTTGATCAAGGATTGGGGAAGTGTGAGCTCAGGCTCTAGCGGCAGCTTCTTCCTGACGGGGAGGAGCCTCCTGAATTTATCTCCTGTGGTGTGGCGTGATCAAATTCTTTCAGGCGTGCGAAGTAATTCTTGTGTTGCACTCAGCCCTTTTGTACACGGTCTTTTCTGCACACGGTGGCCCATTGCCATCTTGGCCTTTGCAGTTGTCACCTTGTACTTCGTATTCCGGGATTCTTTTCAGCTCCTGTAAGCAGCCCTAGTTTGTGAAATAGTTCATGTCTTGAGAGATGTTAGCATCTTTTGTATGATGGCCTGGTGACAATGACCAGCAAGGCGAGCCTCGCTTTCCCCGTATCGCAAGTACATGGCTATAACTGAATAACCTCTTTAAGATAAAAATTTCTGGCACCATCGTGCCTTCAAGGTCAAGTGCCTTCTTTTGCAATCTCTCGACCCATTACAATGAGAAATAGAAGTGGAAATGGAAAAGGACTAAGGACAGACCAATTTAGCCGTTCAGAGATGAACAGTAGCCCAGACTCGTATCCCCAGTGGGAGGGACGAGAGCTCCATTTATCCTGATGTGAGAAGAATTCAGTTACTTTCATTTTCAACCACATTTCAGGCTGCCCAGCTCCATTCAAGGCTGTGAGAGGAAAACGCAGGGCATGCTGGTCATTACTGTTGGGAACAAAAGGTGTCATGACACTTGTCCTATTGTGAGTGGCATTCCATTCGGTGGAGGTTGTAAACATGTTTGGCACGTCTTGGTCATCACTTTCCTATAGGAGATCTTTGGCAAGCATGCTGGCATGCGTCCAGGTAGAATATTTGTCCCTTTAATCTTCCACACAGTAGCTGTTTATCTGTCTTTAAGGCAATTCTCACCCCATCTCAGAAGCCGATTAGAGATCTCAAGTCAGGGAAGACTGATCACTTGGGCGTCAGGGCGAAAATATGAGCGAGCACAAAACAGATGAGAGACATTAACGTGTGCTAAATGGTAGTGGGATGATGAGTTGGCTATTCGTGATTAAAATAGAGTTTCTCCCAGGGTGTACATCTTACAGCTCCGTGTTGTTTAACTCTGTGGTGAGTCATTTGCTCGGCTTACAGCAGTTTTGTGCAAGTTGCTTGAATCCTGAAATCCTGTATTTCCAGCAGAAACCAGCATCAGCAACTCCACAGACGTGGGTTAACGTCTTTGTAGAAAATGCATTTGGATTGTCATGTTCCCCGTGTTTTAACTTATATTCTAGATTCCAGTCATATTCCAAAACTATTAAGGAAGCTCGCAGCAAAAGAAACATGTAATAAAAAAATAAGATCATAACCAAGACACAAATTCACATAGAAAGAATTTTCATACCAAACTTCAGAAATATACAATGTTCCTCCTTTGACTAGATGGAGAAATCTCTGAACCGCTGCCTGAGGGGGTTGGGATGTGTTTAATTCGTCTGCTTCCTTCTGAATCCAGACAGAGGCAACAAGTTTTATTGGGCACTTATTATATTTTAGGCAGTGTTAGGGACTTCATAAATATTGACACTTCATTATTCCAAGAATCCAAGACATTGGATCTCATTGCTCTTCTTTTACAAGGGAGAAAGAAAAACTATGTGTCTTAGTTACACCAAATAATTTACTCCAGATAATACATGGAACAAACAAGAGCACCGATATTCTATACACTCGGGATAGAATGTATGCCCCTTTCACTACTGCCAAATAAGGTACAGAGGCAGAACATTGGTTAAGATAAGAATCAACTTGATGTCCTACTCCTAGGCTGGTAAGAATTACACTTCTCGGTTCTTATTCCTCATGAAAGATGCATACGTTGTTGATAGATTCATCTGAAATGTACACTTTTAAGTATCATAGTCCTTAAGAAGAGACAGTGAATGAAGCATTAATGAGATGTTTTTTCAAGGTCTGGTCCTTCCCTCATCCTATTAAGATGCCAGTTTTTCTGGTTTTGTTCACTGGTCCCGCCATACGGACATTCCTTCCCGAACTGTCAGGTTTTGATAACACCTGGCCTCTGCCGGGAATCCATGTAGAGTAGCTGTGTGTGCACGGAGGTCCGTTTCAGTCGGTGGAACAAGGAGAAACCTGGAAATCAAGTAATTGAAACATGTTTGCCACAAACCTCTTTCTCCTGAGAGAGGACCAGTTTCTTAAGAAACTGATAAATCTGTTGAAATCTGGTTGAAAAACTAGCCAGAAGATACACACCGGACTTTTGAAAGCTGGTTAATTTACTGAACTCACACACACAACACTAAACAAGTCAAATTTTCTGGACACCATGACCAGGTCATGGAAGCCCTGACCAGATAATCCAGCCTTCGTGATGTGCCCCTAGCGTTCAGAGGGCCATCCCATTCCATGCTGAGTGGATTCCCACTCCCTTGACCCAAAGTGGAGGAGCCAGGGAATAACAGCTGTAGTTCCATTTTGGCTCCGTTCTCGGGTCATTATTATGCCTGGGAAGCTGCAGATACTAGACTCAGGGTCCAGTGTCCACATACAAAACAGCTCCAAAATATATCTACAGATGGGCCATCTGTTCAGTCTCAGCTAAGTGTCACACTGAGAAGACATTTACAGCCAAATGTCCAAAATGAATCATGAGATAATATTTACTACAGCCTTGGATAAAAAAAAATACAGAGAGGGACTTCATGTCAGGTCAGCAGCAAATCTACTTACACCCACCTCCTTCCTAAAGGCCTTTATTTAAATCAAGGTATGCTTATTACCCCCAGCCCTGACTCCCAGTACCCTAATTTTTTTTCTCTTCCAACTGTCCTGATTTATCTCAATATGGTTCTGCTTCTTTCTCTGCCTCTCTTGTCTTATTTTCCTTTTATGGTTCCCCACCCTTCTCAATAGAATTCAACATGGACTTTCTACAGTTTCATATTAGCAGAGGTCCAGTCAAGAGACAAGAAAAAAAAAACAAAAAAAGAGCAAAGAAACCTTAATAGAAATCTGTATCTAGGAATACAGTTGATAACTGAGAGAATGAAAGGGTGCTTCTGCACCCCAACTCAGTCTGGCTCCACAGCCTGTTTGTGTTCAGTGTCCTGTCCACATGCTTTGCCAGTGACGATGCCGTGAGTCTGACTCCCAGCGTATGAGTTGGATGGGAACTGGCTTCCAGCAGTTCCCATGGCTGCAATTGGTCATCTAGTTTTCAAAAGATTTTACGTTAAAGGTCATTGCAACCAATCTATGGTTAACCTTCACATTCAGAAAGACAACCCCAAGATCGTGCATGCTTTTGACTTGGAGAATTTGGGAGGTAACAACTTTGTCCCGCCCTTGTTAGAGGTCCAAAAAGTTCCCACTCAGTGATGGAGCGCACACCAAACACAACAAAGATACTGGAGACAACATCGGACCTCTGATCACTAAGAGAACAGAAACTTAAAAACGAAACACTTTGATGTTGCAAACCTGGACAAGCTTATCCTGATTATTGAGCTACAACGACAACCACTTCTGTCTAATTCACCCTCTCTGGTTCTAGGTGTGGTGTATTGTAAACCGTAGCTTTCATATCGATGGCCTCTGCCTTACTTTGAACCATCCTGGTGCACATTTGTTTAAACAAACAGACAGACAAACAAACAAAAATACCCCCAAGCCCCCAAAACAAACAAACAAACAAAAAACATAGCCAGGGGCAGTGAAAACAACCTCCTAGCCTGTGGGCTACTTTGTTTCTGTAGGGTTTCTTTACACTCAGTATAATTATAGCGGGATGTAGTTGTATGTTGAAGTTAACAAATGATTCTCAAAATCATGTTAAAAAAGGAAAATGGAAGTGTAAAAAGACAACTTTACAATATCATAGAGCTGGCAACCACAAGGAGTCACCACCACCCAGAGCGCTGACACAGAAAAAGATGAGGGTGAAATTCTTAAAACTTAGAAACCAGAGAAGGATCTTCATGTAGCTCAAACCCTGACCTCTGAGTGGGAGGAGCTGCTCGGCAGGGGAAGTTTCTGAGAGGAAGCATGAGTGAGCTACTTCCGCAGGTCTCAAAAAACCTGCAGACTCAGTCCAGCTACTGCTCTGTGAAGAAATCCCTGCTCTGGGATAAAGCAGTTATCCTGGGGTGACTCTCACAGAAATGACAAGTGGATAAACTGCCCACAGGAGGCCAACAGGACAGAGCCAAGCTCTTCCCCTTCTTCGTCCAGGTTCAGAATCTACCTCTGGCGCCCTCTGTAGGCAGAGTTTAACATAGAGCCAGATGACAAAGCAGTCATATTTTCACTTCCATACGTATAAATATGCCCTTTCTGCCTGAGACAACGCAACCATCCTTTTTACAATTGAGGCATTATCATCCCCACCCCCAAGTGAAAAGATAACCAAGTCCAATAGCTAGTGTTTTCATGTGGAGGCTCCACATATTGCTTCTTGAGGTCAGTCACAGTCCCATCCAAATATTTTGCTCTTCCTTCCTCTAATACCCATTCCCTATTTCCATTGGTTCAGCTCAGCTGGTCAAGGCTCCATCCCTGGTTAAGGGATACAGATTCATTCCCAAAGAATCTGAATCCTTCGTGAGTTTGTCTTTCGTTATTGTGGTAGTTTTCCATTAACTTTTATGATTGCACATAAAAGTACTAAGAAGTGTTCCAAGAATCTTCCCAGCCCTGCTTAATAATAATCCTTAATAATCCTCCTGCTTCGTTTGTATAAATTCAACCTGATCTCATCACAGAAACTGGCATCTGTCACCCCAGCTAGTAAACAAAAGCCTATTTTCTTGTTTTGGTGGCACAGGCAGCCTAAGTTGGCCAGATGACAGTCTCACTTTCCAATTTAGTGGAACCATTGTCAATCCTCTGGTAGAAGAATGTCTTGCTTAAGAACCAAATTTCTAAGTCATCAGTGCTCAAAGTTACAGGACCAGGAATCAAAAATTCTGTGAGCGGCTTACTCAGTTCAACAATGGGAGGAGTTGTTCCAACTTCCATTTCTTGGTTCCCAGATCTGTGTGTGGGAGAAACGGCACCATAAAGTGAATCGGATACAAATCACACAACGTGCCCTATAAAACAGAACCCCATCCCTTTCAAAGTAGTGTCTTCTAACTGATGCCACTGCTGAGCCTTTCCTATGCTATTCTTATTCCAGTGCTTCAGGATGATAAGGAGGGTTGCACAATCAATTCATCCAGTAGGTATGACTTCACTGCTGCCTTTTTGCTATAAAATGAGTTTTTTCTTCTTCTTTTTTTAATATTTTATTTATTTATCTTTAGAGGGGAAGGGGAGGAGAGAGGAAGAGAAACATCAATGTGTGGTTGCTTCTCATGCATCCCCTGCTGGGAACCTGCCCCTGTCGGGAACTGGCCTGCAACCCAGGCATATGCCCTGACTGGGAATCGAACCGCAATCGCCTGGTTCGCAGGCCCGCGCTCAATCCACTGAGCTACACCAGCCAGGGCCGAGTTTTTTCTTTCTTTTTTTTTTGCACAAATGCTGTGTGGAAGACCATGACAAATAAAAAACAATTTTAGAAAATCCTTCTGTAAGTCCATGAATGGTGGCTCTAGGAAATCCTTGTGCAGCAAAGAAAATCCATGGCCAGAATATGTGTGTGTTCTGGTGAGGACCGGTCTGTAGCCATGTGGGAAGGAATCGATGGCATGCGTCTGCCAGCAGGGAGCTGGGTAGTGTCTCTGGGGAATGATGCTTGAACTATACTGTGTATTGGTCTCTGCTCTTGGCAGGTTAGGCATCCTCTTAGAGAACAGAGTCATCACAGAGCTTTACAAAGTTGCAGGTACTTTTCATATGTATGTGTTTCCCAATGGCTTAGTGAAGAAATTGTCGTCCGTGTGCTCTTGGGGGGTGTAGGTGGAGTATTGATGTACAGTTTGCATGTGATGTGGTTCTCTGACCGTGACTTGAGCTGAAAGTCTAAAGACATGTGATTATCATTTCTTTTATCTGACTTCCACACCAATGTGCTCACAAAAATTCATCCCATACCACAGACCTCATAGCTGTCCTTGTTCCTGTAACAGTGAAGTGCAGGAACAACTTGAATCCTCAGTTCCCAAAGCACTTTCTTCAGTAAATACTTCACACAATCAATCGTAGGTAGTAACTTGATTAACCATAATGAAACTGGGTGCCATGGGCTTTCAGAATCCCATTTCTCACTGGCAAGGAGCTCAATACTGCATTCAAGCTCAAGAACATGACCAACTAATCCCAAAATAACTCTGAGGATCTGATTCCTAAATTGACCCATAGAAACAATTTCTGGGTAAGTTCGGCCTCATTCAGAAGATGGACACAACATTACCTATTGGAAGCAAGAAAATTACATATAAAGAAGCGTTAACCAGTTATAAACCTCTTACACAGGTAAAGCAAAGCATGAAAATATAACCCTAAAATATCTAGGATATTGATTATGGAAAGCAGTTACCACCCCTGGAGCTGAGGTAACAAAGGGAAGAGGTTGGTATTGTTAAAACTTAGATTGGGAGTCTAAGCAGCTGAAATGCAGATGTTAGGGAAGGAGGTGCTGCTTTGCCACTGCTGGTGCATCTGAGCTCAGAGAAAGGGCCCTGTGGGCAAGGGACCCAGGTCTCTGGAGAGGGGGCGTTCATCCTTTCTTGCTGGTATTTCTGGGAGGGGGACAGAATGAAGCTAATCCTGCAAGGGAAAGCAAATCTAGAAGGGATTTCAGCTGCTGCTATGGGGGAGAAAAGAAGAAACGATTCCGAAGGGATGCTCAGGGAGGACTGCCCTTGGGGAGAGGAGAATGTGGCTTGTTCCTCCTGCAACCGTGCAGTCCCCACCCCGAGTGCCCCTTGTTGGTAGAGCCTCATAGGGTGCAGATGGCAGAGCCAATAAGATTTGCAGAGCTCAGCCCTGGCGTCACAAAGCAGAGAATAGAAGGGTGAGTATGGAGCTGGGGGCAATGACTTAATAACTGGCACTTCTTCTAGTTCTGCTCTTGTCCCCATTTGCTTTCTAAACCCAGAGCAGGAATCTGTTTAGAAGGTAGATGATATTCTCTCTTCTATTAATTCAATAAAATCATGTGCCCTGTTCCAGAGGCACTTGGTGCTATGGCAACTTGTTCCTCTTCTCTGGGCGTTCGTGGTTTCACTGTCCCCTGGTTTTCCCACAACTTTTCTGACTGTTCCCTAGCAGTCTCATTCACAGGCTTTTGGCTTCCCCATTCCCCCACCCCTCAGACCTGCCCTTCTTCCTATACTTGCCATTTCAACAAATGGCTTTAATTTATACATAGTCATCCAAGCTAGAAATTAATGAGTCACTTTCCTGTTTTGTCCAGCCTTTTAACCCAATGGATACAGAACCTGAATGTTCTACTTACTCTCGAATCATCTCTCACACATCTTTCCTCACTCCATTCTGCCTCTAACTGGCCCTCATCACTGCTCATTAGCTCCCTTCTAACTGACTTCCCTGACTGTACTCTAGGCCCTTCTAACCCATCACCCACACTTCCCTGCCTAGACTTCTTCCGTGGATTCTACCACTTCAGCTCACTGGTGGTTACCCAACACTGGCCTAGAATCACCAGAGGTGCTTTCAAAAATACAGATGCCTGACCCTGCCACTAAAGACTTCATTTTAATTGGTGTGGATAATTACCCACTCTTTTATATTTTTTTAGACATTCCCCAGTTGATTCTAATGTTCAGTCACATGGGTGAGTCATGGCTTGAGCCTTCATTTCCAGTACTTCCTATACTCTGTTTCATTTCTATTTCTCTAACCACATCTTCAGATCTTTCTCCCAAATCCTCATGTGTCCCAGTCTTCCTAAACCACTTGTTTTCTTGTCTCAAATGTCCTCCTTACTCTTCCTCATAAATTCCTCACCATCCTGTAAGGCTCAACATAGTCACCATTCTGGGAAGTGACTGTCCCCAGCCACTAGAATTGTGCAACAAAGAGCTAAGAGCATAGGTTTGGAAGTCTGAAAGTTTTCACCTCAACTCTACCATTTATAAAATCTATCTGGCCTTGGGCAAGTTGCTTTGCCAACCTAAGCTTGACATCTTCCTCTGCAAAGTGGTGGTGATATCTGGCCCAGAGGGTGGGCACACCAAATAAATAATGTATTTGCACTGCCTAGCATAATGCCTGGCAGTAGATACCACCTAATAATCACCAGTAGCATACACCTTATATTACCTATATTTATGCCTCATCAGTTGCGAGCACAGCATTGGTAGGGACTATATCTTTCATTTTTGTGCCATGATCTTTAATACAACATCTTACACAACATGGGTACTGAATAAAATGCCTATTAATGAATAAAAATATGGTTGCTGATCTAGATATCTCAGAGTCTATTAATATTGATAGAAAGCCAATCTTTCTCTGTGCATTTTAGTTTATCCTTTTATCTGACTTCCACATGATAAGTGATACAGCAGAATTTTTTTCTTAATTCAGAAATTAGAATTGTTCACCTCTCTCAGTTCCCATTTGTAGACAATACATGCATTTTTTCAATAATATTTATTGGGTTCCACATGCATCAGGCATCACCCTAGGTACTGAGGAGAGATTTGTGAACCTCTATGTGGCTCTTTACATATTCAAGGTATAGAAGTTGTTGAAGGAAGGAAGGAAAGAAAAAAGGGAGAGAGAGAAGGAAGAAAGGATGGAGGGAGGGAGGGAGAAAAGAGGGACCTCTGAGTGGCTGCTTTCTCCATGCACTCTCCTCCACCATCTCCACTTGTACAAATTTCTTCTTTTCTGTTTAAGGTGTTTTTTAAAAGCGTCTATACAATCTCATAAGACCTGTGTCAAATGCCACCTTTCCACAAGACTTTGGTGAGCCTTCATTTGGAATTAATAATTTCCCAGGGAATATCTGATCACTGTACTCTGTATCTATTTCACACCCACCACCTTCACACCCTGTCGGAGACAACTGGTCTACCTCCAACTCTCCCAACAGACTGTGTATTTTTTGAGGCAGGGGTGAAGCCACGTATCTTTATACTCCTTATAATATAAAACACAGCTCAATACAAAACAGTTATCCAACAACTTTTTAAAACTGAAATGTTATCTATTATCTATAAGTTATTGTTTTTTTAACCTTTTTAATGCTCATTTATTAGAATATTTTTACCACAATCAACAGGATTATCAGCAACATCATCATTAATGTCACATGAGCGTAACTGTTTTTTATGATTAGAGAATTAAAAACATCATTGAAAAAGTGAATTTCTTTCTTAAAACTTAATGGGAAGAAACACAACCACAAAATTACTATCTTTAAAACTTCTGCAGTGAAGGTAGAAAAAACACCACATATTTCTGAAACCTCAATTTCCTGTGAGTCATCCTTGGGGAAATACAATATGAAAAGAATCAGCACAGATTCCAGATGGGAAGGTTCCTTGAAATACCCTCAAAGTTGTTTGAGGATGTCTTCTGAATTATTTGTGATTTATTAGTTTATATCAGATCTGGGCAAGAAATGTGTGATTCAGCCTGGTCTTTCTCTCTCCAAGCCTACTTATCTCAAGTGTTCACTGTCAATTTCCCTAAAGGAAAAGGATTTTTTTTTTTGAGTTTACAGAATTCAGTAACAATGTGGAGAACCTTCTTAGAGCCACTTTTTAAAGTCACTTGCTTCAACAGCAATAGCAATGTTCTGTGAATTAATTATATACCACTAAATAAAAAGGCAATACATTGTGGAGATGAAGAGCACAGAATATGGAGTTAAATTTCCTGTGTTTGAATGCTAAGCCCACTGTTAAGAGAGTTATGTGACCATGAACAGGTTACACAAACTTTTTGTGTTTCAGCTTTCCAATCTGACTTACCTCTTAATATGTATTTACATCATTTGATGAATTAACACACATCAACTTTAGAATAGAACAGAGTTGCACTCAATAGGTTTTAGAATCGTTATTATCAAAATGACTAAAGTTTTTATCTTTCCAACCTCACATGTATGATGTTACCTCTCCTTCCCTTCCTCCTTCCCTTTCTAGTTTCCTTCCTTCCTTCCTTCCTTCCTTCCTTCCTTCCTTCCTTCCTTCCTTCCTTCCTTCCTTCCTTCCTTCTTCCTTCTTTATTTATTGAGAAGTTACGTTTTCCAAGTATTCTCTATGTGCTGTGAAAAAAGAGGTGAACAAAACAGACAACCTTCCTTTCATGAGGAGGAGCCTTTGTTTATGAAACGGAATCTGACCATAAACAAACAGATCTATAGCATAATGCTAGAGGGCAATGACTGATAAGTACTATGATAGAAGGTGAAGCAGTCACGTGCCCCTTTCAAGTACAAAGAGGAGGCAATGACGTATAGAAATTTGAACTGAACAAGTGGCTAGTTGTTTCCGATTTCACAGTGTATAACATGTGTTTGCTGTTTTAGACTTATGCCAAAGTGCTGATTTAAACTCTTTTCCCAAACACCAACTTGTCGATTTGAATTTATCTCTCAGATATCTGGAAGTCAAGATTGCCATAAAGAAGACAAGAGGAAAGCAGACGTGGAGACTTGATACTTGCTACAGAAAATCGACAAAGCCTAGAAAGCAATGATGGGGGCTGGGAGGCAGTTCAAGTTCTGCTCAACATTAGAGTGGCCCTGATTAAGTAACAGTAGTAATGGTAGCATTTTATGAATTATGAAACTGAGACTTCAGGAAATTACTTACCTTAGTGTCGTAATTTGTAAGATGGGAATTGAAATCCTTCCTCACGGAGTTGTTGTAAAGATTAAAGCTAATCTCTAAAAGTGAAGAGTGAGTGATTCAAATGCCTGATAGCCAGACTCCAAAATCCATGGCATCTCTACCAAGCAGCCCTCCTAATCCCCGCAGATCGACTAACGTCCACATCAGGGATATCTTACTGTAGCAGTGAGAATGCTTAGGCGGGGGGTGAGGAACACTGTTTGAAGATACCGAGCCTATCAGGACAAGAAAAGTCCCCCAATCTGTAGGAACTATAGTGCCTGACATTAAAAGTCAGACAAAGACTGGGGCAAGAATTAAGAGACTTAGAACATGGGTTTAGGATGACAGCTTATTCAGAACCCCAGTTACTGAAATGAATTACAGGTTGATATAGGATTAATAGCAAATTTTGCCTCCTAATTCACCAGAAAATCTATAGGTATTCATATTTTCCATAGGGTGGTGGAGCCACTGGTTATGCTTAAGGTATAGTTAAGACATATAGTGCTAAAATAACAGACAGCTATAATGATAGTTAAAAATATGTATGTCATCAAAACACTGTTATTGTTGGTAGAGTTAGTATTCATGATCCTTAATACTTGGGATTATTGATTTAAATAACAATGGACACCATGCATCATTAGGTGGGAAGTTTCACAGGAAGACACTGTTCAGTAGAAAGCATAAAGGTCTAGAAATTGAAATCCGAGTCTTGATTTTAATTCCCAATCTGTGAGACCTTATAGTAGTCATTTAATTTCTCTCAGATTGTATAGCCACAAAATTGGCACCTATCTTGTTCTATATAGTTCATGAAATTGTGACTAAGATAATAACATGAATCACCCTTAAAGAGTATGAAATATTGATATCATATGAAAGGTGATACTTTTGTGTTTCTGTACAGTTACAGGTAAAAATATCAAAAATTGGTTCTCTACATTAGTACATTTAATATTGGGAGCTGTCCTTATTTAGAGAAATTGTGGTAATTCTTCAGCAAATATTTCAACTCTTATAAAAATAAGTAGTTCCTCAAGTGCATCTATTTACAACTTTGAAATTTGTGTGTTGGCGTTACTCAAATTTAAAAACCCAACGTCTTCCACTTATGTTATTAAAACATGTTAGCCTAGCTATGTGTCAGGGGAAGGCCACCTCTGTCAGAATGGTGATGAAAGCTGCTGACATAGGTGTATAGGGGTGACACATAATCACTGAGTATGGAAGGCTCTCCTGACTCTTCCTCGGACAGTAATCTGGACTGATGACTTCAGAGGTGGTCCTAACCACAGATGGAAATTATCAAGAGTCCTTTGCAACAGCAGGATGGAAGGCAGCTGCGTTATGCAGTGGGCCACAGTCTACTCAGGGGAGAAGTAGGAACGATTAAGAGCATGGTAGACAGAATCTGATTTTTACATGGGTTCATTTATACAACGTCACGAAAGTTATTCACTTTCTTCTGTCTTCTCAATTACAGGTAGTCTCCAGTGAGCCCTGTCATTATGAATCTCCTTATTTTTCACTTAAAAAGGATTGCAATAGAAAGAGATATTTGCTTCTCTGAGATCATTGCCTTGGAGACACTGGATTTAAATGGACCTCGATAACATCAGGAACGAGAGAAGAATTAGGGAGAGAGTTTTAATGCTCTAAATGTTCTGGATGAGCAAAGGTGCCACAGGATCATGACTTCTTCAATAATGGTGGTGACCCCTTTCTACCAGTGAAAAACCCACCTCTGTTCTATAAGGTGGGAGAAATAGCTCAGGGGTTCTCATGGACTGGGTGGCATCTCCCCCGTGGTAGGAGCCTACCGAAATTTTAGGAGCACACCTAAGAAGAAGTTATTTGTATAATAGGAACCTTAAAATCCCAAGTCCCTAACATGATAACAGAGGTCCAGGTTGCTGGTCCATGTTGCTACAACAGCAGGTGAAACAGAGCCTTCAGTCTCTCCTTGACTTCAAGTATCAATATATTTATCAAAACCATCTATGTCTGGCAGTTCATGGCATCATCGCACATGTCCATAGAAACATTAGAAGTGCCTGCAATAGGATTCTTTTCCCTGATCAAAACTGCACGCGCATTAAAACCAGGGCTATAGTTTTCTCCCAGTAAAAATTAACTTTGCAACTGTGTCGTCCAGATGTACAATGTCTGTGACAGTTTGTTTATGGGTTGTACACAAGTACTGCCTTGGAAAATAGAGAAGCTGTTGTTTTGGCAATTGACTGTCAATACACTTGGGGTGGTTGTTTTGGGGACCTTTACTGGAAATCTGAACATCTTACTGACTCAGAGAATGGCTTTGTTTTGTTCTCTGCCAATCAGCATCCTCCTAAGCCCTCAGAATCTTTTAAACAACTCAGTTTCCCATCGTGTTCTATTAAGATATAGCTCTGGTTCAGGGAAGTACGTATGGCATTTCAATTATATACTCCAAGAATGGCATGTCCAAGTTAATTAGTTATGATTCTGGGCATTGTTTTGGATGTCAATGATTCTCTTGCAGGAGAAAGGAGAAAAAATGCATGTTTACCTTCTGTTTTCCCACTGATGAGTTTGGACACTGCACCAGAAGTCATTTAGAGTCATCCTGTTGGTTTTTCTAAAGATTATATCTGCAATGATATACAATAAAAAATTAATAATCAGAACATGTCTTCATAATGTCCAAAGTTCTAGTACAATTAGTCTTAAAAAATCAAATTGAATCTGTTTCCTTTGCAGGAAAATTCCAAGAGTTATTCGTCAAGATGGTTTCATTCATCTAAAAGTTTCACTTAAAATGCCTGGCCCACCATGACAAATGCCAGAGATTGGGTGGCTTCATGAACAAAAACTTATTGTCTTAACAGTTTTTGAGGCTGGAAGCCCAAGACTGAAGTGCTGGCATAGTCACTTTCTGGTGGGAGCTCTCCTTCTGGCCTGTAGACAGTTGCCTCCTTGCTGTGTGCTCACAGGTCAGGAAGAGAGAGCAATGTCTTCGGTGTCTACACTTGCAATGAGCTGAATCTCCTCACGAGGACTCTGACCTCATGAATTTGTCTAATCCTAATTATCCCCCAGAGGCTCCATCTCCAAACACTACCACCTAGGGGAGGGGGCCTTCAATGCGTGAATTTATGGGCAAGACAGTTCAATCAACAGCAACCCACTTTGTCCTATAAACCACTCCCTCTGAAGGCGTAGAACTGCCCAGACCCTTTCAATTGTTTAGTTAGTGGTGTGAGATTTTTCAACATAAAATTGATTTCACCTCACTTTAATTTAAACAATATAAAGTAAGTAGCCTTCATCCTTGTGGAACTCAGAGACTTCTAAGATAGATACATACATCTAAAATAACAGCGTAAGAGCTATTAGCAGGCACAAAATAGGCAAGGAATCAGAAAACAAAACCCACAAATATTTCTACTTCGAAAAATTGGGGTCACTAACATAAGGAAAGCCAAGTCATTTGAGTGTTTGAGAATTCTACTATTCATCTGATGAGCTAATTCATGTTAGAAGATTGGACAGTGTGTGGGCAGGTTTTAGCTCCACAGCAAGTAAGCATATTTACAAATTATTAGGCTTATGCTCAGAACAGCGCCTGGGGTGGTTCAAACAAACCATTGTGGCAGGCCTACGTGTAGTTACCACTTTGGGAGCATGGCACTCAAGTATAGGCTATAAGAAGGACTCTGCATTGCAACCTTTAAAAATTACATTGCAGCTCCTCAAGGACCTATTCTAGCTTGGAAGTCCACACAGAGTATGTGTTAGCGGGGCCATATAGACCATCTGGGTGGGCCAGCCCTTGGCTTTTCCTTGAAGCCAGTCTGCCAGATCTCAGCTGTTACCAGTGGAGTTTGTTCAATTCTTTGGTTTTCTGCCAAGATATAGTTAAGGATCTGAGATGAAAGGAGATTCCCAAGAGATTCAGATGCATCCTTCTTCATATCTCAGAAGGCACGTAAGCCTAACTGCACTTGCGAAACTAAGTGCTCAAGCTTTAGGCAACTCACGTATTCACGGCAAAGGTTGATAATGACTTAGAAACCAGCTCTCTTACTGCTCTACACACACTGTTGACCCTGTTCCCCTTTGGAAATGTGCATTTTAGTCCAGGTTCTGTCACTTCTCTGTGGATCACATCTGAAAGTCGCTTATCATTCCGATCCTCACTTATTTATTCATTCATAGTAATAGAATGTTTGAGATTTGTTAGTTTCTGAGTAAAAGAGAATATCATCTCATACAATAGTCGCTATTTTTAAAAAGCACTCTAACTACGTGAGTATAAATTTAAATATTTTCTTTCAACTGAATTAACTCATTAATTCATCTAAGAGCAGTTTGATTTTTTTATTAGCATGCCCTCAACTCCTCCCCAGTATATTGGACAACCACTTTTTCCATGATTGTCAACCTGTTGTCTTTGTTTTATTTACAAGTAACATGTAGAATGAAATAAACCTTGGAGTATTCTATAAGCAAGGACCTGTCCTCAGTCCTTGAACACATATTTACTTATAAATAAGTCATTAGCAAGTAAAAGCATATCTCTCCTGACCTTGGCCATGTAGCTCAGTTGCGTAGAGTGTTGTCCCAATATGCCAGGGTTGTGGGTTCAATCCTTGGTCAGGGCACTTAAAAAAAAAAGCGTATCTCTACTTAGGACAGTGATTCTCAGAATGTGGGCTCTGAACCAACAGCATCAGCATTGTCTAAGAATTTATTAGAAATGCAAAATCTCACTCCCTACACATATCACACGTACTAAGCCAGAAATTTGGGGGGTGGACACCATTATAATAATCTATATTTTAAGAAGCCTTCCAGGCTATTCTGATACACGCTGAAGTTGGAAAGCCACTTTCCTAGAATATAAGCTTTGTGAAGACTGAGGCCATGTCCCTTTTGCTTGTCATAGAATCCTCGGCACCTAGAGTAGTGCTTACATTTATGAAATACTCAATTAATGGTCACTGAATAAATGAATGAATAAATTAATACTTTTATCAATACGTTGGAGAAAGAATTATGAAGGCTTGCTCATAATTAGTGTAGAAATAAGGAGAGATAACAACTATACTGGATAACAGTATTTGAATCCAAGATGATTTCAAAGAGTGTTTTGATAGATTCAGCAATAATAAATAGATAACATGGATAAACATCAATTCTTACATGTGGATTAAAAAAATTAATGTTCCTGCAACAATACATATTAGGAATGTATCATTTGGACATATTATGTAAAAAAGAGCTTGAATTTAATTCAAAATGAATTTCTTATGAGTCAGTAGTGGGTATGTTTGCTGGAAAATGCTAATGTAATCTCAAACTGCATTAAAGGGAGTGTGATATTCCATATCAAACAAGTACGTCTCCAATCCTCTCTTTACTAGTCGGGTGTCATTGAACTGTTGAGCTCATCTGAATAGAAAGAAAGATGTACACTCAAAGCATTAAAAGAGGAGCAACTGGATTCATCAATTTATTTGTCTAAAAATAAACAAAATGAAACACCTGGGACAAAGCACTGGGGATACAAAGATTCACAACACAGCCACTGATTTGAAGGACCTCACAGATGACAGAAGCTTCAGCCATCCCGAATGGTCGCACAGGAACATGGCCTTCCCAAAGAGAGGTCTCATGTGGAGTGAGCACGAGGAGAAAGACTTGCTCAGCATGCTCTGTGGGGCTTAAAAGAGTGGGGTTTTTTTAGGCACAGTGTTTAAAATTTCCAACTTAAGGAAGAGAAGACAAAGTAATAGCCATCATAAAATGTTTGAAGTGTTATCATAAGGAGGAATATTGGGCTTTTATCTTTAAAAGCCCAGAGCAGTAGACGGAATCAGTGGCTATAACTCTGGAGACAGAAAGTTTGATATAAAAAAGAACTTTCTAAAATTGAAACCTGTTGAAGCCTGGAAGGAAACTCTTGGACAAGAGGGAATATAAACTAGGGACTACTCCAAAGGATGCTTTGCTTTGGAAGAGGGTTGGATTACATAAATTCTATGATCTCTTTTTTACTCTGACATTCTATGCAATTTCTGTGATTTTGGTTTAAGCTAGAGAAAAACCAAATTTGTTTGGTATTAACTTTAAAGGCAAATTTCTTTTACACTCAATCCCTTGACAGTGGTCCCTATAGGCCAAACCCGTGGTCAGAGGACAAGGGATCACGTGACGTAGCCTACGAGAACAGAGTGGGCGTGGTTGAAGAGTGGAGCCAGAACAAAACTTCATGAAGTTTTGACTGAGATATTTTGGTTGAGATATTTCCTAACTTCCTTTTAATCTATAAGTGCCTTTTCTACCTAGTATTTTTCTCTTTTTATCTTTTTGTTAAAGAAAATGTATTTTTCTCCTTTAGAATTTCCCACACATTAGATTTTCTGATTGCATCCTCATGGGTGTCATTTTCCATGTGTCTCTTTCTCCTATATTTCCTTAAACTGTTGGATCGGTAAAGCAGTTTAATCAATGTTAGGTATCATCTTATAATACTTTTATGCAAAACTATTTCACAGGTGGTTTCTGCTACATTAGGAGGTACATAATGTCTAGATGTCTCTCTTTTTTTGATGTTAGGAACCATTGTTGATCATTTGGTAAGTGTAAATTCTTGTACAATGTATTACTCACAAGATCGTTAGAACTTCCCAGGCTTCCCAGCACCTAAATTCCTCTCAAGTAGCCCAAGTCCAACACTCGACTATTTATTTCTTATGACATATCTTTGCCTCCTAAAATATTGAACAAGTAGTTAAGGGTAAGTATATTTTAAATATCTAGAAAGGATTTGGTTGTTTGAATGAATGTGTGGTATGTGTAATGTTTATTTACCTTTAAATATGTTGTTTCCTTCATTTTTTCCATATCATCAACTTTTAAAATTACTTATTCTTTGAAACAAATTTTTTCTATTTTTTTCTTTAATTCAAAAACCACTTTTTTCACTGACATCATAGAGGATGAACAGTCTTATTTACATTTTTTATAATAATCGAAGGATCCTTCTGGGTTTTCTAGGTCATAGATACACTCAGTCCTCACTTTAGAAATAAGTTATTATTTCATATTTAATATTTTACTTTCTAATATAATTTTGCAAAAGACTTTAAACATGACTTTAATATAAAAGTGTAATAATTTATATATTCATAATAAGAGAACTATAAGGACGTGACTTACTCTCCCACTCAGCATTTTTTTTTTGACCACCAATATACTTGTATGTTGGGCTCCCGTGAAGGTAAATGCTACTTCCGTATACCTTCCTGCATTTTAAAAATTCCCTTCTTTCATCTGAATTTCAGAAGGGTACATACTCTTAGGCTCCTCTGCTACTCATGGATGGAATTTTAAAGCCAACAGCTCTCTTTCTTCTCTTTTCTTTCATCATATTCCAATCCAATGAAAGTGCTGGTAAGAAAAGCATGGGCTAGCGTGATAAGCGCTGAAAAAGTAAAGCTGTTGTTTCTTAATCATTTGAGCAGTGGCCAAGGTTCCTGAAATTAAAGAAACAATAAATCAAACAAATACATTCCAGAAAATATTTAAATTTGGAAGCAATTTCTTTAAAAAAATAAAAGTAGTTTGCTCTATTTTTAAATTGATCTTCCTCCATAATCAGTCTACATTTTTATAATAAAAAGAGGGGGGTGGGGAATGAGTAACCAGGCTATGCAGTGACCTTTACCAAGGTCTGCTCGTCTCCCGTAACCTTTTTGGTTTGTCAGTTTACTTTGTTGTTGTTGTTGTTCTATGAGGTGTGAGAGAAGTTCTCTCTGAAGAAGTCAGGCAGATTAAAGACAATAAATTATTATGTCAGAGAGAGAGCCCAAATAAGAAACACCATCAGTAAGTAGAAGGGCCAGATGGTCTGGATAATGGCGTTGTATATGCCCAAAGAAAACCACAGCTGTTTATAAAGGCATCTGCTGACAAATGTTCATTTTGAATGGAAACCTTCTCCAATGAACCAATGAGACTATTTAATTGAAGTTTAATATGAAAGCAGAAGAAATTTAATAATAGAACAGAACTTTAAAGAACTATCAGTCTTCTGCTCAGCACGCACCCTAGTTCTTTGAATGAATTTTTATTGTATACTAGTGGAAGCTAATCATAACCAAATGTTGGAGTGTGTATTCCATGTACTTGGTCTCAGCATCATGTGGAAAAAGAATTTTCCACACAAAACCTTAATTACTCCTATGCATGTGCATGAGTGGACAGGCTATCTATGGGAATTTGCAGGTCTCCCAGTTACATCCTGATTCCCAAGGAATAACTTATACCTATAGGAAGCCATCAACATTAGCCTTCCACTTAAAATCATAAAATACCCTCAGCTGCCTCATAGAAGCAGAGCCACATGTTGCTTCTTAGAATTTACAAAATTCTTCAAGGCCTAGGGCTGTAATGATTTAAAAAGGAAGTGTTCTGTTCCCGTGAATACCAGCTTTTTCCTATACATAGACAAGACAGACCCACCAATTCTCCACAGTGATCAGGCAGTTCTAGAGCTGAAGTGAAGGTCCTTTGCTGCCGTCTCTACGTTACTAGCCAGGCAAATGCCAGAAGATATACGACCAAATGTGCTACAAATGAAATTGGTGCAATGAATACACAAGATGTTTTCCTTCAAGTAATTTTCCAATGAAGGAAATACTACTTTTTTAACAGTACAATAATGCGATTTCCTACAAAAACTAACATTTATATGGTAGAAAGCAATTTAATGAGTTACTGTTTCTCTGCTTAGACCATATTCCATTTTCTGGTGAGTTTTTTTTGTTGTTTTTGCTGCTGTTATCATCGTTGCTCAATCATAACATAAGCTCTTCTGTTTGTGTTTGCTGGTCTTCCACGTTACATGCATCACTAGTCCCTCACCTCCAAATTTTTCCCATCGATTTTCTTCTTGATGGAGATAGTCTCATCAGGAACTTCAACTAACTGGTGATAGTTTTATGGAAACATTTTCATATTTAAACATTGAGTAATTGCACACACGTGGCCTGGAGACCATACCTCTAAGCCGGCTGCCATTTTTTTAATCAAGGGTTCTCTAAGTCACAAATGGTTACAACTGATTCCCTCAACAGCGTGTATTTGTCTGGATAACATTAAACCACTAACAAATATCTTCAGAATGTGGAAGGGCTTTAGTAGTAGACTTTGTAAACTTAAATTTTAAATAAACTTAAGTTTTAATAAAGTCAGACACAAATTCTAAACTACCTTCACTGAGTCTTCTTGGGGTTATTCACATTTAATTTCTCAGTGTTCCTTGAACTAGATAAACTCTCTTGATTCAGTTCTTAAGCCTCTTCTCTATAGGACTCACAGAAGTTGAAACATCTTGATTCCCTATTCATTTGTTAGTTAAATTAAATTGTTGCTTGTTTTTCTTCTTCAGGTGACTCAAAAGTAGTGTCCTTAACTTTGCCATGGAATCAGCTTTTCTTCTGCTCTTCTGGTTGTCTCGGCCGTAAGATCCAGGTCTGGAAAGTCAGCTTTAGTCACAGTAAGGCTTAATGTAATGTTTACTCTCCTAGGTAACTCAATTGGTTTGTACACAAAAGGCATTCAAGGCATTTTAAAGCGACGTATGTGGACACCTGCCTAACGAATATCAGAGTATCTGGGGAAGTTGTGGATGTGGAAGCCACTGGCAGAGTTAAAGCTGGGAGCACCAACCAATAACAAAGCAGATTATTGTCGCAATAATTCACAGATAATCTTATTGTTCCTAGAGCCTTACAAGTGCAATAACCACAGTCCTGACTCTTCTTCAGGCTTTTGGGATTCTCAATTCCACCTGGAACTCATTTTCTCAAGGAAGTCACTTGAGCATGTTTGCTCCTTTGATAACTACCGGAGGCCAAAACACATTCTAACTGGAAAAGTGAAAATTTATTTTCGAGTCATCTGGCTGTTGTGTCGACATGATGCCAAACATCTGGATATTTGGGATGCCTCCAGATGATTGACTGAATTTTTCATTTTCAACCAACATGGTTTCTGGCATCATGGAAAAAGAGCATCAGGCACTGTTTAGGCAGTGGCCTCAAGCCCATTTCTAGAGAGTAAGCTGGTGCCTACCCACATGAGCTGCCCTGACTGATATGAGGACACATCTGCTATTCATTACTTCTTTGTTCTGTATCCTCAGCGTGTAGGGGATGGCAAGGTGGTTGACTGATAGCACAAGGTAAAATCAGAGATAAAAATAGAGGCTAGGTCTTGAAAGGCCTTCAAAACCACCTTAAAGCAGCAGAAAACCGTGAGCTGATGTAAGCAGGGAACTGATGAGTTTATATTAATCTTAGAATCAGGCACCCTGGTCACAGGGTACCAACTGGATTACAGTCAGGGTAACTGGAGGTGGTGAAGAATCTGTAAAATGCCTACTGCCATAATCCAGGTGAGAAATCAGTGGTCGCCCAGATTACAATAGGGGCAGAGGTGACTGGGAGACAGTGAAGGTTGTTGAATGGGAGTGGGAATGATCAGGAAAATTAATACGATAGTGCTATATAGGAGAGAGAAGAAAGTAAAGGGATAAGAAGCTGGAATGGCAGATGACATGAGAACTCAGGGCCTGAAGAAAGGCAGTGGCTCTGGGAATGGAGAAGGAAATGAATATGAGAGAGATGGAAAGATCAGAATGTCTAGGATTCAACAGGACCTTTGCACAAAGAGTAAGAATGAAAATATATTCTAAGACTAGTGATGTTTCATGACACGCTGACTAAGAGGACTATGCTGACAAAAGGAAAGGAAATCAGGAAGTTCAGCTTTGATGAAGAAGGACAGTTTACCTGGCGATGTTGGCGATATCCAGACACAGCTCAGTGGAGATGGCTGTTTTGGAGTGCAGATCTGGAGCTTAGGTGTGAGGTTGGAGCCAGGTATATGCAGATTTGAAATCAGAAAAGTGAACGAAATTACCAAGGAGAGAAGAGGGTAGAAGACCTGTTATTATATCATAGAAAAGAGAAGATGGGACAAATCTTTTATGGAGAAGATGGGGGTGGAAAAGGAATAATCAGTCCTCAAGAACGAGAGGCTAAGTAAAATCCAAGAGGCCAAGGTCACATAAGGTATGCGGCATAACTTGTGCCTGTTCACCTCTTTCCCTTACGGTTCATAGGCATAGGACTCCTCAGAACTTTCCTACTATTTACCTGAGGTGCCAGTTTCATTAAAAGTGAGTACGCTCTTGGACTGTGATGACATAATTTATTTCTCTCAAACCACAGACTGTCTCTGGCTTTAGAAAAGTAACTATTTGGACAATTAATTGCACTATGACCGTAGTTTCTGTGTGTCTCTTTCCTGCTGTGATTTGTGTTGCATGGGAGAGTTCCCTGCTTTACTGATTACCCTCTATCTATCTTCTCTGATCCATCATCTACCTTCATCCTTCTTGGGTTTTTATACTAGGCACTGGATCCAGACATTAATCTGATTGTTTTTCTCTGGAAAGCCTAACTGCCTACGTATCTGAGCTAAGAGATACTGTCTCTTGGGGCCATGAGCACAGCAGTAGACTCATTGCTTACGCTTATATATAAATTGGAAATTACCCCTTATTTCTGACCCTCTACTGACTTCCGGTGGCCACTGGCTCCAACACTCCATTTATAATGCAGAATTGACATTTTTAGTTTGAGTATATTTAGTCCAAATACCAAGGAGGGTGAGAGAGAAAAATATGACAAGGAAGTGAGTAAATCAAACACTGCAGAGGTTGAGAAGGATAATAAAGGATTATTGCAGTTGGTAATGAATAATGGATATTTACAAGCAGAGTATTGATAGAGAAGAAAGACTATAGTAAATAAAGAAGAATGAGTCTCTGATGTACAGAAATTAAGTCCATGTAAGCAAGTATTAATACCTACTACTTACTAGTGAAGTATTAGACATTAAATCCCACTTATTTGTAGTGGGTTTTATTCAGCATCGTACTTAATACCTTTTGTAAAAGATCTATGATAGAAATTTCAACTGGAGTCTCTGTGTCTTCCCTCACCCTGCCCTGTTGCTATGTTCTCGTAGGCAGTGCATGGCCAGGGCTGAGAGTGCAATTTGTACTCTCGGCAAGAAAAAATTCTTGTTTAGTTTCTTTTTTTAACTATTTCATTGCTTCTCACAACTCACTACTTTTTAGAAAGTGATCTCTGTTGCTATCAAATCCTCTGTTGCTATCAGAGTTCCTGCCGAACATTTATTTGAGGCACCAACACAGATGAAAATCAAACACATCTCTGGGGAAAGTAAAATGAGTTTACAGCAGTCTGTATTCAATAAACAAAGAGCAGGGCTAGCATTTTCCTGCCCTCTCACAGCACTAACCATATTACTGCAAACACAACAAGGACAAGCTTGAGAACAAATTCTCCCTTCCGCCTTGGTGTCCCACATTCCATGGGCATCCTGGAATGTGGAAACGTGGTTTGGGGGCAAAATCCAACTCAAGTGGCAATGAGAAAGTCTCTGACCCAGAACTCTTGAAATCTTTATGGGAGATTCTTTGCAACTTCTGGCTGCCTTTGGGTATCCAGAAGACAAGGTTGCTTTGAAAATACCCAAGTGTTGGAAACCATCTCTGTGTCATAGCCTGGAGTGAGAAACATGAGAATAGCTCCTGTCCAATCAGTCAGCCGGGCCCTCGAATTCATAAAAACAGAGGATCTTTGCATGAGTGTGTTTTAAAGGATGGTACAAGCAGCTTGGCAAGGTTTGTTGGTCATTTATAGCAGGCACTGTTGTCAACCCTTCATCCTATTCACCCTTCTTCCTTGAGGACAGAGCCCTGGTTTTGGTGTAGGGTCTACCACCTCCCCATAGGACTCAGTAGACAGTGACCCTGCCCTGACTCCAGAAGTAAATCCTGCTTGGTATAAACCAGTCAGCATGGACCTTCTCTTCTTGCTAGTGATGAACTTATAGGAGAGCATATGACCCAGATCCAGCCAATGAGATACAAAGGGAAGTCTTTTCGGGACATCTGAGATATATTTTCAAGCTTCTTTTTTTTAACCTCTGGGCATTTTTGGATCTAGAGGTAACACATTTTCCAGCCACAGGGACAGGTGATCTGAGGGCAAGTCGTGAATACCCCCTGTGGAGGGTTGAAGGACCCTATGTCCCTGACCAGCTCTGTGAGCTAGAGAACCCAGTAATGCCAAGTCCCTCCTTCCCCAGTGATGGCTGACAGGGATACCTTCAGTTCTTATTTAGTGAATTATACCTCATATATTTTTAAATTGCAAACAATTCATTTTAACTGAGATCCACCCTTCAACATACATTATTGGTGGGAGACGAGTGGCCATCATGTAGATTGTAGAGTCTAATATTTCATAATATTCAAGAGCAGAAATAATGAATCAGAAGAGCTTTACTATTATGTATGAAGGAACCACAAGAGTCATGCCCTGAATGACTGTTAAAAACCACCTCAAATAATAGCAATTTTAGTACTACTTTTACTATTCTATTTCAGGGGTTATGCTAGCTGTCTCACATATCATCTCATTTGTGACTTTTGTTAATATTATAAGTGAGTATTGACAATTCCTAATTTTCAGATCAGGGTCACAGCAGACACTAGGCAATTTCTAAAGGCACATGATGAGTTTAATAATAGTAATAACTAATATTTATTTTGTGCTTATTGTATTTTAGGAACTTCCTAAGCACTTTGCACATATAGTATTTACTCATTAATTGTTACATCAACTCAGCATAAAATACCTTTTTTAATTTTTATTTTAATTTTTGTTCAAGTACAGTTTTCTGCCTTTTCCCCCATCCCAACCCATCCCCCCAACCCTCCCCCGAATAAAATACTTTTATTTTCCATGTTTCGTCACTGTGGAAACAAGCAAATTTCCCAAAGTCCCCTCAGTAGTAGGTGGCACTATGAGACTACAGAGCTTGCACACTTACTGCCTCCTTGCACACTGGAGCTAGGATTCAGAATTACAGCCTCTCTGTCTAAATTCTAAGCCTGTGTTTTTTCCCTCTAGCTTGGGTAAGGATGTCAAAATATATTTTGTTTGCCTGCTCTGTCTGAGATACCTAGAATGAAAACTAAAGAACTAAACAAAACCAAACCATTTTGATAATATAAGTGACATGGCAAACACTCTGGTGTGGGCAAGGGGAAACAGACCATTTGCCCCTTCTTTGATTTTAGAGAGCTTCTGTTGTCCTAGAGAACAAAAAGAATAATGGCTTAAACAATAGGCCAGTGACAAGACACACGTAGGAACAGAGTCCAAGTCCTTCCATTGCAAGGCAACTGGAGAGAAGCAGGTGAAATCTTGTCCCACTGTTGTAGCTGATGGAAGACATTTTCTTTTAGATTTTATTTATTTATTTTTTTCAGAGAGAGGAGAAAGAGAAGGAGAGAAACATAAATGTGTTGGTTGCCTCTTAATTGTCCCACACTGGGGCCAGGCATGTGCCCTGACTGGGAATCGAACCAGCGACCCTTTGGTTCGCAGCCCACCCTCAATCCACTGAGCTACACCAGCCAGACTGGGAGAATTTAACATAACCATTCAAACAGTGAAAATTACTAGAAACGTGGAAGGATCAAATACATATTCAAAAAGGAATGTAGAGGCCATGGAGCAAAGAATGAGATATTATAATCCGACTCACTTTGTCCCACTAAAGCCCTTACTGATTGCGAAATCAAGAAATGTGTAATCGAGTTTTCACCTTTTTTGTTGTCATTGCCATTCAGTGAACGCTAACTATTAGGCTGACTCTGTTAGACTCTGCTGAGTTCTAGGGGTGTAGCTCCCAATATCTTCCCATCACACGGAGACACAATCCAAATTGGGTCTACCAGACCTCCCCACTGCATCCCACTGTCATCTTGCCCCTGTTCATTATGCTGCAGCCACACTGCTCTCCTGGCCTCCTCTGGAAGAAGCCGGCCAAGTTTCCAACCCAGAGCATCACTCTGCTCTCTGCCCCTTCCTCTCCCCTGACCACACGTCTCCCAGATGTCGCATGACTGCCTCACTCCCTTACTTCATCAGGCGTGTGCTGAGATGTCACCCATGTCGTTACTCTCACACTCCATGTCGAATCACATTACTTAGTACGTATTTATCTGTTCATTTGTTTTGTATTGCCCCACCTGCTCCTGCTTGATTTTTAAAGGGGCTTTGTTTGATTCGTGGCTCTATGCTTAGTGCTTGCTATAGTGACTGACACATAGTTAGTCCTCAATAAATACATTTTGAGAAGAGGAAAGGTGACACACAGGCACAGTAGGAGGCAGTGTCTCTAAGACACAGCTGAACTTCTCCAGCGACTCAGAGCTCAGCAACACAATATAGTGTAAGCCAAAGGGTTTAATGATGTTATGCTCTAAATAAACAGTCATCTATTATACAGTCAATTAAGCATAAACCCCAAATTATTACCCTTTCCATTTTTATATCTAACCACAGGTTAATAATACAATATTCAATAATATCAAAATAACATTACTATTATAACAATATTAGTAATATTAAATAATGAAAAATTTTGACTCAGCTGCTGCTGCAGTTTTTGAAATCTGCTGGTGTTCTCTTGATCATCGACATGGAAACACTTAACCCTGTTTTGGCAGTGCTGGGAAATTAAGTCTTCTCTCTAATGCAAGCACTTGCAACACGGTGGTTAATATAGGACCCCAGCACTAGCAAAACTTAGAGCAAGCAAGAAGAATATTGGTCTTGATTCCATGTCGCAACCAAAACCAACTTAAATGAACTTCGCAATAGCCTTCACCTTTGGGAATGTGGGTTGTGTGAGCAACTTCTACCCGAGTAAATCCAGTACGGTCCAATTTTGTGCTGAGCATGCAGCTGCCCTGAAAACTGGTGCCACAGCCAGATGTTTGACTCTGGAAAAAGGGCATTCCACATATTCATCGAGAACACTTCTTGGCAAATCCAAGACAATGGTACAGGACACATATGTGTCCCGATGGTCGATAATGCAGAAACCACACTGGTTATTTATAGGAAGCCTTAGAAAATTAGATGTATTTATAGCAATGACTATAGAACACGCCGTTATTTTTAACACGAGCAAGTTGAAGTTGTTTAGTGCAGATGCATAAATTGTCTCACCAATGAAATGATTGATCACGACAGAATTCACACTTGCAGACATTCTCTGATAGCTTCCCCATCAAGGACTTACTGTACATAGTAAAAGACTGGGGACTTGTTCAGAAAGATGTAATAAGCATGGATCTTGTCTCTGAAAAAAAGTATATGTGCTCAAAGAAAAATGAGAGGCCCACGCTTGGAGAAATCAAATGTGCTTGAGAAATTCACCACACCCCTTGTACGGCCCTCAGCACACAGCACAGACCCTTGATCTAGTCTCTGATCTTTGGGTTTTATGGGTTGCAATGATGGATATGATTGAATTCTTCAGTGACAGCCCATTGTGTCTCCTGTTCTACAAAGCGACTGTGTTCTTGCATCCTAATTGCTTACAAATTATGTGAAGATTGAGCTACAGATGTTATTTGAAAAAGGCAATTCTCAGTTCAAGGTGTTATATCCTTAAGCACTCAACTGACATCCCTCTTCCTTATCCCCACAGGTATGTATAAGTAAATACAAGGTGATGAGATTTCAAAGAAGGACAAGGTGACCGTAGATAGAAAAAAATCTGTCTTCTTAAGCAATGCAGATTTTGGGCTGGGCCCCCAAGACTGTGTAGGATGTGAAGAATACAGTGAAGGGAATGCCCTGGGAGACGGAGGCGGGAGGAACAAGTGACATATTTTTGCGACAGTGTGGCAGGGTCTAGCCTAAAGGAGCTGGTAGGAGCGGGACTATGAAAAGTTCTAGAATAAAAAGAAGATGGAAGTGAAGGAAGAAGAGAAGAATAAAAGAGATGGAGATGATCTCACAGACTTGTTCACACTGTGTCTCCATAACCTAAAATGGTGTCTGGCCTGCAGCACAAATTCAGCACACATCTCCTGGAGAAAAAGCAAACTAACAAGCAAACCTAGCTTGAACTGACTAGGATATTACCACTGAAAAGGGATCACCAAGTTCCTAAACACTACAGGAAGATTAAGAAAGAGGGAGCTTTCAAAGCTCTGTGGACAGGGCATTTCCATTTACCAACCTCTGACACATACATAGATTGGAAGTTGTCATGCCTGTCCTTACAAGTAGAAAGAAGTTGAACTGGAATCAATGCCTTTTCTTGGACCCATCGGAGAACTGAGGTCATAGGGCAAACTGCCACTCCAGAATCTGCGGAGACAGGAGCATACAGAGAATTGCTGCTGATGTCAGTTTATGAGGACCTGAAACTGCAGGAGCTATAAACTGGTAGAAACACCTGAAAGGTAATTTTGCAAAATTGTTAGAGGCTGAGGGTGAGAACTTGGTGTGAAAACAAAAACTTCCTGGGGGTCGTCATCCCAGGGAGGACCCATATCTTCATGAATTTCATATCCAGGAATACTTCCAGGTTCTCATGGTGAAGAACAAAAAAATAATAATAATAAATAGAAACCCCCTCGTGTTCCTGGAAGGTGGAGGAGAAAATAACCCATATTTGAAATATGCCCAGGCCATTTTCCATAATTAAGAGCTGCTGTACAAGGAAAAAGACTTTACAAGAGCCCATCCCACCTGGGAGAAAGGCAATAACCCAAATCCGGACTCTTCTAGCCTTCCTGTCTCTGCTCAGGTGAGGCGGAGAGGAGAGGTTCTGAAGGAGCAGCCCAGGGTCGCTGGCCCATGAAAAGACTGAGGTTGAATCACAGGATTCTAGACTGACACTCTTCCCCTCCTCCACGCCGCACACCACGTCAGTAGAGCCGCAATGGATTATAGGTAGAGGAGCAGCAGGACATCGCCTCTCTTTCCACGTGTTTATGCTTCTGTTTCCATTTTGCTCATCAGTTTATTTCATTCATTAGAGTCCACATATAAGTGAGATCATATGGTATTTGTCTTTCTCTGACCGACTTATTTCACTTAGCGTAATAACCTTCAGGCAGAGAGGAGGAGAAGCGGGGGACTGGGTAAAAGAAAGTGAAGGGATTAGTCAAAGAACACATGCAGAAGCCATAGACACAGACGACAGTGTGGTGACAGCAGGGGACAGGGGGTTTGGGGCTGGGAGGGAGTGGGCAAATGCAGGGCAGGGGAATGGGGACATCTGCAATAGTGTCACAAATAAAAATTAAAATTAGAAAGAGACCACCTCTTTTTAAAAAAGAGTGTCTTGAGAAGCGCAAAGAAAACAGGGGAAATAAAAATAATGCCGCAAAAGCAATTTGAAGTCTAAGAAACCTATAGTGACAACAAAAATTAAATAATCCAAAAGTTCAACTTCTGGATTAACACAAAACCTCACATGAAAGGACGGTTTACTTCAGTTCCTGTTACCTGGTGAATCATGTCCAGCTTTTAGTAAAAAAAGTATGAAGCATGCTAAAAGGCAAATAAGGCATAATATAAAGAGACAAAGGAAGAAGAAGATCCAGAATTAGACAGATCATAAAAAGTGTAACAGGCTATAAAGACCAAGATTGTGAATTGCCTCCACTGTGGGTCACAGTGGGTCCTTCAACCCACTAGATGGGTCACTGTGGGTCCCATCTGGTGAGTCCTTCTATTGGTCCCATCTAGCGGGTCCAATAATAAGAAGTAGAAGATCAAACTAAAAGTTCCAGGTGAGCAAAAAAGTGGAAAGATTTGACTACAAGGGGAGCGACAGGCAGCAGGAACTGCGGAGGTACCTGAATTAAATAGTTCTGATAGAAAGGCAGCACAGAGAGGGATAGGTGAGCTAATTAGGCTTTCACTGGATTACAAACATATTGAGAACTAAATTGATGACAAGCACCTACAAGTGACTGAAGTTCCTTTGCAGTGTGGAGATGATTGATCTTCATAATAACCCGAGCACCAGGAGGGGAGAGAGTATGGAGAGAATGCCCAAGAAGCGAGCACAGCACTGGGTCTACCCAGGAGTTCTCAAGTACAAATCCAAGAACCATCTCTCTGCTCAGCCTGCCATGCTTATTCACTGTCATTTTTTTATTGAAAACCCATTATATGCCTGAAAAAATTCTAGGCACCTTGAGAATTCCCATAGCATGAAAAAGATCGCCCAATCTTTGCCCGCTATGAGGTCACATACTGATGAAAACATTTCGTTTTGATTTGGAGCCAGTTGCTAAAGTTGTATGTTTGAACACATGGATGTCTTTTTTTTTACAAAAAAAAAGCACGAAAGCAGAGGCAGAGCAACACTTTTAGAAGCACACTATCTAGCTTTCCAGAAACATCTGGAATTTGAGTTTCTGTTTTCATTATTCTGGAAAGCAATAAGCCTCCTCCTGACATTCACCTCCAGTTGACCTTATTGTAACATTGTTTAAAAAGAGACCCACATTTGTCTATAGAAGTGACATGTAAGGCATTGCCTGAATCACCTCATGATCCACATTGTCCAGAAACACTCTGCCTGGGGAGAAAGGAATGACTGGTAAGATGTAATTATGTTAATTAGATGACATTTGGTCCATGCCAAAGGTTCCTTGATGTTCGGTTCTGCCCAAAGCATTCATGGAGACATTTGGTCCATAGTTAATAGAAATCTTGCTTTTCTGCAAAATCCAAACCCTGACCATGTACCTAACCCCACGTGCATTACTGGCTAGGCTGCCGAGGCAAGCGGGGTTATTATTGGCAAGAACCACAACACAGTTTTTAAACCAATAAAACATGATAATGTTTTTATGCATCAATCCTGCAAACCCAAAGCATAAACAAATGTGATGGGCTGCTTGAATCCAGGGATGTTTTCTAAGCATGAATATTTTTGATAGCACAATCCCAGGTGTTTCCAATATCTTGAAAACCACTGCTTCATAATTTTGTTCATTTTTTTAAAGATGGAGAGTAAATCTAATACTTATTACCCTGTCTTGACCAGAAATTGAGACAGAGAATTCAAACTCCAAATTCCTCTTAACATCCTTTCCAAGTAGGGAAATCTTCTCCCAATTGTCCTCCTTTGGAAAAAAATAATCTTTTAAGGGTTGATTCTCAAGTTCATGCCCATTCTTGTCTGGACACCTTCTGCCACACTTCCTTGACTCTAACCTATAAGACACTGCTTGGCCTCAGTGATGGGACTATTCTGGAAGAAGACAATCCTTACATCAATACAACTACAAGACATGGCCAAACCATGTCAATAAGAACCCAGGGAGCATGCGTACAAGTGCATTCCAATGGTGTTAAGCCAATGCATATATTGGGGCAAATTCATCATCCTATGTCCATTCTACCAGGTAGGAGTTATTTTGTGACCGGGGAGTGAGCTAATAGTGTGTTGGGTTAAATAATCAAAATATGAACTCAATCAGGGCCTACCTTTGTTGAGGCGAGACTATCAGAATTTTCCTTGCATGCTATAGAGAGGAAAAATCCAAAGGCTCAGGAACTAGGAATACATTAGAATAATACATAAGTGGGCCTGGAGAACAGACCATGGTTTAAGAAACGCATTTATGAGAGAGGCATTAGTATCTTTGAAGCACACTCGGGAAGCTGTCCTCTGAAGACTAGAAATGGCAGAGGAGGGTGCCACCGTGCATTGGGTGTATTGATTTCAGTGGGACTAATAACGTCTCAGATTGGTCACGGGCACTTACCAAAGCAAAGGAGGTGAAATTAGCGTTATGAGCTACAAGAACAAAATTTAAATCAAAGTGTTTTAATCCACTCGGGTTTAGTAGACTAAGAGTTGCCAACACCCAAGGGACTGCCACCAGGAAACAGTCACATCCCTGATATATATGTGAAGCTCAGAACAGCTCAGAACAGCCAGGAGGTGTGCTGAGCTCCTCACAAAGTCGAGCTAACAGTCAGAGAAGGAGTCGGTGGTTGGAGTTTGATCCCATTTACTGGGAGAAATTACGGTGCTGCTACTTAATGAAGACAAAGAAGACGATGTTTAGAACCCAAAGAATTCAACTGCTTTCCTCTTATTTCTCCCTTATCCAGTAGTCTGTTCAATTTTTAAAAACCCTCAGAAATCCCATTGAAAGAAGACAACCAAGCCCTCAGAAATGAGTGAACTACCCACTGGCCAGGGGAGCTGGCAGAAAACAAGGGGAACATAGAATGGGTGGGGGAAGTTGGCAACAATAATTGTCATCTTAGGCCTTGTGTCCAGGCAGAAGGGCATAAATGTTATCAACTATGTTTCATTACTTGATTTTATTTCCTTTCTCCTCTCGTTTCCCTTTATGATTCCTGATTGGAACAATGCTATCAGCAATTAACATTTAGGTTTCAGCTAGAATTAAGATTTGACTAATATATCCCTTTATTTTTATGGAAGATAGTAGAGCCTTTTGCTTTTCCTGTGCTGGAGATAAGAATTCTTCATTTAGATGAAGAACAAGGGCAGAGGTTGATGAGATAAGCATAGATATATGATAGATAGATAGATAGATAGATGAGCAAATGAATGAATAGATAGATAGACAGATAGATAGATAAACTTTTGCCTATCTGTATCTACATCTATATGCCATTTTCTTGTTCACATTCATTCTTTAACCACTTTCACTTTATTTTCCCACCCTGCAGACTCAACCACATGCACTACATGAGTAGATTTTGCAGCATCAGACTTCCAGTTGACTTTGACCAACTGGACACTCTAGCAGGAGGTTGAATGGAGATAGAGAGTCAAGTTAGAGTTCATTTCCTATAGGACTTGACAAGCTGACTGTATCCTTTGACACAGGTCATTACTCTTAGCGTGGCTGATTTTGCATGATGACTTTTTTTCCGGTCCCCAGTAACTACACCTGACACTTCCTTGTCCCTGCAGAAATGGTAAAAGCTTAGCTGTCTCTAAGCTTTGTGCTACTGCATTATCCTTTACTGGTTCCCCTAAAGCCACCTTTGTAAATATCTCTTGTGAATTCCCTTTTAATTACCCTGTTTTTGAGTATGGTATCTGTTTCCTGCTGGAATCTAACTGATACAACTTCTTTTCCTCCTAATGAGTCCTCCTTTTCTCGAGAAGCTAAATACCAAAAGGAAAGAACGAATTGAGTCCTAATGTGGATAGAGGATTGAAATATTCAGCAGGACTAACATTTGCCTAGACTTTTTAATAACTGAGAGTAGAAATCTACGGAATCAGTATAAGAGGTCATTAATGAAGTTATTAAATTAAATGTAATTAATTAAAGACATAAATGAAAGTCAGCAAAAATGAGTTAAATATTTAATTATGTGGAAAAAGAATTAAAGCCATTTCCTATTTGTTGCCTCTCAACAAGTACCTGATTATACTGGATATCTCAGTCACTACGTAAAGTCATTTTTAAAGAGGTACGATCTTAATGTAAAGAAAAAGGAATTCCAAAAGTCTTGGCATCTTTCAAAGAAAATAAAAAAATATCCAACATAAAGCACAGTGACATTTTTCAAAAATGTTCTTGCTCTTCCCACAATTTCTGAACCGTTTGCCAAGCAAGTCACAACTGCTTTGCGTCCTTTCTGTGTGGCAAAATCCCCCCAAATTCTTTCCAGTTCTTTACCCACAACTTCCCTGTTCTTTGTCCTTCTTCCCAATCTTTCAATACATATACGAAAATTAAACATTTCTGGATTTTTAAAGATTTGTTTTCTCTGCTTTATTAATTTCCCACATGCCTTCCAAGAAAAAGAATGCTCTCACTTGAGAGGGACGGGGGTGGGAGAGGGAGGGGAGAAAGACAGAGAGAGGGCTTTGGATCTGATCCAGCAAGCAAACAAGAATAAGCACTACTGTGTTCCTTCTTTTTTTGTCCATTCTCTCTTTTCCATATTGCCAAAACAAAACAAAAACCACAAGAAGCAAAGAAAAACAAAACAAAACTTAGAAACTGTTTGGCGACACAAAACTTACCCAAAGAGTAAGGGAGACTGAAACGGAAATGATTGCTTTTCAGTTTTATGGCAGGTGCTTGAAGGACAGCATAGGAAGTGTCCCTGTTTATAGTCCATCTTCCCTTCTCAAGAGGTTTAGCATAGCCCCCAAGGAGTTGGTCTGAGCCCAGTGAATCTCAGCGATGGTGCTTAAACCCAGGAAGAACAGGCATGATTTGGATCATTTTGGTGTCTTTGAAACTGAAGATTTGGATCGTAAAGGTTGGAATTTGAAAAATCCTTCCATAGACAAGTTGATTATAAAAGGTTTGTACTGTTTCCGGTTTCATATTAGTTGCTATGACAGTTGTCTGATTGAATAATGAATGGATTTTCTAACACACTTGACTTTGATCCAGTCAGTGCATACAGCTGTGGATAAAAAGGCCCGTGAACTCCATGCATACAGCCCTGTGTTTTACGTGGCAGATCCTGCCACAGGGCCTTCTGCTATTTTGACCTCCTAGACTGCCATGTTGGGGTTAATGGACATGCCCGTCACTTGTAGATTACCCTCTATGCACTGTATAAAGCGTCTTATGTGTACAGCTGCTTTCTTGGGTGTGACTCTATTAGATGAATTTTAAAACTCTTTTAGAGGTTTTTGTGCATTTTGTTCCACTGGAAAACAAAATAACTAATTGTGGCTTACTCAGAGTAGTCCCTGAGGAATATTATTTCCCTTTTGTAGGATTCCTGTTTTTCAGGTGCTAGGCTGGTCCATCAACCACTGTTCTCCCAGCAGCCCTTGCACCAGTATGTTGTTAGAAGGCATGTTTCAAAGTACTTGCAGTTTCAAAGAGGCAATAAGGTTTTCTTTTTGGCCTCGTTATCTCCGGCCTCGTTATCTCCATAACCTCACGCCTGACTTCTTGCATTTAGAGGCTATGATGGTCCCTAGTCAATAATGTAGCAAATTGTGAGCTAAATTCAGCATTTCCTTTTCTCATACAGGTCATCTCTGCAATCTGCAGCAAGGACTCCGAGGGAGTCTTTCCAATACCATTAGGAAGAATAGGACATGCAAAAATTAGACCACAATGGAAAGAGCCTCGTGGTGAATATCTTCCCACTAAACTTCAAAAAGATAAAGGTACTTTCATTAAAACAGCCTTGAAACTACCTCAGCTCCTTTGTATCAGTCCATAGAGATGGTTTAGTGAGCTCTCCTGTGGAAGGGTATACAATAGTACCCAAGTACTTGGAATGTTCCCAGAGCTAAATCTGGTTTCCAACTTACAGAATGGCTACCAGTCTGATGGTAGTCATTTTATCTACAATAGTAGATAAAATAATCTATGGATCTTGGATTCTTTTCTTCTCCTTAGAATTGATTTATCTTTACCTTAGTGTAATAGTTAGGGCATATTTTAGGGCATATTTTGCTATCTTAGGGCATATTTTAGCAAACTACCCTAAAAATTAAGGGCAAGACTATCTATCACCATGCAGAGTTCTGCAGATGAACAGTTGGGTTGGGCTCAGCTCGGTAATTCTGCTGATTTAAGTCAGTGTGTTTGCATTTGAGTGTCACCTTCTGGTTAGGCTGGAGGCTGGCCAATTGTTGGCTGGGGCATGTGCTATCTGTTCCACATGGTCTCTTGATCTCCAGAAGGCTGGTCTTCGGATATTCACATGGTGGCAGAGTTCAAGAGCAGCAAGGTCATGTTTGGCAAGTCTCACCTTGCAACACATTTTCCACTGCCCCATTGGTCAAAACAAGTCACATGAGTCATTGTGGAAGGGTACTGTCAAAGGTCATGTTATAAGGATTAGTGAAAAAATTGGGGCCATTGTGTAATTTGCCACACTTTTTTTTCCTTCTGTCTCCTATAACTTATTCTAGATAATACATTGCCCTTACATGACATTTTTCTCAATGTTACAATATAAAAAGTCAATGATCCAACCAAAATACCTCTGTTTTACGACATGTTTCCCTATGACTCTTGAACTCTCTCTAAAGAAGTAAATCAGAGCCAACAGCTTCTCACAAGATCCCAGATGTTTAAGCGACTCTACTAGAGTTGATGCTAATCACGCCAAAAAGAAAACATTTTCTCAAATAAATATTTTGATGCCGACATTTGCCAACAGATCAAAGATAAAAACCCATCAGGCTGATGGTACCTCTGTCTTTCCCTGTTCTCCTTCCTCCTCAAGTAAACTTCTTATCACCCACTGAAGTTACTTGCTATTTGGATCAAAGCAAACCCAGAGGAATTTGGCCTGAAGTGAATGAATCTGGGAAATCATCTGCCCCCCCCAATCTCCAACTGGGGAGTTGCCAAGAAAAAAATTGCCTTTTCAAATGTATTGTTGTAGAGTTTGGAGCCATGTCCAGTGGTAGTAATACAACACCCACCCCCACCACCCCGTCCTATCCCAAATCCCAAAGAAGACAGCAGAAAAAGCTATCCTCCTAGTTACCTTACATAACCCCAAATTACTACTCATACACATAAAAAAAAAGGTCATTTTAAAATACTACTTCAATGTCTTGAATTAAATCTAATGGATTCACTTGGTATAATTTTGTGTCTTCTGAGAGCCACCTAGGACCTTCCTGCACTGAAAAGGAATTATTCCTTCACAGGAAACGTTCGCTGTGTAAGACAGTGGGGGATTGTAAGCCCAAGAGAGGAGAGTTGTAATTAATGTTTTTAAAGGATCTTTCTGGCTGCTGTGTTGAGAATTATAGGAAATGCGAGAGTGGAAACTAGAAGAGTGGGAAAACTATTGTAGGAATCAAGGCAAGGAGTGATGGTAGCTTAGCCAAGGAAAGAGCAGTGGAGGTGGGGAACAGTGGGTATAATTTGCAGATAGACTCAGACCACAGACAAATTAATATAGTGACTCAGAGGAGGAGCCAGATATAATAAATATAAAAACTTATTTACATATAAACATGTATACAAATATATAATGATTTACATAAATAGATAGATAAATCATCATTATATAGATGGTAATAAAGATATATTAGTGGATAAAATACTGTAGAGAGGGACTTTAGATGCAGCAAATTAATTAATTCTAGACCTAGGAAAATATCAAAATCTGGTCATTTATTTCTTTCTTAAATTGTCTCTTATTAAAATTTTTAAAAATTATTATTTTTCTTCTCCCTATTTTGGGTCATTTTTTTCTCTTCTTTAAGGCATCTGCTTTATTAGCGTGTTTATTACCCTCTGCCCCACACATAACACACATGCACTCATACATGCACTCACACACTAAACATGCCCTAGAGATAGTCTCGTGTATTTTCGCTCTGTTCCTTTTTAAATTATTTTGAAAATCTCCTCCACATGTGTAGCCGCCTTAGAAGTGGATGTGATAGGCTTCTTGGGACACAGCTCCAAACTAGACATGTCCAAAGGGTTCCAATTCCTTGCTGGTGGTCCAGTTCTGCAGCCTACACCCGCACCTGCAGCGTGTGGCTTGAGTCCCACTTGGCCGTGGGTAATATGACTCCTCCCCCGATGAGCCTCACATCTCGCCGCAAACTTGAGCATCTAGGTATTATTATTTCCAGGCAACTAATGCTGGCTGTTTTCACATGATGTTAGAAGACCACACTTCAACTGATCCCTACCCAGAGAGAGTGTCTCCACCTCCAGGTGGAGACCCTAGGGTGAGACCCTAGTCCTGAGCTACATGGTTGGCATCCATCTAGCACAGCCTCCCTTTGACTTTGAACCATTGTCCCTGTCCCTGGACTACCATTATGGATCCTCATCTGTTTCTATTCTGGTTTTGTTTGTTTGTTGCCAGGACCTTTTCTCATATGCGAAGATTCCACTTTCTTGTTTTGGAACATTGCTTTTTTTAAAACCATGAAGGAGGTTTCAGTATATGTTCAGCTAGCCATTTCATCACTTAAATTTTATTTTATGGGATGTAATTTCCATACAATAAACTGCATCCCTTAAATTGTACAATCAGATAGGTTTTGATTAACCTATGTCTGTGCCTGTGAACTCACTGCCACAGTCAAAATATGTATTGACCACACATACGAGGTTCCTCAAAGTGCTTCGCAGCCAGTTCTTCCTTTTTCAACCCCTCCCCAGGCAACCACTGATCTGGTTTTTGTTTTAGTTAAAATTCTCTAAAATTTTATATGAATAAAAGCATGCACTGTGTGCTCTTTTGTGTTTTGTTATTGTACTTTCGCTTCCTTTTCCCTGCTACATAGTGTTCACGTTTTGTTTACCCATTGATGGACATTGAAGTCATTTCAGTTTGCAGTCTCTTATGAATGGAGCTGTCATGAACACTCACATACACATATACACATCTCCATGTGAACATACACCATTACTGTTTTTGAGTAAATAATTAAGAGGGAAATGGCTGGTTTGTATGGTAGGTGTATGTTTAATTCTTATGGACATTTATGCTAAATTGTCTTCTAAAATGCTTATATGATTTTATATTCCCACCAGCAACATATGAAAGTTCCAGCTGATCAGCACTCTCATCTCAGTACTGTCTGTCTTTTTTATTTTACCTACTCTAATAAGTGTGTAAGTGGTATCTCATTATGCTTTTAATTTGCATTTTTATGACTAGTGAGGCTGAGAAACATTGTTCTTTTTTACCAATTGATTTATGTAATCTAGATCTTTTGTGTTTCCAAGTAAATGATAGTAATGACTTATCAATTTTAAAATTCCTGCTGGGGTTTTTGTATTGGACTTTTCTAAATTTGAGGAAAATTGTCATTTAAAAAAAAATTATTTTATTGTGCAATTACAGTTCTCTGCATTTTCCCCCTACCGCTCTCCCTGACTCCAACCAAACCCACCTCCCTCCCTTGCTTCCACCCTCCCCCTTGGTTTTGTCCATGTGTCCTTTATAGTAGTTCCTGAAAACCCTTCCCCCCATTATCCCCTCCCACCTCATATTAAATGCATGGATATGTGCACAATACCATAAGACAAATACAGTGTAGTTAAGCATAGATGTCTCTACTAATTAGCAAGAACAGCAGGATAAACAATGAAAAGGAGGATGAATGAGTTTCTGTCATTATTCCCAGGAAGAGCATTTCATTCATTTTAAGGAAAGAATTTCATAAAGGCTGTTTAACTACTTTAGAAGCAAAACATACACATACTGGAAGCACTAGAGACTTTTTAAAATGAATTTACTGCCAAAAAACAAACAGATCTACGCTGCAAAAGTACTGGAAGTTAAGATGAATTTGTTCAAGTGTAATTAATCTTTCTGGTTATTTCCTTGCATAACAATGAGCTCATTTCTCTGTCAAAGCTTTCGTTGAAAGTAGGACTGAGTTAACACGTTGGGACTCCTTAGTACAGTTTTCCCAAACTATTTACTAGTATTAGAAGAGATGGTGTTTATACATTTCTCTGTCGCATTATTTTTCACATTTTCACGCAGTAAAAGAAGTGAACTGCTGACACACTGCAGCATGGATGGATATCAAAATCATCAAGTTCTGGGAAAGAGTTCAATCAAAAAGGACTTTATCCTACATGATTTGATTTGTGGAAAATTCTAGAAAAGACAAGACTCTAATGGTAGAAAGTAAGTGTGTGATTACTTTCAGGAAGACTGGGGGGGGTGGAGAAAATGGACTGAAAAGTTTGGTAATAGATGTATTTTATATCATGATAATGGCGGGGATTAGACAGCTGCATACATTTGTTGGAAACCATCAACTTATATATTTGTGATTGGTGAATTAAATTCCCAGGAAAGTGAAAAAATGTCAGAAGCCAAAAAAAAATCAATTTCAAATTGTTTCAAAATAAATATCCTCTAAATCTGGCCATAAAATTCTTATTAAAATAAAGATAAAATAGTTGAAAAAACTCTTTGCACAACCAAAGGTTAAGACGAAAGTACTGTATATGCTCTATACTTGATTGAGATTGCTGCGGTGTTGGAATCTCAAAAGAATGTAAAGTATTTTATTTATTGGATAAAAAATAAGAAATCTAACCCTTGAGAAATGAAGATTATGTCTATATGTGAAACTGGCCTCTTTTAAGGTTTTGACTAAATGGATGAGTACATTTTGCATATCAATCAATCAATCAAATTTGCATGGATTTAAAAATGATTTCAGCAGCCCATTCTTTATTATAGACACAGTGTACTCACCATTTAATTGTAGCTCCCCAGGCTTCATACACATGTAGGCAGATGACTCAAGTTGTTCAATTTATAAAAGCTGGTTCATGAGCCACTCATTCATACCTCCATTAAAAAAATTTATCTACTTCATTTTCCTGACTGTGTGAAAGACTGTTAAATTTCTTCTTATGGAAAATTCTGAAATGCTATAAATTTCACAACGATGCAATCATTTTTGCCCCCTTCATTATGTTAGCTTATAATTCCACAGACACGGCTTATTTGAAGTAAAATAGGTTATTATAATAAGCATGAATTATTCAGGTGTGGCCATATGTTCAAACATTTCCGGAAAGAAAATTTATTTTTCAGTTTGAATTATGCTACCAAGCAAACCAATGATGTAGCAAAGGCAATTATTTAACAAAAATCCCAGTTTGGTTGTCATCATTTTTTTTAACCTCCAAGTGTTCAGTCATCTCAAAGAGTTATTTTCGAAACATGAATCAAAGATGTGTGATTAAGTTTACCCACTGAGCTAGTCTGATTAGTTACTAGGCCAGATATAAGCTGCAATTAGGTAAAACAATAATTTTAGACTGTCCATCAGTGCCAAATGTGGAATGACAGAAAAAGTCCCTACTTTTAATTTCCTGCTTAAATAGCAAAGAAAGCATTAAAATTAAATAAGTATAATTTAAAAAGCCTACTAGAAACATAAAACAATGAGCTCAAATGTTATACAACCAAGATAAAATTGCAAAATGAACAACAGGAAATATAAATATGATATAAAAATAAAAATTAGAATTGCAAAGAATGATGAAGTAAGATAGAAATGTTAAGTAATATAAGGTATTCATATACAGGGTAAAAAGCAAGGAAATTGCATTATCAGTAAAATTTAGCCAGAAAAAGAATTAAATAGTATCTAAAAATAAGTGACTTATAAAATCTATGACTACAGAACACGGCAAAAATAAACTACAATATTTTATTTTTGTGAAGAGGTAATTTAAAGGACTTTCCAAAGCAGAATAAGCAAAGGCAGAAGATTCGAGTGGATCCAACCTATTCCCATGGCCTGACATGGAAGCAAGCAAGAGGAAAGTTTTTTGTTTAATTTCAAAAGTGTCATCAGGATTTCTCACAAATGATTCCTGAGAATGAAAATCCCCTACAGATAACTCCATCATAGAGACAAGCCCCAATCCTCTTGTTCACAATTTTGAACTTGTAGATGCATTTTTATCTAAAGACAAGACAATTTCCAAATTGCATCACGCAAGAGGCACACCCAGGGAGACGGTTTGTGCTATATTTCTCATCAAATAGGTAGACCACCCTTTTGCCTGCTTCAAAATAAATGCACACCAGAAGCAATTTTTATATAACCCTAAACCATCCACACTGCAGATACACAACGCACTGTACCCTAAAGTCATGCTTAGCTCAAATCTTTTAGACTCATTGCTCTTCGAAACAAAGTCACAACCCTATTCCTTATCAAGATTAATACAATTTCCAAGTACGCATTTTTAAAACAATAGAAAACAAATGGTTATAGCTGTTCTCATTTTCAGGCATCATACTGTATGTTTTCCTCAACAGCTAGAGATGATTTTATAATATAGTTCTAATTGTAATTGATTGCTAAATATTATAACATAATAACATAACAGGCACACAATGAAATCAATTACGGTGATTGACTTTACTGCCCAGATTTAGTAATTTCCTGTTATCTTGATGAGCCTGTTATTTCCAACTGAGTGGAAATAACAGTGTATTTTTTTAAGAAGACATTTAAAAAAATAGAAGACATTTAAAGAAAAGAGATCTCTTTTCTTTATAAAAATAAAGAAGTATCTCCTTTTCCTTATTTCCAACAGGACAAGATATGTTCTACTTCTGCAGTATTTTGTTCTCTCTTACACTCACGAGAAAGCAAAATCTCTCTAAAATAAGTGAGTCGTCTAGGCAAACAGGTTTGTGTGCATTCGGTTAAAAATTGGTTAAGCTGCAGAACTGACTTGGGGACAATGTGGAGCCAGCCAGTTTTGATTTATTGGGAATGGTTGACGTTAGTAACCGGCCATTGGTTTAACTCAAATAAACACAAGGGATTTGTTACTGGATAGAAGTGAACCTGTTTGGGACTTTGTATTTGTTCTTGTTTGTAAATGATTTCCTTTGCCAGCATTTCTTTTCATAAATTGTTAACTAGAACATTTGGTAACTGTCTTCTTGTATTGACTGTTCAATGTTCATCAGTTTTACTGAGAATGATGTCTCCAAAATCTTACGACAAATTGAGACTAATTTTAGAGATGTAATGAAGATGTTCAGTATTTTTGTTCTCTGATATTTCATCAGTGCTAGCTCAAAGCCCATTAAAGAACAAATATTTTAAAAACAAACAAACTTTTATTAGCATATTTTTTATATCTAACACAGGGAGGCCTCCAGGAAATGTACAGCTACGTCTTTTTTCCTTTCCAGCTGCTGGTTTGTTTTGGTTCCGGGTCACATTTTCTATACCAGTTTATCCGCAATTATCACTGAGTTAGAAAGGAGGGAAGGAAGGGAGGTTTCTAAATTGCCATACTCATGCCATTTTATGATGAATTCTGCTGCTGCTCAGGTAAACAACTGTTTTCTTAAATATTTGTCACAGAATGGAAAATCAGCGAGTTTTCTTAACGATGACAGTACCTCGGTTTCCAGGTAAGGCATATGACTCTGACCGAATGGCTAGAAAATGATGAGGCCGATTAAAAATAAAAATTGTGCTATCAATATATTATCTGAGCCCCTTCTTCATAACTTTGCCTCTATGGAGAGAGAGAAAGGATGATAAATAGGCCCATTTAGAGCAAATTGCAAGGCCTTTGTTTGGGATCGTGGGTCTTCTCTTTCCAGGTATTTTGCTCCTTCGTGTACCCATAAGACACTAATGGAAAAATTCAAGTACTATCTTCAGATCAAATCTGTGTTTTCAGTGAATCTGTTTTCTGGGGGCTTTCTGGTCATCTAGAAAGAAATAGAGTCATGACATTTTAGTGCCGGAACACCCTTTTAAAGTGACGTAGACCAGATCTCCGGTTTTTACAGAGTTTACGGTGAGATCCAGAGCTCACTGAATACTTGCCCAGGGGAGCTAGTTAATCAATGAGTCACGGACCACAAGTGTCCCTCTTCAACTCAGGGCCTCTCCACTCTCCTCTGACCCTGGCTCCATACAGTTATGTCCACTGGTCCCCTTCTCCCCAGCAAGGTCTGTAACAAGGTGGGATGCTGCGACTTGGAATCCCCTGGAAAAGAAGATCCCAATTCCCGACACTACCGTACAGAGCAGCCCCGATGCACCAAGCAAGCAACTTTTAAGGGTTGGAGCGACTTCCCTGCAGAGGCCTGTGTCTGAGAAACAATGGCTCTTGATCAATCTTGTTGACAGCAGACAGGACTTTTCCAGCTACGAGGGGAATTGTTGGTAGGGGGAGAAAATGAAATCATGGGGGAGGAAGAGCTGATTCTGATGACAGACAGCCCCAAAACAACATTCAGAATAATTTCCTCCTAAACAAAAGGAACACGTTCCACAGAAGCAGGTGAAAATGTGATTTTCCGAGCAGTTGATAAGGGTCCTGTCTCTGACTTGTGTTTATTCTGAAAGAGCCGGGGCATCTGTTGCTTATTTTGCAGGCAGTATGTGGGGTCAGTAAGGAGATTCAGGGCTGGTAGTGGTAGGCACAGTCTCTTCCCCAGTTGAAGACCATTATGGTGTTTTGAAAAGGGCAGGAAAATCAATCCTGACTAGGAGGGGTGGCCGTGAGATGACATCAGTGCAAATGCAGCACCTTGGTCAGGAATGGTATGAGTGAGCGCCAGTAACGTGTGCAAGAAATGAGGGAGCTCTGTCTGGCTTAGGAACTTTCTTGTCTTTTCGCAAATGACCAAGCAGTGCCTGAAATTTACCTCAAGGTTGTATCCATCCTTGATCCAATTTAAGAGAAATGTCTTCTCAGTTCCATTGTCTCTTCAGCCTGATCTCTTGTTCTCCCAAACATATTCTGTTCCAGGGACACTTCTCCTTAGCCACCTTTACATGCAATGTGCCTTTGCAGGTGAAATATCTCTCTCTAGAGAAATAGTGTCTCTCTTCTTCCCTAGTTCATGCTCCTGACCTCATCAAAAAAAGCTTCGCAGGGTGTCTCTGCCAGTGGGACTTCTCCTCATTAAATCTTTCCTATCCCAAGTAGGTACTTGGTATGATGCCTCTTGATATGCTTGTACTTGGATTATATGGCATTGTTTTTGATCTGTAAGTATTTTGTTTGACAAAATGCTTGAATTATTGCTATGGAGTTCCAAAAACTCATGGAAATTTTTTCTTATTTGCTCTCCACTTTTACTGAAGAATGTAGTGCATTGCCTGGCGGGCAATGGACAGCCACTGCTGGGGGGTTTTTTTTGTTTTTTTTTTTTACCATTTCCAAAGGAATCCAGTCCAATTCTCTACCATTACTCCTTTTTTCACCAGTTAGTTCACCACGAGCTGTGCCAATGAACTGTATTAAGAAAGAGGACAAACTAAGAAACAAAACATCCAATATGCTTGATTGGATTAATTTTTCCAAAGTAAATCATAATTTTTATAGATATGTTGACCCTAAGAGAGGATTAAATACCACCTGCTTCCACTTAATTTAGAGAGGTAACCGGTCCTATACTATTTTACCCTACAGTGTGCTATACTATATTGTACTCTACCATACTGCACTACATTATGCTACATTATTCTATACTGTACTACATTATACTATATTGTACTACACCATTCAATATTCTACCATACTATTCTATAATACTCCATGCTATTTTATACTATATTACACTGTTCTACATTATTTTACACTATACTCTGCCATTTTATACTACACTATGCTGTGTGATACGATGCTTACTATAACATACTACATACCCTATATTGTACTATACTGTACTGCACACGAGAAAACATGACCCGAGACGGCCTTAGAGCATTTGTCTGGTGTCCTCTGAACTGACCTTCAACCTCCCCAGGCTGAAGACCTGGAAGACAGAAATGGAGACGGAACTCTCCTTCTGCCCTAGGCCTTTGGCAAGGGATACCCTGACTTTCATTCTCAATAAAACTCTAGTTTTTAGAAAGCATCCCCAAATTTGTAACCTGTAGGTAATAGGCAGGAAAAGTCCATTTAGGAACTGTTTTAAATGATGTGCTGTTCTTCTGGTCCCACTAATACGACAGAATCCCTGTTGTTAAAGTCTTTGTATAGCTGTTCTTCCAGGGCTTTTGCTTTTTTAGCCTGGTTACGGCCAACCAGCATTTTGACTAATGCTTACATGGACGCTTCTGGATTCAGACAGTTAATTCTACAACAATACTACACCGCAGGACTCTTTATTTGAAATCTGTGTGACAGTGTTAGGAAAAATCATTCACACCATGGGTAAACATAAAAATCTACTAAAAACTAAAGTTCACTATAGTCGCCATTCCTGCTTTACAGTCAATCATTCATTATTCACCACTTCATTTAAGAAATTTGTTTGAAGGACTCAAAATGGCTCAAAATATGTGGAGGAGGACAAGGACAAACAAGCTATGATCGCCAACTCAGGGAGCTTAGAACCTTTTTGAAAGACAAATAAACATATCATGTGTTCCAGTTTCCCTGGGGACTCATCTCCTTGTGGTAGAACTCACACCACGGAGATTAAGTCAGTGTCTTACCTCTTCACTACAGGTGAGTGCCATGGACCACGGAGGGGGTAGGTTGGGAAGTGAGATGGAAAGTACAGAACATTCCAAATTACCCGCAAAGGGCCAGTGGGATGGGCCCTGATGGAAACCACCCCGCCGTCATCTTGTCAGGTCCAACTCACTTGTTCTCCTCCAGCTGAGAGTGCCAGGGGAAGCAGGGACCATAGTTCATGAAAAGGAATTGTACTTTTAGAGTATGCAGTCGCCCCCAGCTGAGAAAAGGCTCGCACTAAGAGTCAGTACCCAGGACAGAGAACTCCATCTGAAGACAAGATCGTGCTTTCTGTCTCAGGCTTACTTCACCCTTTTTGCTCTTTGAGTGGAATGGAGGACTGACATTCCACACTATTTATTTATTTTTTAATTAGTTGAATTCTCAAATACAACATGGTGTGACCCCACTATCTTTTTGTCACCGTGTTTACTCATTTTGATCCTCTGGCTGTGTCCGTAGGTCTCTCTCTGTCTCTCCCTCTGCTTTTCTCCCTTTTTCCCTCTTCCCCCTATACTTTGCATGGGCTTGCCATTTATTCTGGGGTCCGAATATTGAGCTGCACAAATTCTACGCCATCTTTAGAGTCCAGCTTATTTCAGCTCTTGCTACTCCTGTTGTAGCTGTAGCTCTTCACCTTGGCTTTAGTTCTGCAAATATTAACTGAGCATCTTTGTTTTGGGCACTGTGCAAAAACACAAATCAAAATACAAGAACATTTACAGTCCAGAGGCACTATTTTCATGATAATTATTTTTTTTCTTACTTTTTTTTGACCTCTAAAATTTTCATAGTTACATTGCACTGCTTTATTCTGAGTTCAGCTCACCCTCATGCAACAAAGCTGCCACACTCATTCGTGGCACTGAATTTACACTTTCTAATCCAGGTCATGAAATTCCTACCAGACATCTTCCTCCTATTTCATCATAAGGAGCCAACCACACGGCAGCAGAGTCAGCAACCTCCTTACTCTCTTCTTTTCTAGTCATGCCATCATCCTTGATTGCTGGTGCCAAGTTGCCTAGTTTTACTTGGTTTTGCAGCGAGGTTGCCTTGCTCTCTGCCTTGTCTTCTGCCAATTGGAAGTGACTTAATTCCCATGGGCTGGAGTGGAGCAGGACTAGCTTCCCAGCTGGGAATTACTATCCTTGTGGTGTATTTTTAAAACCTCGAATTTCAGAATGCTCAATTGGCCCCCTCTCTGTTTCAAAGCTTTCCCCCTCCAGTAGCTAAAGTATAATACAACTCGTCTTCCAAAGATGCCTGTTCGAATTTAGTTGCAATAGTTCCAGAAAATCTTTGTTTTGAAAAACAATCTGTTGGCTATTTAACATTTTCTTGCCTACGGCATGGAAGTAATTCAAGTATAATTTAAAGTGTTGCCACTTCTAAGAAATCTCTTTCTGGAAAGTCATTTTCCGTGAAAGAGCTAACTGAACATTTGGAACCACACCAGCCAGCCTGAGTGGACTGAGTCTGATTCTGTCTGAAATAGACTCTTTAAAAAATTTTTAAATGAATTTACTGGAATGACATTGGTTAATAAAATTATACAGGTTTTAAGCATACAATTCTATAATGCATACAATTCTATAATGCATCATTTATTTAGAGATTGCATTGTGTGTTCACCACCCAAAGTCAGGTCCCCCACCATGACCATTTATTCCCCTCTTTATCCCATTCTACCTCTCTGGCTCTGGGTAATGGGAGAGAGACAACCTGAGTGACTCTTGCCCAAGCCTCACCAAGGAAATGCCATCATTCTTGACCAATGAACAAAATGAAAACTCTGATTTAAAAAAAAAAAAGCATCAGCTATTCAGAAACCACCACTGAGAGATTCTTCTCAAAGGTACCTACACAGGTCAAACAAATGATTCAAAGGATAAAAGGACATTAAAGGTTACGTGACAAGCCTTTTATCTATTTTCTCACTGCTCTACCTCGACATCTAAAATAGTGCCTGGAACACAGCGTGCCCTCATGAACTATGCGAGAAATGAATGCAAATGCTTTTTTCAGCAAAGCTAAAGGCAATGCATACCCAAAGGAAGCAAAGGTGATCTAGGAAGGACGTTCTGGAACGGAGAGGGGAACTCGGTGATTGCCCTTTGTGTGAAAATCCTGTCTGCGCTGAGGGTGTTGAAGGAGGAAAACGCACAGAAGGTAGAGAAGAAGCTTGTCATTGTGAAGAAAGGCGGAAGTAGCCATGGGGAGGACTTCTCCACAAAGTGGTACAGAATTAACTGTCCCTGGGAAACCCGTTCACATGCTCAAAAGCTTTTAGTTTCACTGTTTGGTGAGGACGAATAATAGGTTTTGTAAAATCAAGAGAGAAATTCAGTCCTCTTGAGATTAAGACAGGCCGATTTTTACCCTTCCATGTGAGGAAGGAGTGGCTATTCTCTCATTCCAAACCCTCATATTTTTGCTTCTCTCTTTTCTTACTCTGGCAGTGCTCAGCCTTGGCGGCCCATCAGAGTCGTCTGTGGCGCTTCAGAAAAAAATGTCCCGATGCTCCCAGACCATTCCCACTTCATTGTGATTTATTTGGGTGGGCTGGGGTCGATGCATTGGAATTTTTCCAGTCTCCCCAGCTGATTCTAAAGTGTGTAGATGGCAGAGAAATTTTGCCCTGCCCCATTTTTTATTATAATTACTTGTGTTAAAATTTTATTTATTTATTTTTAGAAAGAGGGGAAGGGAAGGAGAATGGGAAAGAGAGAAACACCAGTGTGTGGTTGCCTCTCATATGGCCCCCAGTGAGGACCTGGCCCACAACCCAGGCATGTGTCCTCACTGGGAATCGAACTGGCTACTCTTTGTTTCCCAGCCCGTGCTTGCCCTGCCCCATGTTTGACTGAGGTATATGCTCTCCCACAGACAGGATATACTAATTTTTTTATGTGAACATTTTTATGGATCCATGTGTCATCTTCCCCTTTCCCCTATGTTACATTCTGCATTCTTTAGGGGTCTCCAGGAATACACCATAGGATTCTGGACTTTCCTTCATGACCACTCTGACTTTTCCAAAAACATTGAAAAACAGATATTTCAAAAGACCTCTAAAAAGTTACTTGCACACATCAATCCACACAATGTAGATGTCCAATTTTATTCTCTTTTGGTTCAGAAAATGACTATCTCAAGAAAGAAAAAATGTCAACAACAGGAGGTCCTTTAAACAATAAACACCGCTGAGATCACTCAGTTGGAATGTTAGCAAATCTAGAAGAGGAGAAATATCATAGCTTGATCTTCAAACGGCTTTTCTCTATTTCTTTTTTTAAAAAAGAAATTAGCTCTGTAGAGTTAAAAAAAAAAAGAGGTTCTAAAGCCAAAGCAGGATAGAGGCCTAGTTTAATGACTAATAGGCAGAGATGCAGTTCTATAGAAACATTGTTTGCTTTTATACAAATAATTTAACCTATCTATAGCTTGCCTTTTATAGCTACAAAATGAAGAATATGGAATATGTCAGCCCTGATAGTCCATAAAATGTGATGGATAATCAGTACCCTGGTAGCATTCTTTGTTTTCCAAAGCAGATGAAGGGTTAAATAGAAGTTTTCAAAGCCTAAGTGCTTCTAGACCAGCTACTCCTGCTGAAGTAAACCTACCTCCTCGTGCATTCACTTCAGAACTCTGCAGCGGGCTGCGGGGTAACACACACCTTTGGAAGGAAGTTCTCAATCTTAGGCTCCCTGGTCTTCAATTGTCACTCACCGTATCCATTTAATAGGTGCACACTGATGAGATATGAACTAATTCTTCCTTCATGTTCTGGAGCAATGCTGTTCTGATACAGTTATGGCAAATTTGGGGCTCTATCAGCATACAAATTTTTTGACAAAATTATGTTCCAACAATGCTTTATTTAAAGTATAATTAAATTAAAGTCTAAGGTACTAAAGTAGAGGGGAAAAAAAGAAGTTCACAAAATTTCTGGGACTTGACCTGAGATAGAATTATTAGTAGGTATTATTAAGAGAGCGAATCATCCAAAAGTACATAGGAAATTGAACAATATAAAAAATCCCAGTCTGGCAGCAGGATTCTTACCATTTTTAAGATACAGCAAATGCTCTTATGACATGAGATAATTCCACAGCCCAGGACTCAAGAATGGAACTGTTCTTTATCTGTGTTTTAGTTTATAAAAGTAAGCATTAGCCATATGTGCAAGAGGAAAATGTTAATAAGAAAAACCTGAAGAATCAGGTCCTCTGTAAGGAAGTGGGTGGAGATGTGGAGTTGATGGATACCATGTGAGGACTATTTGGTAAACTGAGTGCAGTGCAATGAAGACTGAATCCTTTGCACTAAGATGCTTGGCTAGCAAACAGTAGCTACAGGAGTGTGTCATGATGAGCTCTCATGGTTGTAAATGTGGTTGTGGTAAAAAGCCTTCCCCTACTAGTAAATTCTGTGTTGAATGTGTTTTCCTATAAATGGCCAAAGAAGAAAGGAGATAGAATAAAAAGTTGGCAAGCTGAAATGACTATGTCCCATTTAAAAAACATCATTTATTATTGATCACTCATAAACTCCAGTCTCAAGTTCAACTCTTTATTCAACCTCTTCACTTGGATGTCTAGTAGGCATCTCATGATTGACATGCCCTAAAACTCACCTCCTGATCTCCCCTCCTAACTTTTTATTCCAGCCTCCTCCATTTCCGTTCATGGCAATCGCATCTTTCTGAGTGCTCGGGGTGAAACCTTGGAGTCATTCTCTTTCTCACCCTGCATTCAGTCATATAGCTTTTGCTACCTCCACTAACACCAGAATCTAAACTACGCTAATCTCTCACCAGATTATTGCAAGAGCTCTTTAACTGTTCTTCCTGCATCTGCCTTGCCCCTCTCCTTATTATAACATACTCTCAACACAGCACCAGAGTGATTCTATTAATCTGCAGGTCAGATAACTTCCTCCCTGCTGTTCTAGGACTTTAAATGGCCCATGGCCCCCAGAAATCTAAGTCCTTATGCTGACCCACAAGGCCCCTCCAAGACTAGAATCATGCCACCTCTCTGACCACATCTCTTCCAACATTCCCCCTGTTTTCTCAGCTGTAGCCACACTGGCCCCTGCAGTTCCTCTAATATGTTAACCAGGCTCCGCATCTACTGTTGCCTCTGCCAGTGAGCCCTGCATGCTGTTTGCGCGCCTCATATCCCTCACTTCTTTCAGGTGTTTCTCCTAAAGTCACCCTCCCAGAAAGACCTTCCCTGACCATTGTACAAAAAAATGAAGCACCTACCAACATGGAGGGGGTCCCTAATCCCCTTTTTAGGGTTTTGTTTTCTCCATAGTCTTTACCACGTGATGAACTGTATATGTGTGTGTGTGTGCACACGCTCGTGTTTATCTCTGCTTCTTTTTTTCCCCTTTAACTCTGCCTCTGACACCTCTTCATTTCTGTCTTATCTCAGGTTACTTTTTTCCCTGGCATGCTTCAATAATATCCAAGCATAGGGGCAAGGTCCCCCAGAAGATGACTTGCCCTTCGCCCAGAAGATGTGGGAGACACAGATTCCCTCCTGAAACCTCTGGGCAATCAATCATCTTACAGTACAATGTTTCATACGGCTGTTGACTGTGACCCCCAGGGCAGATCAGTTCCTCTCGAACACAGCACCAAAATGTCTGACTCATTTCACATCCTCTGCATCTGCTACTACTCCGTCCTAACTGTAATGGAGAATATATACACCGAGTGGGGAAAAGGAGGTTTACAGTTGCTTGTATGGAAAACCTATCATATAATAATTAATAAATACTAATGCAGGAATAAACTCTGCTTTGCATACTCACAACTCTAAACCTACTTTTGTTCCACCCTGTTTGTGTGTGTGCATATGCTTGTAAACATTACCAGTAACATATGTTTATTATCATGGAAGCTTGTATCTTTCTATCACTAAATCGCCATTTATATTCTGCAAAGGACTGAAATGATATGGTAAAAACAAAAAGAAGCTATAAACATTAGCCCAAGAGACCAGCAGAGATGGTTGTAAATAATAACTAGCTAAATATAACAATGCTTTTCTAAAAAAAAAAAAAAAAAAAAACAATGAAAATCCCTCATGGAGAAATGTCTAATGTTATTAGTTTAATTTCAATGCTGACATTTGGATATATGTAATTATTTTCTCTCTTACTTTAATAAGATTGTTCCAGCTGTCTTCTATAAATTATATTATGTAAATGTACTATTGATGAATATAATAAATCCCAATTATATTTCAACATATTAATATTAAGCTTATTATATTGCACTACAGATATGACAAGTTAATTTTAGGTCTCATTCTTACTTATGTTTATAATCAGAATAAGCTTCCACTTACATGAAGTCATAAATTCTCATTGAGAGTTTCACATATCATTAATTATCTAATTTTTATTAATGTTTCTTTAGTTTAATAAGTTTACATACTATGTGATTTTCAATATGGAGTAATTAAGAAAAGTAATTTTATTGATTAGAAGAACTCAATATTCAAGGCAAAGCATATGCCGTTTTTCAGTACTCAGTAGAGCATCTTGAATAAAACATTAAAATTTTAAATTATAACAAAGTTTTCAATTACAATACCAAGTCAATTTTATTGTCAAAGACTATTAAATCAGACATACTTTTTCAATGCCTAGTGTTTAGACTATTTTAATGATAAAATTATGTAGATGTGTTCCTTCACTGAACATTAAATTTGTATTCAGAGCTGCCCTGTTGTAGAACCCCAGCATTTTAAAGGATTCTTGACTAATTAGAGATAGCTGAGCTCTCTTAGAGTGGGATAGTTCTCCTTGGGCATCCTACAGACGTCAGGAACTCTGGAAGGAAGCTTTTCCTCCAGGATTGCTTCCTCGTTCCTTGTGAGACACTCCTCTGTTTAGAACCTGGTGAGCTTCATGGAGGAAGCACCCTACAGCCCCAACTGTTCATCAGAAGACCTGTCAATATCAGTCTCAAAGACCTGGTTGCCTTCTGAGTCCAGTCTTTAGTCTAGTCCAAGACCAATTGTAAGCGTTTCTACTCATTTTTTTTTAATTTAAAACCTCCTGGTTTTTAATAAAATGAGTTTTTCATTTCTATTTCTCATTTATTTATAGATTCTCTCTCATCTTTCTACTTTAAATAAGATTTGGACCACTGAACCCCTCCATGTACATAGATTAAAATTATACATTTTAGCCTTTAACTTAAATATGTCTTGTTCCATTAAATAATCGCATCCCTTATAGAATCATAGAATTTTCCATACGGAATTATTTTAGCTAATATCTTATGCAAGCCTTTCATTTAGTTCATTTAGTAGACTGAGGCTTGGACTGATTCAAATACGAGAGTTATAGCAGGGAAGAAGTTTGAAACTTAAGGTTTATGTCAAGTTCTATGTAATCACAAAGAGCGAGTCCTACTTGTTCCCTCACTTGGTCACAGATACGCGTAAATTGTCTTCTCTCTGGACCCTCAGCTAACATCATAATCTTGCCCATGGATACCTTTAATTTAGGTAACTGCACATATTTGCTAGGGTTACACTCAAACGCAAATCTGACTATGCCATTTTCTTATTTAAACCTTTCACTAAAACTTAGCATGGCATATAAACTATAGCATTTTTCATTTCACAGAAAGGAAACTAAGAATGAGAGATGAAATAACTTTCCTAGGGGCAAATGATTAACCGAGGACCAGAGCCAGAAGTCAAACTTGGCGCCGTCAGCGTTGACACGTGGAGAGCTGGTAAAGAGATCTGAGACAGCTGAAGGGGAAGACTGGAGCTAGCGAGATTTTATTTGGTACCTGTCACATGACAGGCACTTTGCTAATGGCTGGTGCTGTAAAAATAAGTGAAATATTAGTCGCAGTACAACGTAAAGTAGGCGTGGAAGAAATTATTTGTCGTATGTCATTTAATTTTCTTTCCTGTTAATCCAGGATACTACACCATGAGTAATTTGTGAAGTTTCCTACGATATGATTGTGGTTCCTCCTCATTCTTCCAATAGAGCAGCACAGGAACATAGCTGTTAAGAATGTGGGCTTCAGATTCCAACACCGGGGACTCTCGCCTAGCTTCCTGCAGTGTGGTTGTGAGTAAAAGTGGTAATTTGTGGAAAAAAGTGGAAAGTCTTAGTCCAATCAGGGTAAACAATACATTCTCATTCCGTACTAGCTATTGTTAAAAGGGTTTGTACTTGTCTTCCTACTGGTCCGTGGGGTTCAGACATTGATGGTACTACGTCATTCCTATCAGGACCCATAGTCTATCAATGACTGGACCATGTAGTAATTTCATAAAAATGACTTGGAAAAATGACATAAATTGTGTTTCTTAAGCATGGACAAAGGCAAAGACTCAAGAGAGGACAAAACTGTTTTGAGTAGCTTATAATGAACTTGCTAAGCCATACAGAATAGATTGAAATTCACCCTGAACAAGGGAAAAAATAAAGCATTTTATGCTTGATAGCACAATCAAATTTCCAAATTTTAAGCACCAGTACTGACTGTAATATGGAGGTGATGTTGAACAGGAACCTAGTGGGAAGGAGGAAGGATGGGTAAGAGGATCTTGATGGAATGAATCCAGGTAAGAAAGTAAGAAGAGCCTTATGAAAGGAAATGACGGTAGAGACACATTTGAGAACCATTGAAAGGAAAAATACTCAGAACTGTTTTGTAAATTAATGGGGTGCTAAAATAGGAACAAGTCTGTGTAAGAAGCCTAAATACCAGTGTTCAGACTTGCAAAATAAAAATCACCTTGGGAAGTTTTTTAAAAATATAGTTTAAAATATAGTTTCTGGGCTCACCCTCAGAGGTTCCAATTCAGTAGTTCAAAGGTAGGACCCAGAATACTGTATTATTATATTTTAGTTCCCAACTGCAGCTTTTAAGCATCACTTAAGCTTAAATTGCACAGTGTTATAGATTTCTTTTGCCATAATCAATTAATGGCCAAATTACATCTTTCATGTAATTTACATCCTTCACACAACCACTGGCTAGCAGTGTTCTAGCTGATGTGGTGCATATGAGAGCAATGAAACCATTCCCAATTTAGGTATCTTACACCTTCATTGAGAGGACAATGATAACATATATCAAACAATTAAAGAACAATTAACTGCCAACCCAGAAGCTACTAGCGACAGATGGTATAAAATGCTCCGGAGACACAGATCGTCATGGGAACCAAAGCAGACCTAATTTGAATGAACCCATAATAGAGAGAGTATTAGAACACTAAAGAAGGAGACACGACAAAAAAACTATGATAAGATCAGCACAGACTGAGCCCTCACGTGGCAACAAGTAAGACTCAACCATCAGTGGGGTGAAGGAAGAGTCAATGAGTAGCTGGAAATCAATTTAGTAGCCTGGGCAAAGATAATGGAGAACTTCAAAAGAACTCTAGCAACGTGGCCATACCATGAAGAAGGTGAACTGAAAAATGGAAAGCCGAGGAGGAGGAAGACTAGCCTGGGGAGGGGGTGGGTCTGCTTTAATCAGTTCAAATAGCAGGTGATGCGAGCATAGGTTGAAGGTAGATATATAAGTGGAAATAAAGTATAATAATTAATTTTGCTTGTTAAACTTGGCCAGGCTATGGTACCTGATTCTTTGGTGAAACACCGGGCTAGAGCCACTGTTAAAGTATTTTTAGATGTGAATAACACTTAAAATCCAGAGTCCAGCACAAATAGTGCTCCTTTTTTGTTACAAACTCTCTTATTACAAAATCATAAGCATGTAATTCCATAATGCAATCATATCACACTCAAGTACACTGTATGCCAGCTATTTTAAGTGAAATATTCAAATTAAAACTATAAATTATTACACCCATATTATTGCACTACCAACCACACTCAGATAGGTATTACTTCTGATGGACCCTGGGTTTATATCACTGGGTTTTTGAGTAAAACCGATTACTGTATAAATAATGTGGGTGAGTTTCATCCAATCAGTTGAAGGCCTTCAGATCAAAGACTGAGATTTACCCAAGAAGAATCGTCCTCAGGTATGAGACAGAGAAACGATGCCTAAATTTCTAGCCTGGTGCCCCGTGAAATTCAAGCCTAAGGCTGCAAACATTAACTCAGACCTGAATTTCTAGCCCACTGGCTTGCCCTACAGTGCAGATTTGAGGCTGGTCAGTCTCCACCATCACACAGTCAATTTCTTAAAATCCTTCTCTCTGTATATAACCTATCAGTTCTGATTCTCTGGAGAACCCTGACTAGTCCAGAAAGGATGAACACCAGAGATATTTTGAAGGGAGGCAATCTGAAAATAAAAAGAAGATTTTTTTTTTAAATCAAAGGTAACTTCAAAGTCTCCAAAAGACTGAAAGCAGCTGCAGCTTCTGGAGCTGGCTGTGATCTATTGTCTTCAGGTGCTTCCCTCAAAGGAGGTTTGCCCCCCTGAGTGTTTGATGGGGCTGGTGGGCGGCTGAATTATATCACCACACTGTCAGCGATTCCACTGACCTTCTAATGATCCGGTTCCTCTTACTGTCGGTACCATGCAATTTAGACTTTTCTTCTAATCATTTGATGTTTTCTAATTTTAGCATGTTTCAAACATCCCATTCAACTTAAATAGATGCTTAACTACCTTGGAAATTCAGGGCCGAGGTCCCCCTTTTAATATCTAAAAGAACCAAAAGGAGCTACTCCCCTTAGATTTCAGAATCATGTGTCTGCTTTCATGTCAATAGGAGGATCAACACAAATATAACCCTGGAGTAACCAATTATTCTCATTACTTGAAATGGCGATTCAGTTCTATAACCTAACACCTTTCTGCCTCAGTTCCAAGTACGTTCTAAAATGTCCTCCTGTTCAGACTGACCTCTGATGAATAAGTTTCCTCTGACAAAAAGTCAAGGGGAAAAAAATCTCAGAAGGCTTTTGTAGTGCTGTAATTTTCCTTAAATATGGTTTTCTATGCCTACAGAGAGTTCTGTTGAGTACTTGTTTCATGGAGTCACCCTGCTTGCCAATTTCCGTGCATTTCAGCTCACCACTTGGGCTCATTGTGCACCTTATTATTTTCAGTTCTGTTTAGATTATTCAACACAATGCCTTGAATTAGTCAACTGCACTAACTCTTTGCAACAATAACATCAACAAAATTAAAACTTAGCTACCTGCAGGACGTGGAATAGCCGTGATCATTTGCAGCTTAAGAGATGAACACAGAAGAATGCTCTTTTTGTTAACGAACTTGCAAACTCCTCTATGTTGTAAATTGATTAATGTATAAATAAGCACATGTAGTAAACACTATTTTTTCTTGAAAACCAAGCATGAATCCATCTATTTTTTCAGAACCCCGATTTCTTTCAGGTATCCAGTCTCATCTATATGCTTCAGGGAAGCCTCATTGGTTTCAACCACTTCTGTCCAATAGAACATTCCTGATGTAATGAGGAAAATGTTTTTCATCTGTGCTGTCCAATAACAACAAATTATGAGGGAAGCAAAGAAACAGGAAAGTGTGACCAATACTGAGGGGAAAAAAGTACTGAAAATAAATAATATGACTCCAAGTTGTTCCAGGTCTTGCATGTAGCAGACAAAGATACCAATAGAGTTATTACAAATATATTTAGGAAAATTATGTTTAAACAATTAAAGGAAAATATAATAACTCATCAAAGTAATCTCAAAGTGAAACACAAAGTATGAAAAAAGAACCACATGGAAATTCAAGGGCTGAAATTCCAATAATTAAGTCACCAGAAGATCTGGGCTAAAGAAAATGAATTGGTGAACTTGAACATAGATCACAGAAATTACCAATTAGAAGAACAGAGAAAACACGGCCTAGAATAACATCATTTCGTTCAATGTTGTTTTGTTATAACATTGATGAAAAAAATCAATTCCTGGCCAGGGCCACTGTTTGGTGTGGAATTTGCACATTGTCCCCACATCTGCTGGCTTTTCCCTGGGCGCTCTGGTTTCCTCCCAGGTCCCAAAGATATGTGTGTTAGTAAATCAGCGTGTTTAAGTTGTCCCAGTCACAGTGACTGTGGGCACCTGTGAGTGTCCCCTACGATGAAAGAACGTCCTGTTCAGGGCAGATTTGCACCGGAGGAGCCAGGATAAACTGGTCGCTTACAACCCTGAACTGAAATAAGAAGGTTGGTAAAGCATTATCTTCTTCCTTGCTCCTATTATCTGTCGGATGTTTGCATAGCTCGCATTTATTTCAATGTTAAATAGTAGAAGTGTTTTTGGTTTTTACTTTGAAGTTTGGGGATGGTTTTTGTGGCCAAAAATATACCATGGGAACTTATCAGTGAAACTCTGGTAAAATTGGCTTTGTTATGTCTCTCTTCAAGGCAGTCTTTTCACGTGCACAAGAGTGTTCTCTAGGCAAGACCATACACTGGGCTACATCACAAGACTCAGTGAGGTTTTCCAAAAAGATAACCAAGCCAAGTATACTAAGTATGTCCCTGACCACAACGGAATAGAATTAGAGGTTGATACCGAAAGATACCAGGAAAATTCCAAATATATGGAAACTCAAAAGAACATTCCTAAATGGGCCAAGAAGTAATTTAAAAATATGTTATTTTAAATTGAATTAAAATGAAACTATAATATATCACAATGTTTGCAGTGCAGCTGTATATTCTGTAATGTCAGTGTGCAAACCCAATACATTTGGTTAAAGTCACTTCATGAAAATGACTACAATCAAAACAAAAATACTAAGTGGAGGTGTATATCTGGAGTGAATGGAACCCTTCCATTGCTGGTGGCGATGTAAAATGAGACCATCACCTTGGAAAACTTGTTAGCTTCTGAAAATGTTAAACATAAGCTTGCCAGACATCACAACCATTTCACTCTTTAGTAATCCACCCCCCCAAAATCAAAACATGTTTAAATAAAAAATAAAACATATACATACGATGACTTGTATGTGTATGTTTATAGCAGCATTATTTTTATGAGCTAATACTGAAGATGAGTCATCAGCTGGTCTATAGATAAGTAAGACGTGGTAGAGAGATACAATGAAATGCCATCCAGCATTAAAAAGGAACAAGATGTTGATGAAAGTGCAGCTCTGCAGGGCTGAATCTCCAAAGCATTATACTAAGTATGAGAAGCTAGATACAAATGGTCACATACTGTTTGATTCTGTTTCTAATAAATGTCCAGGGTAGACAAATTTAGAAATCTAGAAAACAGACTGATGGTCGCTTGGGGTGGGTATAGAGATTGGTAAAAAAACAAGCTCAAAGATATTTTTTTGTGTGGTGAAAATGTTATGTAATGATTGTAGTAATGGTTGTACAACTCCATAAATTTACACATGTGAAAAGTTGTCATCCAATTCAATATTTCTTCTATTTTAGTTTTACCTAAATATTGTCATTTGAGAAATTACCTAAATTTCAACAAATTGCTAAAAGAGTTCAATTATAAAAAATTAATACTTTGCCTTGAAAACAGGTTAATTAACTCATTATTCATTTTTGATTCAGGTTTTAGATTGACAAAAGTATTCTTTGAAAGATCCACCATCAATGACGAATTCATCTGACATAAAATTTCCTAATTATAATTTATTGCTGCACTGTATATATACAATGTAAATTTATTTTATGTATTTTAAATCTATGCAAGGTTTATAACATAAAACCATGACATGATTTACAAAATAAAATGGAATCTTAAAATATATGTACTACCTAGCTAATGTTTGAATGGCTTCAATGAACTAATCTATGTGATTTTTCTGTGATAGAATTATTAATAACACCATGTGTTAATATGTTTAAAAGGCTGGATAAAATTCACCAAAATGAGCACATCGAATTTCAAATATTATTAAAGTGCCAGAGAGCAGAGGCATGCATACAAATGGGTGGAGCTAATCTATTCAGAGTTTTCCAGATGAGAAATCCCAGATGAAAGAAGGCTTTGACAAAGGAAGTAGACAATGAGTGGGGAAGGCCAGACAAAAGGACAGCAAGTTCAAGACAGGATAACTCGGTTGGCTGGAGATCATTTTGGCAAATAATGACAAAGAAGAGAAGGAGAAGGTGGGGATCGGAAAACATGGGCAATGAGCAGGGGAACTTCTCTTTTACCTACAGTTTTACCCCAAGACAAGCCAGCATCGACCTAGATCGGTGATTTTCAACCAGTGTGCCACAGCACACTGATGTGCTGTGAGAATTTTTAAAACATGCATTGCCTGACTACTTAGTTGGGGCTGCTGACCTGTGCTCTCATGTTGTCAAATTAAAAAATGACAACAGCCAGCACCACAAGAGCCGCCCAGTATAAATGAATCAAAATCATACCCATCTTTTTGTCAGATCAGCAAAAAAAATAAAAATAAAATAATACATTTGTTGGTGTGGTGCAGAATTTTAATAATTAGTTTTAGTAATTCACATGTGCCATGAGATGAAAAAGGTTTAAAATCACCTAGATGATTTCGAATGAGTCCACCATTATTCACAGGAGGTTCAAATATCACTAAGGAACATTGCTCAATTGGTGTACCCTACAGGTGTTGGAAATGAATCTGTCTCTGTCCTCTGCGATTTTTCTCACTTTTTTAGAAGAGAAATGTGCTTTGGGACTTGATGTTCTTTCAAATCTGTGAAGTGAAGCCAAAATGTACAGTTTGGGGTCCACTAACTTTATTTAGATAAGAAAACATTTCCTTTGAGAGTTCTCTTGATTACAGAAACAACTAACTTCGCATAATAAACAGGACAAAAATGACTTGAAATAACCGATATTATAATATTGTATTTATGAAGCCTCACAATCTCATTTGAAACAATTCTTCAAAACTGTTGGCTTTAATCTTTTCCCCGGCACCGAGGTGCCCATATGAACTGGTTTGTCACCACTACGCCAATCGCAATTGCTAATAGGGAAGCTAGGAAACTGAAAACATTATTTAAACTTCAAGAGTCATGGGAGAAAATGTCTTTTGGCGTCCTATTACTGGTGTATTTTACTCCAGTCATAAAAGTACACTAGTTATGAAAATCTCAATGAAAATACATAGATCTAAGTGTAAACCAGCCAAACTTGTATGTATCAATGAAGTAGAAAATATACAATTTCATGTGCACCATTAGTGAAATAAGTTGGTTATCCAGAAGCCCTAACAAGTTTTTTCATGTATACCCATATAGATCCATGTTGTTCTCACCCTCTATGGCCCTTTCCAGAATCGCCTTCTTGCATCTGAAGGCTTCCTTGGAGTTCCTGTCACTGGTCTATCTAATCATCAATCTTCTGTCTCTGTGTTACCTATCAGGTTTCTTTTCTCTACCAAGCCCAATGTTTTCTTCTCCATCTGGAAGCGCTGCCTCATTTCTCATGATTTGAACTTCCTCTTGACCTACCAGACACTCAGTCACCCCCCTAAGTGCATCCATATTTACATTTCCAGGGACCTTCACCTCTACTCTACAAACATCCACAGATACTTGTTGGCCATGTCTTGGACTCGGTCATTAACTTGAGCGCCTCATTTCCACAATCTTCATTACCAACTCCGCGTTTTTAATCATGCTTCTGTGTTTCTTTCCTCATATATTTTCGCTCCTTTGACTCTTCTACTTTCTCCTCCTGTCTTCACTGGTTTTCCTATTTAGTTTATACACATTGGTTCGTTATTATGCCAGTCTCTCATTGGTATTTCAAATCTCTTCATGCACTATCCTTCTGTAGAGCCAACTCTGAAGTCTAAATAAATAAAATGAATGTTTTTATCACACCTGTGTGGCTGAATGTTGTTTTTTAAACACAACATAGAAAGCACACAAACTAACACCACTATAAATTCATGATACACTGCCTAAACTGAGCTCTCCAGGATGCCTGGGAATTCCTCTATGCGTATCTTTTCAGTTCTTGGTAATCTCATTTTTCACTATCTTCAGTTTTCTCCAACTCAAGCCCCAGATTCCATAATTTGCTTCCTCACTCATACCCAATCACTTTACCTCTCATTTTCCAGAGGAAAGAGAAGATATAGTTGGGAAATCATCTAACTTCTAGTTACCTTCAAATTTAGTTCAATCCATACCTATTCTGTCTGTTAATTAGAAAAATTATCTGTTATCCTACTGGACTGTAACCTTCCTATTCTCTGGATCCAGGCCCTACTTGCTTATTCAGGCTCAAAGCACCATCAGTCATTTCTTTGCATTTCTTGGATTTCCTCACATTTCAATTTCTACTTCTTCCTCCCTATCTAAAAGGCCTCTCAAACCCTCACTCTCCTTTGGATTTCCAGACTGTTTCTCCCCTAGCAAAGAGTTTTCTACACTTTCTGTATTTATTCCCTAATTTTCAATTCAATTTTCATTCTATCTGACTTTCTTTTACACAATTAACACAGAATCCAGTCTCAACAAGTTCTCCTAAGAAGACATCTTTTTTGCTAAATTCAATCAACGCCTTTTATTAATTACTTAATACCTCAGCATATTTTGTTGTTGTTCACTTATTATTTGAAATGCTTCCTCTCTCTTCTTTCAGAATGGCACAATTGTGTGATTTTCTTTCTATTTTCTGAAAGCATTTTATAGGCTTCAAAAGACCTTGCAAGTAATTTTTCATATTTTCTCATAAATGCATTTATGACATTCCAATAGTTTATTTACATATTCATCTTATCCCACTAGTTTGCAAGCCTCTTAAAACCAAGAAGACCATGAATCTTGTTCACCACTATTACAACAGCTAGCATAGCTGTTTGTACATAATAATCTAGTGAGTGGATGAACATAAATAAAAATATAAAACCCTACTAGTCCAGTCTAGAATCACCAGAGCGCATTGGTTGATCATTGCACCCATGCTAGAACCATTAGATTTACTCTTTAAGAAGAAGAAGTCATAAACATTAATGCCAGCAAGGAACAAGTAGGAAGCACAAGTGAATACAAGCAGCTGGTGGGGGGTGGTGGGAACGTAGTAAGCAAAAGAGCAGAATCTTTGATTAAAAGGAGGAGTCACTTCTTAGCTATAGTTGGTTGCTTTGTGGGAATTAGAGCCCAGTGTTGCTAGATCTTCTGATTTTAAGAAATAATCAAGAAATCTAATCTTGATATTAAATCCTCATTTTTGTACAAATGATTGAAAACTGTGCAGTTCAAAATCAACAACCAAAAAAACACACATTTGTAACAGAAATTCAACTCTCAAAACTCAGTTTATGACTGTTCAGCAGCAGTGTCATACTAAGAAGGAGGTACTATTACTATATCAAATTAGAAAGTTTTCTTCTGCATGGCAAAAGAATAAAAAGACAAAATGAAAAGGCAACATATGGAATGGAATTAAATCTTTGAAAATCATATAGCCAAAATATATAAAGAACTTATACAACCCACACAAAAAGAGAAACAAACCATTTGATTTAAAATTGGGCAGAAAACTTGGAGAAGACCATTTTCCAGCGATGATATGCAAATGGCCAAAAGGTACATGAAAAGGTGTTTAACATCACTAATCATCAGAGAAATTCAAATCAAAACGACAATGAGATATCACCTCACACTTGTTAGAATGGCTATCATTAAAATGATGAGATGGCCATTGTAATCAAAACAGCATGGTACTGACATAAAATTAGACATATAGATCAATGGAACAGAACAAAGAGCCCCAAAATAAACCCACACGTTTACAATCAATTAATATTTGACAAAGAAGGTAAGAACATACAGTGGGGTAAAGACAGTCTATTCAATAAATGGTTTTGGAAGAATTGGATAAATATGTGTAAAAAATGAAACTAGACCACCTTCTTACGCTGTACACAAGAATAAACTCAAAATGGATTAAAGTCTTCAATGTGAGACTTGAAACCATAAAAATTCTAGAAGAAACTATAGGCAGTAAAATGTCAGACATTTCTGGTAGTGATATTTTTCTGATATATTTCCTCAGGCAAAAGAAACAAAAGAAAAGATAAACAGTGGGACTACATCAAACTAAAAATTTTTTGCACAGCAAAGGAGACTGTCAACAAGATGAAAAGACAACCCACTGAACGGGAGAACATATTCATCAATGATACAATGATAAGGGGCTAATATCCAAAATTTATGAAGAAATTCTACAACTCAACACCAAAACCCCCCCAAACAATCCAATTAAATGTGAGCAAAGGGCTTGAATAGACTCTTCTCCCAAGAGTATACACAGATGGTCAATAGGCATATGAAAAGGTGTTCAATGTTACTAATCTTCAGAGAAATACACATTAAAACCACAATGAGATATTACTTTGCACCTGTCAGAATTGTTATAATCGATAAATCAACAACAAGTCTTGGAGAGGATGTGGAGGAAAGGGAACCCTCATGCACTGTTGGTGGGAATACAGACTGGTGCAGCCACTGTGGAAAACAGGATGGAGATTCCTCAGAAACTTAAAAATGGAACTGCCTCTGACCTACAGATTCCTCTCCTGGGTATGTATGCAAGGAAACCCAAAACAGCATTACTTACCATAGTCAAGCTATGGAAGCAACCCAAACACCCATTAATAGACAAGCAGATAAAACAGCTGTGGAACATATCTACAATGGAATATTACTCAGCCACAAAAAGTAAAACCTTACCATTTGCAACAGCATGGATGGACCTGGAGGCTATTATGCTAAGTGAAATAAATTAGTCAGAAAAAGACAAATACCACATGATTTCACCTGGTGTGGCAAAAGTGGGTTTACAATTTGTATGGAAAATAATACAACAATTTATGATATAAGAATAACCTACTTCTGCTCCACCATCTATGTGGAATCTGAAGAACCATAAACAAACAAAACAGAAACAAACTCACAGATACAGAGGACAAACCAATGGTTGCTACAGGGGCAGTGTTGGGGGACAGGTGAAAAGGTGACAGGATTAAGAACTACCGATTAGTAGTTACAAAAGAGTCCAGGGGATGTAAAGTACAGCATAGGACATATAGTCAATGGTATTACAATACCTACGTGAGGTGCCAGGTACGTACTGGAAATAATAGGGGGAACAATTTGTAAAGTATATTATTGTCTAGTCACTATGCTGCATACCTGAAATTGATACAAATTAACATTCAATGTGAACTGTAATTGAAACAAAATTCTAGAAAAAGAATTAAAAAAAAACAATAGGGGGGAAATCAACAAGAAAGACCAAGTATTTGTGAGGATGTAAAGGAAAGGAAACCCTTGTGCGACAACTAGGAAAAAAAAGCGTAGCGGTTGCTCAAAACACTTAAAATAAAACTTCCATGTGAGCCTGCAACCCCCCTTCCAGGTGAACATCGAAAAGAAACCAGAGCACTGTTTTGAAACGACATCTGCACCCCCTGTTCATTGCAGCATCATTTACCATAGTCAAGAAATGGAAACAGCCTACGTGTCCAACTGCGAATGAATGGGTAAGTCTGTGTGGTGATGAATCTTAGTTCAACTTCTTGTAGTAATATTATACAGTACATGTCTATACCAAATTTAAAATGATTATCTTCTCTAGGTCTGTCATACAGAGGGACATTTTAAAGTTGATGAGATGCAAACACGACTTAACATTCTTACTTCACCTCCATGCTCTTGACATGGGATCAGAAATGCATTTCCATCCATGTGCACAGAGATACTCATTCCTGTATTAATATGTGACAGGGAAAGTAACTATGAAGGTGCTGCTATGCGCATACTGCCTTTGAAAACTTTCTCCTTCGGATTGTCTTTGCCTCCTCTGTTCCCTTTTGGCCTTCTCTTTACTGCAGACTGTTGTGAATTCCTAATGATTTGCCTATGATTCACCCCCTCCCCATCTGTCTGTAATCTTCATCTGTTTCCTTCTAATCGCCCAGTCAGTTCCTTCCCTATAACGTGACAGCAAACAGTTACGAATGTGGGTAGAACTGATTTGCACGGGTGAGTCCACAGAGATGTGGGTGTGCACATACCTGAATGGAAACCTGGATGAACAGAGAAGGCAGAGTGCCCACAACAGTGATTAGAAGGGTTGCTGGAGTCCTCTAATATTGAGAAATACTCCACTCTTTCTCGACTTTTCTGTAGCATTTCTTTTCCCTTCGCCCCACCCCACTCAGGTACCATTACACCAACATACCTTTCAAAATGAAAAACTCTCTTCATTTTGGGATGTCAGACCTGATCTTATCTCATTTTCTCTCTGTGAGGTTTTTTTTTAAGTCAAGTTCTTCTGGGCTTCCAAAGTAACATTTGGCCCAATTATTTCTGACGTGCGCAGACTTGTTCTACAGCAAGGCATACAATAACAGGCAATTTGAGCAAGGCATTTCATGTCACTTTTAAAGGACCTGTAGAACATTTTTGAAAAATAGAAAGCAAACTCACATCCATATGAAATCAACATAAATTCGGCTTTGACACGGCTGTGCCAAAAATGCTCGGTGCTAAATTGCAACATTTAGTTAACTTTTATTCCAGAGACCATTGAAATGGGCTGTTTGAACAAATCATTGCCTAGAAAATAAATACATACATGGAGGGTAGGTACCTAGATGACAGAGTCATTGCATTATTATTCTATCTCTAAATTAGGTTTTTAAGTGGACCTCTTACTGTTCACTTTTCACATAATAGTACCCTCATGATTTCTTTAGCATTATAATTATCAGAGCCTATAGTACTCATATTTGGGGGCAAAATGTACCTTTGGGGGTTTTTCTCCCTGCAAGCTAATATTAGCTAAAATGTGTTAAGTACTTACTACTTGCCAGGCAGTATGCTAAGTGCTTTGTTATAGAATAGTAAGCGGCAAAAGCCAAAATTCAAGCTTGGGCAGTTGCGTTAGTTTCTTAGGCCGGCTGTAACTAAGCACCACAAATTGAGTGGCTTGGGGCAGTTGCGTTAGTTTCTTAGGACGGCTGTAACTAAGCACCACAAATTGAGTGGCTTGAAACAAGAGAGGTTTATGGGGTCACAGCCCTGGATGCTAGATGTCTGAAATCAGGGTGTCAGCAGGACCGTGCTCTCTGAAGGCTCTGAGGAAGGATCTTTCCTTGCCTGGTCCTAGCTTCTGCGGGTGGCTAGCGGTCCGGGGTGTTTCTTGGTTTGTTGAAACACCTGGACATCTCTGCCTCCACCTTCGCATGAACATGTCTCTGTGTAGCTCCTGTGTTTTCTCTTCTCTTCTTGTAAGGACACCAGTCATATCAGAATAAGAACCCACCCTCCTCCGGTATGAACTTAGCTTAAGTAAATACTTGTGCAAAGCTCCTATTTCTAAATGAGATCCCATCCACAAGGACTACAGGCTAGGAGTTCAACGTGTTCGGGGGGATATGATTCAACCCACCACAGCAGGCAAACTTCAGGGCTCTGCACTGTTTAAAAGTTTTCCTCTTCCTGCCCATCTCTCCCTCCTCCTTGTGCTTCCCACCCTTCTGCTGATGTCCTGTTTGCTCAGAGTAATACACTGTAAACACTCTTTTCTGAACACACTACTTAGGGATCCATACAACAGGATACAATTTACCCAATTTACCCCAAGCTCCAATTAAGATAAAGTGTCAGCACTTTATTCAGTGCTTGGTAAATGACAAGGGGCTAGTTAACCAAAATCGACCAAAGGGAAATTTGTCTAAGTTGTTATTTTATACTAATGCTCCAGAGGGATGCCTTTCGCAGATTAAAAATGAATAAGTAAAAAATAGAAAAGAAATCACTTCTAGAAACAATGTCTTTCCACTACAAAATACAAAACAAACAAAGACGTTGTTACAAGAATGGGAATTCCAAAAAGCCACATAGCCTCATTCTAAACAGTGCTGGCTTCCTTTTACTCAACCAATGGAAAAAGTAAGCCCACAGCTTAGTTCTCTATTAGGCAGCTGGATCCTGATGGTGAGGATTTGATCTCTCAGAAAACGGTTACTCCTTTTTCAGGTTTGGGGCATATTCTGCACCCCCCCCCAAAATTGCTGGTAGAAAGCAGAGCTTCTTAATCCGTTTTCAAGGCTTAGTTCACTTTTACAGACTAAAGAATAAGTTGGTACATCTAACAACATTGCATTTGGCAAGGTCCGATGACAAACTATTCTTGTACGGAATATTAGAAAAACGGCAAACATGCTGAGCATTCTTAGTCTCTAAGCTATTGATATAATTCTACCTTGAAAGTGACCCAAAATTGACTTCTTCTGGCCCTACTGGAGTAAGAGGTACTAGATTTACCCTCTTTTTGTGAAATAAATAATCGGATAAAATACACAAACAACAGTTTTACACATTTAACAACAGGCAACACGGGGTGGGATCCCTGAAGAAAGCAAAGCAAACGAGGTTGCCCTTCAACTGGCCCAGCTTACTGCCTGGAGATATTTTCCCAGGAGTAACACAAGGTGAAGGAGTCCACACAGGGCCTGAATGTCCTGCTGAGTTAAGGGTACAAAACGCAGAATTCGGGGAGCCTGGCTTTAACAGAATTTATGGAGCTGACTACCAGAAAGTCCCTGCACAGAGAGGAAACTCCAGGGATCTGCAGAAGGAATCCTTCAAGTCTTGGGTGAAATACTGATCTAAACAAGCATGTGAAGAAACTTCTCAGGACAGGGAAAAAGCCAATTTAAAAAACCTTCAGCTAATCGATTTGTGTGGCTCACAAAGGTATGAGAATAGTTCATGTTCCCACCAGCCAGAGAGGAAAAACCAAGTAATGCATGGGTCAAGAGTATAATTATCAGAAAGAATCCCTGCAAGAAGTAGGGATTAAATCATCCCTGGGTTAAATGAAGGCCTGAACCAACTCACAAAGTTTAAAAGTAAGCTGGGATTAAAGGTGAATTTTGTTTTTACATTACCCAAAATTAAAGATAAGGAGAGAATCTTAAAAGAAGCAAGAGAAAAGGAGACAGTTACCCATAAAGCAGTGCCCACAAGACTGTCAGCTGATTTTTCAAAAGAAACTTTGCAGGCAAGAGGGGATGGAAAGAAGTATTCAAAGTCATGAGAGGCAAGGACCCACATCCAAGATGACTCTATTCAGCAAAGCTATCATTTAGAATGAAAGGGCAGATAAAGTGCTTTCCCGATAAGGTCAAGTTAAAGGAGTTCATCATCACTAAGCCCTTATTATAGAAAATGCTAAAAGGGTGTATCTAAGAAAAAAAGATAAAAATATGAACAGTAAAATGACAATAAACTCACAACTATCAACAATCGAACATAAAAACAAAAACAAACTAAGCAAACAATTAGAATAGAAACAGAATGACAGAAATAGAGATCACCTGAAGGGTTATCAGTGGAGAAAGGGAGGGAGGAATAAGGAAAAAGTTATGGGGAATAAGTAGCACAGATGTAAGTAGAAATTAGATATGGGGAGGTTAAGAATAGTATAGGAAATATAGAAGCCAAAGAACTTATATGTACAACCCATGGACATGAACTAAGGCTGGGGGAATGTGGATGCAGGGGGGTGTACAGGGTGGAGGGGAATAAAGGGGAGGAATGGGAAAACTGTAATAGCATAATCACTAAAATATATCTTTAAAAAATGAAAAAAATACATAATCTAAAATGGGGGANATGGGGAATAAGTAGCACAAATGTAAGTAGAAATTAGATATGGGGAGGTTAAGAATAGTATAGGAAATATAGAAGCCAAAGAACTTATATGTACAACCCATGGACATGAACTAAGGCTGGGGGAATGTGGATGCAGGGGGGTGTACAGGGTGGAGGGGAATAAAGGGGGGGAATGGGAAAACTGTAATAGCATAATCACTAAAATATATCTTTAAAAAATGAAAAAATACGTAATCTAAAATGGGGGAAAAGATGGCTGTTACTGCTCAGCTTTGGTCAGTTATTGTCATGAAATGATTCCCATATGGACAATGAAGTCCCTGTATGCCCAGATCATCTATCTTCTCCAGAAAACTAGAAATCTGGATTTTTATATAAAATATCCCATTTTCAAATGTTGGTAATCAATTCAAAAATCACTATCTAGTGTGGGCCAACAAAATATGTCTGTAGGCTGAGTTCAGCGAGTGGAACCCAGTTTGTTTCTGCTGCTATGAACCATTGGACAAATGTTAGGTATTATTAATATTCATAGTGATGATAATATTTATTGTGATAGCTTTGACAAACACATGAGTGGCTCTAAGCAATAGCCAAATATAATTGATAAAACATGGATGTTCATAGGGAGATCAGAATCTAATGAGATTCACAATGGTTAATATTTTAAAGAAGATGACACAGACTTCCAATTACCAGGACATTTTCTGTTTGGACCTAAAAGTAGTTCACTCTGAGTTTCAGCTGGTAAAGCAAGTTCTAAAAAAGGTCATTGTCATGGAGCAGGAGATGAAGATGGTCTGCTCTTGTTTCTGTACATCCCCCAATTATAGTTGGTTAATTTATTTTTTCAAGGGTTAGGAAACTTACCAACATCATCCATTTTCAACTCTTTTTGTCTGTTAAGCCAGGTAGCTCAGTATAGAGCATTCCAATAACTACACTCATGTAACTTCCTTTCCATTCATTTTCAGCCCTCCATCAATGTCTTGTTGATGGTCGTATGTAAATTCCCTTCTCTCACTTATGGTATTTTAATCATTTAGTGGGATGATTTCTTAATCATATTGTAGCTGGTAAAAAAATGGCATAATTCTTTTTTATAAGGGCAAAATAAGTGTTGAATAAAGAATTTGTTCAACCTAGAATCCACCACTAAATTGAGGAAAATTGGTTAAATAAACAAAATCTACTACTCCATTCATTCATACAATCATTTAATAAATAACACATGAGCACATTCTTGTGCAAAATAATTGACTAACACTTTTCTCCCTATATCCTCCTTATGAAGGGAAGAAGAAAGAGTAAGAGAAAAGGAGGGAGACGAGAAAAAAGAGAAAGTCAAGTTTCCTCCAGTTTTCAAAAAATGAAACTGAAAAATCTGTCTTTGGGGAACTGTATTTTATAGGAAGTGGAAGATTTGAGATTAGCGATTAACCTAGCACACAAATTCAGAAGGGAAGCTACATCTTTGAGGTATTTACCAGACTTACTACCTCACTGAAATGAAAATAGTCACTGAAATAAGATCCTCGAACAATGTGAGAAACAGTTTTCTACTCCTACCCACCTGCAGGAAGAAGTCCTAAATCAAATCTAAATAGTTTCAGGCCTGAATTTCAACTTGAGTAGTAAGTAATCAGATAGCTACTGTTTTCTTACAAGAAAAAAAAAATCCGTCAAGAGATCTTTTTCACTGCAGTTGGGTATGATGTGCTAATCTCCCCCCTAAAGCAGCAAAGCACTTGAACACCTGTGATCTATCCCAGACTGGATTGTGAGTCCACAGAGTTACAGGGACAAAGAGTACCCTACTTGGAATTTCTGCCTGTGGCATTTTCCAAAACTTCTCATTTGTATAGATACTCAGCGGGCACCCCTGTTCCCAACTAGATTCCTCTTTTCCCTTTGTAGGACTGGGTGTTTATGAAGGCCCCCAGAGGAGGAATACAAATGAAAGAAATAAGGCAGAAGATGCTAAGAAATTCTGCTATCACCCTGAAATGAAAAAAGCGTTAGAAATCAGAGGAATGAGAATCAAGAGCAAGAGATTGGGGCAGGGTGGGGAAAGAGCCCTCCAAAATTGCCCTGGACATTTCACTCCTGTGCCCGATAAAAAGAGATGTATTAAGTCTGTCGACTATAGGATCTAATGCCATGAAAGACCTATCTTTGCTCTCTAATCCTTCAGAATATATTTACAACACGGTGCACACACAAAAATAAGGAAACGTTGTAGTTGGTCTGGAAATACTAGGCTTTGGGGAGTCACTTGAAGTCACCTTATTTAAGCTCCTCATTTTTCAGGTGTAAAAGACGAAGCTTCCTCAAGTAATCTTACCCCAGTGCAACACAGGTAATTAGCAGCCAAGCCAGGTCAAGAAGCCTCATTTTCTGATGCCTGGCCTTCTACTCTGCTCCAATGCCTTTGTCATTGCATGATTAGTGAGTGTTTGGTAGCTGTGAAATGGTATCAACAAAATTTTTAAAGGCCAGATAGAATAAAAATTAGTTTCAAGAAGAAAAGAGTCACTGATGAATTAGGAAGGCACTCATATCCTTGCTTCTTTAAAACAATATATTTCAAATTCCAGTAGAATCCTACAATTAGAAATATGTGTGTCACCATTCTGAATTAATAATAAGGCTTTCTAAAATGTTGCTGTTGTCAGGGAAGCACATTTTCCTCTTTGCTTCTCACAGTGCAAGAGCTGAATGATCATTGTTTATATTTTTGGACACAGAAAAGGGACCCAATTGTCTGCGGTTGTCTTCTTCATTCTGTCTCTAGCTTTTTTGTGTGACCTTCCCCACACATGAGAACATGACCCTTGAGTGAAGAGCAATCAAAAGTCTATCTTCTGCAAATGAGATACTCAAGAAAGTGAAGGTTTGGATGAGATGGCTTTACACACAATACTGTGAGGACTTGGACCCAACTAGTCTTCATCGAGAGCCCAAGAGATGCCAAGCACTGTGTTAGATGCCTTTGCATCTATTAGCTCGTTTACCATCTGAGCTTCTGAACACACTCGGCATGTGTATTTTGGCAGACTCCACAGACGTAATTGAGTTCTGCTGTTTAATAATACTTTCATTGGTCTCTTTGGATTCCTTCAGTCTCAAGGTTCCAAATAAAATGGACTGGTAGCTTCCTCAATTCTTTGTTTTGTTTGGCAGATACTTTGAAAAGGCATAAAACTCAGAGAAGAATATATAAATGAATGGTATAAGCAGAAAAAAGATTAGTACTTGACATTCAGGCCAATGTCCTACCAGCTGGGTCCTTGGGAAAGATATCACTTCTTAGGTCTTAGTTTCCTCATCTATAAAATTAAACTCCTAACTTCACTTCCTCTATTATAGGCAGATTGTGGAGCAAGAATGTGATCACAGTAATAACCTACTATTCAGGGCAAGGCGTAAAATGTTCTCATGAAAAAGAATGAATGAATTGAATTATCATCAGGAGTTTTTAAAAATCTCAAAAACTCTGTGCATGTTTTATAACAGAAGTGATAATTTGACCAATTTTGGCCCTTATTATTGAAATTGGATTTTATCACTAAATTTCATTTTTTATCATTAATAATCCTGAAAGATAACTTGATTGTGCAAATGAGTTTTGAAACGACCTTATTTGTAAAAGTAAATACTGTCAAAATCACCAGGAGAGCCTACTGGCTTACAAAACGTGCCATCGGACAAGTCAGCAAGAACTGGGCCATCACCCTTAACTTCTTTTCATGACCTGAAAAGAATACTCGTATTATTATGATTATTAAGAATGAATAATCACATACTTCTTGCTCACTGAACATGTGTCCAGCCAAATACAAACTCGGGCATGTTGAATTTGGCTTCTTAAAGAACACATCATGCCATTCTCATACTTAAATGTATGTGCTGCTAATACTTAATCATCATTTTACCATCATTGACCCATAATGTAATAGAGGCCTTTAAAAGAATCTAAGAAAACCTGAGAAAAGACATTAATAAGAGATTAATGCAGATCAATTATTTTTCCTGGAAACACTGATTTCTTTCATAGGCTTTTAGGACTAGTCACAGATTCTACCTTAACTAGTTTCCTTATCTGGAATGTTCACTTCCCATTTCTAACAATTATGGTAACCTATAGGCTATAATGAATAGACCCCAAAATGCATAATGACTCAAACACAATGGAGGTTTTCTTTTAATTTATGCTTACATAAAAGTACTCACTGGTAAATAAGGAGGTTGTCACCAAAGCACAGCCTAGTGTATTTTGAATTATTAAAAACATAACTACGTAATTTTCCTCATTCATATAAGTAAACGTATTAGTTTGCTGGGGCTGCCATAATGGATTCCCACAGGCCTGGGTGGCTTAAACTATGGAAATGTACTTTCTCATGAGTCTGGAGGCTGGAAGTCCGAGATCAAGGTGTTGGAAGGACAGGGTTCCACTGTGATCTCTGTCCTGGGCTTGTAGAGGGTGGGTGTCTCCCTGTTGCTTCACTTGTCCCCTCTGCACTTGCCTATGTCCTAATCTCTTTTTATAAGCATGCCAGTCATATGGGATTAAATGTCACTCTAATGACCTTATTTTGATTTGATGACTTCTTTAACGGTCTTATCTCCAAATACAGTTATATTGTGAGGTACTGAGCATTAAAGTTTCAACATATAAATTTTGGAAGCACAATTCAGTCCATAACAGGAATGTTTGTTCACCTGGCCTACAGTGCATCTTTTTATCACTTATCTAGGACAAAGCAGAGATATACATCTGTGGCCAGAGGCTAGTAATTAATTTGAGATGATGCTCCAAGAGCATCTAGACCAATTCAACTTATCCATCAATTTTGGGTCAGAAAGACATAGATTTATTTCTACTTTTCATAAAACATAAAAATCTAACAGTTGCATCCATAAAGACTCAAAACAACCATAGAAATAGAAATAATTGGTCAAGTAAAGAATGTTTTCATTCCATTTAATACACTGCAACCTCTTGGGATAAAAAGAACTTCACTTTTTTTTTTCAGTGAACAAAGATTGCCTCATGTAGGGACAGAAATGAATAAGTAGATGAATTAATGAGTGAGAACCAAGAATCCAAAAGTTGGCACTGATTTGATTTGCATGGTCCAGGAGTATTGACCATAATTTCTCCAAAATGATATTTTTATGAGAAGATTGGGTATCTCGAGGCATGTGTATCTCAGGAGAGTGTGTATCTCAGCAGGAAGCATACTACCAAGATGTTAATACAAACACCTTCATGAATTCTTATCTGTTTCTCCCAATGACTCTTCTTCTATCAGTAAGGGGTTGGATGCCGAGATGGCTGAAAGGACCAAAGTAAAAAAAAAGAAAAAAAGTTCCTGGTGTTGCAAATGGCAGCCAATTTCAGGCATATGGAGAACGCCAAAGAAAAAGAAGCAACAGTTGTCACCAGTAGAATGACACTGCGTGGTAACTTAGCAATGAGACCAGTATAACATCTTTGGCCCCTCCCATCATTCACGCAATGGCGCTGAATCATGGGCATTTCTCTGACCTACTAGGCAGAGGAAGAGCAGCCCTCCCTTCCAATGCTACCGTGGAAATGTATCTGATGAAAAGGTATTTACAGCCTGTAAATATTGTGCTCAACTCAAATATTTTTTCCATTTTAAAACTATTGTTCTCCACGATTTAATTCACCAGTGACTTGAATACGGAGGTGGAGGTACATTACAATTGAAGGAAAGAACTAGAAGTAAGGAACCAGTTTTCTGGTTCATCTCTATGATAAATAAGCTAAGTGGTCCTGAGTGAGCCACTTAATCTCTCTGGGCGTCAATCTCTTCATTCATAAAATCAGAAGCCCAACACAAGATCTACTGAGACTTTTCTCTTGTCAAAGTGATGGGTCAGGGGGGGCAGAGCCCGGCACATTCGGCCTACTTGCCCACAGACCTCCCCGCAGCACCACCAATGGTCCATGGGGAACCTTCTTGAAACCCAGGGCTCCTCGGCTCAGGCCGAGGACACCGCTTGCCTAGAAGCTCACGATTGTCCCCCACTAATTAAAATTCTGCAATCCATATGAGTTTTTCTTTTTTAAGTTCCCGAGTATAAGCTGAAACCTGTTTTATAGTTTGAAGAAACAAATTTGCCTACATTTTCGGTGGCACACTCACTTAGGTTTTTTCAAACTTTGGACATCTGCTGTTGTAGATGCCTGCAATTCACTCTGCTCCTTCCCCTAACATGTTCACCATTTCTACTAGAAAACTCCCGTTCTTCCCTAAAAACCCTATTCAGGCTTTCTTACCTCCACTAGGAAGCATTTCCTGGGTACCAGATAACCCTTCACTGGTTCTCAGACCAATTACTTTATTTTACTATCCCTCAGCCACACCCAGATCCCTATAATTACTGGGCCTCCCTGTCTTGTGATTATTTCTATAGATAAATACCTGCCTTCCTCTGGCATGAACTCAAAGGAAGAAACTGTGTCATACTCATTTTATTATCCCCACCCCCACACATAAAAGTGTTTTTAGTGGTTATTCACATGTACTAAACAAAAAAAAATGTATTGGCTTAAAGAGATATTCGGGACATAGAACAACTTTCTAAGAGTAATACACAGAAGCCAGTCGAGAGGTGAAACTGAGTTCATGGACTCCCCCAGATCCAACTGAGTTCATTGATCTAACATCAAGCGGATCTGAATTCTTCTCTGATAGATTTACCAGGAGGGAAGTGGGATGGCAATGCAAGTGGGCTAAGGGGGAATTTTTAGCATTGCTACATTACAGTGTTAGGAAGAATTTCCCCTCTTTGAAAGTCTGGCTTTATACTCCTCTTTAGTCATTTTTTTTCCATAGGAAATTAAGAACTCCTATTTAAAGATCATTTTTTTCCTCTGGAGTACCTACCGTGGGCTTGAGCATGATGTCCTAGAACAAAATACTCCATAGAGTGATCTGAATGAGGAGACAGAAACAAGGTCATTTTCAAACCAGCTTCAGATGTCAGCCTGTTCCAAGTCTTTTCCCAGAAGCTAGACCCGAAAGCTAAAAAGGGGTGATCTGGGTTAAACCGCTGACTCCCTAAATGTAGCTGCACACCCCACATACTTACTGCTCATTATGAAAATGTGGAGTACACTGACATTTCGGTGGGGGTGAGTTGGGATGGGGCTAGAAAAGCAGGCTATTAGTGCTAATTACACCTTACCTTTCACCTTGCTAGCAAAGCAAAGGGACAAATGTAAGGAGCTTGACAGAAGGCACTCATCTTGACTAGGCACTTTTCCTTTTAGTAGCTATGATTTTTTTTCAGTTTTACTAGCAGAGAAAAAAATCAATTTCTGGAGGATAAGATGTTGAGACTGATAACGCTGCAGTTCTCCCAGGCTGGAGCGGGCCGATGGCTGGTTGAGCCGTCATCTGAAAAGCAGCCCCATTCTGACAGCATAATCCAAATTAGTTGTTGGGAGTCCTAACCTGTCCTGAAAACCTGTGGCACGTGTGACAAATGTTGTGACTTCATGTAAATAAGAAACCCTGTGAAGAGGGGAGGGTAGAGGGCCTGGTGAGCGCTGAATATATAGTCACAAATAAATCGACAACAATATTCTGAGCTTCTTATTCCTTGGCTTGTGCAAACAAAGGTCTTGGGAAGAGGTCAAAGCTGGGTGACTTGGAAACAGGTAAAGATCTCCTTAAATTTGCAGTTCCCGTGGATGGGGAAAAGAAGTTGACTGGGATGAAATACAATACTAGAGCATCAGAATGTGACTTTGCAATTCAGCTTCACTAAGCCCTATACCATTTTAAAATCTTTTTTGTTTATAAAAGAATACTTTAACTGATGCAAGTGGATAAATGTATGTGGATCATACATTTGGATAAATACATTGGATAAATAAAATTTATTTGGAGTAAATAAATTAGACTCCAAAGTCAACATATTGCTGGTTCTACAGGAAAAAATGAGAAAGATACAGAACTTGCATACATTTCTAAGGAACATGTGAAATGAATATCAGGACAAATGCATTTTATGAATGCTCTGAGCATCTTCAAAGAGGCAATAGCATAATTGGTCGTAACCACCAAGAAACTGGAAATTTCCTCTGGCACTGTCTTTTCCATATGTTGAGGAGATCCAATCCCTGAAAATGCTGGCATCTGTCTCAGAACACCCTGAGATGGTGATGTAGACAAGGATGTCATTTAAGCTAGAACAACATTTTGCTCTCAGAAAATGTACTTGCATTCTGCATGTGTATCTGAACCACTCTGTGGGGTTGAAAGTAGATACACATTATGGGCTAAATGTTTGCATCCCCTCAAAATGCATATGTTGAAACTCTAACACCCACTGTTAGACTGTATTTGGAGTTAGGGCTTCCAAGGCAGTCATTAGGGTTAAATGGGGTCAGAAGGGTGGAGTCCCAATCCAATAGAATTAGTGTCCTCAGAAAAAGAGGCCCCAGAGAGCTCATAGGAAAAGCCATGTGAGGATAAAGCAACCAATGACAAGCTAGGAAGAGAGCTCTTGCCTTGATCTTAGACTCTAGATTGTGAGAAAATAAATTTCTGCTGTTTAAACCACTTAGTTGGTGGTATTTGGCCATGACAATCCAACCAGGCTAACGCAATGTACTATTTGAAGTACATTTTTAAGTACATTTTTAAGTAAATCACATTTTTAAGTTTTTTAATATTCTTCTGTTAGTCATTGCTTTTGTCCTCTGCTAGTACCAAATGATAGCAAATCTCAGAGATTTAAGAAAAAATCAAAGATAAAATAAGCAACACTCCTTATTAACCCATTTTTCTATAATTTTAAAAGAGAACATCGTGTATTTCAAGTCAATTAGCTTGTTCAACTCCTGGAATACCATTTTTTTTTTGAGGGGATGACCAGAAGCCAATGAACAGACAAGAAATGTCATAAGCTTTGTCAGTTTGAGAATACCTTTTACTGTGAAGATTTTTGTTTTTAAATTGTTGTTTATTTTGAAAATAATTTTATAGCTAATGAATATATGTTGGAAATTTCTGGAGAATAAATGTATTCACAGTACCGTTATCCAGTCAAGAATCTGAATCCACATCAAGATGTGTCTCAAATTCTGTGACTCAAGGGGTACCAGCAGCTGCTGTTAGGGTTTGGTATCTAGGATACCAAACTTCTCCTTCATTTAGGTGGGTCTGGGTCTTTGAATTGCCTCATCTCCAGAAACTGGGTAAGAGAATATGACTCTTTTTTGTGTTGACTTAAACAAGTCTTTATTTCCCAGTCCTTCATTGTACCAGTTATAAAGTTGACTGCCAGTATATTTTATACTTAAGTACTTTGAAAAATTAGCTTTTGCCAAGAATCTCTGAAAGCTGAAACTGATTATAACCCTAACCCCACATATTTATACTTTGCAATTAAGTACTGCTATCTGCCATGTTAATCCCTTGGAACATGCTGGGATCTCCTTCTAACTGTGGGTAAGGAGCCAAAAATGGGTGTTACAGATAGATCAGGAGGAGAAAGAGAAACTAAGTTCTGGAAGGTAACTGCTGGCTTTTCAGGCAAGGGAATGACAGAGTCTTCAGAAAGGAGAGGAGCTCCTTTGAAAGCAAAAGACCCTCGGGTGGTTTCATGTTGGGAACCACCCTGCCTGGTTTCAGGAGCTGTAACCCCGCCCCCCGTAGCTAAGGTTGAGTGAGCCACCTTTGGACCATAAGCCACTAATGAGACAAAGCTTATCTCCCTAGCAGGGGTGCCGCTTCTGTTCCTTTTACTTCACCCTGCCTGTCCCTCTTGCATGATCCATTAGCCAATGACAGGTAAGATTCCTAAAGGGAGGAATCTAAAGGGAGGGATGACCTAAGACAGGCATGATCATGGCCGTCCCCAGGGAAGGACGTGGGGAGCTATAGCAAAAAGGAGTAATGGACCCTCACTCCTCAGCTTTGACATAGCCTGAGTCCTCATGCTGTCTTCAAGAAGTCTCCTAATCTCTTGGCTGCCTTACTTCCCCTGCCTGACTTCAGCCTGAAATAATACTGGTGGTGGGTGCCACCCTGTGCTGGAAAGGGTGGGTTCCCTAGGGTGATCAGAGCTAAGAAAGAATATGTAAAATCCTGTGAAGACTGCTTTGTTTAGAATTCTCTCAATTAAATGATAAGGGTCCAAGCAAGAAGTGAGTTTGTTCCCCAAAGTTTTATGGCCCTTTAGCTATCTGACCCTGACTCAAAATAGGCCCTCAGAGTCCTTTGTATGCTATCTATTATTTGATCCTTACTTCCTGACAATGATTGATGAGCTTTCCCTGTATTCCTGTGCAAAACAAACCCAATAAAAGCCCACGGAGGAAAAGGCTCTTGGCCCTTCTCCTTTGAGAGATCGGCCACCTTTCCTCCCCAAGCAGATCATGTCTTGGTAGATTTATTCTCATTCGTGGCAGCTGAGGGGAGCCCTGCAGGTGGAGCCCTTCCACAGTTTCAGGGTTCGAGGTCCTTAGACTTATGTGAGTACTTTCAATGTCCCCATTCCTAATATAGTTCTCAGGGTCCTCAAGGTCCCATCCCTTACCAATCATCACCCTAACTTTTATGTACGTGACCTTGTGAAGCAGTGAATTTTAATTACATCACAATTCTACAGCCCACAGGAATGAACTGGGGGTCTGATTCTCAAATGCGTCCATCCTGAGTTTATAGACTACAGTAGATGAGAGATTTGGGGGGAGGGGGTGCATCAGTAAAGATCTGTGGTTGTCTGACTAAGATGGAGCTGGGAGCTAAAAATACTGAGCTTTTTATTTTCTTTCTGTAACTCTCAAGTGAAATCAGAAGCCGCCAACAAAACTTCAAGTCTTTGCAATCATCCCTTCTCATCTCAGCAGACGATTGGTCTCCCGAAGTCTTTCCTGTAGGAGACAACTTATCCCAGGCCACTATCAACCACAGTTTCCGAGTATTCCATTTTCCTCTGTCATTTCAGATTATCCATGCTCAAGCACAACCCAGTCAATAATCAATCCCGGATTCTATCTTTGAGGGTTTGTTTTCTAGGATCCCTATTCATACTATTGTTGTTATATCTGAACTAGTCAGGAAATTAAACTCACTTTAAATTTTTTAAAAAGAAAATGACTCAGTGAAGAAAGTTGGTTATAAAAGTATTTGAGGAGCTGCAACAGCAGAAAGGAGAAAGAGTTTATTAAGGGTCAGGATGCTACTATTGCTTCTAAACCATAATGTGGTATGAACAGAGGTACCAATGGGCTGCTGTGTGTTAACACGGCACAACCACAACCGAACAGGAATACAGAGATGCACACTACACTACTGCTAAAAAGCTACACTCCCAATGCGACTGCAGCTGTTGCCCGAGCTCCACCAGAAACAGGAAAGGTGGCGGGGTGGCAGGGAAGGGGAGAAGCATCTTCCCTCATCTCATCTTCCAGTTTGCCATTATTTCTCCCTTTGCAGGACCCAGCTAGGAGCTAGCTTGCAAAGGCATCTTGGAAACGTACTATGTAGCGTGCAGTCTTCTACCTCATTCCCTGCACTTGTCCATGGGCAAGACAGTTGGGAACAGAGCTGTACAAGAGAGAGAATGACTCTTAGAACAGGAATTCTATTCATATGCGTTATCTCATTTCCTTCTCCTAACCATATCCATGCTGGACATTCTAGGAAGACTTATCTTCAACTTTCTGACACTTCTCTTTGCCTGGAGCGAGGAAGGATGGAAACTAAGAGAAGAGTAGTGCTGAGCAAGTTGTATGAAAGTATAAGAGTCTTTGGTATTTTTTTTCAGGTAATAAAATTGCTATGTAAATGTATGCCTACAAATAGCCAGGTACTCTTTATCAATAGCATCAATGCAATACTTTAGATAAACACCTTTAGTGGTGATGAATATTTCTTGGATACCCAGTAAAGCATATTTTTCCATTAGAGGATGTTTTGTGACAGAGAAATGAAGCAGCATGGGTGGTATAGGTGAACTTTTTTAAAGCATAAGCCTCTGCTCCGAAGTCGGGCTTTTAAGGATCTCAGTCAGGCCTCCCTGGCTAAATACTAATGGATTTTTGGGCAACCGCATCATGTGAGAAAACTCATGTCGTTTTTTGTGCCCAAACAGAAACAAACCTTGATCAATTATATACATTCTTCCTTTCTTTATAGACATAAAAATGTGACTTCTGTGCTGTGATTCACAAAGTAAATAATTTTTTGGTGTAACTGGAAATTGTGGGTCTCTGACTCAGAGTTGCCAGAAATTGTAATCAGACTCTGGAGATGTAGAAACATATTAAAAGGATATTCTGTTCTGATCAGATGAGATTGAATGGGCCCAAAAATCTTCCCTTAGATATCAAACAGAGTTGAATTAATAAAAAATCCATATAGAATTTAAAAAGCAAAAAAAAAATTAAATTAAATTAAAAACCTCCAATATCTAAGCTAAAAATAAATCCTGATTCCAAGGCACAGTTTCTTTCTCTTTCCCATTCTATGTGTCAAGCTTTTTATAAAATTCCTTTCACTTCAGTCACAAATGTGTAGTAAGTGCCTACTGTATACCTGGCACAGGTACAGATACTTGAACTACATCATTCAACAAAACTGACAGAGTTTCCTGGACTCTGCCTTGTGGAATTCATATTCTAACAGAGAGACAAGAAAAATGCATAATAAAGAAATTACATGGTAAATTAGCAGATTACAAGTAACGTAAGGGGAGAAAAAGTAAAGCAAGGAAAGAGATTAGAAATGCTCAATTTTAAAGCATACAATTTTAACTACGGTGGGTCAAAGAAGTCTCAAAAGAAATCTTAAATTATTTTCACCAAATAAAAACACAATGGACCAAAATTTGGGGGGGGGTGCAATTAAAGAAGTGCTTAGAGGAAAGTTCATCACATTGGACATGACATGTGCACTGGGAAAGAAGGAGCACGTGAAGTCAGTAATCTAAGCTTCCACTTTAGAAAACTAGGAAAGAACCTTTTAATAACAAGACAACAGAAGAAAAGAAGTAATAAAAATAAGTGCAGAAACCAGTGAAATTCGAAACAGGAAAACAACAGAGAAAAATCAATAAAACCAAAAGCTTATTCTTTGGAAAAAAATCAATAAAAATGATAAACCTGTAAACAGACTAACCAGGAAACAAAGAGAAAAGGCACAAATTGCCAATATTAGAAGTTAAAGAGAGATCATCGTTACTGAGTCCACGAACATTAAAAGAATAATACACACTTGCAATGTATAAAATAACACTTGTAATTATTCCTCAAAAACATTTTTAAGGATTATAAAGGGATACTATAAACAACTCTATGTCCACAAATTTGATGACTTAGATGAAGTGGACCAATTCCTAGAAAGACACAAGTTACCAAAATTCACACAAAGGGAAATAGACTATTTAAATAGGCCTATATCTGTTAAGTAAATTGAATCAATAATTAATAACCTGCCGAAAAAAGAAACACCAAGCCCAGATGGTTTCACTGATAAATTCTACCAAATACTCAAGGAAGAAATGATACTAATTCCTCACAATCCCTTCCATAAAATAGAAGCCAAGATAACATTCTCTAATTCATTCCAAGATCCTAATATAACTCTAATGACAAACTAGACTAACAGTGACTTCATTTGCCATTCCTCCAAGGAGATTTTTAATTTTAAAATAAAAATCTCTACTAGTATGACTATCAATCACTCTGGTACCTGAATGCCCTTGAGCCCCCTAAATAACGTCACAGAGAGGTAACCCTGGGCAAAAGGCTTATCTTTGAGGAAAATATGGAGACTCTTAAGAAATACAGGACAAAGCTGATGACACTAGTTTCTTGACTTTTTATTTGCTAAAAAGGGTAGAAAATGCATTCTCGGTGACATTAGAGGCTTCTCGCCTGTACTTCTGCAAAGCCAAAACCTAGTGTTAGCCTGAATAGACCAGCCTGGCTGTGCTCTGTTTGACCTTCCACCCCTTTACTGGCCCTGCCTCCCCTCCTTGATCTCCATTTCCCAGGAGCCTCCCGCGTGTGGTCTGGACAACCCCCCCCCCCTCCCCTATGCTTCCTTCCTGGCTCCCCTCTGTCCTCCTAGTACTGGTTCTTCTCCTTCTCCCCCTCCCTGCTGTCACCCACGGTCCTGGCACCGAGAGCATGATCCAGACGTATTGCTTCCCCATATCACACGCCCAGATATCTGGATACCATAGAGCGGACAGAATCTTTCCTTTTGCTTCCAAGGATTGGCCTGTGATTCAGGCAGAGTCTCTGTATGGTCTAGTTCAGCTCTGGAAATGATCAAATTATTTGTGAAGAAGAATCAAACAGACATGAGGGTGAGGGACTCCAGTGAGTTTAAAGAGATCACCCTAAATTTGACCTTGGCAGCCAGTTTTACTGAGTTAAGAAACATGTGCAAAATCTTTGTCTTCGTACTGAAATACCTTTTGTTTAGCCTTCGAGGGGGTAAAGTCAGGGACCAGTTGGGGAATTATTTCTCCTTTGTAATTCACTAAGAACTTTTATCCCAGAGAGGGGTAGGGACACAATCTTCCTCTTTAAAAGCCATTAGAAATATCTTTGGACAAAGCCCCGGAAACTTTGACTGAATGAGGTAATGCAATAGAATTTCATACTTTTTGACCTGAGAACATATTGATTTGGAGCATAGGCAATAGATCATGTCATTTCCACTTGACCTTTTGAATGAACTGGAAACAGCAAAATGGGAATTGGAAAGTTTTACCCATGGGATGCAAAACTTACGAGGATATTTGGTTTTCCTAGGGCAGAGTGCAGATTGCCGGAATTATAGCCATTTGTAATCTCCAGGGTGTTTAGTTTTACACTTTAGGTGCTTGTCCCTTTAACACGTAAAATAAGTATCTAAGTACAACGATCAAATATGGTCCTTCCGCTGTATCAATTCTCCATTCTTGGTCTAATTCAAACTTTCAAGCATGTTTATCACACACAAAAAAAGAGAATGACAAACTTCATAATGATCAGTAATCTTGCAAGGAGTTGAAAGGCGCTGTGCTTCATCTGTTCTGTTAAGGTGATTTATTTGGGAACTATCTCAGTCTTTTAAATCTGTGTAAGCAAAACTGTTTAGGTCAACTACTTATGACACCCGCACTCAGAATGTCCTAGGAAAAGTATTCTAATTTAATTTGAGGACAATTACTTATTGTTTTACAAGATAATCCAATATTGCCTTTTATAGGTAGATATGGTTTTTAGGCAATTTTATCCTTAACATCACAAAACCAACCATAAGATCAGTTCAAGACATTTGACATTTGAGTTTTCGGTGAGGGTAACTGGCTTCTCCTCCTTCAGTGTGGTTCCCTGGAAAGAATGACCCTTGAGGCTCAAATTTGGAGGCAGCTGCAAAGTTCTTGAACTACAGAGGTCTGGTTTTTTTTTTCTTTTTAAAATTTTTTGTTGTGTTTTTATTGTGGTAAATAACACAAAGCATAAATCACTCCCTTAATGTTTAAGCGTGCACTGCAGCATTAATTAGAAGCACACTGCAGTCCGGCAGATTTCCAGAATTTTCACCTTTTGTGACTGAGACTGTACCGTTGAACAACTAAGGCCCCATTCGCCCTGCCCCCTGCCCTTGTGTGTACTGTTCTACTTTCTGTTTCTACGAGTTGGAGTACTTCAGGTACTCTATGAGTAGACGCGGGCCTAATCTCTTTTTCTACTTTCCTACTTCATCATGAGCATCGATATTTAACACGTGCGCAGCATGGTGTCGTTTTATTATCTAATTGTAATGGTTATGGCTGGTTTGCCCAATCACATTTCTCGCTGGTTGTGTCTTCTTGACCTACAGACAGTGCAAAACTAAAAGTAAGATTTCTCATACTTCCGGCTGAGCTCTGGATGCCATTTTGGTTCTGCCGTATGGATGCATAAGATTTGGAAGATTTGTGTAAGATTTGGAAGAAGTGAGACAGAGGCTGTGTTCGTGGTGCTGCTGGCAAGCAAATACTTGAGGACAGAGGTTTTGCCTGGTCCGGTCATTTTCTTTGTGGGTGTTGCAAGGCAATTGGTAGTACTGGTGGCAACTGGAATCCGTGTTCCAGGATCCAGATGGCAACTTTGTTGTGCCCATGAGGCAGCTGGATCAGAAGGGACCGGAGCTTACTGGCCATGGATTGCAACTACAGCAAACTGTCCTTGACGCCCCTGGGTTTGGGGGCCCATCCCGGGCCTTCTGCTTCCTGCTTATGTTAGACGTTGGCTGCTTCACGGACAGGCCAGTTCAGCCAAATATTGCATTCTAGGAGTCTTTCCTAGAGACCCAGACTAGTGTGCATTCCTTCAACCTTTGCCATCATTTTAAAAAATACTTTATGTATTTACTTATAGAGAGGGGGGGGGAGGGAGAAAGAGAAGAGAAACATCCATCGGTCGCCTCTCATCTAGACCCTGGCCAGGACATACCCACAACCCAGGCATGTGCCCTGAAGGGAATTGAACCCATGACCTTTTGGTGTATGGGACAATGCTCCCACTATCTGAGCCCCTTGCATCAGCACTGCCATCATTTTTTGAAGCGTCTCATCCACTTCAGATTATTGAAGCGTTCTTCATTCCCCCAGCTGGCTCTTGGCTGAGGCACCCACGGAGAGGATGATAGCGTGTTTTAACCAGATTCTAGCTTCACTGCCCCTCCTTCTCCCCTCAGTTTATTAGATTCCTCGGCCTTTAATCAGCTGCAAGCAGAGATGGAAAATCACGATGCGTCATTTTAGGGCTAGTCTTTCCCTTTGCTCTGATTGCGTTGCTGCAGCAAAATGACAACCCAGCATCTCAGCATTTGCTAATTATCATTTTGAAATACTATGCTAATACCAGTATTTCACTTTAAAATGTTCAGAATTCAGAGTATTGTGAAGACCGATGAGACTAAAAATGTAATCGATTTTAAATTTAAAAAACAAGTAAAAATGTCAATTAATTTATATGTAAATATAAAACCAATTCTGATTCTGATTCAACTAGTAGAGGATTAAATGAATACAAAAAAGTATTATCAGAAAATAGTAAGTCCAACGTTCACATAAGATAACAAAATAAGTAGTGAAGATTTTAAATAAAAAATTGTTTCAGGTATTTTTTTTCAGTGCCGATTTGGCAGCAGAAAGCGTGCATACATGCAAACGTGACTTTGTCAGGTATTTTGTGCCAAATATTTTAAGCTTTAGTTAGAAATTCTGCACTGTACCTGTAAGTAGAACGTTGAAGAGTTAGTCTGGTGTCCATCCACACATTTCCCTCTAACTCATTCAAGCAAATACCTATGTTTTGACTTATCATTTTAAAGGAATCTTTTGATAGACTTTTACTTGGGGGTGGGGCGAGAGATCTGAGGCTGAGATCTCTCTATGGAGAGTGAGATGCTCTTGTCTAAACAAAGCGCTTCTTGTTTGCCCCTCTGCTTTCGTTTCCCCGTGGAGAGGTGGAGATTCTGATCCAGAATCGCCTGCATGGATTTGGGTACTGCCATATTTTCTTTGTTTGAAATGTCTTCTCACTAAAACACAATTTGTTTTTCAACAGAAGCTGGCCAGAACCCTGATGTGGTTGCTTAAACTCATGCAGGCTGGGATGTGTTGAAAACCGCGGACTGTATATCATTTCTCCCATCCAAGTACTAACGAGGCCTGACCCTGCTTAGCTTCTGAGATCAGAGGAGATTGGGCGCGTTCAGGGTGGTATGGCCGTAGACTGCATATCATTTCTTAAAACAATTTTAACAATAGATTTTTCAACTCTTCTTATTGATGTTCAAGCACAGGTGTCTCCCTTTTCCCATCCCTTCCACCCCAGCCATCCTTGATCTTACCTCCCCTTGGTTTTGTCCATGTGTCCTTCATAGCTGTTCCTGAAAACCTTCCCTCCTTTTCTCCCCATTATCCCCTCCCAGGGGGGGATACTGTCAGTTTGTTCTTAATTTCAGTTTGTTCTTAATCTCAACGTCTCTGGCTATGTTTTGCTTGTTTGTTTGTTTTGTTGATTAGGTTCCACTTACAGGTGAGCTTATTGAACCCAATAGAAATACTATTATTTCAACACGTAATCAATACGAAAAGCTAACAACAAGATTTTTACATTCTTTTTTTTTTAAATCAAAAGGTTGGGAATCCAATGCTTACACTCACAGCACATCTCAGCTCTCACTTGCCTCATTTTTCCTTTTGCACACCCACTTAATAACAACCTAGGCACTGAACTTCATCTCACGATGTGAATTACTGAGGTTGCAGACTTTTTAAATTTTTTATTTATTTTTAGAGAGGGGAAGGGAGGGAGAAAGAGAGGGAGAGAAACATCAGTGTGTGGTTGCCTCTCACATGGCCCCCACTGGGGTTCCTGGCCTGCAACCCAGGCATGTGCCCTGACTGGAATCAAACCTGCAACCCTCTGGTTCACAGGCCTGCGCTCAATCCACTGAGCTATACCAGCCAGGCTGAGGTTCCAGATTTTAGAAAACAGCAATATATACCCACAACAACGCAGTTTTCCACACAGGACTTTATTCCTCCACGCCCCTGCTCCACCCACATATTTCTGTTCAACCTGTCACCCCTCTATCTCCCTGACTCTCAGAGGAGTGCCCGCTCCTTTCTTTGTGTGAAAGCAGAAGCCTTCCAATAATTGCCCTCACGTGATGATTTCTCTTCATTCCAAGCACTTTTGTCTTCACATGTGTTGTTTTTCATCTTTCCTTTTTCTTTTTTTTTTTTCTGTCCCAGGGGAAGATGGGTATCGGCTTCTCACCTGCTTCTAATTCTTTCTCTTCCTGTCTCCTGGGAGCCTCATTCATTCATTCTCCATCTCCCTTCCCAGTTTCCCATCATCTCTAACTTCTTTTATCTCCATTTCCAAAAAATGTGAGTTCTCCTTATGTTTTTTTTCCTGGTATTTCCCATCCATTTCCTTTTCTCTTACAGAAGCAGTACAGTTTGGGGGGGCCTGCGTGTTCCGCCTGCTGCTCATCTTCCCGAGTCCGCAATCTAGTCCCCAACTGTCAACAGTGGGATCTCCAGCAGGTTACTTAATCTCTGAGTATAAAATGCTGATGATGTCATTATTAGCTTGTTATGATTCTTTTGTTTTCAGAAAGATGAGCCATGGTTCCCTTTCTTTTCTTCTGTGGCCTCTCTTCCTTACCAACTATGTAAGTTTGAAATTTAAAGTCACAAGACAAACATACCAAAAAGGAACTTTATTGTTTTGTAAGTGAATTTAACTCGCATGTGAGCCACATTTCCGCCCCATAACAGGTAACACAGAAATTAGCCCTCGGAGGAAAAGGAGGTGAAGCAGACTTGAAAGGTTGCCTCTGATGCATTCAAGTGCCATGTAAGCCTCTTCCATTTATGCATCTAATTACATCCAAGGGAACAGAAGGAAGCTTAAAGCAGCTCTGTTGATAGCCGCCTTGGTGAAAAAGAGTGTGTAGCAGGTTTAGCCTTAGAATCAGAGACAGAAATCTTTATCCTACAGCTCAATTTCAATTAACAAAAAGGCAATGGAGTGTAGCCTGCAATGGGGTGTTTTGTTTTGTTTTTTTACCACAGCATTATATCTGAGAACTAACTTCTACACATCATGGCCGTGTGTATCTTTCTAAAGGATGGATGAGACCTGTGAGCAGTATTCTACTATGCTTTTTGGCTCAATGACTGTTCCGTAACATTCTACATTACTTATTCTTTTAACATCAGCCTAGAAAAAAATGTACTAAAACAAAAGGCTTAAAGTTTTTAAATAAATGTATGCTTGGGTGTTGCGGTAGCTGTGTTAAATTGACCCAGCAAAACAAAAACAAAAACAAAATTTTTTGGTTTGCACCAAAAAGGCATCGAAACATAATCTTGGAGCCCTGGCAGGTGTGGCTCAGCTGGTTGGAGCATCGTCCCATACACTGAAAGTTTATCCCTGGTCAGGGCATGTATGTAGGTTGTGGGTTCAAACCCTAGTTGGGGTGTGTACCGGAGGGAACCAATTGATGTTTCTCTCTCTTTCTCTCTCTCTCTCTCAGCCTCTCTCTCTCTTTCAGAGCAATGAAAAAATGTCCTCTGCTGAGGATAAAAAAATAAAACATAATCTTGGAAAGTTCATTTTTGACTGCTCAGTTTTTTTTTTACAATGGATTGTAAAAGGATTAAAGATTTCATTTAACTGAGACAATCCCTGCTTTTTCTGGTGCATCAAGTCTTATCTCTCCGGCTCTTGGAGTGATGCCTGCAACAGCCGGAACCGCAGGAGGAAAGGCCCCTTAAATCCAAGAGACCATCCTGATTAGATGAGACTTCTTACCAAATCCATCAAGTCTAAATTAGATGGAGGTTCCAGAAAAAAAAGGGGGGGGATAATTAAACAGATTGTAGGTGGAAGATTATTTATACTCTGAGGGAAGATGCGCTCTGAGAGTTTCTTCCCCCCTAAAGTCCATCCGAACTTTGCCCCCTTCCCTTTCCACTTCTTCCCATCATGCTGGGCTGAACACAGTCTTCACAGATACCAATTACAGAATTAATTATCTGGGTGACCAACCTCCCTTAACAGAGTGACCAGCAGGTGCTCAGGCAGACTACATACAGCTTATGCAAGAATGAAGACATCTGCTGCCCCCGATCGCTGTGACACAGAGCTCAGGTCGGGGGGTTGGCACATACCACAACACGAAGGCAAACGGACGGTCAGCCACTAAACCACAGGTGACAATACCCATTTTAGAGTTGAGCCATTGCCATTGAATTTTTCTGTAAACATTAGAAAATAAATAAATTTGAAGTCATTCATACTTGACAGACATAAGGGAAAGAAGTGAACAATTTATGTGCTTAAAGAAACCAAATTGCTCTATTTTTATTGGAGAAAATATGTGTACTGTATGAACATGTCTGCTTATTTCTCTGCTAAAGATTCTAATAAAATGGATTTCATCATATCTTAATATACATGACGCAAATTCTAGAACCATACGTTAACTAAGCCCATTTTTAATTTACATAAATACTAAAACATTTTCCATTACAAATAAAAAATTAGTACATCAAGCCTATTCCTGCAGGCCCTAGCTAACATGAGAAAGAGGGTATAGCCTTTTTTTAAGTATAGCTACAGAAAAATGCAAAAATCTTAAGTGTATAGCTCAAAAATGTTTTACAGAAGGAAACACACCCATCCAACTGCCGCAACATGGAATATTATTTACCTGTATCCCAGGTGAGTCCTTCCTGCTACATCCCAGGACTTACCACCTCAAAGGGAACTGCCTATCTGACTTCTATCACCGTGGATTATTGCCGCTGTGCGCAAACCTTAAATAAGTCGGGTCATACAAAGGGCACATATGTGTACTCTTATTTGTCTGACTTCTTCCACTCAATAGTTTGTGAGATTTAACTACAGAAAGGTTCATTGTTCCACAGTTCACTTGTGGAAATATATCCACAGGTGTTTATCCATCCCATTGATGGCCATTTGAGTTGCTCGGGGCTGTTAGACTCCACGCTTCTCTCTGACCCCTCTGGCACACACCTTCAGGCGCACGCACGTGATCATTTATCTTGGGAACGAACCTAGGAGTAAAACTGCTGCGTCATGGTTCGCGGGTGCTGTCAAGCCATTTTCCAAAGTGGTTTCCCAAACATAAATTCCCACCAACAGTGAACAAAAGTTCCGTTTGTTCCCTATTCCCAGCAATTTTTGGCATTCTTGATTTTTAATTTTTGCCACTCCAATAGATACGTGGTAGGATCATCATGTTTTAATTTAAATTTACCTACTCAAAGTTTCAGCGTTTTCTTAAATGCTTATTGGTCATTTCAATAGACTCCTTTGGGAAATTCCGGTCCAAGACTTTTCCTATGTATTAATTAGATTGTCCTGTCTTTCTCGCATAGATTTATTATTTGTGTCTCTCTATATCTACATATAGATATACATATACATATACATACACATACTCATATATACATATACATACATACCCATATATAAACATATACAATGTACGTGGAGAGAGACAAATGGACAGAGACACAGAAGAGAAAGGTGAGGGAAGCAACAGGCAATGATATTCAAATTCATGTGTGAGTTTATTGTATCTTCCTGATGAATTGACACGAGCATTATCAAATGTTTTCCTCTCTCCTGAGTAATGCTTATTTACCCTCAATATCTGCTTTACCCTGAATATTTGAGTTTCAATCATACATTTTAGCCCTGGCTGGTATGGCTCCATGCATTGAGTGCCGGCCTGTGACCCAGAGGGTTGATTCCCAGTCAGGGCACGTGCCTGGGTTGCGGGCCAGGTCCCAGCAGGGCTATGTGAGAGGCAACCTATGTTTCTCTCCCACTCTTGCTCTCTCCTCTCCCTCCCTTCCCCTGTCTCTAAAAATAAATAAATAAAATCTTTAAATAAATAAATTTTACATTCTGCTATTTGTTTTGTACTCGGCCTGCCTGTTTAATGGTTCCTATTTTTTAAATACCTTATGCTTTTTAAATTAATAAAGCATTCCTTTCATTTTTTCGATCGTTATTAACTTGGTGATGATGTATGTTCATATTATTTGTGTTTACCTTGGATACTAAACAGGCATCTTTCCCTTAGTAGAGTCCGTTTTAAATTTGTACTTTTCTCTACTTTCTCAACTTCATTTTCCTCACTTCCAAAATGACATTGTAGTTTTCACATATTTAAATTCTACATATATTTGAAACCACCTAAGATCGTTTTAATGGTTTTAGATGGTGATACTCATATATATTTGCTCATATATTTACATGTTCCATCGTCCTTCATGCCTTCCTGCGTTGCCATGGTCCCATCTGGGATCACTTTCCTTCTGATGAAGAACTCTGGTATTTCTTTTGGTATGTGTCTCCTGTTGACACATTCTCTCAGGGTTATTTGTTGTGGTTTTTCTCACCTGAATTTTTTTCAAAATGTACTCACCAGTCAGCAATCATTTCTTAGGACTTTAAAATTATATCTGCTGTCATCAAGCTTCAATGCTTTCTGCTGAGAAGACTTCTTTCAGTCATCTCATATTCCTTTGATAATGTGCCTTTGTTTTTTTTCATTGCATGCTTTTAAGAATTTCCTTTTTTTCCTTTTCTTTTAAAGCAGCTGTACTCTGATGTGCCTATCTATGCTTTTCTTTGATTTTGTTCCATATGGGATTTGTGAACTTCTTTAATCTGCCTTGACATTTCTAATCAGGTTTAGGATATTCGTAACCATTATCTCTTCAAATTTGATCATTTCTTATTCTCTCTTCTTTAATGGGGCTCTGATATATCAGACCTTTTTACCACATCCCATTTGTCCTTAATTTTTCCAGAATGCTTAAATATGAATATTTTCTATGAATTTAGTCTCTAGTTCACTAATCATTTCTTCTTCTGTGTTTAATCAGTTATTAAATCCCTAAATTTTCCATTTCAGTTACTATAATTTTAAGTTCTAATTTTTATTTGATATTTTAATATTTTCTTACTCTAACTATAGCTTCAGTATTTCCCCATCTTTATGAACATATTGATTACCATTATTTTGAAGAAGATCTGGTGATTCAAACACCTGGATCATTTATGTGTCTATTTCTATCATCTTTTTTCACTTAGCTTCCAATCATTTGGTCCTGTTTTATGACATGCCTGTTAAATTGGGACAGTGACATTTTATGTAAAATACTTAGACACTTGGATTCTGTTACATCCTCCAGATAGGATTTAATTTTTTTCTGGCATTCAGATAGATCGTGGACAGATTGTTTTGATCCAGTCCAGGACTGAGATGATTCACAGCAGTGTTTTGGAGGCTATGAGTGCCCCTCTATTTACTGTTTTCCCCTGCGTGCAGGGCTCTGACCTTCAGACACCTCCACTGAGCACTTGGGGTGTTGACCTGGTTCCTGTTCTTAGGTAGCTCTGAAGTTGATAGAGGACTCAAGACTTGGAAATTTTTAGCTTAACGTAAAAAGTTACAAGTCTAGCTAGTAATGTGTATGTTAAAGCTTTTGTTAAGGATAAGGCCAATCCCTGCTCCTGGGAAAATAGCAGACCTCCTGGGGTGCTGCTAGAAATTATTGCCTGGGGATAAGTTGGAGGCATCCAGGCCTTTGTGTTCCCTGGAGAGACAGATGACCACCCTCCCCGGGGAACAGCTAACCGCCCAGGACAGGAATGTTGCAGCTTCTTCCATTCAACCCTCCCTGAATCTCAAAGCCCTCACCACACCTTGTTTATCCACCTTGTTTAAAAGATCTGGCTTGGAAAGAAAAGACAAGGTGGTCTGTTAGGGTATGAATCCACCATCTTCTCAGCTCACCAGCCATCTGAATAAACCACCCATAAAAGATTCAATTGTTATCACTACTTATTGGGTTTGGTAGTGACAGGCAGCCAGAACGCTAGTGTCTTTTCCAGTTACAAAGTCAGGTTAGCTCCTCAGCATTATAACACTTTAACAACAACAACAGTAATGACAACGAAAGTCCCCAGCTTGGATTTTTAGCCCCTTAGCTGTACTTCTGATTGTTTCTTGACCTCTCACCTCACATGCACAATTTAAGAATTGGTAAATTCCTTATAGGGAGATTTTGTGCAGAATGTAGCTTTTCTACAGTTCCCTTTCTATAAGTCTTGGTTGCTTTGATAGCCCTGAACCCCAGCGATGATCTTTCCAGCCCAACTAACATGCCTCAGCCTCTAGGCCACCATCACTATAAAGTAACAAATAATCAGATCAGAGACAGCAGTAGGTCTACAGGGTTTACTTCAGTGTTTCCCTTCTCTCTAAAATCTTGACTGCACGAGTTCTCTCTGTTTACCTGTTCACTTAAACAGTTGAAGTTTTGTGTATGATTTCATTTTTCTTTTTTGAATTTTATCTATCTTTTATTTGGCCTGATAGGATCCGTTCTTCATACCCAAAATCTACAATTAGCACAATATGGCCTCTCTTCCAAACACCTTTAATAGTTACAAACAGGTAGTTTTCAAGAAATAAATTACATACTTACTTTTTAAATAATGCATTTTAATTCTGTACATAAAAACCCCAATATTGTTATACTTAAGTTATCTACATAGTCTATTGTTTATTGGATCCCATAGCAGAGATGAAATGTCCATCTAATTTTGGCATAAATGTAAAGAAAAATTTTCTATTTGTTTGTGGTATTAACTGTGTCAAAGAGAAAAATAAAATTTCTTAAACTGAAAACACAGTTTGACTAAATAATTACTGATATGAAAATCATAAAAACAAAGCAATTGATGGGTCACGAAAACTCTGCCTTTAATTTTCTATAACTTCCTTGGGGTGACAGGCACTGTTACAAAAGAAAAAGTAATAAATGAAATCTTCTATTCTTTATAATTTCCTTGGGGGGGGGATATTTCCATATGTAAGAATCCCAAACAAGTGCTAAAACACAGCACAAATTAACATTGCAAATGAATGCCAACACAATGAAGAAGACTGAGGAATAATTGACATCTTTAGAGACTACAAAGCACTGTCGCCTATAGTATTCCATCTGACCTTGGCAATGACCCTCAGAGCAAGGTATATTTTCAACACGATTACTGGTGAGGAAACTACCATTGACAGAGTCAACAAGTAGGGAGATCTAGGCTCAAATGTAGGTCTTCTCACACACATTCACTCTGTCCCCCGTGTGCAATGCTACTTACCAACTTTGGGCATTCGCTGGGCTAGGAGGCATAGTGCAAAGACTAAAACTGAAGTTGGCAGTGCTCTCCTGAAGCTTCCGAGGCATCAAGAAGTCAAAAATAAAGAGTTCTCAGTGATAAAATCCATGATGGGGCAGTGTGGGGTAAAAACATCAGATCAAAGACAGATAGATGGTCATGAAAGTTTTTTGAGAGAAGGAAACCTCCAAGATAGATGAAATAAAACCTAGAGGTGGGAAAGTACTGGCTGTTGGATGTGCTGAAAGGAAATCACCATGGTTGGAAAACAAAATGTGGGCATCTGGTGGCCCTGGGTGAAGCTGGACATTTCTAAGTCTATCTTCTTAGCCTAAACTATAGACTTAATAAAAGAATACTAACAATTATTACGTGCTTAAGAGATTTAAGAATGCTGGTCAGCTTGCTACATTGTATTGAACAACTGTAGTTTTCAAACAGATTTACTTTCCTAATTTCTAACTATTATTGATAATTAATTTTTAGAACACTGCTCAGAACGGTCAACTGGAAGTTAACTAAGCAAGCACCAGAACTCAAATTCCAGGAAGCAAGGCTAAAGTTGGAAGCATTAACAGACTAGTGTGCACTTGGACCACCCAGGAAGGCAGATGTTGAAACAAGGATGACTTTCAGACCCTCTGCCTCTTTGTGGTGAATCAGCACAGTCCCTGAAACACCTGGGTAAATCCCTGGGAGAGGCTGCTTAGGATTCAACGAGAAATCTGGCCTCTTTGAGTCAAGGACTTGTACTTGGCACGTAGATCCTATCTCTAAACCACAAAATGTACAAAGGTTTTTAGGTCCTTTTCAGCCTTGTTGCCAGCCCAGAGAACTTTTCTGGGAAAAACATGCTCCTAGAAGCAGGCATGGTCCCTTCACTGGGCAGCTGTGGGGATGTATAATGCAGCATCAGACGGGCTACTTTAACCTGAATCTCACCACGGTTGAAAACCTGGAGTGAGCGGGCAGTGCCTTGTGGAAGGAAGATACACCATAGTCACTGTTGCTAAGGCAGAAGAAGGAGAGAGCATCAGCCAAGCCCATGTCATAAATCCTGCCCACTCACTTTATGTTTTAATGTATTACCCCTTCCCATTGCTGAGTCATGCTCACTGTGATGCTCCAGGTGCCTTCCAGGAAATCTGTCCCAAACCTTTTCTATGGTCATCCTTCCAGCTTCCCAGCATGAGTTCAAATGTCACTATTGATATCAATTTATTCTATTACTTTAAAGGTTACTTCTGGAATTTACTATAAACTAATGTATTTCTTGGCTTCAGGGGGTATAACCTATTGGAACAAATATGATTACAGATCTATAATTTCAGGTCCTACATGTTATTTTAATAAATCAAGATAAATATTTTCCAAAATTTTAATTGGGCTTCACCCCCCACCACCACCCCAACTTGATAAATCTCTCTCATCAGAAGAACCAGGCTAACAGGGATAATAACTGCCCCAGGAAATGCAATTGCCCAGATATTAGAGGTTTGGAGCCACCTTTTACTTCCCTCTCTATTGTCTTTCTCCTTGGGGAGGTTATAACTGCTTTCTAAACAAACCACCATTCAAATTACTTAATTCCATGAAGCCAAACTGGTGAAAACTGGTGAGCTGACTGCTCCATAACAGCCAGTTGACTGACTTAATTGTTCCATTTTCAAACCTTGCCATAATACCCCTTTTCGTGTCTGTGTGGAGGTGAACTCGGAAAAGACACCTGCATTCTGGCTGCCTGTCACTACCAAACTAAATAAGCAATGACGGCAATGGAAACTTTATGGTGCTTTGTTCAGATGTCCAGCAATCTGAGAAGAGGGCGGGTTCATACCCTAACAGACCTTCTTGTCTTTTCTTTCCAAGCCAATGTTTTTATAACAGGAAATAAACAAGGTGCGGTGAGGGCTTTGTAATTCAGGGAGGATTAGTGAAAGAAGCTGCAACATTCCTGTCCTGGGCTGTTAGCTGTTCCCAGGGGCGGGTGGTCTTCTGTCTCTCCCTGGAACACAAAGGCCCAGATGCCTCTAACTTGTGCCCAGGTGGTAATCTCTAGCAGTGCCCCAGGAGGTGGGCTGTTTTCCCTGGAGCCAGGATGAGCCTTATCTGTAGTTTCTGAAACAGAAGCTTTAACATATACATTACTTGCTAAGCTTGTAACTTTTTACCTTAAATTAAAAGTGTCCAAGTCTTGAGTCCCCTATCAGAGGTACTGAGCGCACATCCATGGCAGATTACCACCCAGACAGCAGGCAGTGTGAATCTGCTTTCGATTCTCCAAGGGTGCTCACATGATTGGTTCTTTAGGTCCCTCTTCTCCGATTACTGTAGCACAGAGTCAGCACAGAGGTAGATTAGGTCTGAATCCTGGCTCTGCAACTTGCTAGCTCTACAACCTCGATAATTACTCCACCTCTAGGAGTTTCCATTACTTTCGCTATAAGATAATAGTCAGGAGCTCCAGTGGCGCAATCGGTTAGTGCGCGGTACTTATAAGATAATAGTCCTATGACAACTATTTGGCACCACACAGAGTGGGTTAAATGAGTTATTTGTGAATGCTCCAACAGAGTGTAGAAAGAGAATACATACTATTTTTTTCCTGTCAGTGCCTGGAGTGTATATCTTTTTCTTTGATCTTCACCTGGAGATTATTTTTTAAATTTATTTTAGAGAGAGAGGAAAGGAGAGGAAGAGAGAAACATCAGTTGCCTCCTGTATGTGTCCGATAGGGGAATGAACTCTCAACCTTTCGGTGTATGGGACGATGTTCTGGCCAACTGAGCCACCTGGCCAGGGCTGGTGTCTGCATCTTAATCTCTTCTCTGAATGCTTACTCCACCTCCCTGCCTTAAATAAAAGAAGCTCTCCCGAAGCCGGCACTCAAATCCTCATCACTCCTTGTGACAACAGTGTTGGTGAGGAGAAGAGGCGATTTCCCCTTGGACTTACTAGCTTTTCCAGACCTTATTTTTCTAACCTCTCTGGAAGATCAGCCTTTCCATAACTTTATGTCTCCATTTTTTAAATTCCCTTGACCTCTGAATATCATCAAACATTTCTTATTCTATGAAAGTACCTAAAGTAAACTGATAAAAAGCCTTTTTCTTGATTCAATGCCCCTAATTGTCATAATAATCTTGAGTGGAAAGTCAAGAATATTTCTTTTACTACATCCCATGCTATGAGCCATGAAATAAATAAGTGAGCATTCTTGCCCTGAGTTTGTACATGGTACTAAAAATCACACATCTCCATTATCATGTTTAGTACCTTGTACTGTGGCTCTGTTCCCTCATTTGTAACAGGAGGTATAAAGGTTTATTTCTTGCTCATGCAAATATGATGTGACTCTCAAAGCCTTCCACACACCCCATGACCGGGGAGGAGAGAGCTTCGGAGTCCTATGTGACATTTTGACAATTGTAGGCCACTAGCTTACATTGCTCATGGTCATGTCCAGTCGACCAGAACTAAGTCACATGTCCCCAACCTAATGACAAGTACAAGGAAAATGAAAATATAGTTTTGATGTGTTCCAGGAAGAGAAAACTATGCTGAGCATACGGCATTATTTCTGCTAAATATTACCATCTTTTCAATCACTATTTCTTTCACTTCCATGTAATTTCTTCTAGGATATATATTGCTTCTCTACTTCCTAACACAGAATCCAGTCTATGGCAATCACTCAGTAAATACCTGTTAAATGACAACTGACTCATTGCCCATATGAATGAGTGCCTCAGAAAATAAGTGAATGATTAATGTCTAAAGTACCTGCTAATGGTTAAGACTACAATCCAATATCACAATATTCCTATCAGGAGATAATTCTCCAGAGGTCTCTCACATTTCTACACATTTTGCAAGTAAGTCAGTGGCTACCCTTTGCTCTAGACTATTATTTTAAGGATGTTTGCCTAGTATAACAGCCTTGGAAGATAGAGATAATGTCTCTCTCAAGAGCTAAGAGAAGTTTTGCTCACAGCCTTCTAAGACAGTGGTAATGTTCCAAAGCAAAGGGCTGGGATGACTATTATTCAGGCTGATAAAGGTAGCATCTAAGTTGAGAGCAAAAGGAAAGCATGCCCACTGCCCTTCATAGCAAATTCTGGGGCCCAAAGCTCAGAACTCCTCTCCTCTGATGCCACCCACCGAGCGGCAGGTGCCATTGACTTCTCTTTGCATCACCCTGTAGGAAGAGGGCCTCGGAGAAGCAGCACAAAAATGCAGACACTCTGGCTACTGCTGTTGCTGTAAGTAATAAACAGGCTCTCATTTCTGACCCAGGCACCTCATGCCTTCTCCCAGCATCCATGAAACTGTCGGTCAATCTTGTTAGCTTGTACGTAGAGTAAAATCTCAGATCCTTCATAGTTCTTGACAAGACCTTCCACTAGACATTTGCATTGTCTTCTACTATGTTCTTTCTGCTTTGTTTTGCCTGACCTTCACACAGACACCTAAAAATCCAGCTTCCAAAAGCAAATGTTCTGCATCTCTGTTTGTTTTGACTCGTGTTTTGCCAATAAATGTAAAAGCAGTTTCCTGTATTTATTTACCAAAAAACAACCATTTTGTTACTGATGTAAAAAATATTGTCATGCTGCTGCTGCTGATATATTTTTGAGGGCTAGTAAAAGCTGTTGATGTCATTACCTCTCCTTGCTAAAGTTGCAAAGGTTCCTGTCCACAAAAGGCATTAGCAGACGCTGCTTCTGAGTGATCTAACACGCAGGAGGGTCCGTGAGTACACGGCGAGTTCCAGCAGTTTGGAAGGCTTCAGGATGGCTCTCCACCTCCCCTTCGTTCCGGTGAGCACAGTTCTGCCAGAGTGCAGGGGGGTCTCTGTGGTGGCTGTCCTCGAAGGGAACGAGCACCATGCCAGAGGCCAGCGGAAGTGTTTTTCCAGTTTCCCAGGGGAAAAATCAGCTGGGATGGTAAATCGCTTGGAAAGCAGATGAAAGCCAGGCATTAATGCATGGATTCGTACTCTTCCTTGTGCTCTTAGACACCCACATGTTTGTCTTCTGCTACCAATTGGAGAAAAGTCAGAAGAGAATACATATACATTTCTAGAGGATCAAATGAGTTTTCCCTTGGCTAACACTGAGGGCATCCTCAGCCTCCAAGGGGTTCTTCACACTCAGTACTTCTACACTGATTCTCTTGGAATCTTCCAAAGTGGAGCCGTGCTCTGTGGCCTTAAATAAGGTGGAAAGATCCAAGCTGCTGCCCGAGAGAGTGGAGGAGGGAAGGCATAGCCTTCTTCACGCCACTGGCCAGCGAGACAAAAGGCACAGTGTTCTGGGCTGTACATAGTTACGTGTTTATAACTAAAGAAACAAGTTCCCTCTGCTTCATGGAAGATTTTTAATGGGTTCATCTCTTGGTCCATTTTCAGCACCAGCCATGTTGTTTTTCCAAAAGAAATGAAATCCAAGCAGCCAGAAAACCTAGAATTTGAGGGTTTCGAGAAAATCTTTTCTCGTTTCAAGTAAGGATTATGCTCTGTAATATCGGAAAGAGTCTCAGAGAGAAACAGCAAGTTTAATTTGCCGCCGATTAGGTTCCTTAGATGGTATAAGAAATCTTGTTTCTATCAGTACTTTTTGATGCTGCGAGGCACCGTAACATGGAAAAGTTTCCGATGCACAATTAATAACCACGAGCTGTAGTGCTATATCTTTGAACTTACTCTTTTGATGTGACGTCAAGACTCCCATACACAGTACACAAGTCATCTGAACCCTTCTACAACAGGGTTCTTCAAGGGCTCTGTCTCCTCGAGGTTTTTGCTGCAGGTTTGCACCGGGCGGCTGGCTACCTCTTTCCTCGGTGCTGGGCGACAGGCGCCCTGTATGTTGCTCAAAGAGGCCACCCAGCAAATAATTGTAAAATTGCGTTAAGATGTCTAAGCAAAACGCTTCCTCTGGCATCTGGCACAGTGCTCACCCTCCTCCAGGACAACCGTCTCAGCTACCTGCAATCTAGCAAACACGGAGTTTGCTGGAACTAAGGAGAAGCGGCAAGATGGTCCTAAACACGCCAAGCTGCTTGGAACCTGCCAAGCATTAGCAGACCCTCATAGGGTTAGACCCTTCTAATCATGTCTGCTAATGCCTTTTGTGAACAGATACCTCGTACCAAATCAAAGCGAGAACCATGAACTATCCTTTGCTCTCTCCTGTTTGCATAAATGGACTCTTTGAGAACTAACTGAAAATGGGGTGTTAGCATGGGGTTACCCATGCATAGGGAGAGGGGAGAGGAGAATAAGGTCCTTCTTAGATCCCTTTAAGGTCCAGAAGCAGAGACAACCGCTCATGGTTGCTTTTGTTCTTTATAGCTACCACTCAGTGCAAGCTATTTTGAGGTCTCCATTTATTTCCTTATATAGCTAATACATATCCACTGTAAAAAAAGACTAGGACATATAGAAAAGCAAAAATATATGGTGCCCCACCCAAATCATTCGACTATTTTACCGGCATAGACAGTCACTGTTATGTGTTGACATAATCCAAGGGTCCCAGTCAGGCTGGGGCAGCTGTAACAAAAAGCCAGAGACTGAGTGGCTTGTAAACAGCAGAAATTTGTTTCTCCAACTTCTGGAGGCTGGAGTCCCGAGACCAGGATGCCAGCAGAGTAGGGTGCCAGGGAGGGCCCTCTTCCTGGGTGCAGATGGCCATTTTCGCACTGTGTCCTCACATGACGAGGCGCCAGGGAGCTCTGTGAAGTCCCTGTTTAGGAAGGACACTACTCCCATTCTACACTCCTTTCATTTTTGTTCCCCTTTTCCCTCCTCAAACCCTCCCCCCAGGGCCAGGGAATACCATCCCCCACTGACTGTGTAGGGAGCATCATCCTCACCTCATTCTCGCAGTAGGTAGCCCCACAGGCTCTGAAGTCTGTCTTTCATCATGGCCGCCACCTGGGCATGAGAGAACCAGGTTCTTCTTATGTGTGTATGTGAATGGGCATCTCCGTACTATTTTCACAAGGTCAAAACGTCCTTCTGTCCAGAGACTTGGCAAAACAGAAGCCCACCTGATACGGGTGGCTGAAATTTAAGAATTTGCTTTCTGCCTTAAATTCCATCCTGCTAACTATGGACAGACGGGGACACACCAAGTGATGTGCCAACCACTGTGTCCCGCAGCAAGTTTGATTCGGGCCAGATGGCGGTGCCAGACAGGACACATGAGTGGGTTAAACTAACCTGCTCCGGTTTCTGGGTTATATTCAAGCAAAGCTAGTCTTCCCATCATGCCTCTTGCACTACACCAGGTATATGGGCCTGATTGCTCGTCTTTCAACACACCCTCACTTCTCACTCCCTGCTCCTTCAGGGGGCATTTTTCTTTTTCAGTTTGGAAAACTTAACCAGAAGTTTCTCTTTAGCACACACACAAAGGCAGGAAGTCAATTTTGTTTGGAACAAGCTGAACTAGATCAGCACCATCCTTCACTGCTAGTCTGGGCTCTACATTTCCTGTCAAACATGCATGACAGTGGATTTGGCTGGTTTTTTAAAAGATTTTATTTATTTTATTTTTAGACAGAAGGAAAGAGAGGGGGAAAGAGAGGGAGAAAGAGAGGGAGAGAAACATTAGTACAGGGACCTGGCCTGCAACCCAAGCATGTGCCCTGACTGGGAATCGAACCACTGACTGTTCAGTTTGCAGGCCAATGCTTAAAATCCCCTGAGCCACACCAGCCAGGGCAGATTTGCCTGTTTAAAATATGCTGCCTGGCCTGGCAGCCCAGCTTTTGGCATCACTGACCTCTGCCCACAGACAGGCTGCTCCTTCTTCTTTGCTTGTATCGCTTCGATTTCCTCTTCAGTCCCCAGAATAATTTCCCTGGTGAAGGTGACTTTGCTTGATTCATCCTTTGAAATGAGCAGTAGCAAAGGCAACACCCTGCCCTGCCCCATCTCATGATAAGCTTGTCCTTGGAGCCATTCCCGTCACATTGGCAAGGTTACCGTGTCAGGAAGTCTGGGGTCTGGACTGAGCCATCTGTCACTTTGGTGGCAGAGTCACACTGCACAGGCAACATGCTATTCTTTCCTTCTAGCATTTGAAACACAATAGTCACACTCTGCGTGGGGGTACCATTCTAAGGAAAATGCATTTCGACCTAAAAATTCTACTAAAAGAACATGGTCTTGTCTCCAGAAAATGTGAGATTTGTTTTTGTTGATGCCTTTAATAATGCACGCATCATCAATGCGTTTATCTACTATGGCAGCAGGCCTTGTATGGGCAGGATGGTCCATCACGACCCTAAAAGCAGGCGTCAGAACTGTGGCATGCTCAGAAAGTGTGTGCAGAATGCCAACATGCATGCTTTTCACAGGAATACTGAATTAGACTTGGAAACAGAGGCGCCCAGGCTCAGTCAGACCTGGGCTCTGCCACTCGCTAGTTCCTGGCCCTTGGGCAAGCAAGCTTCAGATTTCATCCCCACCTCTATCAATCAAACGGGGGTGGGGATGATAACCAGAGCTACCCAGTCCTACTGTGTCCCAAATACCATGCTAAGTGTTGTCTACCCATAGTGTCATTTAGTTCTCGCAGCAAGCCTGTGCGTTAGACAGTTGAATGACCCATTTGACAAAGAAGGATGCAAGACTCAAGAAGGTTAAAGGTCCACAGAGAGTCGGTGTGAGGATTCAATGAGGTGAAGTGCTTCACATGCTCTTCAGGAACTGTGACTGCTGTGGCTCTTGTCGTCACTAGTGATCCCCTTCAAAACTGCCCAGTACTTTGGTCCAATTTGGTACTCGTTTCTTGGAGCGCACCCTTGCTTCTTGTCACACCCTTTCCCTCGCTCTCTGCGAGATCCCATTCTCCATGAAGCTTCTATGAACTCATTACAAGTGAGATGATCCACGCTTGTAAAACAGAAAGTGTAACTTGGTTTCTTCAGCTTGACGATCTTAAAATAAAAGGCACCCTCTCTCAACTGAACATACGGAAAATATTTAAACCCTGAAGCTGATATGTTTTCTGTTTCTTGATTTATGATCCTCCAGACAGTCTTCACTTAGGCAAAGTTGGCAGTCCTCTTGAGTTTCATTTTTAATTTTTCCAATTTTCCCAATCATATAAAATCCAAACATTACAGAAGTGATTACCTTTAAGAAGGAATATCCTCCCCACCAAAAATCTACCTTCCAGAAATGTCCACTGCTATAGGATACAACATATCATATTTCTCCATCTTTTCTCCATATATGCTGTTATTGCTGTGATTTTTATACAGGAACAGAGCGGGGGTGGGGAAGGACAAGAATGATGAGGTTAGATGTGGCTGAATATATGGCCACAGAAAGAGACTAAACTTTGGACAGTGAGCACACATTGGAATTCCACATGACATGTTATAAAATTGTACACTTGAAACATATCACCTTATTATCCCATGTTAGCCCTAAATAAATTTAATGTTATAAACAAATAAATAAAAATCCAGCTCTACACCCTTTGTCTCGGCAGGCTGGGCAGATGGTGGCAATGTCTCTGTGCGGGAGACAAAGGACAGGCCAAAGCCAAAGAACGAAAAATGTCCAGACTTCAGAATCACCAAGGAAGCTTTTACAATTACAATGGTACGTCTACAGTCCTAAAATTGAACCAGAGCCCAGAGCTCTGCATTTAATAGGCTGCTCAGGAGAGAACGATGCAGATAAATCTCTGGACCACACCTTGAGGGTCACCGAAGGGTCTGTGCTCAAAAGCAAATGAGACTAAGGTCCTTCATGAAAAACATGTGCGTTGATTTCTGATTCTGACCATGATGCGTTAGCTAGAAGGAAACTTACTCTCCCCATGCAAACACCTGAAACAGGGCCAAAGATATTAAACAACTTCTTCTCCACTACAAAAGACAATGCAGAACAGACAGTGCAGAACCAAGTTACCTGAGGGAAAAAGAAACAAGCAAGGTGAGCCCAGGAGGCAGTTTCTGGATCACAGCACAAAGAGGTTGGCCCCCACGCCCCCATTCCCCAGAAAATAACCATCTCAATGAGAACTGAAGAAGAGACGGAAGTGACTGGTTTGCAGAGCTGAGTAACAGAGAGGAAGGCATTCTCAGACAAAACGCCCCCCCAGATCAGCTGAGCATTCCCTCTGAGTCTGTTGCTGGAGAAGAAGGCGGGGTGGAGGAGTAGGACGAAGTTCAAGAAGACAAGGGGGACTACTGTTTATGTTGTCATCGATCCATTTATATGAAATTCTGGAAAAGAAAACAGCAGGTTTGCAATTATAGAAAGCATGTCAATGGTTTTGGAGACAGGTAGGAGAGAGTGACCGCAAAGGCGCATGAAGTACAGGAAGGGCTGTGTGTCCTGGCTGGGGTGGTGGCTGTGCTGGTGGGTTACACATGTGTCAAAACTCACCCGGTGCTGTGCTTAGAATGGATGCCTTTCATTGCGTGCAAATTCTACCTTGAGAAAGTTATTTTTAAATGGTACGTGCTGGCTATTATTTTCTCGTTATCCTGGGCTTATCTTGTCTCTGTTGCCCATAACTACATAAATTAGGGCTTGTTTTACAACCTTTCTTACAAAGATAAGCACAGATCATTTCGTAATATAACAGCAACACTTTAAATGTTTACTGATAGATGTTTCTCCTAATTCTCTCCACTGTTTCTAGATACTTCCCCACAATCGAATTTCCCCGTAGCACTTGCCTCTCTAACTGACCACCTAATGACCAGTAGCTCTCATGCTTAGAGTGTTCTTGGGATTGACCTTCTCTCCCAAAATCAGTCAAAGGTATGCCCAGGTGGTGGTTATATTTATCGTCCTTGCACCTTCCTTTGTTTTAGAGAGAAGCTGGAGATGTTTTTTGCTAGGCTGTCTGAATATTTACAATCTTCTTTCTGGGTATGAGTCCCATGTGACTTTGAGATTGCCTTAGGTTTATCAATTCATTCAGGAAGAACTGACAGATTTAACATATTTAGATTCCCCAGCTGGGAATGTGGTATGTCTCTCAAGCTTTCTTTTATGTGGCTCAGGAATCTTTCATTAGGTTTCTTAAGTATTTTCTGAATTATTTCTAAGCATTTCATATTTTTTATTGCTATTTCATGTAGGGTTCTTTTCTGTTTTACCTTTGAGTTGGTCTTTGCTGATGTTCAGGAAACAGCTATTTTTAACACCAGTATATTTACTTCATAATTATTGATTTGTTTGCATATCCTACTTTTTACTCATGTTATCTATAAATAACAATTTCATTTCCTTTTCCAATACTTACAGCTCTTATAAAATAAACATTTAAGTTTTTATTTATATTTACTTAAATGTGATATTTAAGTTTTTATGTATACTTAATGTGAATCATTTATTTTATTCCCTTTATAATGTAGCTAAAATTTCTAAAATAGCATTAAATAAAAGTGGTCATCTCTTTGCCTTGTCTCTGACTATAATGGTAATCTATGCCTACAGTGTCTACCACGAGGCGTTGGCTATTGGTTTGGAGTCTGGCTTCCTTACCAGAACAACCCTTACACAGCTGTTTTATCCGGATGGGTGTTTTGAAAATACTGCCACCACTGAGACAGATTAACGTCACCCCCATACTTAATGCTGCTCCAGTGCCTTCCCCGAACACAGAGAAGAAACTCCCGGATTCCTTACCGGGGTCTCTCAGCCCTGAAGTGCTCCAGGCCCAAGGCAAGCCCTCCCACCCTGTCTCCCCCTCTGACTCAGGCCTGTTAACACAAGCCCTCCTGGCTTTTTTCTGTTCACAGAACGAGCTAAGCATGTTTTCCCGTCAAAGCCTTGGCACCTACTATTCCTGCTGCCTGAAGCAAATTGCCTCCAAATTATTTCAGACCTGAATTTTTCTTTACAAAGTGCAATGTATAACCAGGTGTCAGGTTTTTTTTTTAAGAAACCCCAAAGCCAATTGCATCTTTACTCAATGGCACCAAAGAGTTGAACTTAAGTTCAACTTAAGAAATAAAAAACAAATTAATTAAAAATATAAATTTTTATTAAGTACTATATTAATTAAAAATATAAATAAAAAGAAATTTATAAAATAGTTATAAAATGTATCATAAATAGGGAACAAAGGGGGTTATATTAAGATATGAAAGTAACATATTAAAGAATGATAAATTTGACATCAAAATTGAAACCTTATCTATGCTAAAAATGCCATAAATTAACTTTTAAACCAAACAACAGAAAAGAAAAATGCATTTAAAATTCACATAACAATCAAAAAGTTGGTATCCAGCATATAAAAACAACTCTTACAAATTTACATTTTAAAGGTTCACAAAAAATGAGAATACATTGTAAATGGGCAATTCCAAAAGAAGAAACCTAGTAAACATGAGAAGACATGCAGCCTCACTGATCAGGAAAGGAATGGAAATTAAAGAATGTAATACTTTTTTTAAAAAACAACCTAATTAGGAAAAAATGTGATAATGTCAAATGCTGCTGAGCTTAAATGGGAAAAAGAAAATTCTCCATAATTCCTAGTGGTAAATTGGTGCAGTTACTTAGAAAGCAGTTTTGTGGCATTTGTTAGATTTTTGAATGCACATTTTCTACGTCTTGTCACTTCTAGTCCCAGAGATTTCCAGAGAACCACTCCAATAAGTGTGCAAAGAGACGTGTGTGAGGTATTGCAGTGTCAATTAAAAATACTTATTTAAAAAAAAAGAATTCACAGGAACAAGTATAAAGGATACACGGACAATAACTAAGGGGGGTAGAAATGGGAGGGAGGTAAGGAGCGGGGGCAGTGGGCTGGGATGGGAGTAAAAGACAGAAAACTACTTGAACAATAATTAAATAAAAAATGCTTAAAAAATAAAAAATAAACATGCAACACTCTAAAAAAAAGAAAAAAGAAAGAAGAAGCATATACATTACAGGGAAGTGGTGATTATACTGTAATGGGGTGCAGCCAAGAGGGGGGCCCCAAATAGGGATTTGGAATGGGGTCCAGAACTCAAGCTATCCAGAAAATATTAGAAAAATATACATATAGGATGTCCTCACCCCGAGCAGTCTGAATTGGGGGATGGGACACATGGAGCAGGGCCATTCAGAGCTGTTTTGCATAGCAACAGCTGTGCAGCTAACCTCTAGCATGGTCATTTGACATATCTATAACCTTTAACTGGTTTCATAGATATGTTAAATAGCTGTGACCATGCTCTGAGCTAGGGGGATGGAAATGACTTCCACCCAAGATGTGACTGGGAGGCAACTCCCCCTGGTTACAGCACCTGCGGGAGAGCTTGGAGATGATTGGCTCCCTGCCATGGGGCCACACCTGCCCAGACTTACTATGGCAGCCCAATACATGTAGAAGAATACAGGAATGCTGGCAGGTGTAACTGATTGTAGGAGGAGTCAGAAATGGGGCTACAGAGTAAGATTGGTGAGGGGATTTAAACCCAGGCACGGCAGCCATGCCAGGGAGGACCACTCTGCTTTGGCGAAGTAGGGATCCCTCGGCTTGGCTGAGGGTCAGGTCCACGTGGCTTAGAAAGCAGGAGAGACTTTGCCTGGAAGAAAAGGGGTGAAAGGACTCTTGCTGGTGGGCCAAGAGAAAGTGCCATATGGCTTTGAATTAGCTGGAGATCATGGCGGCAACACAGCTGATGGTGCCAGGAGCCTGAATCGTGGACTTCGACTTCTTTTCCTGAGATACGGTACCCTGAATTAGGGCAGAGGGAGAAGGAAGGACTGTGTGTGTCTGTGGGTATTCTAAAGGACTTTGGTCTGTATAACTTTTAAATAAATAATAACTCCTTTTTTTCCCACCAGTCTCTGGCATTGAGAGACGTCTTTCCCCTGGAGGTGGGCAAAGTGAACCTAGTACAGGGGAGGAATTCCCAGAAAAAAGGGGGGGGGCTCTTTTATATTGTTCAGCAGCTGCCCAGTCTGTTCTGTAACCATACCACCATATGATGTCTATTTTTATAAACTTCTAGTATATTGTGGGGAAAATGATTTGAGCCTAAAAATGTACAGTATATTATTATTTACACTTTAAAAAGCAATACTCTGTATCCTTTTTAGAGAGATATTTATGAATGCAAATGTGCAAATAGCACCTGCAGCACTGGTGTCATGGCGAAGTAAGACATGGTTTTATCATAATGTTTACATAGTTTACAATGAGAATAAATTGACGCATTCATTGTTAGTTGTGTGACAAAACAAAACAAAGTCCTTTGTCATGCTTAGATGCCGCTGGCATGGGTTTCAGGAGGCACCTCTGTCTAGGGGTTCACACAATGTGTCAGACAGTATCATGGTCCCCAAAGACGTCCATGTCCTAATCCTTGGAGCACACAAGTGTGTTACTTTACACTTACAAGGGGACTTTTGAGGTGTGTTAATGTAAGGATGTTGAGATGTGGAAACTGTCCTGGGTTATCTGGGTGGACCACTTTAGTCGTACAGGTCCTGGGATGAATTAAGATGGGATCGGGAGGGTCGGTCAGGAAAGGTGATGTAACGATGGAAGGAGGGAGAGAGACTGGCAGCTGCTATGCTGGCTGCTGGCCTTGAAGGTGAAGGAGGGGGCAACAAGCCCATGAGTGCAGGCAGCCTCTCGGAGCCGGAGACGGTAAGTAACTAGAGTCCCCCCTGGTATCTCCAAGAGGACTACAGCCCTGAGGATCCACTTTGAACTTCTGACCTCTGGAATTATAACAAGTGTGTATTTGTCGTAAGCCTCTGAGTTTGTGGCCATTTGTTACAACAATAATAGGGAACCGATACAGCTAGTTATAATAATAATTGATGAGTCAGTCAATAAACAGACATCAAAAATAAGAGTTTGCCTTACTAGCCTCCACCCCATCGCACATAAAAAAGGTATTAACTTCAAGATATATTTAATTAAAGTTTCTATATACAGAGATGATACCTCAGAATAGAGGCTAAAAGAGTGACCTAAATTATTGACATCAGCTACTATTTTCATTGAAAATTCTCCTATACATAATATTTTTATTCCCACTGGGGAAATTTCCAGTCATGTTATCTTGCTTCTGGTCAAATTGTGATGTTCTTAGTACTATCTGTGATTAAGCTGTCCACAGTTGCAACAGGTAAATATCTTACTTGCCAGCTTGTGCCTCTTTTGCCCCCCTGGTTTTACCTGGGATTTAGAGCAAACATTTTCTACAGGAGAGCATGTCAGCCGTCTGGACCGGCCACGGCCATCCAGGGCTACAGAGTGCATGCATGGGGCAGGTCCCTAAGCACACTTTGAAGTTCCCTCTCAGCTGCTTTATCTTCTTTAATAACCACAGAAAACATGAAGTTAAAAAAAGACTTTAATTTTTAGAGCAGCTTCAATTTTACAGGAAAAATAATAGGAAGGTACAGCCCTGGCTGGTGTGGCTCAGTGGACACGGAGCATCAGACTGCGAATCAAGGGGTTGCTGGTTCAATTCCTGATTAGGGCACATGCCTAGATTGCGGGCCAGGTCTCCAGTAGGGGGTGCGAGATACGCAACCACACATTGATGTTTCTCTCCCTCTCTTTCTCCCTCCCTTCCCCTCTCCAAAAATAAGTAAATAAAATATTCAAAAAGACAGGACGTTGCTGAGATTTCCCAATTTTCCCTGCATCCCCCAGACAAGCACAGCCCCCCTCCTTATCAGCATTCCCCACCAGGTGGTACAGTTGTTACAACCGTTAACCTATCTCCAATCCATGGGTTTGGACAAATGTATAAGTGACATGTGCCCATATTATATCACACAAATAGCATTTTACTGCCCACCCCCAATCCTCTTATTTCTGCTATTCCTCTCTCTCTCCCCTCTAGTCCCTGGTCACCACTGGTCCTTTTACTGTCCCCACAATTTTGCCAAGTACACGTCACAAAAAAATAGAAATAAAAAGATTAATGAAGAGTACCTTGAAAATCCTTTTTGACTTTAGCTTCTGTTAAATCAGACTGATGAGCGAACTTCACCAGTTGCATTTTTTCCACTGACAGTATTATTCCATATTGTTCTCTCCCAATTTATTTTCCATCATCAAAAAGCACTTAGAATACCAATGAGAACTCCAGAGCAAGTTCATGGGTGAGATCTCCCGGTTGACTGCTAACGGGTCAGGTTTACAGCCTGCTTCAAAAAAAAAAAAAGGTTTTTAAAACTATCTCCAAATTCAAGGGTTTCAAAAAGACTGCTTTTTATTAGAACACTTTGGTAAGCCTGCAGTGAGGGACGCTGTTTTTGTGGGAGCGGTGGGATTAGGAGAGAAGAGGTTTACGATAAACTTTTCCATTGGTGGGATTAGTCTATTATCAAGAAATTGAAATATTAGACAGGTTGCCCTTTTCCCCACTTCTCCTATTAATGTCGTCTTTTCAATTTAGAGTCTCTCAGGCAGAAACTCCAGTGAGCACATGGAGGAAGCAGCGAGGTAATGAGAATACAGAGTAGTGGTTTTATAAACCAGGCTTTGGGGGAGAGTACATAACAGTACTTTTATGCGCTTTAAACAGGCCATACTATTTTCTATTTTCAAGACAATTCAATGTGACTAGTTTGTTGAGCTCCCGAAAATACAGGGCCTGGCACAAATAATGCCCCTGTTTATTACACGAAAATCTTTTATTACAAAATCATAAGCATGTAATTCTGTAACATTACAATGTCACACTCAAGCGTACCATATGACATCTCGGGTGAAAAGTTCAAATTGCTGTCTGTCTCGTGCGAGACATTCTCATGCCCTACCAACCACACCCAATGGCATCACTCCTGCCAGACCCCGTAGACCGGGTTGCGTTCTTTCTCAGTAGTCAAAGCATCGGCAGATGCAGTGAGTGAATAGATCCAGAAGACAGAATTTGGAGTTAAGAGCATTGAATTTTCAGTCCATTTCTGCCAAGCCATAGCCAGAGAATATATGAAGACCTTAGCTGGGGTTCATACATTCTCTGAGCCTTTGTTTTCTTACCCATTAAATGGGCCTGGGAACACCTTCTTCCCTTGGCTGTTGGGAGTCTCACGTGAGATAGAACCCTTCACACACTATGTCGGGCACATACGATGGACTTATTAGCTGACAACTGTTACTATGCAGTTTGTATTTTTTAAATAAGCATGGCAATGAGGGGAATGTACTGCTGTGACTAATAAAATCCATTCGCTCAGCTTAAGCCAATTCATCTTTGCTGAAATCTGTACAGTCCTTAGACCGAATACACACCATGACACCTCCTTAATTATGTCATTAGGCAAACAGTAATTTAATCCAGAAGGCTAGTCAGGTTCCTTTATGAATACAAATGACTGAAACAGACAGCGATTTGGGATTAGATGATAAATCTAAAGGAGGTATATTTTGTTTGCCCACATTTCTCCAGGAACGGGATGTCAAATAAATTTCTCTTAAGACTACAGATTGAGAAGTTATCTTTAAATTCCGTTCCTCGAGCTACCCTCTGTTCTTGGAGACTCTTATCCTCAAAACGAGGAATGAACCAAAAGGGAGAGTGTGGTGGGCAGTCTTCGGACTCAAGTATGGGTCTGTGAATAACTAACCCCTTTCATCCTTCATTCACGTAATCAGTATTTTTTTTTTTGGAGTGCCTGCTTGGTGTCAAGGGTAGTTCTAGGAACTGGGAAGAGAGCAGAAAATGAAACAAAGCCCTTCCCTTAGACGCACGAGACATGGGCTACAAGCAAATAAGCAAATGAACATATAGGTCATATTGCAGGATGTACTATTGTCAAAAGCACACCGGACGGGGCTCACAGGGAGTGCCACGTTGGGAAAGGGATGGGGCAGTCAGGGAAGGCCTTTCTGCGAAGACGACACTGGAGTGCACTCTGAAGCCATGTGCCACGCAGGTATCGGGGGTAGAGTATCCCTGGCTGGGATCCTCAGCCTAACCACAAACAGTATATTTAGTGGCTTCACGACAGTGACTCAGCGTTAACTAAAAATCATCCAGAAAGAGTAAAACAGCATTGTGAATTTATATAATTCATGACCTGAAAAATATTTCCAACTTTATAATTCAGGGACAGAACCATTGCACCAAGAACGGAATCTCAGAACGTGTGTACTGGTGGCTGTCCAGGACTTTATGGTAAAATCAATGCACGGCAGAGGGCAAAGCATCAGCAGCACAGCGATGCCCACTGTGCTCTTGTGTTAGGGAGACTGAAGGGAAGTGATTCCACACTGGGAAGCAGGAGAATGCTTTCCTGTGGTGCGTGGATAGACGGTGCCGGGACAGGACCCCTGGTGCCGGCCCGCCGAGACGGCACTGATGCACTGGGTAAAGGTTTCCATCCGAACAAAAGGCAGAATCCTAAAGTCTCAAAACCTTAGAAAAGAGCCACGACCATTCATCCAAAGAGGGACCTAACACATACTCAGTGAGAAAAGCCACCGCGACACAAACAACGGCATCCTCTAAGAGCAAAAATTGTGTAATTCGAAAACGCCCTTTCAAAATGCTCAAACACACAAGTTGACTCCATTTCGTGTGTATTGGTCACATTAAAGATAGACATCCAATTCCCGATGCTAAAAGGCACGGCATGACATGACACAGTATGTTTAGGGTAGAAGGAACAATTTAGCCTTAACTACCATGCAGTGCTGTGATGGTGAGGCTTGTGTTGAATCCTAAAAGCTCCGTCTTCACATCCTCTGCCCTTATTTGGCTTTAGAAAACCTGTCAGTTTAGCCTCAGGTGTAGATCTTGTCATTTTATGGGTTGTATTTTCATGCTTTTTAAAAGAGATTTTGTTTATTTAGAGAGAGGGGAAGGGAGGGAGAAAGAGAGGGAGAGAAACAGCAATGTGTGGTTGCCTCTCACACGGCCCCCACTGGGGACCTGGCCTGCAACCCAGACATGTGCCCTGACTGGGAATCGAACGGGTGACCCTTTGGTTCATAGCCCGAGCTCAGTCCTCTGAGCTACACCAGCCAGGGCTATGAGTTGTATTTTCAAAGGCATGCAGGTGGTTCTAAAGGCACATGCTGATCACGTGACTCCACCTGGTATAATCTTCCAGCACAAAATGTAATAATCCAATTATGAAACTCACACATGTCCGTACTAGAGAAGTTTTGACTTTCTGTGTTTTCTTTCCAGGTTGAGTAACATGTTTGCTTCTTGGTCTTCAGTTTCTTCCTATTCAGTACCATGCACACACGGGTTTCTTGGGATTTGGGGCTTATCTGAAATAGAGGAATAATGTCAGTGGCGTGCTGTTTGCTGTGAGTTACCGGTGATTGAAAGCGACGCCATATTGCGTAAGGCGGAAGTTATGAGGCAATTTATATGTGACAAATCCTACATGAACTATTAAAATTAGCACTCACCATGAGCCAGGCCCTGGGCTGGGTAATGAACGAGTGAGAGAAAAATAAGCGTTCCTTATTTTAAGTTGATTATGTTGCTTCAAACAGTTTAATAGATTCTAGCTCATTGGCCACATTTTAAATGAAAGTTTGGAAAATCTTATTTTAAAAGACGGGGCCATAGCCATATTACAGGTTAGAATACACTAAGGATGCCAAGTTGAAGAGGAAGGAGAAGAGCAATGGAATGAGGAGGCCAGCTAACTCTTTGCAAAAATGTCAGACAATTACCAGTTTCAGACTGTATTCCTCTGTCAGATTTCACAGCCATAGTACATTAAATGACGAAGAAAAGTTATCACTGAGGTGATCGTCAATCAAATGCAATTTACTACAGACCTAAACATTGTGTTTGAAATCACTGAGCTCCTACAGATTGTTCTTGTACAGAAAGTCCTGAAATAGGCGGGAAAATGGTCGAAGCAGGGAGCACAGGGCATTTTATCCACTACTGGCAACTTGAAGGACTTGAAAATAATGGATAAATTAACGTTCTTAAAATACCGAGATTTCCCTTCAAACTTAGAGAACCTGAGCTTCTGAAACAGGATGGGGCATATCTGAGTAACCAATTACAGAACACCTCAGATCGTTAAAATCAAGATATCATTGCACCTGAGAATAAATTGACTGTTAGGACATGTCTGGTCAACCTATTTTCAAATGATTTTTTAAAATTTATTGTGGATCTTTGTATTATAAAACTCTTCTCATGAAATCGAGTGTGGATAAGTCCCATAGAGGGGGATCATAATTAAATGGAGAACTTGAGAAAACGTACCTCTAAACCAGCATTTTTTTCTGGCAAAGGACTAAAAATGAATTTTAAAAAACAGAAACACGTACACATTTCACATGATGCTTCATATATATTCAGTCCATGAACTTGAGTTATATGTTTTCTTTTCCAAAACACTAGCCCATGCTTAAAGTGACTTCACACCAGGTTGGTGGTGCTGAGGGCGTTACCTAGAACATCTCTTTTAATCCTCACCATAACCCTAGAAGACACCCAGACCGGTCCTGTTGGGTGGTTTCCTCAGCAAAAATACACTTGACTTTAATGGCATGGCTACTAACGAGAGTGACACGGCGTGTGAGACTGCACACGGCTCCTTGTATCCATCAAGGAGCCCCTTCGTGATGACGACAGAGCTCTTGTTTTCACACTTCACCGCTTGACATGTCTCAACAGTTCATTATTTTCCTGGCTTCTTCTGGAAACGCATAGTTTAAACACCGATGCTCAAAACATTAAATCTGCACCAGCATAGACCCATCACTGTGAACAACAGAACTGAAGGCCCACAGAGGCAGGAAATTGGTCCTGTCTTCCAAATGCCCGGGACAGCACCTGGGGCAGACGGAATACCTGTTCAGAAAATGAATACCTGGCGATGTGGATTCAAATCTATTGCTTGAATATCAAGTTTTACATGGTATGGGCAGGTGTTTGGGCCACGGGTCCCTAGTTCTCATTAAATTCTCAGAAGGGGCTGTGAAATAAGTGATGAGGCATGGCTGGAAGGAATGAGGGGTTCCAAGGCTGGGCAGCAAGTGGCACTAGATGGCCTCTAAGGACTTTGAACTCTAATATTCGACCTTGAAATACTTATATCTTCTATATAATATCAGTATGTTTATACCTCATGGTGCATCAGTCCTGAAAGCCCAGCTTCAATCCATGAGGGAGAAGTTCCTTTCTTAGAAAGGAATTATAAATTGAATTAAAACAGAGGGGGCCCTGATGGAATTCTGGAGACCTATCACAGAAGGACCTGCAGCTTTTCTAATAGAGGAAGCCCCACCCTCTGGGGTTTTCCATCAAGTTCAGGACACCTGAACCCCCTCGACAGCAATCCACCTGTACTGAATTTCCAGGAGTAGGAGTAGATTCAATGTGCGGCAAACACACTTTCTAGACTATTGTTTCCTGTGACCAATTATATAATATATACTTTCTAACCAATAAATTAATGCCTAGAGTGGATAAATACAAAAAGTTTCATATTGATACAAAAATAAAGTCAAATGCAGTTATACACTTAATGATGGATTTGTAGTGATCATAAGTCCTAAATCCAAAATGTGGGTCAGAAAGCCTAAAAAAATAATAATTTTTATTGGCAAATTTATTATGCTAAGAGCCATACAAAACCTTCCAGCTACCACATTAAGTTATACCTTTAGTATTTGTTTGGGGTGATGTGGTTGGCAGGTAAAGAGGAGAGAAATTAGAGATTAGTATATATCTTCTAGGCATTTTTATAAGCTGGATTTTTATTTTGATTCCAATCTTCTATAAAGGCTAAGAAAAGAAGAAATAACAGGAAGTCAGGAAATTAAGATTTCTCCGAAGTTTGGATTGAAAAAAGCCAGAGCCAAGGGAAGAATGGGAGGGAGGTCTCAGGCATGGGGGAGAGTCTCACTCCATAAGCAAGAATTTCCCCGAATCCTCTGGCTGTAAGTTCAGTTCCTCCCTGAGGACTTGCCCTGACCTCTTCTGTCTCCTGGTTGATTCCCAGACCTCTTCATCCTCCCTACTTTGCCCTTAAGTTAATTCTTCTCACCTAGTGTAAAGTCTCTATTTACAGTGCAAGCTTGGAACACGCTGTTCAACTAAACAAATTTGATACCCTTTTAATCCTATTACTCAGTCCTAGGCTAAAGTTATTACAAAGCTTGTATTATTCCCGCAGTGTGAGAGAGTGTTTGCCTTGAACTTGGAGCTGCATAAAAGAAAATCAGGTAAAACTATTATGTCTCTGTCAGTGCCTCATGATCTCAGCCAAGGAAATGAATGTTTTCTGATTATGCTCTACCATTCTCCAGCATGAAGTCTGGGATTCATAGTTATTGACACTTTTATAGTTGGCCTTCAAGCTGGTTGACAGATTTCAATAGCGATGTTTAACGACAAGAAATAAATCACTCTCCCTGCCAACTCTATACTGTTGGTGATTCCTGGTCCTCTCTTTCTCAGCTCTATTATTTATCATCATCCCCTCATAGAAACAAAAAGCTAAAAGTGGAGTGATACAATGTTGGCCTATGAACTATATTATAAAAAAGTGTGGCTTATTTAATATTGCTGGAAAAATAGAGGAAAACATTCAAAATAAGGAATAGCTCTTCTAAAATAATGAGGATTAAATAAATCCTTTTGATTCTGTATTTTGCATTTATGGATCCCGATGGACATGGACCAATATCGATCAACAAAGGGTGTTCTATGGCAATAGTTTCTGTCATTTTTAAGAAAGCACAAATATAGAAATCTGGTTAAATTTCACTTTGTTTCTTATAATATCCAGGGTCTTCCAATTTCATATGCTCTACATATGTGTATCGAGTGTACATGTGTATGCAAATATATATATATTTATATATATATAAATTTATATATATATATAAATGTGTATTTATATATATATATATAAATTTTACAGATATGACTTTAGGATATTTTGTATTTTAGAATATTTACAGAAATGTGAATACTTAAAACAATTTCAAACTATATCAAAAACTAACAGGCCCTAGCTGATGTAGCTCAGTGAATTGAGTGTAGACCTGTGAACCAAAGGGTCACTGGTTTGATTCCCAGTCAGGGCACAAGCCTGGGTTGCAGGCCTGGTCCCCAGTAGGGAATGCATGAGAGGCAACCACGCATCGATAATTCTCTCCCTCTTTCTCCTTCCCTTTCTCTAAAAATAAATCAAATCTGTTTTCAAAAAAGAAAGAAAACTAGCAGACTGTCATAAATATTTGAACCTAAGGATGTGATCTCTGAGAATAGCAAAAAGCTAAGGGCATTTCAGTTGCACATTATTTTGTGTGAATACTAATGCATGTGAGCCCTTCCCTATAGTCCAAGTATCCTGTTGATAAATGCATTTGTATGAGACATAAAATACTCTAAACTGCATGTATATACCTATTATAATGGGCAATTATATTAAATTAAATTAATGAACTGATATGTTTGATAAAAGCTTGGGTCTCTGTATACCTTGCCAGAAGGGGAAGCAGGGAGCTTAAGGAAAGTATCTGATTTGAACATTAATCCAAAATAGTCTAAGCCCTGGCTGGTGTAACTCAGTGGATTGCCCCTGGGAACCAGACAATCAAGGTTCGATTCCCAGTCAAGGCACATTCCTGGGTTGCAGGCCAGTTCCTGGCAGGGGCCAGTTCCCAGCAGGGGATGCACAAGAAGCAACCATACATTGATGTTTCTCTTCCTCTTTCCTTCCCTTCCCCTCTGCAGATAAATGAATAAAATATTTAAAAAAAGAAATACACACACACGCACAAAAAAAATAAAAAAAAACAAAAAAAACAAAATAGTCCAAATGTAAAAAAGAAGGTGGGATGTGAGAAACTCGAATGCCATAAAAGAAATTTAGAAGTAACTAGATCAATGAAAGATTTCAAGTAGGCTTAGTAAAAAATTTAGTCAGTTGTGTTTCATCTACACAATGCCAGTTTTTCAAAGTGACAATATACAGTCACTTTGAAAAAATGTTTATGTGTGTCTAAACAGAACTTTTCTGATCATTAAATATGTTTGGACCTTGAAACAGGTTACTGAGAGGAAAACAGAGGAATTTCCTTTCCTTTATTTTTTTAAAGCTGACTATAGAGCTATCTGGACCTCTCCCTGAACAGAGGATTTTATTCTGCGCAATTTTTGAGTTTCCTTTTTATCTTGCTGTGGCATAAAATTTTCTAAGGCTACAAGATTAACATTGGCATTCTGCAAGTTCTCTTGACTTTTGGCTTTTATTTCCATTTTCTCTAGCACAGCTGAATCCAGGCTAGCTAGCAAATGATGGCGTTAGGGCTTCAGTCCTTCAAAATTTTCTTATTTCTTTGCCATCTACCGGAAGTTGTATAGCAATGCCTCACAGAAGGATGCTGTGAGTTTTACATGGCATTCCTGGAACAAATGAAACTTGCACGGTGGCTTTGATACTCCCTTGATCATTGGCCCCATCTCAAGTCATGCCTCACTAGACCATAGCATCGCAGTGGATACACAACCCTTGTAAATTCAGTATGACTGTGATAGACAACCATGAAACCCAAATGTTCACGGGTCCCCTGATCATGACGTGGTGAAGCCTAACCATTGTGCCCTCCACAGGGACATGATCTGTTGATGTGGTCTCACTAGTTTAATCAACACAAGAACGAATTTTCATACATGAACCATTGCTTCAATTTGGGTGAGAAACAATTTAGAAAATAATGACTTATGTGGCTGCATGTTTGGTCTACTCCCTTAGACCATAATGACTATATAATTTACTGTCCAAATTAGGATGTTCTCATCAGAGTGAAATGGAAGATAGAGGTGTCATTAGTAATAACCATGGGGCCACAGAGAAATGGACAGGGACTATCCTCCCCAAGCCCAGGGGTACAGCTGCCCTACCTGGAACCCAAGCCCCGGTGTAGTAACAGACGAGAAAGGTTGCTGCTGGAGGAGGCATGATGGTAGGGGTGTTTATCATTCCAGTTAATTCCTGACAAGGGAAACTACCAAGGGGGAAGACACAGAACAAGTACATCCATCATTGCGTTCTTATGTTCTCTGACACCTTTTGTATTTTGACGGGATACTGTAACACATAGCGTTCTCAAACATTAATTTCAATAAAGCATTCCTCCTCTACAATTAAGGTATTTACTTGTATGTTAAGGGCTTTGATTTGGGTGGGTCCAGTTCTGACATCTTACGTAACACATCATCCCAACTGTAGCAGCAAAAACAACAGCAATCACTTCTTATGTCTCCCCGTTCTGGGAAATGACTGGGCACACCTTAGCAATTCTTACTCTGGAGTCCTTGAAGTCCATATGGTCAATGGGGTCAGCTATAGGGTCCTCTCAAAGACTTCCCTTCTCACATGAGATGTCATCATTGCTGAATGCCCTCCAGGACTTCAGCTGGGCTTATCAGCCAGAACCAGCTATGCACGGCCTCTCTGCCTATGGAGCAAGGCAGGAAGTCTGGGTTTGAAGACCAAGCACCCCAAGGAAAAGAGCTAGGAGGAAGCTGTCTCTCTTTTTATGGCCTAATCTTGGGAGTCACCTACCATCACATCTGCACTACATGATGGTAGGCACACAGATCCACCCAGTTTCAAGGGGAAGGGATATAAACAAAACCTCCTGATGGGGAGTGGCACGATCATATGGGAGAAGCATGTGAGTTGAGAGACATTTCACGGCCATCAGCAGAAAATATACTATGTCCAAAGGATATCCCCGCGATGCAAGAAAAAAGGAATAACTCAAAAAGGCAAACATTTCTGAAATAGACTGCATAAGTTGCCTACTTTTCTTGAATCATATTTATATCTTATAGCTTTCTTATTCTTTCCAAATAAGATAAAATTATTGACTTTTTATCGTTTTAGCATTATAGATCTCAAAAAAAGTATTCAATGCATTAGCCCAAATGTGCATGCCCAAAATACGGCACTGTTTAGTTCCATACCAGTGTCCCTGCTGCATCCCAGCACTCAGTTTCCTTCCTCCGAACGTCTGCCATTGTTTCCTAAGGGTCACCCTTACATCAGTTTCTCTCTCTGAAGTTCATTTTGGACATTGGCTGAATGTGCCTATGTATCTTAAAACAGAAAATTCAAGCCAGGAATATATATTATAATAAATACTCATAATAACACACATTGAAGTATTACGTTGCTTGTATAATCAAAAACCGTAAGAATGAATAGAAAACGTTTTGCTTCCCTTTAAGAGACATTAAACCCAAATAGATGTTAAACTTGACTCAACATGCATTTCCATAACCTACGAGAACCTTTCTCTTCACACCTAAGGAATTACCAATGTGAGAGCCATTCAAGTTTCCCCCTGTAGCCAATCCATCAAATTTAATGATGCATTCAAAACCAGGAGCTGGGAATGACACCTAGAGAGGTTACATGAATTAGAACATCGCTATGTGTTAAAGATGTACTTGGAAGAGAGAGGGGTTCCCGAAAGTGCTGATATATTTCATCTCGCTCCACAGAAAGATCACAGAAATAACACAATAGTGAATTAAAGTTAGAACTCATTTTGAATTGCTTTGGGGCAAACTGATTCTCACAACTAATTACAGATCTTGAAAGAACTTGCGTAACTATTAATTTAGGGGTGCAAAATAGCATCTTTAAGTTTATTAGAATTGCTCAACTTCTCAGTAATTGGTGTTATTTGAATTGGACGTCAAATTACCAGTTTAATTTTTGAAGAATAATTACCCCAAACTGTGACCTTCAATAAACATTTCCACACACTGCCCATTCTATATACTTTATTAAAAGTTCAAAACTCAGAACAATAGGTGGCTTGGAGGAAGGCACGGTTGAAGGGGTTGGTGATGATGGTGTCAAAACCCTGGGGAAAAAGCTTGGGACATTGCACAGAGGCAGCAGCTGACTTTATGCCTGGGACCCGAGGAAGCTCTGGGGCAGAGCTGAAATTTACGGACCTGTGAAACACTCAAGAGGCTGAGTGAGAAAACGGGACCTGGGAATGTCTTATCTGTAAATCCTCAATAATTCTGCCCCCTTCCTTGAAGATACATGAAAATAGTCTGAATAATTTTGTCTTAAAGCCAATTGTCCTGTTTCCTAAGTTTTGTCTAAATTGATTGAAATCGTTAGCTGATGTTCTGAATTTCCCAGCGCATCGTTCTCATTCACTATCATCTAGGAAAACCCTAGTTGGAAATTAAATCATACTGCATTTCCCACTAATTATTCAAAAATAATGAAGGGATCATCATCTAAATGTAAATCTCAAGCCTAAAATCTTTTTAATCTATCAGCATTCATTTAAATCAATGCCTGTTAAACTTGTTTGGTTCTCCATCTTTCATAGAATGCTTGCAATTTTATTTCCGGATCATTAATACTTGAGTTACAGACAGTATACTGCTGCGAAAAGAAGCATGCATTAGAAGTCTGAATCTGCAGCTCACTGAATGTGCCAGGTGGGTAAGTTACCTAACCTCTCTTTCAATTTTCTCACCTTTAAATCACTATACCAGTGTGCAGTAGTACTCAAAATGATAACTTCAATAGTAGATATTAATGTGGTATCCCACCATGGATCACACAAGAATGAAAAGCAACCATATTCTACCCACAAAATATGAAGAGGTTCTTGAAAGGGTGGGTAAAAGTAGGTTTAGAGTTGTGAGTACAGGGAACACAGTGCTTAACCTTTTATTATTATTTATTAATTATTGTATTATTTTCTATATGAACTGTAGACCTACTTTCGTCCACCCCTGCATCCACGTTCAGAGGTTTTTGATACCAAACATGTAACTCCTGAACTGCAATAACTCACATGTTGTTGGAAAATGACTAATGCTTTGTTCTAAATATAATCTTTGGAGAGGAGGTAGGAAGAAGATATAAATATGAAAAGAAGGGGCCCTGTCTGCAGAAGTCCATTTAATACATGACAACTATGATTCCTAGGCCTCCATTAAGGAAAAATGTTTTTGGTGGTTTTTTTTTCTTGAATAATATTCAAGAAGGGCAGAGGAACATGAACAAGTTGGCTGATTCCATTTTCGTGTGAGGCTATTGAAACTGAGCTCTTTCTGGTACAGTGACTGATGAGAAGTTTTCATTCAACATAATAGCTGGGAGTCATGAATCAATTCAGAGTAATCGCAGGAAATGCCCATCAATAATTTAGTGTATCAGTTTTTCCGAGTACTTCTGGTTTGGATTTCTGAAATATATTTAGCCTGTGGCAAAGAATAGTCAGATGGTATTTGTTTGGATTAAGGCAGCTTCAAGGTGCAAATAGGATTTATAAAATAACAGAATGCTTCTCACTCTCCTTCCAAAAAAATTTAAAAAACCACTTGGAGCAGTATAAAAGTCAGAGAAGACCTAAGATGACTGAGGGAAAACTGAAAATGAGGACTGAGAAAATGATCACTAGACAATATTTTAAAATGTTGGAAACTTGGAATTTCTAATGGAATGAACCTGTGTTGGATTTTTATTTCTAACACTTCACAGGACATCACCCCATTTCCTTTCGATAACTGAACCTGGGTCCTTTGAGGGAAATGCTTTTCCCGGAAACCCTCCCTGGGAAGTTCTTGCTCTCTTATTTCCCATGAACCACATGGTCCAAATTCATGATAAGCAGGGCCAGCTGCCCAATTATTAGCACTTTCATTTCATTTCACCTTCATTAACACCCTCCTCCCCGCTTTGATGTTCATGACCTTGGATTACACCAAAGACTAGCTGGGTTTGTGCTCATTCATTACCTTGGGGCAATGAGGACAGGCCAACATTCCCCTGGCTGCTCACTGGGGCTTCCAGGCCTCTGCTGACCGTCTTCATTCAACAAGAGCTGCTTTTTTGAACCTCATGCCTCTAGCTGATACCAGCTTAGCTTCATTGTGCACTTTTCTAGGCCACTTCCATTTATGGGTGATTTTTATCCATGGCTCGCTGTTTTTTCTCTAGGGTGACTTCTTCTGTCACCCAAGGACGTATGACTGGGGTTCAAGGTCTCTACTCTTATGGCTTTCCAATCCACTCTACTGTAATGATAGTAATAATAAATCAATCTTTACCTCGTTAGGGCCCAATACAAGTCCTTACAAGAAACTCGAAGTGGATATGATTATTCTCCATACAGGAATCATTCAGGTTTTCAATTTTTGCATTTTTCGCAGATGCTAAATAAGGGAGTTGAGACACACACCCTAAAGCTGAGTTATTGATAGTTATGCCGTGCTGGTTCCTAATGATCTTCACCTCAATTGGCATTTGTTTCCTTATTTCCAAGTCCTTGTAGAACAGACATCCTCATTGCCCAATCCAATTCCTTTTTGAAATACTGAACTGGAACATTTCTAGTCACGACTACCGACATCTTTCCTTTCGTCTGCCTCTTACTCTGACTAATCCTTCCCTTCAAGCTCGCCACAACTTTTGGTCTCTTCACAATGCCTTGTTTTATCAACTTCCCTTCCATCCACTTCATTCTCATCCTGAATCACACTGATGAAATAATTATATGATATTTTTAGTGGTTCCTTCCCTTGACTTGCTGCAGACAATTTGCTAGTGCCAACTCAACTGCCCTTTTCTCCACTCCAGTCCCAGGCTGACAAGTATTGTTGAAAGGGGTATTTATTAATATAGTGTGATGTAGCAGTTAATGTGTGAGGATGAATTACACAACCCCAAACTCAAGAGCACATGGTCTGGAGGAAAACGGTATACAAAGAGTTAAGTGCCGTAAATGTTATTGAAACATTCACGGCACTTAACTATTATGGCACTTAAAAGCCTGCATTCAGTAGAGGGAAATAAAGGTTCACTGAAGATCAGTAATATAAAACCATACTAATGGGTAGTCACTCATATAAACACTGAAATCTCCCAGAAGACTGGCAAAAGTTTGGGTAGAGGAATAAAAAAAACATAGTGATCCCTTTGTCAAAATCCGACATTATTAGAGAAGTGACTTCGAAAATGGGGTGACAGGAGATGCAAGTATGGGATGAACAAACTTAAGAATTACAGTTGAAATATTAGTGAGAATTATAATAGGAATCATCACTTATCTTCTGGCAACAATTGTGATTTTCCTTTGGGAATTCAACCTCCTTTCTGTCTTAAGTTGGTCCAAATGCAGTAAACAATAGCAAGAGCTACCTAAAAAGAGACACTCTATTTGCAACTGAATTTGAGCTTGAGCCTCTGCTATCATTTAGCAAGTCATGTGAAGGCTGAGAATAGAATAAACACACCAAAGGCAGCAGAATGTAGAGAAAAAGTCAGAGTTCTGATGGAAGTATCTGAGCTGGAAATGAAGCTGCATCTGAATCCAGCTTCTATTCCTGGACCACTTTTCAGGATCATTAGCCACCACACTTCCTTTTTCCATCCTCATGTAGTTAGAATTGCATTTTTTTCTATTATCTGCAACTGAAGGAGAGCTAACTGATATACGACATATAAGAAAGGTCGAGGAACCAGGCATAACTGAACAATGTGTGTTTCTTTCACATACAAAAAATAAGGAAAAAAGCAAATAGCTTATACTCTTATCAGCAGACTATTTGGATCTGAATTCCAGATTTATCCATTATTAGCTGCACAACTTTAAACAAGTTAATTAACTTCTCTGTATCTTCTTTGGGAAAACAGTAGTTCTCACCTCATCCCTGTGTCCTGAGGATTAAACAAGTTAAACCCTTGGAACAATCTCAGTTTTATCTGTCAGACCAGGATGATCTGGGAAGGGTGAGGGTGTAGCGGGCAGAAGTGGATTTGAGGGTTTGCACCAGAAACAGTGAAAATTCATTCTTAGAAAAGTGAAAAAGTAGCATATGAACATCAAAGCAGAAGAAAAAAAATAAGATCCCAGGCAGGCCAATGTCAAGGAGAAGTTTTGGAGAGGGTCTGTGGAATGAAGTGCGAAGGTCTAAGAGCTACAGGAATAAGAAGGACAAGGAAAGAAGAGCTTAATGAAGGTTGGTGTGTTTTACAAATTGGTATTTATTTCAAAGAGATAAGGCAACGAAGGAGGTTGTTTCATTGACGTTACCCCACTCTCTGTTTGAGCCGTGCCCAGCGGCTCTTTCTTTGGGATTGGTAGTGAGTGTAAAGGCAGGAATGTTCCGTCTTTAATATATACTTTTTATATTGTATGGATTTTTAATAATTACATATTTATTTCATTCAGTGTAAAACAAAATAAACTAGAAATTGGATATTGGAAAGGCTACTTAAAAGTTTGCCTTTTTAAAACTGGATTTTAAATCATGCGAAGAGCCAGCGTTTAAGGTAACGCGATTTGAAATATTAAGCTCAACGGTTTTTCTGTGAGCAAAATACTTCATAAGGTAAAAACCATTCATATGTATGTCATAAGGTACTAGGTACAAATATTCAGAGGAAGATGAGCATGTAAACCATGTATCTGAGAGTTAGAATTCTTGCTTATTAACTGTCAAGGGCACGTTCTGGATTTTCACTACAGTCTAAAGAACCAGGATCATTATAGCCACTCTCCTCCACCCATACAATTCCTGCTCACAAAAACAAACCTGCTTTTTATTCTATAGGAAAAACACAAAAATTAAAAAGGGTATCTATAATTTTAAAAATCATAATACAGTATGAATACATGAATTCTCTAATAAGTTACTAGTGTTAGGTTAAAAAACAACTTTTAAAAGATTTTTCTTCTGCTAAAACCCAAGTGATTTGCATTCACATTATTACTCATATATGGTAGTAGTGATAAGTATTCTTCCAGCAATAATTATGGAATGCATTGATATCAGTAAAGCCTGTATTTTCATATCAAATCAGTACAGGAAGTAACTTTCTCTTTCTGATTTCAGCTTTAGCTGAAAATATTTAATTCTAGGACTACTGCCTTTTTTTTCCTCTTTAAGACTTTAACATCGAGTACACCTGATATATAAACTAAAAATGCTTAAGAATTCTATAAACAAAATCAAATAATTTTGCCAATTGCTTTATTTGCTTTGACTCTGTGGTGAATGTGTCAGAAACATTTGTTTAAGGAGAATGATGAGGTTAATTATTTTGTTCCAAGCTGTTAATATTTTGTACATTCAAAATCTCCTTTTCCTGTAGAAGTGTCAGACGAGCTTCATAAATATTTTTAGTCAGAAATTAAAGATTAGGCACTGAAATGCTGAGCAGTGAACTTCTAGTGACATAGATCCATGGACTTGCATTTTGCAATGCAACGCGTTTATATATTGTGTATAGCATGATAGGATGCAAGAATGAAATGCCTTCCTTAAGACTGGAAATGAGGGCTGCATGTATTACTGATGACGAGGTTTACATTAGAAATAAAAGCCGAAACTATGTTAGAAATAAAATCATGTTACTGCAAACCTCACCTCAAATCAGTAGAACATTAAATTGATTGTGATACAATATTGGGGTAAAAACTGGTTTAAAGAAATCTGGCAGGAGATTGGGTATTGGTTTGATGAGAGCAAGTACTTTTCTCCCCCACTGAAAACTAATTGCGTTGTGACTACGTGAAAAAAAATGTTAGAAGGGAGAATCTTTTTGGTTCTTCTCAATAGAGAACCTCGTCTTATGTTTTGAAAATTGTCCATCATAGGACTGTCTATTTCCCACTGAATATAGAAATTGAGAAGGCAGCAGGGGTGCCAGATTTAACAAGTAAAAATACTATAAGGTGCCCAGCTGAATTTAAAGTTCACATAAATGTCGCATATAAGCCCAATAAGTACATCCCCCCAATTTTGCAAATATCGAGACTCCTATATTTTATTCTGCAACCCTAGAAGCAAGATACTTGCTTTCCCAGCCTTCTGTGCAGCTATAATGTCACATAGGATGACCTTGTGGCCTAAGATTGACCAATTAGATAAACTGGCCCAGATCTTGACTCAGAAAAAGCAGAAACAGTGGAGAATCCATTTAGTCAGTGGTGGCAGCAGAGGCAGCAATGTGAAGTTTCCATGGCAACACTGGTTGTTTCGCAGTGGTGCCCGGCACGGGAAGCTTTGGCATCTACGTCCAGGAGCAGCAGGGATGTCTCCACTGGACGGATTCTGGGATGTGATTTCACGGCTTAGCCTCTCCCCTCCCTGTCCCATTTCCAAGAATCCTTTAGAATTCCTGATCAGTCTTTGGGCTGCACAACGTGCGTTCAAGAAATACCTTTTCTATTGAAACTGCTCATAATCACTTTTTAATATGTAAGACCCTATTTAATAGCAGAAAAGAATGTTCTGGGGAGGGAAACAAAGAAACCCAAACATTCAAACACAATTGTCAGACGTCCTCCTGAGACCAGAGTCTTTACTCCCTTCCAGGAGCAGGGCACAGGATGAGCGCGTGGTGGCTCTGGAGACATAATGGCCCTTTGGTCACAGTCCAGCTCTGCCACCTCTCTACCTGGCGGACCTTCAGCACATTACTCCATATTTCTATTGATCAGAAAAGTTTGTGCCCTCACCTATGAAGTGACCATAACAATAATGTCTGTTTTGTAACAGTGTGTTGAATTTCAAATGAGTAAATATTTAGATCAGAGGCTGGGCCATAGAGAGCACTGAACAGATGTTTAAAAAACAAAAAGCCACCATCCTTCGTCCCGACGCTAGAGAGGGTTTGACAGATCTCCAGATCGTGTGGATGGAATAGAACATTCAAGAGCAACATGGTAGAAAATGAAGTGAAAGACATGCCCAGTCATGAGATGGGTATTTGAACCACTCGGTCTTATTCAGAATACGATAGAAACCACTGGAAAAATGTCCCTTTGGGTGAATCATTTCCGCTGATGTTTGTCTCACCTATCATACACCGCCTTTGTGCCTCACTAAAGCTCTGCCCAGAGCCATTAACAATTAAAATACTCAGCAGATGAATGAGCTGTTTGTGTGGCCCCACGAAGCAGGCTGCTCTTCTGTGTAATGGAATACTACTCAGCCATAAAAAAGGATAAAAGATTGGCATTTGCAGCAACATGGATGAACTTGTATCGTGCTAAGTGACATAAGTCAGCCGGGAAAGCATAAGAACCACATATTTTCACTCCTATGTGGGATATAAAACAAAGAGCAACAAATGAGCAAACAAAACAAGCAAACTCATAGACACAGACAACAATATGGTGGCCACCAGAGCGGGGGTGGGGAAGGAAGAGGATGATGAAGTTAGATGTGGTTGAATATATGGTGACGGAAAGAGACTAAACTTTGGACAGTGAGCACATATTGGAATTCCACTCCCAGGCTCTCCCAGGCTCTTCTTAAGAAATGACTGGAAGAAAGTCTGATGAACTGTGTATTGTTTATTGAGCCATGGTTTAAAATGCTCCTTCAGTCCGGATGTCCTTGTCCCATTTGTGTCCCTTTCCTCTACCCCTGGAGACAGAAGTAATCAGTGTTCTTGGTGCTCCTGTTGTCCTTTGAACAGAAAATATCAATGGAGCTGGACTCAGCTGGTCCTGTAGTTTTGAGTATCACGAGTTGTAGACCTAGACAAACCTCAGTTTGTGATGGATGAACCCATCTTCCCCTTTAACTTGTAAAATAAGGATGTAAATATATACCCTTTAGGAGTTTTTTAAGAGTTGCAATTATTTGTATAAAGAAGTTACCATGACACCTCGCGCTTCGCAGATGTTAAATAAATATTACGACTTTTAGAAGTTTATAATGTACACCGGACTGTCTAATGAAATAAGTTCACAGTTGACAGGTGTGGGTTACGCTCTGTCGGGAACTTTCCATGGGTGGTTTTCCACGGGGGTTATTTTTGCCAGTGTGCAGCCTCACATGCCCCAGTGTGTTCCTTGAGATCAGAACTCTACGCACGTAGTTCATATAGTTCCTATGCCCAGTACCCAGTGCTCTCTGTCTGAAAAGGTGGGTGCTCAATAAATGTGCGTTGGGATTTGTAATGTGTGTTGAAATCTGTAAGGCCCTTGGAGCAACTGAGGGTTACAGATTTCTGCAGGTTGGTCCAGAGCCAGATCAACGCAGGTGGTCCTCCACCAACCTTCCCTTAACCTGGCAATGCAAAGAAGGACACCTTCTCTACCCGTCTGGGGTGTCCCTAGTTTGGATTCCCTGAGAAATCAGTCTTCTTGCTGCTTCTCTGTCCAGAAAGCCCATGTATCTCCCTGTCTGGACTGCTTTAAATATTCCAGGTAGTACCATCTATTCTGTCCATGAAATTCACTGACACTCCCTGGTGGGAGAAAAACGTGAAATACTTCTAAGCAATGTCTCATTGATGGGGACTTGCAGGTCACATCTGGATTTCATAGATTCCAGTAATTCGAATATAACAAGGTCCTCCCTAAATATTATTTGCTACTTGGTCCATCTCTTCTCTGATAAAGGCTATCATTTTGTCTCTGTTTCTGATAAATCATACACTCCATGTATCTAGTTATATAGCACATTAGGAGAAACACCTCTGGGAGCAAAGTCAGCTGGTTCATATGCTCAATTTTGTGGGGACTGTCATTTAGATAGTTTGCTGGAGTCTTCATGATTTTGCATTTTTTTTGTTACTAAATTGCTTTTTTACATAGACATTTTTACACCAGCAAAAGCAAGACACTAGAGTGTTTTCTGAATTTGGTATTACAATGTCAAGGTGATAGCTTTTATACTTTTCAGTTTTGGGGATTATTATGTTCATCTTTATGAAACTTTGCAGTAAATGATTAAGTTAGTGGATATGTAAGAAAACACAATAAATTCCCCAGGACTTCCTAAACCACAATTTACTGAGAAAATTTGAACTGAAAAGTCTTAAATAAGTAAAGAGTGCCACAGTGTGGTTATAGTAGCTAATTTCATACAAAGCTTCACCCAAAGATTTTTTTAAAGCTAAAATGGGGTTAGTTTGCAGCTATTAAAGCCTTTTCTGTTTACTGCAAATGAAAGTAAAATTTTAAAAGCTGTCAATTGTTTAATTTAAAGCTTCCCCTAAACTAGACACACATGGTAATTAATATTAATAATAGGCCAAAAGTCACACTAAATGGCTGAGCGGTAGTTTTAAAATGTATTTTTCTCTGATTTCAGGTCCTACACTTTTTTATAGGATTTTCTAGTTTTTTTTAAAGATTTTATTTATCTTTAGAGGGCAAGGGAAGGAGAGAGGGAGAGATATATCAATGTATGGCTGCTTCTCTTGGGTCCCCTGATGGGAACTGGCCTGCAACCCAGGCATATGCCCTGACTGGGAATCGAACCTTGATCCTTTGGTTCGCAGGCCAGTCAGGGCATACACTCAATCCACTGAGCTACACCAGCCAGGGGTAAGGGCTAAACTTTTTTTTAAAGATTTTTTAAAAATTTACTTATCTTTAGAGAGGAAGGGAAGGAGAGAAGGAGAGAAACATCAATGTATGGTTGCCTCTCGTGAGTCCCCCGCTGGGAACTGGCCTGCAACCCAGGCATGTGCTCTGACTGGGAATTGAACCGCAATCGTGTGGTTGGCAGGCCTGAGCTCAATCCCCTGAGCTACACCAGCCAGGACATTGATTTCAGGTCCTACACTTTAAACAATGTATCATTTGAGGCATGTATAACTAAATGACACCCCCTCTCCCAATAATTAATAATCCTGGATTTGCAAGTCTATAAAATCAACTATATCGCACACATATTTTCAAGAAATCCCATTAATAACTCAAACAGAACTTATCAGTGTTTGGGCATTTCATAGCAACCTCCTCAAACTGAAGAGAGAGATGTCAATATCCTCATTTTTCAAACGAGAAAAATGAAACTCAAAATATTTAGGCGATACTGTTTGTGTGGCACTGAAGTGACAGAAGAAAGAGCAAACCCCTCTGGCTCCAGGTCCAGACATCTGGGGGACTATGAGAACCTGGGGGAGCTGGAGGGCTGGGGACCAGAGCTGCACACTGAAGACCATTTGATTTGATGAATTTTGGGCCCAATATTATAATACCTCGGTACAGTGGGCAGCAGAGTTTACACATGGGTGAGTTTGAGGTTCATTCGGCAAACAATCATTGGTTCCCCCCATGGAACAGGTACCTCTCTCTGCCAGGCTGGAGCCCTGGTCCCTGTGCTCAGAAGTTCACGGCGAGGTGGGGAGACCAATAAAGAAGTACAAATCACTGGGCAGTGGGGAATACGCACAGGGACCTCAGGGGCACGGAAGACCGCAGAGGGGAAATGGTTTATCCTCGCCTTTATGGTGAAGGGGAGGATGAAAGCGTGGGGGGAGGCAGCGCCCAGACAAGCTAAAATTTTAAACAAACCCCAGGCTCACAGATAACGTGTGCAAAGCTGTGATTGCAAAATGGTTAGAAACTGGGTGGTGATTACTCCACTTTATTTCTATCTTTAAGTTGTTCTGCAGCATAAAACAAATCCCTTTTTAAAAATATGCTACATTATTACAATTCAATTACAAAATAGTACACGTGTGTGTCTAAGTGCAAGATGTGTCCTGCAATAAGATATGTGATCTTATTGCAGAAATAAACTATATTTGCATTAAGACAAACTACGGACTCGCGGATTGTAGAACAGTTTTTGGAAGAATACTTCCATCTAGTGGTCAGATTGAGAAACTTACTTACAGGTACTCAATAGATTTGAAAATGTGTGAGTGTTCATACATTGAATAAATATTTTCCTTTTCACTGACGGTTAATGATTTCTTTGTCATCAATTAAGACTGTTAAAAACAAGACTACGGACCCAAAAAAGAGTCCCTTATGCTAACCCCTACACCACCAAACCAAGGCTTAATTACAGAGTCTATTTTCCCAGGTGTGCAATCTTAAAGCAGTTAATCCGGAATCATCGCCCCATCACCAGCGGTTCCATCATCTGCCCTGGAGACCCCTCCCACCCCCAACGGAAAGTGCCGCTGCAACAACCAATCCGCTTTTTTGCGTCATACAATGTCCGTGCTCCTCCGCCCTCCGGCCTATGGAAGTCATTTCCTACAGCTCCTCAGTGCTTCTTCCTACCTGCTACTGGATGCTGCCTGATTCAAATTCCTTCTGGTTAAGCAAACTTTAAAAACGTTAAATGTTTATCTTTGAATAATTCTTATATCTGGCCTCTTGATTCTCAAGGAGATGAAGAAATATAAGATTCCCCAGAGACCTTATATTTGTTAAAGCTTTCACAGACCCTATATCATGTGATAATCGTGGATACCTTATAAGGGAAAAATATTTAATATATTGTCCTCTTTTATAGATGAAGGAACAGAGGCATAACATATGAAACTCATCTCAGGCCACTATGTAGAGAATGGACTCGAGTCAGGAAAACTTCAGTTCTAGGGTTCTTTTTTTTTTTTTTTAATTTTATTTATTTTTAGAGGGGAAGGGAANGAAGTCATTTCCTACAGCTCCTCAGTGCTTCTTCCTACCTGCTACTGGATGCTGCCTGATTCAAATTCCTTCTGGTTAAGCAAACTTTAAAAACGTTAAATGTTTATCTTTGAATAATTCTTATATCTGGCCTCTTGATTCTCAAGGAGATGAAGAAATATAAGATTCCCCAGAGACCTTATATTTGTTAAAGCTTTCACAGACCCTATATCATGGGTTAATCGTGGATACCTTATAAGGTAAAAATATTTAATATATTGTCCTCTTTTATAGATGAAGGAACAGAAGCATAACATAAGAAACTCATCTCAGGCCACCAGGTAGGGAATGAACTCGAGTCAGGAAAACTTCAGTTCTAGGGCTCTTTTTTCTTGGCACGTTAGAAACTGGTTTTATCATGAACTCTCTTGGTAGCATTATGACTCTTTAACGCGATGTGAATAATATCTATTTTCTAAGTTTGGAATTTGGAATGTCTGAGGCTTTTGCAATTCAACGTATTCATTGTGATAGGCCAGGGTAACAAACAACTTCCAACCCCCAGTGGGTAAAATCGCATTTCATACCTTGGCTCGACAGTAAGTCAATCACACCCACTTGCATTTCACCGGGCTAGTTGCAGAGGAACAGGAAAGGAGGGAGAGCAAATTAAAGATTTGAGGAGGACTGGCCCCTGCCACAGAAGAATATTTATTCTGCATTTCGTCTTATTAATGAGGATACATTATAAGGCTTTTGAAGCACATGGGTTTGCAGAACATTTGTGCACCTTTCCTTGTTTGTGTGTGTGTTCCTGTAAAGGACCTCCAGATCACAGTAGTGGTTAATATTAAGCCTTGGCCCATGGGACCCTTACCGATGGTCCGTGAATGGCTCTCTTTTATGTATGTATATATGTCTGTATGTGTGTATTTTTAAGAATGGAAATGCACCCGTGGTGGACCTAACAGCCAAAATGAAAGCTCAGACTTCGGCAAAGTTACTGCTAGCTGTGCGGTCCTCACTCCATCCAAATGCAGCTCCCTTCCCAAGGTAACCGTCTTCCTAAACACTGTGTGCTTTCTCTCACACTGGTTTTATCCGATATGTATACACATACACACACACATATATATGTTATATTGGCATATATAGTATACAGATATGCATGTATACAATGTACATACTATTTATATATTGCTTAAAGGCATACATTTTTATTTTAGTTTTTGTACCTTGATATATTAGGTTAAGATTCACCCATAATGCTGCATGTCATCACAGTTCATCTATTGAATGTTGCATAATAGTCTTGTTTGACCATTTCCGAGTTTATTCATCCACTCTCTTTGGGGATGTGTGGTTGGTATTCTCCCCAATTTTTGCGACTGTAAACAGCTTCCCCTGTACCTATGGGGCTTCATCGATCAATAATTCTTCCTTTCTGGTCAAGCTTCCATCCTCACTGGTCTCTTAAACATACCATTCTATTTCCTGACACTCATCCTATTTTCTCCATCAGTGTGCCTCTATACTTTTTTCTGCATTCTTAATTCTACACATCGTCCAAGACCAAAGTGAAGTCTCACCTTCTCTGTAAAATCTTCCATTACCATTATTATTCTTTCTTGCTCTGAATGTTTCAGATGAACTTTGCATTCCGTGGGAATATTTTCATTTGGATATTTCTGGGCTTGGGAATTGGACTATGCTTTGTTCCCCAAAAGTCCATCCTGTGACGGGGCTTCTCTGGACCTGCCTAGTGCCAGGTCCCAAGCCCTCTTTTAGTTTCCTGGCCACCGCTCACGTCCCAGCTTCTGTGTATATAGTTCCCACTTTCTATGCCTCCAGTAAGGAGAAGGCCCATTCCAGAAAATCACCTGAGGGGCAGCTACAAAATGTGAGTAACTACACCGTCAATCCCGATGTAGAGTTACAGCCTATGTAGTCCGGCGGTTTTCCAGAAACCAGGGTTCCCAGGTGTCGGCTGTTGGTTGATACCCCGCCCACCACCTCCACCACCGCTGTCCCACCCTAGCAAGGCAGGACGGCATTCTCCAGCTCTCACTTCTACGTAAATACGCACATTTGTGTTGTTTAGAGCTTAGAGGCAGGCCTTGTGTCCCCAGATCCTGCACCACTGACCCAACTCTTGGCTAGCCTGAACTTTGCTGCCCGCACATGCGCAATCTGCCCTTCTTCAGATGGCTTCGGGCGCCCTGGGCCTTCCTGGTCGGTGGAACTGGGGACCTACCTCACTGGCCTGCATGTTCTCCACTGTGGGAGGATCTCCGTCCCCCCTTCCCCCACCCCCGAAATCACTCTCAGGTGTACCTGTAAATTGGCCACAGTCATACTCTCGGCAGGGGCCAGACTTCTACCCGACTTCTCACAGGGGACCTAAGAACACTCCACTGCCATCCTTCAGACACGTCCCCAGCTCGTGACCCCCAAGAGCTCTCCTGTGCCCTGCTATGCTCTGCTTCCATATCCCTTGTCACTCCAAGTTCATCAGCACATGCACGCGCAGAACTCACCCCTGAGCCTTCCAGACCCGTGTAGCTGGGGCCGGCCGAACAACCTGCACCGTCTCCACTCAAAAGGCGGCCCAACTGGAAAACCATTCTTCCCGTGGCAGCTACAAATTGATGACTTCAGTGCTTATGCAGACTCCAGCAACCAGGGTCCTATTAGATGCTACCAGTCAGCACGCCCGGGTTGCTTTGCCAAGGCAGGCCAGTATCCTTCTGACCCGTTCAGAGGGCATCTGCGCATGCGTGTAGTTTAGGGCTTGGAAGCAGGCTTGCCTTTTGCCACCACCCTGTTTCTGCTTCAGGCCTCGCCTGTCCCGAACCGAGCCGGGTTCCAGTTCTGCCACCTTAAAGTGAACTGCTTGCGCATGCACCGTTCTCGCATGCTCCTGGTGTTGTACCACTGGCATTGGACAGACCTATGGAGCCGGGATCTGTCCCCAACCTCCTGCATAGCCTGCACTGTGGAGGGAGTTCATCCGCTGAAGACACGTGGGGGCAGAAGCTGCAAATTAATGCCACTCACAACCACTTGGACCTGCTGCCTGTGGGTCTCACGTGTCTCTTACTAAATCATTCCCCTCCAGCCTGCCTGGTCCTGTTCTAGCAAGACAAGACCGTGTCCATCAACAGCTTTGCCTCCGGCGCAACGTGCGTATTTGTGTAGGTTGGGGTTTGGGATGAGGCAAATGCCTCCTGTTCCCAAGATCCTGGCCTCTCCGGACTAGGGTCCTGTTCCAGGTTCCTGGGCACCCGGTAGTGTGCTTGTGTTGCTTGTGGAGTCCCCATTTCTTCGGCCAGCCTGGGGTAGCCAGGACCCTCTGGCTTAGAGTCCACTGTGGAGGGGGCTGACCCTGAAAATTACCTGGAAGCAGCAGCCACAGCAGGCCCCATTCGGACTTCCTGTCTGATGGGTACCTGAAGTCTCGGTGAACCAGCGCTCCCGCGACCCTGTCTCTTGCTGCGTTCACAGCAGTCCCACCAAGCTAGGCTTCTGAGTCCTGATCCACCTGGGTGCGAAGGCCCTTTGTGTAGGTGCAGTCTTGGACATTGGCAGATGCCTGCTTTCCCCCAGGAGCCCGTGATGGTGACAGAGAAAACCACCAGGTTTATCCATTTGCTCTCTCCTCATACTTGAGATCAGACTACGGTGGCAGATTGAGGCTAGAATCCTCTTTTTCTTCCCCCTGCACCCAAAACATGTCAAGTAATTCAATATGTTCTTTCAAACTTTTCTCTCACATAATCAATTTACACAGAATTATCCCTCACTCGGCTCAGGGCACCTTGGTCTCTTCTCTGTTTCTGGAACATGCTTGGTGCTCCACCTCGTAACACTGGTGTTTGCTGTGCCTCCCGCCAGGAATGCTCTTCCCCTGTGCACCCAGAGGTCCTTCCTGCCCCTTCATAGCTTTACTCTGATGTCGTCCTCCCATCAATCTTCCCCCGGACCCCATTTAAAGGTACACACCACCACACTTCCCATCTCCTCCCTTCCCTCCTTAGTACAGGTGACAAATATTCTAGAAACATATTTGTCTCGTTGATCACTGGTCATCTCCGGCAGAATGTAAAGTCTTCGAGGACAGGCACTTTGGTCGGTTTTGTCCCCTGCTGTACCCCCAGACCCCGCAATGTGCTGGACGACCTGCTGGGAGCACTCACCCCCAAATAAAGAATTAAACTTCCAAATGTTCCCTCCTCCTTTTCTTTTATACGTCTTTCCTCACAGGTGGAAATGTGAAAGAAATGAAAGGTGAAAAGAAAAAAGGCAAATGAATAGAGAACTTAAAGAAAGATAATTTAAAGAAAGAAGAACGAGGAAACCCTTACTCTTGTAATACAGACTGTCCCTAAGACAAGTCTTGCATATTCAGCCACTCTTCTGGATTTTTCTCTGGTGCTTTCTGTAGGGTAGATACTCAGTCCGGAGTAATATTAACAAAGTAAAACGTCCAACTAGAAGTGGTTACAGTTTCTTCTACTTTCTGAAAAAATATATATACCATTTGTTCAATAATTTATACAACCTTCTCTTTTAAGAAAAATAAGAATGATTTATCATAAGTGTTACATTTGAATTTAGGATTAACAACCTTTGTGTTTAAAAGCCATGGATCTGAGAATCTTTCATAGCAACAATGCAATATTTCATTAAAATAATAAAACTCAGTTACCTCATGATAATTTGCAAAACCTGTATTTATTTCATATAAGTATAAATGCACATATAAATAAAAATAGTGTTGTTTTGTGGCATGACTAAATCTGGTCAGTGAATAACATTCGCACACAAGGCAAAGTCTTACTTATTGAGATCGAACTGTTAAATATTCTAAGAAGAAACCACATTTTTTAAAAACTGGACACATAACGTAGGTGGTGAGGAATGTCTAAATATACAATCTAGGTCCGTACATTTGCATCAGGAAACTCGTACTGACAGAAAATGTAGTATATTTTTACATAATCAGCATCATCTGTTAACCTAAAAACAAACTTAGAAGGGTATTATTCTCATGCAGCTTTACAGAAACAACTGCAAATCTGCGCATCAATCAGCCTGTAATGGTAAGTGCCAATGTCTGCACTGTGCTTTTAATCCAGTTGTCATGGAATTTCAAACAGCCTCAGCGTCAGAAATTGCTGCCCCTTCCAGTACACGCACTACGAGGTGGGTTTGCTTAGAAATTCTTTGTTGAAGAATTTTCTTGCTTCAATGTTACTGAGAGAAACAGAGCAACGAGATGGATTCTGTTTCCTGTATTCAATGCTCTCCACGATGGCGTTCTTTATCACCTGCAAATAGAGGCAAAAAGGGGTAATCAGTGCTGCTCTGAACTCATTTAAACATTTGGTCAACACAAAAATCTAATCAATCTTTTTATTACAGAATTCTCTTTGAAATAGAGAAAGAAATCTCTGAGTCAGGCATGTGGATATTTCCATTAAACATCTTGCCATTACACTCCCATTATGCTCATATCCAAATACCCTTCCCTCCCCTACCAGAGAAGAAGCAATTCTTGGAGTTCCAAACTTTGTGCTGATAAAATTGGAAATAAAATACTTGTGACATGGTAAATCTATCTCCCTTTTTCCTTTACTAGGAAGGTGATAAGAGGGGAGATACATTAATTACTAAATCTTGAATTTATGTTTGTTACCAGGCGTGGACAAGTGGACATGAAGAACCACAAGGAAGGAAAGGACTTTTCTAAGTCTAGGGAGAGAAGGCGATATGACCAAACTGCCCTGCTGCCTTGATTAAACAAACGCAGTCGTAAAACATGGGCATCTTTTACCTAGAAAACACCACCTGTGTGATATGAGTGATGATGGCTATTATTTACTCAGAACAATCTTTATATATGCTCAAATGCATGGTGACTGCCACCTCTAAGAATTTCTGTTGCAATCATCATATACTTCTCTGGCATGAAGCTAACTTGGCTAGGAACTTCTGGGAAAAAAGAGGAAGTTTGGGATTTGGCTGAAGAAGTTACTGCAGAGCAATGGGAATGGGCTTCGGAAAGGAGGCCTGAGTAGCCACCTTGGCTCTGTTGCTATTTTATAATCCTGGTACCGTCAGGAAGACTTCATTCCTCAGGACGACACTACAGGATTGCATCTTCACGGCCACTGTGGTAGAAGTTTCAGGACACAGAGGCAAGTCACAGGGGTAACCCACAATCCCCCCTTAACTGCATGCACCCCAGGGATCTTTCAGCAACAGTAAGGGGTTATGTGCATGCTGCCATGGGGAGGAATAGTTGGCAGTCTGGGCAGTTAGGATCCCGTGGCTCCCTGCCACCCAGAGTTGGTGTAGTGCCCTTGGCCTTGGAGAGGTGTGCAAAAAGAGGCTATTCCATTCTGCACATGACCTCACTGTGCAAGCTGGGTTCAAGGCCTGGAGAAGAGAGATGTGTGACCTGGGTGGTGTTAACATGCAAGTAAAATTCCATGACTTTATGTCAGGCCCAATGGGCAGGCTTCTCTATCTTTTAATAGTAACTTTAAACAGCAGGCAGTTGTATTATAGAAATAGGGGTTTATCACAGCAGTGTGACACATTGATTTGCTTTATAATTTAAAAATTTACATCTATAGAGGTGGGCTAAAGTAGGCTTACAGTGGTGAGTATGCAAGAGTTTATTCTTGTATTACTATTTCTTAATGACTGTATTATGTTCCATACTAACAACTATAAATCTACTTTTGCTCACCCCTGTATAAATAATTATCTTCTGGGAAAAATGGGCTCAATGTTACTTTTATTAAAGCAGATGTTTGCTGACACCATTTCTTCATGAGTAAGGTAAATGTAATGAAGTCTATTACCACAGAAGAACTTTAAGCCTAGGAAAGAGACCTTGACCAAGGGCCTCCAGGCACTGTGCTTTTTGACTAGGTGAGGTCAAGGGAAATTAACTTAAATTCTTGAGTTTGTTCCCTCTTCTTTAAAATGAGAATAATAACACTAATCTTGGCTTTTGTAGGGATGGAGGATCATTTATACAAGTATTTTGCATGCCCTGGTTGGCATGGCTCAGTTGGTTGGGGCGTCATCACATAAATCAAAGAGTTGTAGGTTGTAGGTTGTAGGATTCCTAGTCAGGGCACATGCCTGGGTTGTAGGTTCACCCCATCAGGGCTCATGATGTTTCTCTCCCTCTCTCTCTCCCTCCCTTCCCCTCACTCTAAAAGTCAATGAACATGTCCTAAGGTGAGAATAAAAAAAGCACCAACTGTGTGCCATGCCAGCACTTAGGAACCATTTCCCATAAGCACCTATTTATTGCTGTAATTTTCGCACTGTCCATATATGAGAAAATTTAGGAGTTTTAAACTAGATGTGAGGTTTATAAAGTTTACTACAAACAAAAACACTATGTACAGCCAAGAGTGGGTTTATTATCTGGTAAAAGTCAACACGTTAATTCTGCAGCACAACAAGATGTGTTCTACCACATTTTCTGATAATCTCCCAGCCTGCAGTTCCGGTCAAGATGGCGGGGTAGGCAGGCCTGCGCCCCTCCTCCCTGACCACATCAGAACTACAACTAAACCACAGAGCAACCGACCTGGAGAACCATCTGAAGACTGACTGAGTGGAACTCCTAGAGCTAAGGATACAAAGGAGAAGCCACGTCGAGACCAAACACAATACTGAATGTCAACTGTGATGGAAAACGTTTTAAAAAGGGGGGGGGAATCTCCGTCCTGTGTGGAGATGATGTCACCTAGTTTTCAGTTGGCTTCTCCTTCATTACAGCCGCTCAGGACACCTCAAGCTGCACGATGGGTAAGTGCCCAAGTAAAATAAAAAACAGCCATTTACTTTCCGAACACCTAAAAAGCTTTAACATATAAAAGACCACAGGGGAAATTATACTGATAACGACTGTCCACTCCTTTCTAACAAATTCATGAGCACAAACAGGCAGCAAGAATCAAAATCAATAACTAGCATAATCACCATAACCCTGGCAGGCGTTTCTAGTAAACAGGCCATTCTTATAAAGGAAAAGGAATATTTACACCACTCTGAAAAACCCAGATCACTGAAAAACCCAGATCATCTGGAATGAGAATGTGGAAGTTAAACCACTAGGTGGCACATTAACACTATAAAACCATTAGTCATATTTGTCCACATGGCTGGAAAAAATACCAGTCCGCTGTCATTTGTAATTCTGCGATACAAACAGAAGAGGCTAAACTCAGCGCTGCATCAGCTGCTAAGTTCAAACCTTTGAGCATGATACAGCTTGATGTCTCCAGACAAGCAATGTGTCATATTGAAGTCTTCCTTTTTTAAAAACTAGAAGTGTTCTTATGTAGTGCATGCATTGCATTTCCTCTGTCATTCACCCCCGAAATTGACTAACATTCCAAATCCTCCTTGCCAGTGGTGCTGGCAATGACCCTCCTATCCCCACTCTCCATCCGCATACAGGACCTGTGCCAGGCTTCCCTCGTGCCATTCAAGGGCCTCCTAACGGTGGACCCAGAACATTTCAGTCTTTGGCAATAAGGGCAAAGAGAAGGAAAAAGAAAAACATTTCAAAGTTGATCTTCTTCACCAGAGCAACACATTTAGAAACATGAGTTTGGAAGCAATGCACAAGCAACTATTGAATTCCCACAAGAGGAAATGAGAAATGAGCCCAAAGCAGAAGTTCCAATATATATTTGGAGAGAAAAATTAGAAATGGAAATATGAAAAAATACAAGAAGGGATACTGGTTAAATTACTGTGAATTTTTTGATTACCTTCTGCCTTCCCAATAAATAGTGAAGTGTCATGGAAGCAGGGACCTACTGAGTCTCGTCATTTTTGATCACAGCTCTTAGCACATGGAACAACAAATATTTGTAAAGTGAATGAATGCACTGAAGGGCATCACGGAAGGTGGAATTAAACAGGATAAACTTCAACTCGAGGGGAACACAGAGATCTGGGTTGAGTGGAAGGGCAGGCAGGGTTTTGTAAGTGGTGTAGAAAGACTGGGCATGCTCAGTAGAAGGATAATCTTATACAAAGGCTAAGGAGGGAAGGTCGAGGCAGGTTACAGGAAAGACCTGGGGACGGGCCTGGCTGGAAACGAGGCTGTGTTTGGGGAATACTAGGAACCGTGTCTGCTGGAGACGGAGATGAAAGGAAAGAGAGTGTGGAAAAAAACCATGGCTCCCCCTCAGCGTCTCACACCCGCCTGCGACATCTAGCAATCTGCCTAAAGAGTCCGCGACTCAGTTCTCTCACATTCAAGCAAAAATCCCTACCTCACAGGTTCCCTTGGAGTGTTCAATATTTGAGGGAGAGATATTCAGTTTATATCAAAGGCTCAAATCTCTCTTGTGTTTTTGTTGCTCTTGTTGTTTTGTCCACTGTTGCATCTCGAGCTCCTAAAACAGTGCCCGGCACAGTGGATATTCGATCAACAGGTTGAATTAATGAAGAAATAAGATGGAAAGAGAGGACAGGAAGCAGGGAAGGTAGATGAATGTGGGCCTCATATACTGATTGGGCTGTGACACTTAAAAAGCTTCTAAATTATTTTTAAAAGATAAAAACTTTAACTGATACCTCAGCATTTTTATGAATGATGATGGAATATCAATAAAGTAAGAATTAAATACCAGTTCTTCTGGACGGGTGCTTGTCCTCATTTTAATTAACATCTATCATTTAACACTGTATAGAGTTGTTTGAGAATGCGTTTTAGAAGTTCATTATTCTGCACCATTGAGATACGCTGGATAAACTGACATAAAACAGGTTTTTAGAATATGCCTACTGAATTAGTAAATTGAATCAGTGAGACTGCATAACAATACTTTTTGTGTGGGGGACAGCTGAATCAACTAGGCCCCAGAAAAGAGATCTCAGGAAGTACGTTCCCTCCAGATGGAAACTGAGGTTTGGGCACAGCACGTGCCCCCAGTAGCTGGCAGGCAAACATTGTGCAGACATTCTCCATGGTCAAGAACACTGCCGCCAGGCCTGTACCGTGACCCTTGTTATCCCTTCCTCCTGTCACATTAAATTCTTCAACAGCTTTGGCCAGTAATGACATTTGGAAACTTTACTGTGTATTTATTTTAGGTGTCAGGCGCTGTGATTACTATCCCAGGACACAAGGTAAGAAGGCAGTCATTGTTTTTCACGGATTTAACTCTTCAGTTAAAAGCAGAAGATAACATCAACGGTGATAATAATCTTTATCATTATCTCATTGGCTGCTTCAGCTCATCAAGTGTCTCTTAGATGCCAAGTCCTTAAGTTGTTTTACTTAATCCTCTTCTTGATCTATGAGACAAGTAGCACTGCTTCCCCTTACAAATGAGGAAGGTAAGATCTGGAAAGGTTAACTAACATGCTCAAGAGGCAGTGAGTGAGGATTTGAACACCCAGTTTGGTCCGACTCCAGAGTCTCTGCGTTTCTCACATACCATACGTCCACCAGTATAAGTCGTTGTATATTAAGTTTCTATGAATGGCACTAGGAAAACAAGACAACCATGGCTGGAGTGGCTCAGTGGATTAAGTGCCAGCCTGCAAACCAAAGGGTCGCTGGTTCTATTCCTAGACAGAGCACATGCCTGGGTTGCGGGCCAGGTCCCCAGTAGGGAGTGTGCGAGAGGCAACCACGCATTGCTGTTTCCCTTCCTCTCTTTCTCTCTCCTTTCCCCTCTCTCTAAAAATAAATAAATAAAATCTTTTTAAAAAAAGACAACCACGAAATTGTGCCAACGTGAAAGAACAGAGGCAACGTTCAGTGAAACGGAATTTGGGAAAGTTGAGTAAGTGCGGAAACCTGACACTAACAACGAGCCCGATCTGCTGTCACGGAGTGAGCATGAACAGAGGTTTGCTAGCGGTGAGCTGGAATTCAGCTTCACCAAAGCAGGCCCTCCGGGAGATCCGGGGGAAGTATCTTTACTGATGCAGGGGGGAGCATCAGCTCGTGCACAGCTATCAGAGACAGGGCGGCCTTTTCAGAGTCAAAACATACATAGGCGTGTGAAGTGGAGATGAGCATTTGCCTTGAGACACGAGGCCAGGCCAGGATTTGGCAGCCAATGTCTTTGGATTGGAAGAGATTATATTCAGTGTCCACCATTTCAAACAGCTCAGACTGTCCACAGCAAGTGAACCTGGGCATCGGTGTAGCGGGAATGAGTAACCTGGTGTATTCATACGGGGTGGGAATGAGTGACTTAGCTAACGACTGCACTCCAGGAACTCTCCAGCACCCTACCTGACTATGGGGTGTTCTTTATTCATCCACATTTCCCAAGAAAGTTCGGTTCTGAGAAAAGATGTTTTCTTGGTAAAAAGTGGGGGGCAAGGCCATCAGGGGAGAGAGAAAATGTCAGTGAAAACTGGGAGTCTTCCCAGGGTGTGAAGGGCACACAAATGCACACATGCAACTAATAATCACCTGAATACAAGTCTCAATGGTCAGATAATTTAAGAGGAAGTCTATATCCATTCATTCAAAGAATGTTCATTTACCGCCCAGACTGCGGTTACCTGTGCAGACCTGTCTATATTCTTAATTCTGGGCATTTGCAGAAATCTAGAGGTGTATCCATCCTGGTACAGGGTACAGACACACGCAGGTAAGGTTCCCATTTATCGGGCAGCTTCGTTTGCACGGCAATGTACCAACACCGTCTGATTCAAGACTCACTACTTGCCAATGTGGTAGGTATTCACTAGTGTTTTAGAGATGAGTCAACTGAGGCCCCAAATGCTTAAGTCACCCAGGGACTTATCCAATCACCCAGCAGCCCAGTCTATCCATGATATAAAGCCCATGACCTTGCTTCTGCAGGCTGTTCCAGGAAAGTCTTTAGACACAATCAGTGGTTTGCGAAGAACCAACATCTGGTGAGCTGTAAGTCAGGGTGGTTATTTCGGTCCTGAGTCTATTTCTGTTCAGGCTTTAACTTTTTCATCTGTGTGTCAAACAGACTCCTTTGAAGAATGTTTGTAAAATATATAAATAGAACTCTATCATTTTAATAGCAACTAGTCTAACAGGTTTTATGTAAACCAGAACTGAAAGCAATGAGAGAAATGTTTTTACATATATTTTCATATATGTAAATATATATACTCATATATATATATATATGCATGTATAGATGTACATACAAGGGGAGCAAAAGTAGGTTTACAGTTGCAAGTGAATAAAATAGAGTTTATTCTAGTACTATTATTTTTTAATTATTGTTTTATTTGTCTTCTGTCAACCTACTTTTGCCAACCCCCTGTATGTATGTGCATCCTTTATTTTCTCAAGTCCAATAAAGTATTTATACATTCCTAAAATCTATTTTTTTTTCATTTAAAGATAAATGATCAAGTATAATACATTTTAACCCAAAGGATATTTAGTTGTGAGTTTGTTGGCTCCCAGAGGAAAAACAGGTTTTTTTCAATATTACCCCTTAGGTCATTTTTAACAGCAGGAGGGTTTATAAAACACAGCTCTATTTTTAAAACGCCTTGCTCCTTATAAATTATAGATGAAAATACTGATTTGATCTTAATATTTTTTAAATTTTCACCATCACAACAGAAACAAGGTAGCATACAGATTTCAAATGTTCACTACTTGTGAGGTAAAAGAAAGAAGGAGTAAATCATTTAGAAAATGATACATGCTATAAAAATATGCTAAGCATGCTCTACATGAATTATCACATATTCTTCACAAATGAAGGCTAACAAGAAAGCATTTTAGAGTTGTTGGAACTAAAGCTTATTGGGTAAAATATCCTATGTTGACACAAATTAAAGATCAAAATATTAACAAACGTATTACAGTGGAACTGTTGTAATTCCTCACAACTGACCATTTCTAGTCTCAGGCCCAACTAATGAAGCAAGCAAACCAGATGTGCCAGAATTCTGTTAGCTAAAAAACCCTAATTTAATCTCACATGTAAAGAACAGTCATCCACATACAGTGTGTTCTGTGGAGCCATTCACAGAGTCTCCAAAAAGACTGGCAAGTTACATACAGTCAGGGAGAGTACGATGCCTTCCCCTCTCCATTTAATTCCTTAAAAATTAATATCGCACATAATACTTCCTCATGTGCAAAATCCAGTGTGGCCAATGAACTTGGGCTTTCACGACTGATCATAATCCGTCTTGCACTAGGATCTGGAACCACAAGCCAACACGATTCCAAGTACACAATAGTGTTCTTCCATGGTGAGCCAGACACTGCAGAATTTTACACAGGCACACAATCTCAGTAGTAGTGATAGGGATGATACTGAAGAGAAGAACTTGTTTCTAAAGTTTCTAAAGCAAAGAGTGCTTGATATCTCCAGGACTAAAAATGGAAACTGTTGGCACCATGCCCATGATCCAGAAGAATAAAGATACTTGAAAGCATGAGTGTTTCCGTTAACCACATTTCTGGTCACACTCACTTTCCTACTTTTATATTTCTTTTCTTACCACTTTTCTTCCCATTTAAATACACTTTATCATATGATAAATACATTCGCTATTTGGGAAGAAGCTGAGTACTAACTTACCTGTCAATAAAATAATAGTATAAAATGTGGATAGTATAAATAGTATAAAATCTGCCAATCTGGAGGCATTAATTTTCATACGTGGGAATTTTATAGGGTTCTTCTGGAGATTAATCAAAATAATTCATGACAAATAAAATGGTACAATTTGGGTGGTACCACTCATAAATGTTTTAATTTTTTTATGAAAAAGAGGTACGCGAGGATCACGTGATCTGAAACATCTGACATTGTCAACAGGCGTAGGAGACACTTACATCAATGTTGTTCAGGGTGTTGAAATACATCAGATCGTGCAGCCTTTTGAATGCTTGATTTGGGTATTGAAAGTTGAAAGTTGAAAATGGTGATTCGGGGTCGTCGAAAATATCAAAATCGGCTACTTCTTTCTCTTCCTGAGTTTCTCTCGGAACACCTAAATACCAGAAGAGTCTCAAATGAGGTCACTGGAAAACTACAAACTATCTCTAAGACCCAGGGAATAACACATACAAACAGTCGTAAATATAACTCTGGGAATCCCCCAGTGTGGTCATGTAGCCTTTAGCATACACTGGTGTGTCCCCACCCGTATACCCGGGGTGAACATTTCTATGCTTTGCCTGGGCAACTTCCAACTGCCAGTGACTACAACTCTGTGCCTAAGGGCTTTCTGCCTGTCCCTGCAAGTGGACACCTGCTTAACTCACTAACAGCAGGCTGGGAACTCGTATGTAACATCCCACCCCAAGCAGCCGTCCACCAGAGTCTAAGAACTTAGGCTATAAATACCCGAATTCCTTGCCTCTTATGTGTGAGGGGAAGGATGGTTCTAGAACATAGGTTCTGTTTCATTGACTAGGGTTTCCCAGCAGGATCCAGTTCTTGTCCCCGTAGCCAGCTCACTAACACATCCTTTGTGTCTGCCTTCCTCCCTTCCCTTCATCATTTCCTTCCCTAGTTCACCCAGAAAAAACTATTTGCACTTGAATCCTTTGCTAAGAATCCTTTGCTTTGGGGGGAACCCAAACCAAACATTACTTAATTGTCTTCATGCCACAGAAATCCCCTCTACAGCCTCTCCTCGAGAATGAAGTCACAGAAAAGTCTCCAAGTTTCAGGTACTCCACTCACTACTCAAAAACTAGAAATGCCAGTCAATTCTTCTTTCTCTTGTTTTGAAATGTGACTCATAGTCATTTCCATCCCTATATATCCTTCCTCTATCTCCAAAAAGATCACGTTCTTCTCCACAGTCCCCCATTAAGTCTTCCATGACGTCTTTTCTGTTTTTCCTTTTACAATTTTATTTTCTGGTCCTAAAATAATATACTTTTTAAGCCTTCAGCATCCTGCCTGTCAATCTCTAGATCTCCTTTTGCTAATCAACATCTCCCAGGATACTGAAGAGTTTATAGGCTCCTCCGGATGTGGTACAACAGGAGGACTTGCCTTAAACTTGACCTTGTTTTCCCCTATGAAATAAACCATAGCACCATGAAATTCTCAGCCACGTTGTATGGCTAGATTACATTTATCTTGTGGTCATCTGAAATGCCCAAACATTTGCATAATTTGTTCCAAAATAAGAGCTCTTTTCAATAGTGACATTCAAAATACTTACCAACCCTTACGGATTAGGGTTCCAACCAATGCAAATATAAATAATCGGAGGTTTTGGAATAAAGCCCCAGAAATTTTCACTGAGCTGGTTGTTAAACCTCCCGTTGCTAATCTGTGAAGAACCCAGGTGATCTTGGAGTGAGACAGATGGGGAGTTCTGGGGGTGGGTCTCAGGACAGTAGCTCTTCAGCAAGGTATGGGATTCAGAACTGTCCGCTGGCACAGCAAGTGTGAAGCAGCCTAGGTTCAGTGTTGCTCCTGACCAGATTTCTACTTCAGAGACTATACAACTCATTCTGAGCGTACCTGGAGCCTTGTACTTCCTGAAGTTGATGTTGGCCAGGACAAAGTGGATGATGGTGGGGCAGTCTTTCTCCACATCAGTGTTCTTGGGTTTGAAGACATAGCACTCTTTCAGGCCTTCTCGGTCAAACACATAAGGATCAATCTTCGGAAAGGGGAGCTTGTTCATTTTGGCCCACTTTTCTGCAAGGAGAAGTTCCTAGGGAAAAGAGGGGAAGACACATTGGGGAATTTTCAGTCTTCAGTTGTTCCGCTGGCCTGGCCGCATCCTTCCATACTCATCAGGTGTCCCCTATGTGCAAGCAAGGTGTTTCTTGCTAAGAAGAACAATGACCCTGTTCTCAAAGGGCTCAAAGAAATTCAAAATGCCCTAGGATCAAACTCAAATTATGTTAATCCTTGGTTCAAAAGCAGCTCCATAGGAGGAACTGGAAAATTTATTAATAAATGGAACTGAATAAAATCATAGATGCAATTGCTACAGGAAAAATTACTATGGGTTCTGGGCATTTGTAAGTCATGTAAAAATTTTTTTAACCCTGAGGAGTCAAAGAATCTGACGAAGCAGAATGAGGACACTGTTACTAAATTTCTACATATATATCATCTCCACAAAACTAATTATAGTCGATAAATTGTATGTGTGCAAAACCTTTTACTGTGAATCAGCTTGGTTTTTTTTTTTTCCGTCTTTTCCCTCTGTTGATGAAAAGAAGTTGAGCTTCTGGCTTCAGCATGTTATTATGACATGCGTCACGGCCAAGAGTGGGCCGTATGGAGGTGCCAAGAGCGTGGTAGGTTGTGTGATCGTTTTCACGTATGAGCTGCCAGAAGAACAGGCAGCCACATGGGACGGAGCCACGGCAACTGATTGGCAGCTGTGGACAAGTAACGTGACCAGGAAATACGTGTTTGCTGTCAGCGCCTGAGATTTTCGGTTTGTTTCTGCAGCAAGGCTGACTAAGGCTGTGAGCAAACACACACACACAAAGTCCTGCGTTGACACGGGAGACACTAAACTGAGATGGAGAGGTGCAGTGAACAGAGCTCTCATTTCTACTTACATGCAGCTTAAAGGAAGTGGGAGAAATAGGAAACAGACGCTGGGCCAGACTGCCCAACTTAAAGCGTGAGCTACGGGACCTTGGACACATCACTTATTTTTTCTACACTCAATACATCCAGTATAAAATAAGAAGGGTATTAATAATACATGTCTTGTAAGACTGTTATTGGAATTATTTGGGGGCTGAAGTATGCAGTGATACTTCCCTAATGTCGCCTTGGAGATCATAAGTAATGACGACCAACCAACCAACCAAACAAACAAACATACGAACAGGTCAGGCTGTTCCCTGTGCACGAAACCATGGCTCCCAAGCTTCTTGCACCTGCTTCTCACCTGTTCTTTGTTTCACAGCCTCTCAAATTTTACATCACTGTACAATAAAGTTGATGCTGTTTTCTGTCTCAGGATTGCTGTGAGGATTAAATAAGGCAGTGTATGTTCGAAACTTTAGTAATTTCTATTTAAGAAAAGAAGCACTTTAGAATAGCATCTAAAATTTAGAGGGAAAAATGCTTTTTCATTGAATTTCCACTGTTCTTAATGCTTCTGAGATGTCATGAATTTCAAGTCAATCAATTCTCTCTCAAAGCCATTTACAAAGAAATACAAGTATGGGGGAACAAAAAATTGAATGGATACTGAAGCATTTGTTTCATAAACTACTAAGCTAAATACAGATTGGGCAAAACTAGGTTTACCATTGTTCTTTTGGAAAAAATACAGTAATTAAATCATAATACAAGAATAAACTTCCATGTTTCACAAACCTACTTTTACCCACCCCTGCGTGATTCTACTTCACTGAAAAATCCCATATACGTATAAATACTTTCTTGTCTGCAACTTAAGAAGACTTTTATCACTAACTCCTTTTCCCTTCCTGTTCAGTTGAATTATTCAGCTTGCTGTTTTTCTTGTCTAGCACAATTCACGATTATTCATTCGAGACTGTTCAACATCAAAATAAAACCAAAAGTTTACACTGTGAATCAATTGCGTGAGAAGAGGGAGAGAGACGAGCTTGCCCGTGTTTACAAACATGAGTCAGCAGCATGACCAATGACCTGTGACTGTGTGGAGAAAGAGGAAAAGGGAACGGCGTGAGGTAAAGGATCCTGCTATTTTTAGACAGATATTTGATGCTGGAATTGGGGAGTGGTAGAAACTTTCCCTTTCCTTATGGGATCCTGATGTGGAAGAGATTTTCCATGGGTGACGATAACAACAGTGATTATGAGATGGAAAAACCATGTCTCAATCCTCTGCTTGTAAAGACAGAAATAATGACACAGAGTGAGCACAGCAGATGAGTTTGAAGAGCATTGGAAAAGAATGCAGGGAGCAAAGAAATTGCAGCTTCACAAACCATAGCAGCGTGCCAACGCTAAGCCCCAGCATAACTCTTCATTTTGGCTGTTGTTGGACACCGCAGGTACTCCAGATTTCCACGGAGTAGTGCATGGAAAATTTAGAGAGGACTAGCTGAAATAATTTTCCATGCAGACAATTGGGTAGTATCCTTCAATTGGGTAGATACTTGTATGCTCATTTTAGTACTGAAACTTCCTGAAAGACATTGACGATCTAAATAACTGAACTAGAGTCAAACTTTAATGTGAATGGCATATTTTTATTTCACCTGTTTATACATGTAAAACAATGTATTTATAAATACATAAGTATATTTACATACATTATAAATTTTTTTCTTTTTGAGAAAAGAGGGTTTTTTTCCTGTACAAACCTAGGATATGTGCCTTCTGTGATGTTTCTCAACATTTAAAAGCAATTTTCAGATTGAGGAGAAGTACAGAATATAATATGCAAATGAATCTAAAGAATCTTTAGAAATTATTGAAGCAACTAATATAAGATAAAACAAATAGAAACTATATTTTAGAATTCATCATTTTGTGTTTGGGACCATTCTCATTTCCAATAGAAGCATGCTGGTATTAGGAGCCAAGAGCTTTATAATGCTGTGGGCATGAAAATAATTCTCTATATCTAATAGTGTATAGAATTTACGCAGCATTTTGCCCTTCATGTTAGTTGTTATTCACTAAGAGGCTACTATAAATTCATCAAAATACATAGGAAAAAAGTAGTGTTGAGGGCATCTATTCATCACATAATGTTAGTTCATCTGTTCTTCAATAACCAGCACAGGTATAGTGGGCGGAGTGCTGAGAAGTGGCCTCCCTAAAAGGAACCCCATGCCTTACGCCCCCCTCCTCTGAACCCGGGAATGTAACTTATTTGGAAAAGGGTTTTAATAAATGCGATTAGGTTAAGAGTGTGAAGATGAGATCATCATGGATTACTTGGGCGGTCCATGAGTCCGATAACAAATGTCCTTCTAAGCCAGGAATGGGCTTATAAGATACATACACAGAGGAGAAGGCAGGGGTGGAAGTTGGAGTTACACAGCCACAAGCCAGCAAAAGCCTGGAGCTACTTGCTTTTGATTTCTGGCCCCCAGAACTGTGAGAGAACACATTTCTGTTGTTCTAAAAGCCTCATTTATGGTCATTTGTCGTGATGACCCCAGGAAACCAACACAAGAGGTAACCTGTAAATGCCACAATTAATAACATGCAATTCCCTGTATCAGCCATGGAAAACCACAGGTTCTTTTTCTATAATTTGTAGGTTTCAATGGAATTTTTATCTTGGGTAACATACAGGGAGACATAATTAATTTAAATACATTACTTCTATCATTTGTGAAGACTGACTCATTTCGAATTTCCCTTTCTCTCTTTATTTTCTCCTCTCATTGCTTTCTTTCCCCCTTTCCTTTTGTTTCTAGGAAAACGAACCCATTGTTCTGGCTTCTGGTCATTAAGCATTAATCACTGAGCTAGATTTATGTCCAATATATGGCAACATAATATGCCAATATAAAATAATTTATGGCACAATAACTCAAAACTTTTATTCTCCCTAAAATGTAGTAAGGTAACGGGGAAAATAATCTCCAGTTGCAAACTCCGAATTCTCCCATATTCCTTGCTTATTTCCCAAAATATTGCAAGGTTTTTCCCCTACATTTGTAATCTGATGATTTTTTAGACTTCAGATGAAGGCCTTGGATTAAATGCATGGCCAACAATAAAGACAGATCTTATTAGAATTCTTGAATGGATCTTAACGGTATATTAAATTTGCATGGCATATATCTAACTTATTAAATGTTTAACAAAAAGAAATGACAAAATGAAACACAGAACTGCTTTTTCAAAATAATAAGAGTATTACCATATTTTACTGTGCATAATGTGCACGTGTTTGCCCAATTTTTTGATAAAAATTTCCCAAATTTTTGGCCAAAACATGGGTGTGCATTACACACAGCAAAATAATGTATTTGGATTCATGAAGCTCTTTATATGTGAACTGTTTATTAGAGTATGTATCTGAAAGTCTAAAAAAAACCCCACAAAACTCCAGCACTGGCATCATCAACATTCAAGGCCAGTTACGATATAGATACAATAAATAAAGCAGTTGCCCTTATCAAAAGCCATGATATCCATCATCCTCTATCTCCCTGACAAGATCTGAACTTTATCTAGACTTATGAAATGCTTATATCAGTAACTGTGAAATGAAGTTAATGTCTCTAATATTTTGCCCAAAGTTTATGCTTTTATTTTTTTAATTTAGATTTATTTAATTATTGTCCAAATAGTTTTCTGTCTTATATTCCCAACCCTGCCCACTCCCTCAGTGCTCCCCACCGCCCTCCCATTCCCCCCCCCCCCGACCTTAGTTATTGTCCATGTGTCCTTTATACTTGTTCCTGTGAATCCTTCCCCTTTTCCCTGTGATTCCCTCCCCTCTCCCCTCTGGACCCTGTCAGCCTGTTCTGTATTTCAGTGTCTTTGGTCATATTTTGCTTGCTTGTTTGTTTTGTTATTTAGGTTCCTGTTAAAGGTGAGATCATATGGTATTTGTCTTTCACCGCCTGGCTTATTTCACTCAGCATAATGCTTTCTATGCTCTTTTATTACAAATGCCATCTATATGTCATTCTCAAAAATAGAAAATGATTCATTATTTAATCACCTTAATAAAATCATATTGCATATATTCATTTATTACATTGAAACCTTTCCTCTCCTATTAAAAGACTTCATGTAGATTTCTCATTAATTTTTAAACCTTGGTATATTGTATCTAAAATAAATAATCTGCCCTGGCCGGTGTAGCTCAGTGGATTGAGCATGGGCCTGCAAACCAGACGATCACAGTTCGATTCCCAGTCAGGGCACATGCCTGGGTTGCAGGCCAGTTCCCAGCAGGGGACTCACGAGAAGCAACCCTACATTGATGTTTCTCTCCCTCTCTCCTTCCCTTCCCCTCTAAAGATAAATAAATAAATAAATCTTTAAAGAAATAAAATAAAATAATCTACTTTAACATTAATAGTAAAGTATTTTCACCAATCTAAAGATTATATTTGGGTAATCTTTTAGAGCTATGTAGAAACAGATATTTTTGTAATAACAATCACAACAATGCTCATAAGTTTTAAAAATCCTTTCCAATATTCCAAGTGAACCTGAAAAGTTCTTTTCTACTGTGAACTTTGTGAAGTTCATTTTTACCAAAAAAAATGTATTACGTATCATATAGTGCAATTTTCTTTTTATTTAGCCCCTGAAAATACAATTCACTCTTTCCACAGTAATAGGTTTCATGCTGAACTAAACTAATAACAAAAGGAGACACGTACACATGGAGGAGAGAGGTGGAATAGGAAGGATTGACACAACAGCCTTACTACCCGCCTATGAGAACACACAGCTGGAGATGTCTATTGCAGACGCATAGAGAAAGTAAACACAGGAAGGTCCAGGCACCCAAACACAGCGTGGCACTGAGGTGAGAGCTGGGGGCGTCTGCCCTTTGATTCGGGACCATTGCAACTCAACACAGATCCAGTGTTCTGTAACTGCACTGTGCAGTACAGAAATCACCACAAACGACATTAAAATAGTTAAGAGATTGTGTTGTTACACACCCCATATATTAAAAAAGATGAATGAGTTACAGTATTTTAAAATATCATAAAAAGAAACTATCAATCCACATGGAATTGATCTTGATAAGCAGTCTGAATTTCAAAAAGAAAACCAACAGAAGAAATCACTACACAAATATTTAAAACATTAAAGTCATCAGAAATAAAATGGCATCATGTGTGCAAAAATAAGACAAACTTTAATATCTTTAAGATATAAAATAATACCTATTCATGAATAGCAGCAACACTCATAATCCAATTAAAAGCCATGTTAAAATGTGAGTCTACAATAAACTTAACTATTTCATCTTACAAGTAAAGGGTGAAAATTGAAGCAAAAATGTATGTGTTTTGCTTTCGGTCACATCAGACATTTTTTTAACTCGGTTTTTAATTTTTTGGTTCATGACAATAAAGCCATGGAAAACAAGGGTCTGCATCTATAATCTGAATCAGAAATGTAAATTGGAGCAGCTTATTTTTGGAAAGCCATCTGGAAATATTTCTTTAAATATTTCATGAACTAAAACGAAATATTTCATAAACGAATACACATCTGAGAAAGTAATTAAAAGTGTGATAAAGATTCATGGGCAAGGATGATCACTGGAGAAAAAAGTAACAAGATAGCATAGACATATTCTAACAATTAAAAATAAAGCACTGTTAAAGAAATTCTTAAATATTCACAATAGAAATTCTGTGCTGTGTTTATAATTATGTTTAAGTTTTTTAACGGTTTGGGGGAAAAAATCACTGCAAAACTAGGACCCAGACGCATGCATATGCACGCACAACACACAAGAGACTAAAAGAAAATAATCAAATATCATCAGCTGTTGTTTCTGAATAGCAGAAGTATGTGATGTATCCTACATAGCTTCAATTTTTTTACAACGAATACATATTCTTCTTAATTAGAAATAATGAATCAAAGTACATTTACAAACTAACACACTATAGTGGTTCTTTTTAGAGCCACAAAGGGACATTCTAAAACCTTCTTCCAACACCAGCTCCTGGAGGTGGTGGAACTCGGATTCAAACGTAAAATGATGGCTTTGACACTTTCTACTCCCATGGGTGAGATGCCTAGACGGATGGTAGTTACTCCACCTCCAAAACCAGCTCCTGAGCCATCGTCTCAAGAGTCATGCCTTGGAAGTCACTGCCCATTGCTGCTTACGGCTCATCCTGCCCTTGGCTTTCACAGTCACCTGCCCTGACACGGTGCCTCATGATCCTATGCTTGGATTACAGTAAATCCTCCTTAATTTTAATCTTTTGCTTTCCACGGTCAAATTAATCCTCCTAAAACTACAACTGCATCAAATCTTTTTTTTTTTTTTTTTTTGCTGGAAACCTTGCACTGAGTTTCCCTTTTGTATCATCCAGTCTTGAATTCCTCCCTAAAGCCCTCCTCCTGCCAGCTGTCCCGCTAATTAGATCGCCCCAGGTCCTCCAACGTGCTCACCACCATCTCTGTGCCATTTCCATCCTGTTCCATTTATTTCCTGCTCATCTACTCCGGGACACCCCAATCTATTCTTGGAGAGATTTCCTATAACCTACACAATTATATAAATCCAAATTACTTTTTAACAACAAGTTTCTCAATTTCCTTCCAAATGACTGTCGTGCATAAAATTCTTTCCCTGCAAAAGCTAAAATGTTAGCTTGGCCTGCCGCATGGGGCGCCCAGCACCCAGCAGAAAGGAGCTCCAATGCAGTGGGTGCTCAAAGGAGGAGCCACGGATGGGAAAGCGCGTTAGACCTCACTCTGGAGTCTCAGGCTTGGTCCTGCTTGACCACTTCTTACCTAGCGTTTCCCCAGGTAGGTCCTGGGTGAGGCTTTTTCACCCACTGTCTCATTCAACTTGTGGGTGCGAAGGAGAGATCACTTATCTCAACAACTCTATCTCCTTGGCTGAACACCACTAACCGCCTCAAGAAAGGTAAAATATGAAAGCATTTTTAAAATAGGAGGTTTTACATATATACATACACACATGTATATGTCAGACAGTTATAACCATTATCAGGCTTGAGAGCAGTTTAATCACAGTAAAATAGAAAGGAACCCAAGTGTCAGAGGACCTACGTTAGCACTGCCTTTTAGATTCGCGTTTCTGTTTCTTAATCTATCAAACAGGGGTAACTCCATCTCTCTTACAGTATTTTATTCAATCACCCACGAAAGTGTTCTATATGTATTTTGGCTGGCACTTAGAAGGCAATTAGAGCCAAATAATTTGTAAACACACACACAAATAGTGCTCTTGTCCCCAGAGTTCACAGACAGTAGAAGCAATGAGTAACTTCACTCGGGTAGGCAATCGATACAGACAATACGCCATGAAAATGGCTGTATTCACAGGATTCACTAAGCCTTTCATACTGAAACTACATCTGTGGAGGTCAACAAAGATCATGCTTGAGATGAGACAGCTGGAGGAGTTCCAGGTGGAAGGAACAGTTACTGTTTCGGTCTCTCCTGGGTGAGACCACAGGGCAGCCCAGCCATCTTCCATCTGTCCATATTGCCTACTCAGAAACTTCTTTCCTCACTGCTTCACAGAGGCAGACTTTTATTCCCTCCACACCCCTGGCCTCACTGCCTCCATCCTCTCACCCTCCAAAGATAACGCTGACCCCTAATTCCCATAAAAGTCACAAGCCATCAGATGAGTACTTTCTTCACTTCCCTTCTCCAAACCTCACAGCAAATCCCCTTCCATGGCTATTATTTCCTTCCTTCCCTCTTGTCCCCATACGGACATTTCCACACTCCTCTCCACCTGCATTTTTACATCCCCTCACCTCTGAGACCTGCCCCGGGGTGTGACTCCATCACATGTGCCATCCCTCCATTCTCCCGTAACATCAGCAGCTCGAGTCTTTCCTATCAACAACCCCCCACTCCAGTTTTCCTGGTCCCCACACCCTCCTGCAGACATAGTCCATCTCCTTCTTCCCTGGGGACCCCACAGAACTGTCTCCATCCCCGTAACATCCACTCATCCCTCAAATCACAGCAGTATGATTCATGCCCTCACTGCCCTGTCGAAACTCCTCTTGGCCAGCTCACCGAGAACTTCCTTGTTCAGTACCTTCAACTGGTTTTCACAACACTGCACACTTTCTTGGTCTGTGCCCTTCTCCCCTGATATTGCTGAGTCTTCACAATACCGTTTTATTTCCTCTTCTCTTCCCACAGTACATACTTTCCTTGTGGGGTTTTAATTACCTTTCACCTGCTAACTCCTAAATCTCAGCCTCATTTCCTTCCTGAATTTCTGATACAGTCCTGCTCAGGACTATGAACTTAATGTGGGTCGTGGGAATCACATCTGTGCTTTACGAAATAGTATGCATAATAATGTAGAAAATAAGCTCATGAGAGAAGAGATTGGGGTCAGGAGGACTAAGATATCCACAAGCATGCAAAAGAATGTGGTAGGTAATGGAATGCTACATAAACTCTTCTTACCTTAAATGGAGGACTAGAGTCGCTCGGCCTCGCAGAAAAGTCAAAGGAGATGATGAGATCGACACCCCTCTGAGGTCTCAGAATCAAGGGGTAAGGCAGGTTAAATGTGAGGCCACTGTCCACCACATGGATCTTTTTACTTTTGACATCCAGAGGCTCATATATTTGCTCAAATTCATCAGGATCTTTTCAGAGGAAAAAAGAGAGAGAGACTGAATGAAATAACCACTTAATAACCACTTTCCTTTAGAATGGAAGGGCAGATAAAGTGCTTCTCAGATAAGGTCAAGTTCAAGGAGTTCATCATCACCAAGCCCTTATTATATGAAATGTTAAAGGGACTTACCTAAGAAAAAGAAGATAAAAAATATGAACAGCGAAAGGACAGCAAACTCACAGTTATTAACAACCACACCTAAAACAAAAGCAAACTAAGAGGACAACTAGATCAGGAGCAGGACCATAGAAATGGAGATCACATGGAGGGTTAGCAACAGGGGAGTGGGAGGAGGAGAAGTGGGGAGAAGGTACAGAGACTAAGTAGCATAGAAGGTAGGTAGAAAATAGACAGTGGGGAAGGGCAAGAATAGTATGGGAAATGTAGAAGGTAAAGAATTTGTGACACATGGACATGAAGTAAATGGGGGGAATGTGGGGGAGGGGGTGTGCAGGGTGGAGGGGAATGAAGGGGGGAATGGGACAACTGTAATGGTATAATCAATAAAACATATTTTAAAAAGACTTAAGTAAGATAATAAATGAGTGAACACATGTGTTTAAACCCAAACCGACCATGTAATGAGAGGTAATGCCATGAGAGGGATCATGCTCCACAGTTTACAGTTACCACCAGGGCCTGAGCCAGGTACTCCCATACAGTAATCCCCACAGCAATCTCATTTGACAGATGCTTTTACCCTGACGTTACAGATGAAGCAACTAAGAGTTAAAGGCAATAATTAATTGACCCAGTGCTAAAGTGTAGCAGCTCCGTTTGCCTCCAAAGCCCAGCCACGTGGAATTCCATCTCACGAATGTATATAAGAAGTATTTTTATATTCTAAATACTGTTCAGTGGTTATTTCATTCATTCTCTCTCTCTCTTTTTCTGTCTTAAGTGAAAGCTTTGCTAGATAGAGCAATCTTGGATATAGGTCTTTGGATTTCATGACTTGGAATACTTCTTTCCAGCCCCTTCTTGCCTGTAAGGTCTCTTTTGAGAAATCAGCTGGCAGTTTGATGGGAACTTCTTTGTAGGTGACTGTCCCCTTATCTCTTGCTGCTTCTGGGATTCTCTCCTTCATTTTGATCTTGGCTAATGTAATTATGATGTGCCTTGATGTGTGCTTCCTTGGGTCCAACAAGACTTAAGGAAGATACTCTCTGAGCTTCTAGGAAGTCCAGGAAGCATCTTACTTAAGTCTTACAACAGGCAAGATGGAAGGCAACATGTAAGGTGGAGGAGCTCTATAAATGGAAGATGGAATAAATTCCTCTTTCAAGTGATACAGCAGTGGAGTGGTGGAGTCTGAATGGATCTCATTGCACCTCTCTAGGGGATGGGAATCCAGGGAAATAATCCAGCCAATGAGCTCAGCAAATGTGGGTTATCCGCAACCATTCAGGTACCCTTTAGGGTGCTGCACAGGATACGTACCAACTGTACCAACTCTGTTCTTACAGAGCTTACATTCTGAGTGCACTGCTGATAAATTAGTATACAAACATATTTAAAGGCAGTTCAGGCAGTGATAAATGCACTGAACGAAAGAGGAGGAGGATGTAGTAGGGAGTAACTTCACTCGGGTAGGCAGGAGAGACCTCTCTCAGAAGGAGGTCCTGAGCTGAGACCAGATTAATCATACAGAGCTGGCCACCTAAGGATTGTATTATTAGTGTCATTTTTTAAAAGGTTTGTATTTATTTATTTTTAGAGAGAGGGGGAAGGGAAGCAGAAAAAGAGGGAGAGAAACATCAATATGTGGTTGCCCCTCACATGCCCCCAACTGGGAACATGGCTCGCAACCCAGGGATGTGTCCTGACTGGGAATCGAACTGGCGACCCTTTGGTTCACAGGCCCGCACTGAATCCACTGAGGTACACCAGCCAGGGCTACTAGTGTCATTTTAAAGGGAAGGAAGCTGAGGCCCCCAAAATTCCAGTTTCACATAGATAGTGAGAGTCAAGATTCCAAGCCAGGAAGTCTAAGCCCCATGCACGGCATCACTCTGTAACTTAAGAAGGTGGCATGGCCGTAAAACTAAACAGGTTTGAAATGGATAACTGAGAAAGCAGTAACTATGTTGCAGAGACACTGTCTGCACACGCATCTATTAATCGTCATTAAAAACATTAATCTGTGCATTTTAGCACAATTAAAAGAATTAAAAAACCCAGTAATGGAGACATCTTTTACAAGACAATCATTTTTAATATAATGAGGGTATATCATTATGTAATAATGATAAAGTATAATAATAATTCACAAAGAGTTTTTTTGGCTTCATTAACTTTGTGCTTTTAGAATTTAAGCTAAAAGATTAACCGAAAATAGATCATTTGCCCATGTTCTATTTGATTTGCCCCCTCTCATCATAAAACCGAAGTCTCCTTTTCCCTCTTTTAAATCCATGATTATGTTTGAGAGAAAAACCATTATGCGAACCAATGCCCAGCCCTGGCAGGCAGTTAAACACCACGGTTCCAATCTGCCAGATAAACTGACAGAAAGTAGTGTTTCCTAATTGTGTTTCAAAGCAAATAGTTTTTGCAAGATATTAACAGATATTCTATGCACAAAATAAGGCTTCATGATCAAATACATTTGAGAAATACAAGTAGAATTCAAGAGCTACTTGAATTCAAGAGTAATAGGCCAGTATATCTTGTCTTCCCTGTTCTCATTACTATGCCTTGGACTTAACGGTGCTTTTTCAAAAATGAAGATGCTACATAACCCTGACTATGATTTCCACTTTTTAAAAAGCGAACTTGGAGTGAAAAAGTGCAGGCTGTGTGTTCTCACTAACCTAGAGTTCCATTAGGATCGGGGTTCCTGGTTTTTAGCCTTACTCTACTTTTCTATCATCATTAACTAGGGCTTGTACTAAGTAACTGCTCAAGACTGTCCAGCCAATGAATGGCCCAGCCAGGAGGCCAAGGCAGTAAGCCAGTCTGCTCTCAACCTACTACACTCAAGGCACCTTTAAGTGGGGCTTCTCCAACTCATCACAGTGTCCCCTTGCATTGTGAAGAAGGGGATGATGTGTTCAGCTTTCCTGAATTTATTTGAACTTGAACCCGACTTATTATATAACATCTATTTAAATGCCATAGAGAGTTTACAATGTCACTATCCAAGAATAACCTCCCATAATGCGAAGCGTACATGGTTGTCAAACCTGAGAATGAGTTCATCAGGTTTTCCAATAGGTATGGCAGTGCGCTGTGTCTGTAATTACGACCATGTCCTTAAAGCAGTTCAGCCGTGGACATTTCCGGCGGTCATTGTATAATCACACAGATTCACTGAAGAACACACAAATATTTGGAAGTCTGCGTTTTGAACTCTGGCCTAAAGGAACTCATGTCTCAATGTCTTACTCCAGATGGCACATGTCACAGCAAACAGCACCCACACAAAAGTCAACAGAAAAGAAGTCACGGACCCAATGGACAGTGTCTCCGAAATTAGTTTCTACAGGTATACAACCATTTTGAAGTAAACAAACTAGGGTAATTTTAGCATCTTGTTATTTCTCTTGTTTCCAAAAGACTGTCTGTAAACAGGGCACTAATTTTAGGTTGAAAGAGTGTTTTCCTTCTAAGATGCTCATAGTGTAAGCTAAAATGTAAGATTTTCCAAACATAGTATCTGGAATAGATAAAAATCTCAGTTGTCTTTTTGCATTAGGGGTGCAGAGATGAAAGAAAAATTGTCTGAATATTTTAATTAAAGTGTGATATTGTGACTGTGTAATAGGACTTTTAATAAAGATTTCATGCCCCAGTTGATCAGAGTTTACATTCAACCTCTAACTTTTCAGCCCACACACAGAGTAAACCTGACACTTGGCAAGAACCAGAGGGAGACAAACAGAGTGTATCTCACGGAAGGGCATTGTCTGAATGAGCACTTTTGAATTCAACCGATTCAGCCTAAACCGCAGTCGTTTTTAGCCATGTGGGTCTATAAATAATAAATTTGAATCAACTCAACACTGACCAAACGGCATTTTGTATTAAAATCACTATATCATGTACTTTGTTGTTTTCAGATGGAGAAGTAGAAAATCAGCGCAATCGAATTTTAATAGGAGGCACTCTGAGCAATAAAATGTTAAGTCCTTTCTAAGGATCATTCATTTAAAACAATGTTAGGTGAAAACATTTCAAAATGTCTCAACCAATGAGAAATTCAATTTTAAATGGGAATGCTATAATTTATGTAGCAAACCCAGCCCTTCCAAATCTACATAAAATGTTGCGAAACTACCAGGGAGGAAGTTGTTAAAATGTGGAGTGCGGCAAGTGTGCTCCTGGGTGGTGCGATCAAAGCCACACGCAAAACTGATGTAATAAGGTGCACAAAAAGGAAACTTCCACTTTTACATCAGCAAGACAATGACTAACAACACCAAGCACTGGCAGGAAGGGAGTTCAGCCAAAGGGACAGGCCTCTGAGGAAAGCCAAGAGGCCCATTCCAACCCCTGATGAGCTGAGTGATTTTAGGCACAGATGATAGCTATCTTCTGTCATCTTCCTTGTTTGTAGAATAAAATTACTACAGACTTTTTGTTAGCTCTAAATTCTCTCCGAGGCCAAGTTGTTTACTTAAAGCCCATCATCATTCATCCATAAAGCTTAGGTTTCTAAAAAAGACACATTTGATTGGCATTGTAATAGAAATCAATATAATCGTGTCTCACAACACAAGAAAAATACTGTCGCTGATTGTAAGGTCAAGTATTTTGGCGGGGGGGATTTTGAATGAATTTAAAAATTGATAGTGACTCGAAAGCAAACAGACTTTCATTCTAGTTCACATGAAAGGATTCGAAGGTCTAGAACCAGACATAAGCTCACATTCTAGACGTGGATGCCATAAACAAAATGCAGGATATAGTGAGTTTCTGCTCCCCTTGTTTAAATAACAGGGGGCACTTTTCCTTTTGCCATTTTCATTAAGTTCAAGCAACACAGAGAAACGGCACAAGCAAAACAACAGCAAAATGTAAAGCCTTGTCCTGATTTGTACAAATATTGTACGGGTACAATGCTTACACAGACAGCCGGAGAAAGTTTTTTGGGAAAATCCCTAGGTTTTTAATAGCATTCTATCAGTGTTTTCAGGGAGAACTGACAGAGAAATGACATTTGAACAGTTAACGGGAAAATGATGGTGTGATGAAACAGAGTGAGTTAAGATGACAGGATCATGACAAGAAAGATTATTGTGTAGAGATTAGTCACGAAGGTAAATTTAACTCTTAATTTGAAACATGCATGAACAGAAGCATAAAAAGAATTATTCTTAGAATTTGGCTGAGTGCCAAACCGAATAGTGAGTAGGTTCTTACCAGGTGGACTTCGGAAGGTTAACTAACATTTCTGAGAACTGAGGACCAGACACAATGAGCAGCCAGATGAGCACAGCAGACTGGTAAACTTGACCCCGCTCCACCCTCTGCGTTGCATGCAGTACAGCCCCACATTGGAGGGTCAGGCTAAGGATGAAGCTCACCAGCCTCCCCTTACAGTCCGAGCCTGGATCTGCTGAGACCTGTTCTTTGTCTAAAACAAATACCCCCACGAGGTTGGAGGGAGGAAACGAGACAGAGGTTACGTTTCTGCTACTTGTACTACCAGGCACAGTCATGGCGGTATTTGGTTTAAGTTTTCATTCCAAACGGAAGGCAATCCTGAAATTTGGCACTATCCAGAGAAAGATAAACAGGACCTATCTTCCTAAGGACACTGTCTGAAAGAGCACTCTTCAATTCAGTAGATTCAGTCTGAAACGCGGTCATTTTTAATAAATAACCTAAGCACTTTTATTAAATGGGTTGGGGTAACACTGGTTGATAAAATTCTATGTTTCAAGTGTACACTTCTATGATACATCATCTGTATATTGCATTGTGTGCCTACCACCCAAGGTCAGATCTTCCATCACTGACAAAACGGGTGATTCCGAAGTGTTTTTGAAATCATTTTTGGAAGCTCAGTCTAGAGTTTGCTCCTCCAAGCCTTGGAACAATTTTGTAAACACTTAATCCCCTGCTTTAAACCCTTTTCAGTTAAACAAGGCAGCGGGTTCCTGTTTCCCTGAGTGAAACTTGACCAATGCAGGGAGGGTCTCCGGTCCCTCTCAACACTTCCATGGAAATTCTCTCAGCTGATACAGCTCTGCTACTTCCTGTCCAACGTGTTTTCTCCCGAAAAAAAAAAAACACAGTAATTTGAAACCCTACACATACACAATGCATGTTTTTGTAATTCAGTATAAATGGATAAGTACTAACAACTGAAATCCTTCTCCCAGAGAGAGAAGAAAAGTCCCCTGAATTAGTGTTCACAGACTGCATTTTCTGTACTTTACCTGCTACAGCTGCGTCCAATTCATCCTCATCCAAGGATTCCTGGGTGTTAAAGTCTCGGAAAGGAGACAGGGGGTAGGAGGTATTGAGATTCAAGCCCAACATGAAGTTGTGCACCTTCCCAGCACGTCCTTCCCTGGTATTGAATAAAGTGGAGTCGCTCATCAAGGCCATTATCATCCGATGGACCCAACTGGCTTGATTTTCGTTTTGAAATTCCCTTTCAGCATCTTCATTTTCAGTGCCTAAGGAGAAGGAGAGTTTTGTTCTACAGTTTCCAAAATTCACTTTAATAAAGAAAAAGATCTTCTTTGAATGTTAAAACTAACAATGAAGTTCTATGGCTTTTGATTTAATTAACATTTATTTGCGTAAATTAATTAACACAGTAAATATTTCTGTTAAACATTTTTGTCCTTAAAATATTCTTACTTTACCCTTTACCTGTAAGTTGGTCTAGGATTGTATTGTTGACATTGTTGGTCTATTCTTAGATTTCCAGGGCAATTTTTATTTACCCCTTTCTCCCCTCCCCCAATTCCTCTTCTTCCTTTTGTCCTGTCTGCACACACACTCACACACACAGAAAACCCACAGTCCCTGGCCCTGGGTGGTGTAGCTCAGTGGATTGAGCTCAGGCCTGCAAACCAGGCGATAGCGGTTCGATTCCCAGTCAGGGCACATGCCTGGGTTGCAGGCCAGTTCCCGGCAGGAGACACACCAGAGGCAACCATACATTGATATTTCTCTCCCTCTCTCCTTCCCTTCCCCTCTAAAGATAAATAAATAAAATCTTAAAAAAATATTTAAAAACCCCACAGTCCCTAATCCTATCCTCTTCATTTCCTAAATCTCCTCTATCCTGTTCAGTAAACTTCCAGAAATCATGCAAACTGAGAACAGACAACCGAGGGATTCAACATGTACTTCCTGTTCAATAAACACCTTATAAACTGTTATTTCGTTCCTACTTACAGAGTTTGGGTTTTAAAACCCTGAAATTTAAACCCATGCTTTAAGGTGTTTTGAAATTCAGCAATCTCCCCAAAGAAGCAGTTTTGAAGGACTTTTCCCTCAAAACCTACAGATACACATCAGCATGGCTGGGAGGCTGTGTTGTGTAATTGCTGGAGAGCGTTGGCTCTGCAATCCCGCTGTGAGGGGTCCCAGGGGTCCCAGGGGTCCCTAGGGGTCCTGGCTCTCTCTCTGCCCCATTTACTGGTTCGTGAACCCTCCTCAGCCTTCATTTCCTCAACCTCCTAGCATTGTTGTGAGGATTAACAGAGTGAGTGTGCTCAAGCACATTCCTTAGGGAAGTGCCAAGCCTTGTATTAAACTCTTAACATTATTTAATCGTAGAAATAGTAGAGGCGGCAGCAGCAGCATAATCAGTATTTTTGCCTATAGAACGTTATTCCACTGCCTGTATCCCTTTCGCTTGGACTTCTGGGAGCTCTGTATGGAAATATACATAAAAATGTGCATGGGTGCATGTAGTGAGAGAAAAGAGAATCTATGTTCAAAGTTCAGAATTTCCAGCAAATGTTAACTAAACACATGTAAAACCAGAACAAATACAGATTTTTAATTTCACAAAGATTAGTGTAACTGTGCTGAGTAAATGGAGGGATCTTTCTTCCGGGAACCAATCCAGAGGACTACGTGTGCACTACAAAACAAACACTCTTTTCTGCCGCCACGTTTGCCTAATGCCAAATCTGACTGAGAAAATCTTTTTTTAGAACAAACCAGGCTTTAAAGTGAATACCTCCATGTACACAGGATGTGAATAAAGTATCCGATTATTTTCCAAAGGTTTGGAGCTGCTTCATCATCACGATCGTGGTCAATATCATCATCGTCATCACTATTGTTTATAATTTCGAAATAAACCCCACTTCTCTGACGGCAGAGCATCTCCTTTCCCTGAGATACACTTGGCAAGGGCATCACTGGTGGGACGAACCCAGCCGTCAACAGATCCATGAAAAATGGTACCAACTGCTTTTAGCTACACTACTCATCGTAGATTTCTGTTTGCTGTCTCATACAACTGAAAGCCCTCGGTACACATTTTTCAATTTTGATGGTTACAGCAATTCTGTGAGAGCAGGAAAAATGATGACAACATAGATTTGAAGAAACTAAAGCTGAAAACTGCCTAAAGACCTTGCTTAAAACCATGACCAAAAATGAAGGAATTTCAAGAGAATGAGAAGACAAGCCATGGACCGGGAGAAAAGGTCTGCAGAAAGACACACCTGACGGAGGGCTGTTGGTGCAAAATACCGGAAACTCTAAATCTCAATAATAAGAAAAGAAACATGCCAAATAAAAAAATGGGCAAAACACATTAATAGACACCTCACCAGAGAAAGTATACAAATCACAATTAAGTAAGCACATGAAAAGATGCTCCACATCATATGTCATCAGGGGATGCAAATTAAAACAACAATGAGCTAACACTACACACTTCCTAGAAACGCCAAAATCCAAAACACTAACAACGCCAAATACTGGCAAGAATGTCCAGCATCAGGAACTTTCAAGTCCTGATGCTGGTGAGCATGCAAAATTAAACAGGCACTTTAGAAGACAGTTTAAAAATCTTCTCTTGCAAAACGAAATCATATTCCTACCATATGATCCGGAAGTTATATTTCTTGGTTTTTACCCAGAAGAGTTGAAAAATTAGATCCACACAAAACTTTGAATATAGATGTTTACAGCCACTTTATTCATAATTGTCCAAACCTGAAAGTGACCAAGACATTCTTCAGTAGGCGATGGATGAACTGCGGTCCATCCGCACTATGGACTATTCAGCACTGAAAAGAAATGAACTATCAAACCATGAGAAGACATGGAGGAACCTTAAGTGCACATCACTAAGTGAAAGAAGCCCATCTGAAAATGCTATTGTACCGTACGATTCTGACTGCATGTCATCCTGGAAAAGACAAAACTACGGGGCCAGTGAAAAGATCAGTGGTTGCTGGGGGCTAGGGAAGGGGACAGAGGGACGGATAAACTGAGCACAGACTTTTAGGGCAGTGAAATGACTTTGTATGACACCATAATGGTGGATGCATGGCATTTTACATTTGCGAAAATCTCCAGAATGTGCAATACCAAGAGTGAAGCCATAAGTTGGGACTTTGGGTGGTGGCGATGTGTCAGTAGAGGGTCGCTGATTGTGACAAACGCACCACTCTGGTGGGGGATGTTGAGAGGCTGTGTGTGGGTGGGGTGCAGGGGACGTATGAGAACTCCATATTTTTGCTGAATTTTGCTGTAATCTAAAACTAGTATAAAAATAGTCTATTTAAAAGGAGGCAAATGCCTATTAAGAGCTAATATTAAATATAAGTTGTAATACTATGAAAGTCCGAGCAGAAAACATGGGTAGTAAAATTCCAGATGTCCCATATAACAATATTTTTGCCCTCATACGTCCTAGGGGAAGGGAAATAAAGGTAAAAATATGCAAATGGCACTACATTGAATTAAAAAGCTTCTGCACAGCTAAAGAAACCATCATCAAAATGAAAAGGAAACTGCCTGTGTGGGAGAACATATTTGCCAGTGATATATTGGACAAGTGTTCAGTCGTGAAAGGCAAGGACCTACATCCAAGATGACTCTATCCAGCAAAGCTGTCATTTAGAATGGGAGGGCAGATAAAGTGCTTCCCAGATAAGGTCAAGTTAAAGGAGTTCTTCATGAGCAAGCCCTTATTATATGAAATATTAAAGGGTCTTATCTAAGAAACAGAAGACGATCAAAAATATGAACGGTAAAATGACAACAAACTCACAACTATCAACAACTGAACCTAAGAAAACAAAACAAAAAAAAAAACTAAGCAAGCAATTAGAACAAGAACAGAATCACAGCCATGGAGATCATCTGGATGGTTATTGGCAGGGAGGAGAGAGGGGAAAATGGGGGGAAAGGTATAAGGAATAAGAAGCATAAATGGTAGGTACACAATGGACAGGAGAGTTGAGAATAGGATAGAAAATAGAGAAGCCCCATCTTATATGTACGACCCATGGACATAAACTAAGGTGAGGGAATGCTGGTGGGAGGCGGGGTGCAGGGTGGAGGGGATTGAAGGGGAGAAAAAAATGGGACAAATGTAATAGCATAATCAATAAGTTATACTTTAAAAATCTCCAAAATATATAAAGAACTCATATGACTCAACACCAGGATGGCAATCCTATTAAAAAATGGGCAAAGGACCTGAATAGGCACTCTCCCTGCCTCCCTCCCTCCTGCTCTCTCTAATCAATGATTTTTTTTTTAATTTTAAAAATACATTGTTTAAAGAACAACTTTGACTTTTTAAAAGCCACCTAAAGCTGCTTTCATGCAGAAAGTCCAGTAACATAATTAGGCTTCAAACAGAATTTGGTATTTCTAATATCTCCATTTGTTCTTGACAACTGATAATATTTTTGAAGTATTAAGAAGAAAAGAAGGAAGAAATATTTCTGTGTTGCCTACTTGGTCACATACACAGCATTCTCTCTCTCTCTCTGAAAGCTACTATTCTCTCAGTGCCTTGACCAGACTGCCACGTGCACCTGGAGTTGGAGAGAATCACTCATAACCGTCTCCTAATGGACTTCCACCAGAGAAGGTTCCAGCTCTCTTACCTTTGGGCTCTTGGGACTCATCATCGCTATCCGAGCTGTCATTACTCACAATGTGCTTTGCGGTGATATTTTCTGTGGAAAGAAAACAAAACAACTGGAGGATCTCGGGTGTCAAGACTCACAATTAAATTTACTACATGGATGGAACCTCTGCAAAACCATGGAATGAGATGTACTAGGTTACCAGTATGAATTTATATCAATTACTAGTATACATGTAGATCTATTTGGTTCAATTTTTCCACTGGACAACAACATTTCCCAGTGAAAATTTAGTTTGAAATTTATTCACTGGTGATGTAGAGGGAAGATGTTTTGTTTATCTTCATTCTGAAAGGAAGAATAACTTGAGTACAGAAAGCTTCTCCTTATACAAAAAAAGATATTTCTTCAATTAAATATGCAGAAGGGGTGTTTATGAAGGACATGCAGTGTAAAACCAAAACCCACAGGGGGGGCTACAGAGCAGTTTCATCAAAATAAATGAAAGCTACTAATAGAAGGTATCGTTTCATTTTCAATACCACTGAAAATTGTTGAAATGTACCTTTTGTGTTGAGAATTTGTGCTTCCTCAGAACATATGAAAAGAGCATTTATAAAAACGAACATAGAAACCACACATCCTTAAGACAACAATAGCAGTAAAATCTAAAACAAAAACTAGTTGTCTTTTTCCAAGTAAAAATACCTAATTTATGAACATAGACCATCCCTTATAATGATCATTTATAGAAAAATCAAAGTTTCTTTGGATGCTTACATAAAACTACTTTCTGCAGCATGATTTATTTTTCGTTCTATTAGCCAATAATTTTTTTATTTTAAGAAACTGACTTCAAATCTATAATTTTCTTTAATGGAGTCATTTTGGGGCTTTAAACTCAGAGAAAGATAGATATATCCTTAGGTTTTCCCATGTTACTCTACACGTTTACTATACCTACAGAAATGTCATGTATTTAAATGATCTAGACTATATAATGGTCGGACTAATACAGGCTTCAAGCAGTAAATTGACTTTTTCATGTTTAGATCTCTGTAATTTTCCTGGCATAATTACACATATGCAATTCAGGAAAGAAAAGCATTCACTGGCCAATACTATCCACTTTCGTGACCGTTGGAGAAAGTAGTTTTGTTGTAGAGAAGCGGGGTGTGCTAAGAAATTGTCCACTCCGGGTATCATGTGTATTAAGTGTCTTCCTGGTCCAACATGTACTTCGGTGAGATAAAGCTTTCTTTCTTTAAGCATTTTTGGGGTCATATTTGATACTCTCACTTAAAAAGACGGTTCACCCAAATACTGCCTTCTTCATCTGGCAGTTTTTATGGGATAAATAGCTAAATATTCTGAATTTATCTACTTCACTTTCATTTATCTGACTGTGGTCCAATGACTTCACAGTCTTTCTTCAGAAGGGAGAGGAAAATAAGCCCCACCTCTGAGCACCCCTCTAGGAGGCAGACTATGGTTGGCTAGCAGATGAAAGAGTCACCAGAAGTCTTCTGCTCAGTCACCCTGCTGGTCGCATTTCTGGAAACCCTTCTCTAATCTAAGGTAACAGGCATCCTGCTGACCAGCGTCCTCAAGTTCATGATATCCCCCTTAAGTCTGACACACAGAAAAAGTAAATAAACTGCCGAACCACCGGCCTCAAGGGGGGCGCCTCACCCCAAAGAACAGTCTCAGGACTACTCAGTATAAACATTCTCCTTTTTCTTGGCCTCTAGCCATTGCCTCGCTCACCTTCAGATGTGTTATTTCAGTCTTACTCTCTTCCTGCCTTTGGAGGAAAAACTAACAAACCCTAGGTTTATTTGAATTATTCCACAGAGAAAGTGTACACAGAGGCAAGCCCCATGATGTGTGGTACTTTAATGCTTTTCTCTTTTCTTGTCCTGAAATCTTTACGTAATTTAGAGAAGAGTGACTTATGGCCACAAAATTAGAGTTGATGATATCTGGAATATAATGTACATTCATAAATGAGGTGAGAGCATTTCAGCAATATATACTTCATCTTGTTGCTAACCTTGGAGAATGTGGCTCTGTAGTTAGGAAGTAGTATACATAGTACGCCTAGAAAATATGTAGGTGGATCCAGCCAAAATTTTGATAACTTTAGAACAATTATCATTTTTATGAGGATTTAATTTTCTCTCTACATATATGTTAGGGAAATTTGTCAACATAAGCATGATTTTACAATACCTAATTCTTCCTCCATTGTGGAACCTTTATTTTGTGAGCTGGAAACCCCCAAGACCCTGTTGAACAATATAGAAAAGGCACTGCCCCAGACACCTAAAATAAAGCAAAAACAGAGAATAATTTAGAATGCACCAGACTTTGACATAGTCAGACCAATGAGTGGTAGATTTTGATCACTTACCCATTAAGAAATGCAAGGGGTTTTCTTCATATTTCTTCACAACTTTTCCCATAAAAAATTTGCTCCCAAATAAGTCAGGACTCATGAAAGTACCATATTTAGCCATGCCAATCTCGTATGGACTAAATTCAACCCAATCTGAAAAGCATTAAAAAAATTCAGTCCATTAGTAGAAAATATTACAGACATGTGCAACTGTTAAAGATCACTTCAGTACCATAAATATCATTTGTTGATTTAAAATATGTTTTAAAAATTAACCAAATGTGCTCTGGCCAGGTGGCTCAGTTGGAGCATCATCCCCTAGACTAAAAGTTTGCAGGTTTTATTCCTGGTCAAGATATAACCCTAAGTTCCATCCTTGGTCAAGGTGTATACAGAAGTTAAAAAATGTTGTTTCTCTCTCTTCTTTCTCTCTCTCTCCTCCTTCTCTCTCTCTCCTTCTCTCCCTCCCTCCCTTGTCCTTTTCTCCTCTCTCTCAAATCAATAAATGTATCCTCAGGTGAGCACTCAGAAAAAATAACCAAAAGCTTACCAGGAAAATGGCATTGTCTAGAAGATGATGGGAGAAGAGTTAATAGATGAGTAAAATGAGGAGACAAAAGGACCCCTTCTAATTTGCACCAATTGAATACCCCTTTGCACTTAAAACCACAGGCATCTTTTATAAATCTACCTTAGTTCTAAAGAGTGGAAAATTGAAAACCACTGACGCACATTTAAAATCCACAAAGGAGACAGAAGAAATTAAACTCTTTCAGGTAGTGCAAGCAGACTATGAAAATGGAAGAGTGTTCCTAACATTTGCTTTTCTCCATCTTTCCTCGATTTTGCTTATTAACTATTATTCTAACTCATAAGATTACAATGTCACGTTTTCATGCTTACTATCTGAAGAAACACATGGTAATAGGGTCCATGGAATGTACGTTCTAAGAACAGAGGCTCTGGAGCCCGAGCCCTGGGTTCTAATCCCGTTCTCCTGCTTACTCACTGCAACCTTCGGTAGGTTACTTGTGTTCTCTGTGTTTAGTTCCCTGATCTGTAAAATGTGAACAAAATCAGTGGACAGTTTGCAGAATTATTGTGAGGACCTAATGAGTTAACAACGTGAAGAGCTCAGAAGAAGGCTTAGCACATTTTCATCACTCGACGAATGGTAGCCACATTATACTTCGTGTCTGTCCATGGCTGTAACATGCCTAATTATTATCTGAATCTTGACGGACCCCAAAAGAGTTCCAGGTTTCTGAATCCTCCTTCCTGTACTTGCCACTCTCTCAGCCATCCCCTGCTTGGGAAATTGTACTGCTTCTCATACGTTCATACAGCTATTCCTGCTTTAGCAGTACCCTTAGTTGTTCTCTTTCCCTTGTAGTCCACATACAAAATACCAGATTCTGTAGGCTCTATCATCAGATATGGTTAGAAACTGACTCCTTATCCACTCGTCACCAAGACCAAACTGGTCCAACACATGATGTTTTCTCCCTGATTCTCCACAACGGCCCCTCAGAACATCTCTATCATTCCCTTCCTATCTTTTGGATACGCCGTAGGCAGAGTGAACTTGTATTTTAAAAAATACAAGTCATAGCCCACCAATACCAGCTGAAGGCTTCCCAATGACTTCCCATGGCCCTGCAAATAAAGACATGGCCGTGATGGTCTGCCTCACACCCCCTGTCTGAACACACGCCCTAACCAATCCCCTGTCGTGTTTGGTCTTACTCGAGTCCATTTTAGCCACAGGGGCCTCAGCGGTCCTTACAGACGCCACGCTCACTCCCACCTCACGGTCTCTTCTGCATTTAGAAGGCTGCTTCTTACTAACCTTTGATTTAAGGTCTTTGTGGACCACACAGCATAAAGTCCCGCACCACCCACCCCGGGATAAACAATCACCTTCCGTCCTCCCTCATTTTCAATTTCAGTCTTTCCATTTCTGAAACGATAACATGTCTATGTATACCTCACCGCAAAACTCCGAATCCAAAGAACTCCTAAATCCACAAGGTTTCCTCCCCCCACAGGGTGGTAAAAGCCTGACTTGAACTCATTTAGTAAAAAATACAGTCTTGAAATGCTGCAAGGCTTCATCTTTACATATCCCTCTCAATCTAAACACAGATACGTCCTATGGAAATCACCCTAGATTTCACCATCCTGGAGAAATCACCCCATTTAATTATAAGACCCAGGGGGAATATTATGCAATATATAGTCTAGATATTTTTGAACTTTAAAATCTAAAATATTCTAAATTCTAAAACATCTGTCCAGGAAGTATTATTAGAAAATAAATTGTGGCTGTATATTTATTATTGACTCAGGGATGGGTCAGAACCTTCTACTTCTGTGGAGGTAATGAAATCACAGTTATGATGAGAACATACTTATAATTCATTTTGAATCAAGGCCGACGGCACCTACACCCTTTATCAGGTAGCGGTGTGTTTCACGGTGATTTACATGGCGTTAGCGAGACGTGACTGGAGATGAATCAGAGGCTGTGAGGGAAATTTCTGTATCACTACAAGTAATCTATCTCGGAATTCCACAACTCTGCCTTGGGTACTGACACATAACAACTTCCTGGTTCCTATTTCTCTAGTGATCTGCTCTTTGTTAATGCTGTAGCTTGCATCCATGTCGATTACAGATGTTCTCAAAAGGTAAGATTTGCTCTCTAATCCCTACTAAAGACCTTGCCGTGATGGTGTTTAACTATCATTCCTTTGCTGTTTGCTCGTCCATTTCAAACTTGAACCTTCCTGCTACATGTCCATCTGCCCATTTCTGACTGCCTGTTGGCTTGGACAGGCGGTCATCACATCCCACTACCGCTGCCTGGAAAGGAATTTATCACTTCTCCTCCCATTTAGCGTAAAGGAATTTATCACTTCTCCTCCCACTTAGCGTACCTGTGTCCGTAAACCACGACATCACAGCCCAGAAAAAAATTCTTTTAACAGCTCATCAAATCATCAGCACACCTCACCAGTCACCTGTAGGCTTTCCACATTTATCTTCTCCCTCTTTCCTTATCAGTATCTCCCTAGTTTCCAGGACCTTATTACAAAAACAGTGATGTCATTGCTCCCAGTTTCTTTCCTTGCCAATAAGCTCATAGGAATCATCAAAATTCTTTTTATCAAAAACACTACTTAAAGAATTGTATTGTCCTGCCCAAAAGCACTATTTTCCATTACCATCATAACTGAATGAAAACGTCAGTCTGGTATTAAGATTTTTTTTTATTGCTTAGCACTAATGGTTTTCCCAAATATACCACCTACACTTCGCCAGTTCATACCGAGGTGAGTGGTTTTTGGCTTTTTGTTTTCTCCCCAAAGCGTACCTTTGACTTACTTTCTGAGTATTGCTCATACTGTTCAAAGACGACTTTTCACCTCATTCATTTTTCAAATTTTATTTTGTGTCGTTAGTGGAACTGTAACTTTTTTGAGAAAGAGTACTCCAGTTTGACCACTTTAGTGTCTGTCAAAGAACTTAACCTGATCCTGAGTTCATAAGGTGTGCCCAGTAAAAGACATTTACTGACCAGGGGCTATTTGAAAGTGAAAGTTTTAAATCCTGTCAGCAATGTAGTGAAGTGGAGGAGTCAAAAACATTGAATAGTTCAAACAGCCAGTGTTTATTTGTTTAAAATCTTCAAAAGAGGAAAACAGTCAAAACAATTCTAAGAGGAAAGAAAAGCAGGCTCCGTATTGCTGAAGTTGGTAACACTCCTGTAAGCTAACATGGTTCTTTGACTTTCAAAAATACAATTCAGGTAGTTCAACTTTGTCTCTTGAATAGCCACCTTTAATCTAAGAAAATTTCAAAGGCATACATTACAGACATGTCTCCACCCTTTTTTTCTCAATAACTGAAGTTACTTAAATCCTCATAACTTGCATCTTTGATTGTCTTATCTGGGTACAAGATCCACAAAACTAATGTTTGATGGCTTTGTCCAGCTCTGTTGGAAGAAACAGCTTGAACCCCTTTATCACAAAAGCTTAACAATGAAGGTTAATGGTGTACCTCTTTATCTCAGTAACATCATCACAGTTAGTCAGATGGCCCAAATCAGACATTTCTGAGTCCTCAGCCTACTAACTGAGCATAAAACAGCCCTTTCTCACTTTACATGAATCCCAAATATTCACTTGCTGAAATATAATTGATTCTTTAATTCTTTTAGTCAGACTTTCTGCTGAGAATGGCTGCTAAAAGTTCAGAATAAAAAGAGACTGTGAAATCCTAACTATAGTAATTAAACTATGATATTTTTATGTTTTTAAATCATATGCGGTCTCATGCATATTTCATGGGATTGTCATAATCGTTCTGTAAAATAAACCTTTTTTTTAAATGATGAGAAGAATAAGAATCAGAGAAGATAAATGACCCACCCAAGGTATTTCAGCTTAGAGGACAAAAGATAGTCTTCCAAACTAGCAAAGTCTGTTTGACCATCTCACAATGTGTCTGGGGTAAGAGACGGCTTATTTGCCTATGCATGGATTGAATTAGCATGTTAGTTGTATTTACTAGCCAATTTCCAGACATTACAAGACCTCACAAGACAACAGCTATGGGAAAGCAAAAAACAAAAATAATTTAATCCCAGCACTTGCTTTTTTACATGATAAATCTTAACTCCCCCCGTACACCCCATTGCAGTCAAGGTGTGGTTTCTTATTGCTGCGAAGCATACCTTGGTTACCCGAGACTCCTAGTGCTTGCCTTACCCCAATTAATAATTAAGTTTCTTTTATATACCAATCCTATTCATCTTTCAGAGGTAGAATTTTGACTTTTGTCATACAGATTTCATAGAACACTCTCACTTGTTAAGATGTACTGAACCTTAATAAACTACTTTAAATACTTTATCTCAGTTATTTAGTAAAACACCATGAAGAGAGTCTTATCTTTATTTAACAGAAGAGGAAACGGGCTAAAAGATATTATATAACTTAGTCAAGGGAATAGTGCATAGTAACATTCTGTTCCTTCTTGTGCCTTCAGTTCTTTAATAATTTTTGTGAAATTTCCAAACAGATTATAAGGTTTTATAGAACAATGTTCTGTGGTGGGGGAGGGGAGTTCCAGCTTGCCCTGGCAAACCCTATTCTACACAGCCAGTAATCAGAGAAGACAATATTTTCATAAAAGGAACAAAGGATTGTTTGGGACTGAGTCTCAGCTCTGCTATTACTTTCTCTGTAGCAATATGCAAATCATTTAATCTTTCTGATGTTTTCTCTTTTTCTTTTGCGAAGCATAGGTAAAAATCTCTGCCTCGTGGGGTTGTAGTAAAAGTTGAAAAAGATAATAAAGAGAAGTGCTTTCTGAACCATAAGCATGATAAACATTTTACTGAAGAGACTTAATAAACATTTATTGAATTAATCATTGCCGGTGTACCATTTTTTATAAACTATTTGAAGTTCTTGCCTGAGAGTAAGTAGTTGGTTGGGACAAAAAGTGAGAATCAATAAAACCGAGAAAGGATTCTGGATATAAATTGTTAATTACATGCCATTCACAGTGATTTTTTTTAAGCTCATTGTGTGACTGATGTCACTGAGATACTTTCCCTTAAAACACAATGAACCTTACTGGCCACAGTCAGAAATGCTGCCACTCTGCAAAGCAGGACAGGCAGAGGCTCCCAGGACTATGCCACAAAATTTTAGAGCACAGAACGAGAAGCAAAGCTACAGAAGAAACAAGTATTTGCATCTTAGACTTCACAAAAAGGGGCATTTTGTTCACCAGCTGCCATAAATATAGATTAGCACTATTCAGGTGCTGAATTATAAAAATTAGAGGACTGGATTGCATAATAAACATATATCATGTTACCTAATTTAATTAAAATATCAGCAGCAAGAAAGAGACTGCATTGCCTAAAAGCACCAGGCATATTATCTTGTTGAACGTTTTTGAGAAATGAGTAATTAAAATTGAGTTATTGATTATATTCATGACTTTTAATAATTTTTTAGTTCACTAATATCAGCGAGGGTATATTAGTAACTAGTTTCCTGAAATATTCTCTTCAATCAGAAAACCACCTAGCTCTATGTTTTCTTATATTTTCAAATGTTTTTGTTACCCAAAATATATTAAAGTAAGTGACTGAAATGGCTTCCTCTAAAGAAAACTATTAGAAGTCACAGTTCAAAGTTAGCAGGAAACGTTCTGAAAGAAGAAGTGCCATACCTGCAAACATCAGTTCTGAAACATCGGGCTTGACATGTAGACAGGTGAACAGAGGTAAAGGGCATTGTGCTGTATCGACTTTTTCCTTCAAACTACTCAAAGTCATGTTCATTCTCTGTCCACAGAAGAAAGGAAGAAAGGGTTTTTATTCTTATTTATTTATTAATTCGATTTTTAGATTTTACTTATTTTTAGAGAGAAAGGAAGGGAGGGAGGGATGGAGAGAAATATCAACGGTTGGTTGCCTCTTGAGCGCCCTCTACTGAGGATCTGGCCCACAACCCAGGCATGTTCCCTGCCTGGGAATTGAACCAGTGACCCTTTGGTTCACAGGCTGGCACTCAACCCACTGAGCCAGCTAGAAACAGATACAGGCAGAAAATGATTTAAAATAGCACTTCAATCAAGATACTAATAAATCTTATTACTTTTAGAAATCTGTGGGTCTTGAATAAACAACAAAAGGTAAGCTCCATGAAAGTAATTACCTTCATTCTAAAAACCACCAAATCTTGGGGGGCCTATGTCTACGTGTGAAGTGGAGAATGATTTGGCAGCTAAAGAGCCCCAACAGACTTTAGCCCCAGATTTCCTGGCACAGACTCACTGTCTCCCCACTTTGTTTTTCGACGAAATGTCACCCTATAGTCGTCTGACTTTGCTCCATGTAATTCACTGTGTTTTCTGACTTTCTCCAGGAAACCTCCATTTTCACTCTGCCACTGAAATATTACTCGTGGTCTCCTCCTTCTCTGAAGAGATTGTCATTTGGGGGGGGAGGTGGAAACTGAAGAGCTCAAAGGTGTATTCTTCCAAAGAAAAACAATGCAAAATACTTCCTGACATCAAAACCGATCTACAGAATAAATTAGCAAGCACTCGTTTGAAATGTAGAAGAGTTACGTATGGCAGGAAATACGTGCTCTCAGTACGCAATGTTAATAGGATCCGTTGAATCAAGTGACTTTTACAAAACATATCACATTTTGTTTTATGTAAGACATAATGATAGACATGAGAAGGCATGAGAAGGGTTGTAGAATGAGCCATAGCTTACATTGTGAATTAGGGTTTCTCCTATTAACATCCCAAAGATATCAGTAAAGGTAACAGGCTGTCCCGACCGTTTCTTCTTCCATAAAGACTCAACGTATCTTTTAACTTTCTGTGGTGTGAGAAGGAGAAGGGGATTGTGGCTAACATGTTTCATGAGCTCTTCATTAATCTCTTCCGGCCCTTTCTCTGGAAAATCAGGGTGAGAATATAAGGTTGACATATACCTGTAAAGAAAACAGAAGATAATTCATAAAGATGAAGAGCATTACATAATCTCCAAAGAATGCAGGCACTCTTTGCCCTAAGAAAAATAAAGGATCGTAGAATTGGCTAATTTAATGAGCTGGTACTTAATTAGCTGGTTGAATACCATCAACCTGGATGGTTGGTGGTATTAATCCATTTAAGGAAAGAATGCATTGATCCGAAAGGAGCTAGTCTTCAATGGAAGTCGCGGAAAGAAGAGGTTTCAGAGGCAACATTGGACTTGGCATGCACGGACCAGAGGAGACGGCGCCCTACTGGGCCTATGTCCACTGAGTAGTCTCCTCCAGGAACGGACATCCCCACCAGAGACCAAGGACACAACTCCTCTGAGTCGTCTAAGTAAATTGACTTATCTGAATATAATACTAGTCTAGCAATCTGACAATGTGACTTTTGATGATGATTGTCTACAGGTAGAAAATGTGCTGTATGAGGATTGTAAATGTCTAATGTTAAGAAATGCAGTTTCTAACTGTCCATTGGCCAACTATAGGTCTCAGAATTTCTGAGTATACAAATCTGATGGTGAAATCCTGAAGAGCAGTAGGTCTTTAAGACAAAGGCTTTCTTGTAAAGATTCTTGGCCATCAGCCATTTGGTCACATCTAGGGACACTAGAAATTACCCTGTGCCTTGATACTTGATATTTAGACAGTGAACATGCAGTTACCACCATCTTTCCTGTGGACTAATATCCCTAGCACTGTAGCTGTCTTACCAAATATTAATTATTAGTTTACCTATCTGTCTCTTTTAATAAGCTGTGATCTCTTACAGGGAAAATTGGGGGGGGGCATTTTTTGTTTGTTTGTTTTTATCTTCAATGATTGGCAAATGCCTGATACATGGCAAGCACAATTTTTTGACTGCTAAACTGAAAGAATAAAAGAAGAAAGAAAGAAATACTCCACCACTTCATACAACCAAAGAGAAAAGAGCACACATTTTAATCTCCTGTTTCCTGCCAAGGAAACATTCAAATAAAATAAAAAAACATTCAAATAAAAATGCCTACCATAATGGCTTCTCTTCCCTTCAGGGTTGTTCTAGGCCTGTGTTGGTTAATTGCCCTTAAGCTATTATCTCGGAGACTTGGCAATAGCTTTTAATTTTTCTATTTTAAAGACAAGGAAGGAGAGGATTGCTGAATTTAAGTAACATATTCACAATTCTCCAATTAATAACAGAAGAACTAGCATTTAAAATTTGTCCTCTCCCTGATAGGTGCTATTTTTAAAAACTTTTAAGTAAGATCTTATTTCATAGAGACTAAACTATTCCCACTTCCCATCAAGTTAGAATTTCTTGTTGGATTCAGAGTTCTTTGAAGACAAATTAAGAATATTTATAAGTTAACACGTAGAGAGTAATAACAGACCCAAAATGGAACACATGCCTGAAAAAACACGTTAAATTCTTAGAAAGTATTTATCACATGAATTGGATTCACAACATTTCCCACAAATATGTGGGAAAGAAAAATCAAATGGACTTGCTCTGAACGCAAACCTGGTACAATCACAAAGTATCTATTTTAAAAATATTAGATTGCCTGAGAGATACAGAGTCTACCCATTCCTATAGTTACCCCAAGGTCTAACATATGAGTCATCCAAAACGACAAAGATCTGATTTTCTGGACTTCACCATACTTTTAAGTAAAGACACGCATTGGTGTAATGATTTGGTCTCATTTGGACATGATAAAAAGAAGAAAATTAAAAAAAAAATCCTTTTGAGCCTGTAAAGGGTCAATTCTGGAACTATTCAGGATATACTTCAATTTCACCACAGAATGATTTTTTATGAAGGTAGGCGAAAGGGAAATGATATAATCATTCTACTATTGGAAGTTGTCATTTCTAATTGGTCAGCAGGGTGATGTCATTACTCAAATCTCATTTGCACTACCTAAGACTTCCTTCTATTCGTATGTTTAGCAAGTCTTTAAGTGAATTACCCTATGATTCTGTCAATTCCTCGGCCCATGGATCGCCTCCAGCAAGATCTGAAAGTCCTCTTCCTTCCAATGTTAGCCATTGCATCTAGACTGTGAAAATCTTTCTCCTGGTTTGGGAGCTCACTCAAAAGCCAGGCCTCAAAATGTATTTTCTCTCTTTTTGCTCCATGTGGAATGGTTACAGTCCATCTCTGTTCTCTAAAGGCTGAAATAAACTCATTGACAGAGGGAGTCTCTCCCCTTCCCCCACCGCCCTTTTCTATTTCTTCCCCTCTCGTGAGGCAGTTGGTGTGAGGACACAAGCCCCAGTGAGAGCCAGAAGGACTGGAGTATTTCAACTGTTGACATTGGTCTGGGGTTCTCTGCTCGTTCCGTTAAATTCACTAATGTGAGTTGGACAGATTTTTCACGATGTCATTGTGGCGACATCCAAGACTTGGGTTTTGGCTTCAGTGAGAGCTAAACATAAAGTGGGAGACAATTTGCCGGTTTTCCTTCGATGGCTTTCTGCGTGCCTGTGACTGCACCACCGCAGGGTTCTGCTGTGGCCGGCTTCTGGGGATGCACAGTCCTCCGAGGTACACAAACATCACCCCAATCTGCATCCCTATAGCTAAGCCTTAACTTTCATCTCTTTAACAATAAATGATTCTCAATTATACCAATCAAGTTTCAAAGACTGAGTGTCTTAGACCCATCAGGGCCTCTGTGAATTGTTCATTAGTAAATGAAAGTGTCCTCTACTTATCTCTCAATCTGAAAATATTTGCTTCTAATTGTTCAACATAGTTTATATGAGAGGACACCTCATACTCTCCATATGAATGCATTTTTAGGTTAAGCACAAATTTTTTAAAGCTAAACTATGCTGGAGAAAAGAACTTCTCAGTTCCATCCCTGTCTCCGAATCACATAGCCAATGATTTAAAATATCAGTGCCTGCCCCCTGCCCCAGGACCTGCCAAATCAGACTCTTCAGGGGTAAACCTTTAGAATTTCTGTGCTTCAAAAAGACAACCCATATTCGGAATGACTCGAGAAGACTTTTGACATGTGGGAAGCACTTCTCCTGAAATCTTAAAGAAACCCTTACATTAACTGTTTCCCCCAAATGTAACTCTGCACGCAAGTCATCATCGAGTCATGAAACATGTAATAAGTGGGGAAGATTCGTTAGAGAACAAGACAAGAATAGGCCACACCTCAAAGAACATATTTTCTCTAGCAGACATTTTGATCTTTTAGCCTGTCACCTCTTACACGACAACGTCTGTTAAGGTTGTTTCCTTTTTCAGTATTCCAGGAAATCTTCTGAGTGTTGAGCTGGAAGTTCTCATTCTTAAATTCCATGGTGGGCAGTTTAATGAATTGTACTCCACTGTCTAGACAGGCAGAGCTGCGCCCGTCTCTCTTTAGATGGTGTTACCATACACACAAGGCAGTCCACGTCCAGCAGCCTCTTAGGATGCTACGTGTGAATGGCTGGACTGAGGGACAGAGGGGAGCTGAGTAAGAGAACCCAGGGTTCCTGCCATGATTCTCTTAACCCACTCACGTCAGCTCTCCAGTTGGCTAATACGGGTGTTTAATGAATGAATAACGAGCATCATCCAAAAACAATCTCAGACATACTTATCATAAAGGCAGGAGCAATTACAATAACAAGGGAAGCTTTTGTCCTACATAAAACTCTTCTGTGATCACAGAAAACTTTTGGGGAGGTCCAGAACTGCTCTAGACACTCTGTATTACCTCATCGGTGCCCAGTCATGGTCACGTATCAGCACAATATAAACTTGCACACATGGAGTGTAATTTGTTTTTCTAAGTCTTTCCGAATTCCTTCCTCTGAACTTTTTACCTCCTCACTCATACTCTCCAAGAGAATTTTTAGCATGAATCATCCCGACCACCTTTTCTTTCCTCTCCGGAAGTGCATCTCCCTCCCATGGTTAAGGGCATTAGTGCTTTTTATCTCCTCCTGTCCTGTCTCCACCTGAATCCTTTTCCATCCCCGATCCATCTATTTCTTTGGCTTCCATCTATCCCTCTACACTATTCCCTTCACTACAGACTCTTACAAAAGAGCTCAAATCTCTTATATTCTGAAAACAAAACAAAAACCCTTGCCCGGTCCCATATTGCCCTTGAAAGAATACACTCATGTTCCTACCTTTCCTTCTTTCACCTTCTATTTGCTTCTCATTTGAAATTTCACGATCAAATGCAGCCTTTATTTACTGTATCTAGTGGTTCTTGTTAAAACCACTGGTGATCTCCAATCCCAGTTCCAAGCTAAACTCCCCCACAGATCTGTACTCCATTAAAATACCCACTACGCATGAAGCACTCTTCACCCTTGATCTCTGGAATTCACCTTTAGTTTGATTCTCTTATCTGATAGCTACTTTACATTGTCCATTAAGGTTACCTTTTTTTTTTTGGTCCTTTAACTTTCGGCGTGTTCTAGAGTTTCGTGAATGCAATTATTGGTGGCAATAACTGAAGTGACAGAAGGTGCTGCAAGGACCAAGGGAGGACGTGTAGCTGTCGTGGAACAGAAGGCAGGCCCCAGAGGAAAGCTCCCATTAAGGAGGAAGGCAAAGAAAGTAGTACAGACCACGTGGAGGAGCCAGAGCAGTGAACACCAACGGGCCGCCAGGGGGCACGGTCTCAACCCCCAACCTCAGGGGAATACACTTCAAAACCACCATTCAAGTTGGAAATTGGGTGATCTCTGTGTGAAAATGGACTTGTAAAGACTTTAGGAGTGAACGGTTTTTAAGGAAATGGAATAAATCAGAGTGATCTTGGAGAAAATGAGACATTGAAGGACAGAGCAGAAGTTTTTATAGACATGTCCATGGGGCGTGTAATATTTAAATGATCGGCCTATAACATTTAAAGCTCTCTTAATGACCTTTCGCAGGACTTGTTTTCAGCACTCTGACAGGAGAACGTAGGATGCTGCCCCAAATCTACAACCAAAGCGATGCCTGAAACTCTGATTGAGCCCAAACATACACTCTTACACCCCCAAATCAGCACACAAGGCCCTGTCTTTCTTTACTACATGAATTTTAGAAAGTAAGCATCTTGCAATGTTTCAGCCAGTGAGAGACCACAGGGACCTAAATCTCTGTGACATGAATATAGAGGACGAAAACCACCTGAAGAGTAAAAATAAAACGCTTGAGTAGGCAAATTAATCTACGGGTCCAAGTGTTTTCATGTCATTACTCATCAAACAGGCAGGTGCCTGCTTTCCCTTCAAGGAAAAGGAGGGTGGGTTATACCCTTCCTCTCAGATAAATTATTTGGACTGTACATACCAAGAAGTTGGTGACCGGGGTTCTAGGTTTTTGTTTCTAGCTAAACAATCTGGTTCAAAATGTTTAAGACACTATAGATTCATTAAATATGAACCTCCGTGGAGAATAAATAACATCCAAGAAAAGGTTATGGTTTAGCTGAAAGAATCCTAGAAGAGGGAATCAAAAGCCAGAATTTATTTTCTGGCGCTGCTAGTAATCTTGGATAAATCCTTTGGCTTCCGAGTCAAATTTTCTTGAAAAGCGAAAAGAAGCTAATATCTGTGTCACAGACTGAGAAGGCACTGAAATTTTAACATTTTAGACATATGTAATATGATGTTATGATAGATGAGCTTGCCTATGGCTGAGTGACTAAAAGGCCTTACAAGTCAATGTTAGACATTTGTCATAAGGTGACACCTTGGTTTGACATGTCTAGGCATGTCTACTCGTTGATGTTCAGCGTGCTTAATTGTGGTAGGCAACCCAAAATGTGTGCAGTCGCTCCTTAGAAAATGTTTATGTTTGGAAAAGGCAAATCTACAGTGTACAAATATCATCTATAAATATGCTTTTACTCTCCAGCCAAGTGTAGCTGAGCTTAAGTACATTTAAAGGATTCATTTCCTCATTCAATACAAAGCAGTGAAATTTGTTACATTTCTGCACTCAAAAGTTGGTCTCCTTCTGTATATTAAGGTATCCTACATTTCAGTTTACTTGTCCTCAAGAAGAATATGAATATCAGGTGAATCATGTAGACGTAGACATAATCACAGAAACAGTACACTTCAGCAACCTATAGGAAGATTAAATTAATTATGGGTGGAGTGGGTTATTCCACTTCTGTGCTATTTACACAGAATTATCTGAATTCATATATTCCTAATTTTATGTTTCACTACATTTTAAGTTGCAGACAGGCTTCAAAGGAATGGATTGGTGACAAGGGTCATCATTAGTTAGGAATTCGCCTTCAAACACACGTTTCAGAAGCCAATTATTGCATCAAGCCAGACCATTTCAATCATTTGCCGTTAGTGTTCGCTTTTCTAAATACTCTTTTTTCCCTCCTAATGTTTCAGGCAGATTAAGGCTCAACATTGAGGATGAGGAAACTAAGATGTAAAATGTATACCAACCACGTGGAGCCAGAAAGGCCAGCAACGTAGGTAGTACAATCTAAAATTCCCGACTCGTACAGAGCCTTCATCACGCCGGAGAATCCCACCATGGCTCGGAAACCCCCACCTGAGCCCAGGATGGCCACCACAGGCACCTGGAAAGGCGAAACACAAAGGTCACGTGCAAAGTAAAACCATGAAATGCATTTCCTTTCAGTTTCAATGTTTACGTTGTATGTTCCACACTTGGTAATAAAGAGTTAAGTTCACTTATACCTTAACCATGTCTACTTTTTTTATAAGAAAAGAATGGTTCCTATACTAAAATCAAGAATTAATGTCTCTTAGAAAGCAGGCATTATTAAAACGATCGACCAGCTATATTTGATAATAATAACAATAAAAATTCTCTATATGTGCCCCACCCTTGGCAGTTTTTGGCTTGCTTTTGGGTGCACATTTTTAATTTGACCCTTCTCAAAACTCCTGTAAGGTGACCAAACAAACAGTTGCCCATTTTGCAGATGGAAATTCTGAAAGGATATTGTCACTTCAATGAGATCTACTAGCTGGTGGTCTGTAGTTAGGGAAGCATCCTTCCTTCTTGGCCCAGAATTCTTACACTCCTTTATGCTCAGCTTATTTCAAAATATATGTTATTCTTTAAGCCAGAAAACAGAATTTAATCAACTTAACCATACCTACAAAGTTTATTTCTCTATTCTTGAATTCATACAATAAATCTGAATAAGTGGTCTCTGGGTTTCATGGGTGGATCTGGGAAATACACTTTTTTAAGTGGGGTAGATATACAAAATTATGATGACAATAAAAAACAGGGATAAATGACATTCATGAAGCCCTTAATATCTAATAGAAACTATTCTTAGTGTTTTACAGAAGTTGTCTTTGAGCCTTACAAAATTCCTATAAAGTTTCTCTTTTACAGATGAGGAAACCAAAGCACTTGAAACCAAGACCTTAAAAATCCTGTTCAGGGTCATGCAACCAAAGTCAGCAGTCAAACCCCAGGCTCCTGTATCCAGGCTCAGGTGGAGAAAGCTTCATAGACAAAGGAGAAACCTGGACTTAACTTTTAATGCATACCTATTTAACAGGGAGGGCAGGGGCGTAGGCTGTTCTGGCAAAAAAGAGTAACACGAGACAATGAAGGGTTTTTACAGTAAAATGGAGAAACACAGGCTGCCTGTAGCATGCCTATAACACAAGAGTGTTTGTTTGAAGACAGAAACATTGTCATTTTCTTTGGGGCCTCAACCTACGATTGCTCTAGAGAGGTGGCTGTTTGATGCATTGAGGCGCCAGTTCTCAATGTGTGTGTAGCTTTCAGGGGGTACGCAGAGCCAAACTATCTTCAGAATAACACTAAAATGTTATTTGCCTTTTCTCATTCTCATTCTTTCATGAGTGTGCAGTGGAGCTTTTTCAGAGACCACATGAGGTGTGTGATACAGCAACAGACTGAATTCAAAAGCAAATATGAGAATCCAGTAGTCTCCTGTTAAGGAAAACAACGGAGATACTTGTAAAAATGTAAAACTGCCCTTTGCACTTTAGTTTTGCTCTGGAGAATACTGTTAATTTCGTAAAATATGTTATTTATAGTAAGATGAAATTGACTGATTTAAAATAAATGAATACATATTTTAATCAAATTCCTGTTTTACTTTTTAATACAGTAAATATTCATAGATATAACCCATATAAACACAATCTCTTAGAAGTGTTTGATATATTTTTTATGCTTTTATTTATCTTTAAACAGAGGGGAAGGGAAAGAGAAAGAGGGGAAGAGAAACATCAAAGTGTGGTTGCCTCGCACATGGCCCCAACTGGGGACCCGGCCCGCAACCCAAGCATGTGCCCTGACTGGGAATCGAACCAGTGACCTTTTGGTTCACAGGCCCACACTCAATCTACTGAGCTCCACCAGCCAGGGCAGAAGTGTTTGATAATTTTTAAGAGTGTAAAGGATGTCTGAGACCAAAAAGATGAATAACCTCTGTGCTAGAGCATCAGGGACATGTCGAGTGCAATCCAACAGCAGAAAACGTCTTGAGCCTGCTGAGGACAAGGCAGCTGGGGGACAGGAAGGGAATGGGAACGATGGAGCAGATGGATGGAAATCTTTGCTGGACAGTCAGAGGCGGATGCAGAGGTACAGTCGCACTGCTGAGAAGGGGTGCATTTTGCTTGACGTTGTTTTCCAATAATAATAATTACTGAGACAAAAATCATAGATAGAAGACCATAATTAGTGTAGCAAAATATACTAGATTCCAAAGCAGTCCAGAGCTTTGTAAGAGAGGAGGAAACAAAGGTTGGAAGGCAGAACCTGAACCAGGACACGATGCTGTGACCAGGGTATCAAATTCAAGTTCGATCAACATGGTCATACTGCTATCAGATTTGTTTTCTGTTTGTGACAAAAATCTGATTTTAAGAATAAACATATGGCTCACAGAGCACATGTGCACAGATGAGCTGGGGTACTTCTGACGGTTCCATCTTCCTCTAAGAATCCCATTTTTAAGTTTTCTTCTGAGATGTGAATGAGATGCAATGATCCCTCCTCCCTTCTACCAGGAAAGCTAAGCTTATAAACAGGGACATAGACTCAAGGTACATTTATATGGAGAACCTTTAACATACGGTCTGATGACAGGAGTGAACGAGGAAGGAGTGGGGTCAGACAGTTAGGGTTTCTACTTCTCCTCATGACAGATGATACTGTCATCATTACCCAGGAGAAGGTACCAGAGTACAAAACTAGGCTAAAGGAGAAATATCATTCTCGACCTCGGAATGCAGAATACACAACTCAAACGTATTGTGTTCCAAGCACTTGGACCCAAACCCTGGGGTGTTCGCTTACCAATGTGATAAATACACTTAGCCATGGAATCATTAGTTTAGAACTGGAAGGACCATAAAGCCTATAGAACTCTTCTATAAGGCAACGGAGTCTGTGGACATAGAACAGTGACAGGACAGAGCGCCTGGAACTAACGCCCTAACCCAGGGCTCTTCCCCAGAACAGAGTGGCCTCAGATGGAAAGACCCTCGCCATCCAATGAGATGTGAATTGGAGACTTCATTCATGAAAACACATTCCACCAGTTCAGTTCAATGGGTCACCTAAACGGCTTTGAACCTGTGTGTATTCAGGCAAACAGAATGTTCTCAGAATGTGGATTTTAAAATTGTAAGTAAAGTAAAACATATCTAAGTTCCTAAAACCTTGTCTGGCATGTTAACTGCAAGAGTGAGTGTAAGGAAGCCAAATAAAAGGCTAGAACGAGCAGGAGGAATTTGCCTGGAAAGAAGACTTAAGCTTATAAACAATATCATAATAACAGTAGCAATAATAATATAGCAAACATTGACCTTTGCTATGTGCCAAGTATTGCACTTAAGGGCAGTCCAAGGCAGGCCTAAGCAGGAAAGGGTATGCGATTTTAGGACCAAAACACCAGTCTTATTGTAGCAGGAGCACACTAGAGAGATGGGAAAAATAAGATTCTGAAGGGCTTTAAGGGGGGGAAAGTCAAGGTTGATACTGTAGGAAGTAGAGGACTGTTTATACTAAAAATAATTTAGGGGCATTGGAGCCCATTGATTTGGTTGCTTATAACATTGCATTATTGAAAAGAACATGAAGCCTGATAAAAATCAGGTCAGTTGGAGGAAAAAAATTAGTAACAGATTACACTGGTTTTTTCAACACACAACACACAACCCGTGCTGTCTGTGGTTCAGAGGGAGGTTTAATCAGAGAAGTTGGAAGACTGAACATAAGGCCTCCTCTCATCCTGAGAAAACAGCTCCCAGATGTTCTCTGCATGATGGTAGCCCAACACAGACTTCTGGGCACTTGTTTCACGATGTTAGAAATTTTCTGGAAACGGACAGTGCGTAAACAGGAATTCGTGTGTTATCTAACCCATTGTGTTCACTATTGCTTTGTAGCAATTCAGGTAAGATTTTTAAATCAAATATTTCAGGTTGCTGTCAGATAAAAGGAAATGTCAGATATTTGTACATAAAAAAATTGAATGATCAAATAATGGAATGATTTCTAAGAATATAATTACCAGCTCGATTTATTGCACGAGCTCGTCTGTTTGTATGCATCGTATCATTTGATTTTCACAACAGTATGAAATAAATAATACCTCCTTTTAAAAGAAAGGGTAATTAAAACACAAAGGAGATCATTTCTCTATTGTGGCAAAGTCATAAAGAGGTCTCCTGTAGATTGTTTCTCTGTCGTGGCAAAGCTGGGTTTGCCAGACTCCAAAGATTTTAAATATCTCCGCTCCCCTCTGGTTCCAACAGCTTTCTCTACAACAAACGGTGACCTGAGGCACAGAAGCTTTTCCATGCACTCAGCTGATTTATGTATGTGTCAAAACAATGGGTAAATTTAACAACGAATTTGAAGCTTGTGGCTACTAATTACACTCTAACACGTTTTCTGTAACTCATATAGAAAACGAGGTGTAGAACTGAACAAATATAGTTTTTATTAACTATAAAAAAGAAAGGGAACTTAGACCTCTCTACAAAATACTGTGTTGTGCCTGACAGTAGCATAAGCTCTGCTTAATTTATTTTTATTTTTTTAGAGAGAGAGAGAGAAACATTGATTGGTTGCCTCTTGTACATGCCTGGACCGGGGACCAAACCTACACCCCAGGCACGTGCCCTGACTGGGAACCAAACCAGCGAACTCTTTCTTTGTGGGATGATGCCCAACCAACTGAGCCACACAGGTTAGGGCTAAAATCAGCTCTTTTCCTTAACGTATTTCATGTAACTCTCACAGCCCTCAAAAGGAGATCACATTATTTCTGATTTTGAGAGGAAGAGGTACTCCATGCACATATAATACCTTGCCCACACGGATAGCTGAAATAAGTAGCAGAACCAGAATGCAAAGTGATACCATAATTTATACGCTTTCCTTATCTCATTGCTCAGAAACTGAGTAATCTTTACTGAGAAAAACCATTTGATATTTAGCTAAATTGTGTTTCAGATCCATGTGTCAGTTCAGATGATACTTCAGTACAACTTCATGCAATAAACGACACCTAATTTTGAATCTTTTAATAGTCTGGTTCATTCAGATATAACTTTCAAAAAACAACTGGGAAGTTACAAAGTGCAGCTGTTGGTCCTGGCTCTAAATCTAGAACTCAACAGATAAATGCTGTGGAGAGTTCTTAGGTTATATTTAGAACGAACAGCAACACGATTTACGTGTAAATGGTATCAATGGATATTTCTCATACTTCTGCCACATGATTACAAGAAATGAATTTTCATTTACCAAAAACCTTCTGGTTTGGATTAAATGATTCTGATGCATGAGCTGATGGATATTATTAATTTCCTCCCTTGCAAAAGAAAATTCTAAAGAGCTCAAAAAAAATTTTTTTTTACATTTCCTTAAATTTTTAAGGTCTGACAATTCCATAAAGACTTTTTTTTTCCTCATTGGCTCCTGTGTTAGGGCTCATGTGGTTATAAAAAATGACAAGTTCAAAGCTGCACTATGGGCCAGTGGGCTCCAGAGCCAGGAGCCTACAAAAGGCCATTGCCCTGTTCCGTCAAGCCAGTTTCCTCAGGATGGCGGAAAAAAACATGAGCAAGGCAGGTGAATTCCATCACACGGGCCCACGGCCATGCTTCGTTGGCTTTGAGGTTAGTTCCTTGATCAGAAGCAGTGCTGGGTGGAATATTATGGCCTCGTACAGGCATTTTGTAAGTCCACAGATGGTAGTTTTGGCAAAAGCTTTGAGTGCGGGGAAGGCAAATCTATATCCAGAATAAGCATCTATTCAGATAAAAACAGAACACTGCCCCTTCCATGATACAACTGGGCCAATGTAATCAATGTCACCAGGTAGCTGGCTGACCACCCTGGGGCATGGTGCCATATGGGCTGTTCAGTGCTGATCTCCACCTCACGCAGATGGAGCTCCCCACAGCAGCTGTAGCAGATCAGCCATGGTGAACGGAAGTCCGTCTTGCTGAGTCCAAACGCCACCTCCATCCCTGCCACCGTGGCCACTATTTCCATGGCCCTTTTCGTCAAGGACAGGGATCATACTATCGTTAAAATCCTTCTCTGCTGAGGACACCCTTTGGTGGGCATGGACATAGGACACAAGTATCTTCACATTTCTCATCCATTCAGAGAAGCTTCTTCGTCACGAATTTTCTAATCGAGTATCTTCAAAGTCCTTAAACATACAGTCAAGCCATGGGCCACAGACCAGGAATCTGTATGTAATTGTATCTTATGTCTCCTTTTAAGCAAAATGCAAAACCAGGTGTACTTCTTGAACTTCCGTACCACCAGAAGTTTTTGAGGGACCACCATACTATTTTCCACAGTGGCTGAACCAATTGTTAGTCCCACATCCTCACCAAGACGTTATTTTCCACATCCTCATGAAGATGCTCAATTTTTTTGTCTTTTTTATAATAGCCATCCTGGCAGGGATGTGGTCATATCTCATTGTGGTTTTGACTTGCATTTCCCTAATGATTAGTGATATTAGTGATATTAGAGCATCTTTTCATTGGTAGGTTGGCCATCTGTGTATCTTCTTTGTAAAATGTCCATATGAGTCCTCTGCCTATTTTTTAATTAGATTGTCTTTGATGCTGAGTTGTATACATTCTATATATTTTTAGATAGTAACTTCTTATTGGGTATATCATTTGGAAATATCTTCTTCCACTGAGTAAGTTGCCATTTTGTTCCACTGATGATTTTCTTCACTGTATAATCTTTTTTACAGTGACATAGTCACATTTGTTTATTTTTGCTTTTACTCTTCTTGTTAGAGGAGACATATCCAAAAAAATATTGCTCAGACCAATGTCAAAGATTTCACTTCCTGTATTATCTTCTGGAGTTTCATGGTTTCAGGTCTTGCATTTAGGTTTTTAATCCATTTTGAGTTTATTTTTGTATACAGCGTAAGAAAGAAGTCCAGTTTAGTTTTTTGCACATAGCTTTCCAGTTTTCCCAACACCATTTACAAAAGAGACTGTATTCCCCATTGTATATTCTTGCTTCCTTTACAGAAGATTCACTGACCGTATAAGCATGGGTTTATTTCTTGGCTCTCTATTCAGTTCCATTGATCCATGTGTCTGTTTTTGTGCCAGTACCATACTGTTTTAATTACTATAACCTTGAAATATACTTTGAAATTAGGGAGTAAGATACCTCCAAGTTTGTTCTTCTTTCTCAAGATTGCTTTGGCTCTTTCGTGTCTTCTGGGGTTCCGTATACATGTCAGAATTATTGGTATTAGTTCTGTGAAAAACTGAGATCTTAAGCTAGATGTTATCTGTTGAAAACTGTGAAGAAGACAGACCAGTCTCTGCATTGAAAATTGAGGAGAAATGTTCTTATTTAACAAGTTGTCACAATAGCATGCTCCTCCAGAAAACTTAGAGAGGCCATTTAGCTAGTCCTGAATAGAAAGTGAAGATCTTGGCAGGGAGCGAGGGAAGTGGGGACTGAAGACACCCTCGGCCCAGGAGTAATATAAAAATAGGAAAATGTTACTTGTGTTGTGGGAATGGGTGGTGCTGAATATATCTAAACTAATTTTTTTCTGCCAAGAGAAAAAGGTCTAAAGCAAAACCAAAACTACAACAAAAGGTTCAATTCTAAGAATAACTTCCAAAAACATGAAGTTCATATTTCTGACAAATATCCTAGAGAAAAACGTAATTACCTCATTCTCCATCTGTTGCCAAAAGAAGCTAATTTGCATGACTATCGGGCCAAATTTCGTTTTCCCAAAAAGATCCCTTTTCACAAAACAAGGAGGGCCCAGGGGTTGTGATAGCAACAACTCTCCTTTCGAGAAGGACAACCAAAGAACAGGCCGACTGGATACCTGCAATAATATTCCCCACCTTCAATTCTAACTGAACAGCTCAAACTGAATGTTTTCATCCAAACCTTCTTCTCAACCTGCATCTCCTCCGAAGTCCCGATACCAGGAGCTCTCAGTTTTGAGTCCCTGATGCCTCTCATTCTAACTAATTCATCCCACGCGTGCAATGCCAAGCCACTGCCTAAGCCTGTGCCCTAACTCATACAACAAAGATTTACTGAGGATCTACCGTTTGCTGGGAGCTGGGCTAGGTGCTGGGGAATACAAAGGTGAATAACCCAGACCCTGTCCTGGTCCTCATGAAATTTACATTTTAATGGAGAGAACCGACATGAAATGAATAGTTGGCACAGTAATTTTTCAGTATGATCGCCGTAAACTCTAAGAAGATAATGTGCCTATTTGTGCCATAAGAGAATATAACTGAGACTACTAACTTGGACTTGGGAGTCAGAAGGAAGGAGCTGGTGAGGGAGGGAGAAAATTTCAGAAGTGACGTACGCACAGACCCAAGTTATCAGAAGGGTGGGTCGGTTGGAGAGAGGGATGAGATGGGGAAGGCCATGCTATGAGAGGAAACGTCTGCAAAAGCAGCGACTGGGCAAGGGTTCTTCGGAGACAGGGGCCTAAGAGGCACCTAGTGGGGAGGGGCAGTGAATTTGGGATAAACGGGCAAAAAATGAACCCGCAGAGATGCTGTGAGGCCAATCCCTAGAGCAGGGGAAGGTTTTTAAGCTTGGGTCTGATAGAATCAAGATTTATGTTTTTAAAAGACCCCTCTGAATTCACTGTGAACAGGAACTACGGGGAGAGAGGACAGGCATAATAAAACTATAGAGAAGAGACAGGGTTTTGCACTCAGGTTTAGACACACTCAGTTGGAGATGTCAGGAATATTAGTAAAGAATTCAAATAGGTGTACAGGCACGCATGTTGCAGCTCCGAAGAGAGGTTCGAAGGTGTTGGTAAACATGTGCAAGTTCATAGCCCACAGGCGCTGGGTGACATCATGGAACAAAGAAGTAATTCCTGAGAAGAGTACAGATTGAGGGGAAAGGTGGCCAAAGACTGAGCCTTCAAGAACTCTTATATTTAAATAACACGCAGAAGGAAGACGATCTGGCAAAGGGAACCAAAGGGTCATGATGAACACAAAGACCAGAAGTGACGTGAAGGGGAGAGAATGTGCCCAACAGTAGGAAGGCATTTGCCATTTGCAGCTGCAGGGTCGGGTAAGACAGGCCCAGAAGAGGATCCTTTGCATGTATTAGTACTGGCAACCAGCTGAGCAGCTGCAGTGGAATAACGAGGGCAGAAACCCGAGGACAGGGAGGAAGTAGAATGAGATGGTGAAGAAAAGTTCAGAGAAGTTGGTCTGTGAAGACGAGAGAAATAGAGCAGAAAGGAGAAGGGAATGTACAATTCAGGGAGATATTTTTTGTTCCTCTTTTCTCTTTATATCAGAGTTTAGAACAGGTTTATATTTTCATAGGAAAATTTATGCAGATGAAGAGGCAGACCGTGAGGGTGGGGTGTGGCCCTGGGGAGGCTGGACAAGGACACTCAGGGTTCCTACCTGGGTCTGCAATCCATACCCAGTGTGGAGCTGCATTTGAGAAAAAAGGGCTATTTCTTCCACTGACCTCACAGGGAAGGGGCAAAGGAAATGCGTAGGTTATGGATTATGGAGTGCGTCCGTCCTATTGAGAGAGGCCACGAAGTGGATCAGCTGCAATTGATAAAAGCTACAGGAACTGGCCAAGAATAGCGAGATCTCCCCCCCACCCCCCACCGCCACTGGATTTGTGGCTTAAAACTGGCAGACAGAGGCCAGCTTGATCCAACATGGCGACTGTTTTCATCCAACAGTAACCCCTAGCCTCCTTACACACTCACTGCACAACTACATCAGCCTACTAAACAACACAGCCCGCGCCACAGTGATGGGAGAGTGAAAGCCCATATACGGGCGCAAAATGGCCTGGGGAGGTCCTCTGAGAAATCTCCACCCCTCTCCCAGGAAGATCCTGAATATACCTCTCTCTCATCTAATGCCCTTCACCTCCCATTAACTGAACCTCAGGAAAGGAAGCCAATTCCACTCAAGGTGGGGGGGGGGGGGGGCAGCTGCTCTGCCCATGGAGTAGCCCATTCTCAGTCTCAAAGCTTCACTAATAAACTCACTCTCATTTTAAGGAACCAAAAAAAGGTCGTAGAATTGCCACTGAAAGGTTTACTACAGGAAAAATAAGATTTCCCAGAAAGCTAGAAACGTCTGAGTAATACGCAGAGAAGGAAGTGTTTCCAAGGACTCATTAACCTGAGATCCCAGCCGACCACAAGTGCTGTATGCTGACGGTAGGACAGGGTTCAAGAGAAGTCTGGTGCATTTTTTTTCTAACAGAAATTTCAATGGAGGTTTTGCTTCTCCTCCCAGCTTCTTGTTAGAAAAAATCTCCACAAGCAACATTTTCATCTCAGAGTCTGTTCCCATAACAACAGCAGCCCTTCCAGCCCCAGCAGGTTGGCTTTCCAACCCTATGCTCACCCGGAAACACGTTGGGATACCTGCATCACAGGTGGGACTGGGTGCCCCTCTGACTCCCTTACTAAGAATTTACATCTCATTTCCAATTGCATTTATAATGCAATTCACAATTCAATTTACAATAATCTTAAATCCCTGATCTGAGGATGCATGTATGGGAATATATGCATATACAGTTACTTATGCTTTAAATAAAAATAGTACTTTCTAAAACTAAACTTTGTTTATTTGAAATATCCAATTAACAGAAAGTTCAAAGAGAGAGGTAAAAATAATGAGCTGGTATGCCACTAAGCAGAAATTCCATCATACCACTTAACGCCCGTGATCGTAGCAATTAATTTTTTAAATTTTTTATGGAGATATAATTCACATAGAACATTATATTAGTTTCAAGTGTACAACATAATGATTCGCTCTGTGTATACTGTGAACTGATCACCACAATAAATCTAGTTAACAACCATCTTCATACAGAGTTTAAAAATAAGGACTTTAAAAATCGACTATCTGAGCAACTTTCAAATATGCAACACAACATTAACTATAGTAGCAATTTTTTGTAGATTTCAGATAGAAAGATAAACCAATAGGTAATGAATGGATGAATGGATGAGTGGATAAATGATAGAGAGATAGATAAATTGATCAAGGGGTATTGAATAAATAAGCAGCCAAAAGATGGGTTACACAATACCAATTATTGAATAATAATTGCCATTTATTTTACTGTAATTTAAGAAAATAAAAGGAAGGTAAAGACAATTGAAAGAGTGGACCTTCGATATTTGTTCACAAAAAATACTTTAATTTTAAGATCTCTTTATAATTAGTATTATGAAAAACATTAAAATGTGAAGGTCATTATATTTAGCTAATTGCTCAATTTTGAACGACATCTTTTAAGTTTCTGCTGTGAAATATTAAAAATTTGGAACATTTTCTTTTATCCCCTATTTATATCTACCTATTTTTGTTAATTGTGTTATCATTATCAAGATTTATAACATTTTCTTCTTGTTCCATAATAATCCCAGTTATTTAATCTTAGCCTATATTAAAATGAATTCCATGATTCTTTTATAGCTGACACTAAACTTTTCCTAGTAACAAAATTAACATCTTGCTTGTACATAGGTGTGCCTATGCCTCTTCTAATAAGTACATCTGATCATTCTTTCCAAATATGGGCAGCATCTGTGATGACCTTCCTCAAAGAATTTGTTTATGAAATACGTACCTTATCTTACCGGGCTGAAGAGACAAAAGGCTCAGTCTTAATGCTTTTATATTTGGGCACAATTGGAGAACAAATACACATAAAATTGTGAATAAATTGCAGTAACATTTGAAAATCTTTCAACTCACATCGCGTGTGGAACACAAGCCTTCACTGTCCTTTGGACCCAGGAGTCTCTTCATGTTTTCCATTATGTTTTCTTTCCTCTGGTGTCTGAAAGCTTTTTCCTGATCACACAGAGCCATGCTAAAGCGGAGGTCCGGGGAGGAACTGCATAGAAAACACACGGTCCTGAGCCACGGCCCCCAGAAGCCTTCTTATTCATAGACCTCATCCAGTCCCTGGAAGCTGCACTGATAAAGGCTCACTGCTTCCCTCAAGCTATTTCCTCGGAGGGACCTTAAACAAGATACTAAAGGATGGCTCTCTCGAAGCATGTTCCAAAGCATGCTCTCAGCAAACAAGAGGTATAAAATGTTTTAGAAAAGAACCAACAGGCAAACAAACACCCTCCCTCATCCGTTATGGTAGTAACAGCACTTTGGAGAGGTGCTTCAGAAAAGAAACCTTTAATTATATGCCTTTCTCATAGACGATTGTCTTTGCCACTCATAAAAGTAAGTCCTTCCCTTCAGAGTGAGTTAAATTTAAGGCTCATTTCTGTTCATTCAATATATTTCTTCCTGGTAAGCTACAGAATGAGAGAAAAGACTGCAATGCCTCTGGACTCTGCACTCGTAGTGATATTTGAGCACTGCAGCTATTTTCATTACAACTTCCCAAAGAGCAAATATAGAGAACTCACAAGACAGCAAGTATGAATAATGATGAAAAGTAGATGAATAAATATTCAAGTTCACTAGCAAATTTTTCAAATACAGAGATTATTAAATTTATCATTTAAAAATATTTTAAACATCTATTTCCTGGCATTGGAAAAGGTAAAGTAACGGTTATTCTCATACATTTATTTTAGAAATATAAATTTGCCAAAAACACTTTTGAAAAGGGACTAGGCAATGGGCATAAAAAATAATTAAAATGTGTATTTCCTTTGACTTAGTAATTCTATTTCTTGATAGCTGCATTAAGGAAAGGAACCATGAATTTTGAGATCATTTAACTTTATTATCATATTATAAGGTTATAAAATTATTGTGTGCCAATTTTTTAAATTATGCTTTTTTAAAATTAAAGCTTTAAATTTGATTACACAATTACTAAATTTGATTATGATGAAGATTATGTAAAAAAGCAGGAAAAAGTAAGATAGTGAATTAGCACTTTTAAAGTCTTGAGGTCAACTCTTTTCTACTATTATTTTTTATTATTTTACATTAAGTTCGATATCTTCTAATCACTTAAAGAAGCAGAAATCTTACCTGCACAATTGTCCCTGTGAATCTTCAATTTATTTCCTTTGCCGCCCCTCAGAGATAACTGGTACCGTAAATTTGCTCTTTATCTCAGTGAATTTGTTTATAATTTAACAATACATATTCATGTCCCTTAACAAGATATAGGTTTCCATTTTCCAGGTTTAAATTTTTTATATGAATGCTACCAAGTGTGTGTATTCTGCAAATTACTTTTTCCAATTGAACATTTTGGTTCTGAGATTCATCTCTGTTTATGTAACCAGAACTCAAATATTTTTACTAATTGTGGAGTATGTTTAGTATATGAATATAGCATGATTTTCTTATCCAGTAACATTGAGATGGCTTCCAATTTATTTTTAACTATTACAAAGAATACCACTATGAACATGTGTATATGTAGAAAAGTTTGCTATAACATATGCACTTTGGAAAGAGCATATGTTATATCTTATTAAATCATCATAATAGATATAACGTACTCTTTTCTCATTTTACAAATGAGTAAAAAAGTGTTTAGAAATCTTCCAACCACTAACATAATTAGCAAGTGACACATTTAAATCCAGGACTTCTCGTTCTGGGATTTATGTTTCCTTTAATAACTAGTATAATCATTATTGTCTTACACTGAGTGCAAGAAGCATAATTTTAAAAAAAATAATCTATAAACAGAGATGTTTAGAAGATACCAGTAAATAAGTGTCTGGAAAAAAGAACTTGAGTATTGGGAATAGAAGGTATGCCTGGAAGCTCTCCGAATTTTTGAGACAGTCCCATCTCTTTTCACATGACAGTCATTTAGAGTTAAGGAAACCAGGCTGGTAAGACAGAAATTGTGAGAGCCCGTGTGGAAACTCGTGTGGAAGCTGCTGCGAAAAGCTGAGCACTCCCAGCCCTGTCGCCTCTCAGCTGTGTATTCGGAGCCAATTACTCATGCTTTGTCTGGACCTCACATTCTCCACTAATAAGCCAGAAACACGAGCCTTGCTCCAGGTTTTGTAGCTGAGTCTAAAGCCGTGTTCAAACCTGATACCGTCTGAACACAGAGACTCAATCTTTAAACTCATCATCTGGAGGCCTTTTCAAAGACTTCTTAAAAATGACCCCCATTATCTGCCATGGGGTATGAATGGATTAAATGTTGTACTTATACATAATGATCTAAATTTATTAATGAACTTGATGTCCATTAACAATACCTGCAATACCAAATATGTGGATCTATTCTAAAAGGGTAGATATTCTTCCTATTCATCATTTAATTTTGCAGTTATTTTACTTCCTGATGGTTATTAATCTATGGATATATTTTATCATACAAATATTTTTAAAAATAAATATCTGGAAAAATTTTAATGCTGAATAATTTTATAAATATGGTAACAGAAGTATGTTTCATTTATGTCTTCTCTTCTGTATAATCTTCAGTTTGTTTTCTTTTTCTAATTTTATTTTATGTTTACTAGACAATATACCATGGGAAATTGAATCTTTCTTTAAAGAAAACATTTGTATTTTAGAATCAAGATGTAAGCTTACATACAGAACTAGAGCTTGATTAAAGTTCATTATAAATATATAGTAAGTTGCTTCTGGACTCGTATGCATTATTTAGCTGAGTTTTTTTTCTATACTTTTTGATAACTGTGTTTCATTAGACAATATGGCCCTAATTATGTCAGTGAAGATCTTTTTCCATTAAAATAGATATCATTACTTTCAGAGTCAAATAGCCAAAATATTTCTAATCACTGTGAAATTACATCACTTTTAAACAAGGGTTAATGTGATGGAAATTAATGCAATCCAGTAACTTGAACGCTCCTGCCATGTGCTGGGGACTATAGTAATTTATGCCAATAATTTAGGAGGTCAAGTCAACGTGTTCCAGAGATCAAAATAAGAGGAAGAAGTGTCTAAACCCAATGCCAAGGTACCATAATCACACATGTGGCAAATCACAAGACAGGAGGCTGTGACTTCAACTGATGTGGTGTTTGTGTACGTGAAATTTGTACTGGAACTTGCACTTCAACAGGGAAGTTCAAAGAGATGCAGAGAGTGGTGGGAAGTGAGTGCCCTTCAAGTCTGTGTTGGGTAAGAGATCAGCTAATTCCGAAGGTGCACCTGACTCCCCTGAGAGCTACCATTTGACAGTAAATAATTTTCCAACTTTCATTTTCAGAACCAACTTTGAAAGAGCAACTCCTGGAACCTTACTGTTTTTAGTCCGGCTGATTACCACGACAAGTCAGTCTCAATTTTCAGTTCCCCCTCTTTCTAGTTCCCTGCTTACGTTCATGTTTTTTTGAACATCTCTCTACATCAATGATAGGAAATAGGCTTAAATAACTATATTCATTTCTATGGAATAAACGTGTGACTTAAGGGAGGCCCCTTTCTAAAAGCCTTTACTTTGGCATCTGTCATTTAACCTGTAAACTATAGGAAATTTAAGCAAAGAATATGAGATGTATTTTCCCATGTTGTAGCTCTTAAGAGTGAGCTAAAGAAATGCAAAGTACATTAAATGCATTTCATTGTCAGAGCTATTAGAATTATTTCATATATTAAAAAATTTTTTTCTTCCCCAATTTTTTTTATTTAATTATTTGTCAAGTACAGTTTTCTGTCTATTAACTCCCATCCCATCTCACCCCCCGTGCTCCCCCATCCCTCCCATTTCCACCATTAAAAAAATATTTTTTAACAACTAAAAGAAATCAATGGATTATTCACAACATTTTCCACCCAATGAAATAAATGCACTTACCAAACTTCAAGAGACATTTCCAGAATCATTTCAGTGACCTAAAAGAGATATATTAGTTTAGGTCATCAATAGATATGCGTTATATATAATGCAAGCAAAGTCAAAATAATTTTTGAGTGGTACATTATTTTTAATCTAAACAAAAACTCTAAAAATAAAAGTAATGTAGCTCCATGAACACCTTAAATTACAGATGTATTTCAATACATTTTTTGCTGTTTTTTTTTAATAAGTCTACTTAAGTCATTTTAGCAAACATAAGAATTGCCTTTGCATGGTATTTTTTCTTTCTTTCACTACGCTAAAGTAGTAGTTCAGTTCCATAACCATTATCTATAAAACATAAAAATTGCCTGGGATCTAAAAACTATAAAGATACTGTGTTCAGTAGTCAGTAGCTATCCCGATGGCTCAAAACCAGAAGCCAAAGTGTCCAAGGTTAAAGGAAGCCTGGGTGACAACTTGCACACGTGCATCTGTGTCATGTGTGGGCTGCAATAGACTGGGGACTAAACACCTACTCGAGGTGGCCAGCAGGGCCCAGGTACCAGCCAACTGTGGTCAGCTCAAGAAACACCTCCAAATGCAATGTGAAGCTCAGGGTTTTATTTTTTTTCAATACTATGTGAGCCAACCAAACTTATGGGAGAACCCATCCTGCAATGGGCTGGTCCAGTTTAATAGAAAAAAGAATACCCACAAAGCAGAGAGATATTAAAAGTGCCTTTCCAAGAATATGAATTTGTTGTATAGAAAGACCTCCTCAATACTCTCCCTGCATTAGGTATAAATAATGGGACCACAGGTTGTCATGAGAGCCACACAAGAAGTGTTTGGAAGGTTGCTGTACAGTTTGTGAGATGGTGCTATTATTTTTGTTGAATCAGTTATCATAAGAATACAGTTAGAGTGGATCTATTCAACCCCTGTGCATAGAACAAAACTAGAATATGCCTTTTAAAATATGAAGAGGATTTTTTTAGAACACAAATATAGATATTTGGCTTTGTTTTTTTTTGTATGTGTGGTTTCAGGGAATGGAAAAAAACAAACCAGAAGGAGCCTTTCAAAAGGTTAAAATAAGTTCATGGATAATTCTCAGTACTGAATTTTATGAGTAAGAATAAGGTATTGAAGTCATCTGTACAAAAATCCACCTCCCCACTTAATTCTACACTGTCTGACCTAGGTCCCTGTTTCTAGTTTATTACTCAGCATACAACATATAATCCATAAATACTTGTTGAAATATTGCGCATGTGTACATGAGAGAGCGCTCATCCAGCAATCTTTTCTTATCAAGAACATCTCATTTCTACTCAAGATAAAATCATGGGCTGGTCCAACCCAGACAGTATTTGTTACGTATGAAATTCTATGAACATTCAGTCAGTGTGCAGCATATAATTATTACCTCAAAGTTAATAAATAATTGAGAAACTCAGTACAAATAGTTTTTATGTTTTAAACATGCCCAGATGAATCACAGTTCAGTTATAAGTCAAATGGTCGTTGGCTTCTAAGCAGATAATGGAATTGCCATCTATCCTATCCATGAAAACACCACTGAGACCACACCCCAGCACATATGTCTAGCACTCATTTCAGATTTTCAGATAGAGTCTTTTCCAAAGAAAGATTGAAAAAAAATATGAAATGAGATTACTTTAGATATTTAGTAAGAAAAACAAGACATGGATAAAACATGGTCTGTTTATTTGCAAAAAAAAAAAAAGGTACAGGAAAACTGCTATTAAAATAAGACTAGATTTAGTGTTTTTATCTCGAGAGGGCAAAAGCGCCATGGGAGAATGGAAATTAAAAAGACAATATTACAAGTCAGTACGGAGTTTTCTAGCAAATGGAAAAATCCAGAGCTGGACTGGGCTGCTTCTTCCTGTGCGCCACCTCCAAACAGAAAGTGTTCGGGGAGAAAAGCGGGCTTCCCACCTGGCAGGACTCCAAGCAACTTGTATGTTACAATATTCAGTGCCTGAATATATCTAATGCCTACTTGTTCTAGAAAAATTTAAAAAAGGAAAAATCAACTGTGCTACGTTTGGGGTCATGTTTATCTTCTCCATAAGAATATCCCTTCTAGCCCTGGCTGGTGTAGCTCCGTGGATTGAGCACAGGCTTACGAACTAGAGGATCGTGGTTCGATTCCCCCTCAGGGCACATGCCTGGGCTGCAGGCCAGTTCCCAGCGGGGGATGCACAAGAGGCAATTATACATTGATGTTTCTCTCCCTCTCCCCTTCTCTTCCCCTCTAAAAAAATTAATAAAATCTTAAAAAAATATCCCTTCCACACCCACCCAACCCACATTTCTGGCTAAGATATTCGTGTTCCTAGACAGACTGATATGACTCTTTCATTGAAGGCACGAAGGCAGGAGGAGAGAAGAACCAGGAACCAGGATTCTCCTGCCACTTGGAGGAGCCCAGACTGCGTTGCCATGGTTCTCGTCATGCGGATGGGGATCCTTCCTTCCACAGGCTGCCCCAGTGCATCACCCACAACCAGGAGGAAAGAGTAAACTCTTGCACCTGGAGCACTATGTTCAGACATGCTACAAAGACTGCCATTCACAATCTCTCCACACCTTTTACTTGGAACATGTTATTCAGATCAAATAGCCACAAAAATATGCACTTCTTGTATGGCATTAACCAGTTATTGTAAACTCCTTCCCACACATGGCATGAAGCATCTCGATGTTCCCATCACCCGGGTTGCTTGCATTTTCAAGGTGATGTGGAGAAGGAAAGGCACTGGACTCCGCCCTGGCTCTCCCCACACCCGTAATGTTTGGTTAGGAACCAGAACAAATGAGCATTCCACCTCTTCTAGGAATTAAAATGCAAGAAGCAGGCTGTACTCATTGTACATTCCTGTGGGGAAACAACAATCCCTTCCAATTTCACCATGAAAAACAATCCCAGATGCTCACAGTGGAGATGTCCCATTGGCGGAGGGGAAGGGAAACTAGAGCAGAGCCATTTCAGACTTAAAAAATACTTCTTGAAAGTATCTAACCCACTAATAATCTTGCAAACTGTCCAGGGTTGTTATGAAACAATAAAGCTAAGATAACAAGAACAGTGCCTGGCATTAAGGAGGTCCTTTGAAATTATTATTACAGAAAGATACAAATAGTCAAATAATTTTAAACCAGATGTGGATCTAACGAGGAGGAAATTCACGTGCCTAGCAGAAATTACAACCCGGCCAATACAAACTAGGTCACATTTAAATAAATTTTTCCTGTTTAAAACTGAATGAGACACTGTTAAAATCACTTTTAAATATATATTTTTGTAACACCAACGTTTATTTTTTATTGAGGCATAACTGACATATAATATTACATTAGTTTCAGCAGTGTAACATAATGATTTGATATTTGTATACATTGCAAAATGATCACCATAGTAAGTCTAGTTAACACGTATGATTTCTTAATAAAATAAAATTAGCATTTACTACCAGAAATCATCTCATTCAACACCCAGGAAGTTGAAATAATTGTGCCCCCCCAAAATCCTAATCTTCAAAGATTTGAAAAAAATACACTCTCTACCCTGTAGCCATAGTCTACCCTATCACCCACACGTTTCCTGCTCACATTGGACATAACTCTTTCTTTCCTTAATTTAAGGTGTGTTTGCCTTTGCAGTGGACACTGGGAATTCCAGAAGAGCTGCAGAATCATTAGCCATCGTCCAACAGACCCAATTTCCTGGAGCACTGCTACCAAACCAATCCTCTCTGCTTCTCCAAGTGGCAATCTCTCTGATGCTCCAGTTTTTTTTCCTTTTCCAAACTTCATCGACTTTCACGGCACCTGTCTGAGCACTTCCCAGTTTTTCTGTATTTTCCACAAGTGTATTCATTTACCCATTCATTCAGAAATGAGGCCCTGGCTGGTGTAGCTCAGTGGATTGAGCACGGGCCTGTGAAGCAAAGGGTCGCTGGTTCAATTCCCAGTCAGGGCACATGCCTGGGTTGCAGGCCAGGTCCCCAGTGGGGGACACATGAGAGGCAACCACATGTTGATGTTTCTCTCCCACTCTTTCTCCTTCCCTTCCCCGCTCTCTAAAAATAAATAAATAAAAATATTTTTTTTAAAAAGAAATGATTCAAGGAACTAGTGTGGGTCGGGCTGGGCATGCAACAGTGACTAAACTGAATGCATTCGACTCCTTGGAGGAACTGAGGTCCCACAATGGACCCCAAGAACACAAGAGTGGTTGGTCCAACATGCCCTGTAATTTAAAACCTGTAAATTGCAGAAAGGTCCAAAAAAAGACTCACCTAAGCTTCCATGGCTAGCATCCCCAAATAAAAATGCATTCTCTCTAAAGGCAGGAATTGTTTGACCTACATTTGAACTCTGCTCCGCATCAATCTGATGGCATCCACGTCTTAGCCAAAGATCCCCCAAATTTCTCACAAAATTATATGGTTCTCTTGTTTTCTCTCCAAACTCTGCCTTGTCTCATTCACTTACCTAATTGTAGTCTTTGTCTTCACACATCAGTGCATAATTTTCCAATGAAATCATCCTGATATTACCTTCATATTCTGATCTCACCATCAAAACTACAATTTTTAGAGCTTTGCCACTATTTCTCCTACAGAACTGCCCTATTCATTTTCAAGTTGCAATCACGAATGAGTAATAATAATAAAAAAAAAGCAATCAGCCAAAATTAGATGCCACCGAAGACATGGCTATTTTTTTAAATATTTTTTTATTTATTTTTAGAGAGAAGGGAAATGAGGGAGAAAGAGAGGGAGAGAAACATCAATGTGTGGTTGCCTCTCACGTGTCCCCCACTGGGGACCTGGCCTGTAACCCAGGCATGTGCCCTGACTGGGAATTGAACCAGCAACTCTCTGATTCACAGGCCCGCACTCAATCCACTGAGCTATACCAGCCAGGGCAACATGGCTATTTTTAAACAATAACACTAAATTCTAACTAAAGATGGCAAACCAAAACACTGTACCCTGTAAACATAGAGGATACCATCCTCAAATTCAGTACAAAGTATCTGAAAACAAATTGATTTCGTCCAGAGAATGAGGAAGGGTCGTCTTCCTCTATCTTACTGCAAAACCTTAGCGTTTTCATGATTCTCTTGAAGAGGACTGCTTTCTTTGCACAAAACCCATTTAACTCTGAAGACACTATTTCTTTCCACAAGTAACCCAAAGCCACACTTGTATTCCGTAATGGCTGACAAGCATTTTTTAAGTGCATCGAAATGTGATCACTAAATATATTGGCTCTACCTATATGTAAATAAATTGATTTTGGTCAGTAAGTTCAAACACGTAAATTAAGTGTAATAGTCAAGTCAGATTCATGAAGCACATGACAAGTAGTTAAATCTGGCCAATTACAATTACAAGGTGCCTACGGTCATACCACCCCAAACCCACCCAATTTCATCTGATCTCAGAAGCTAAGCAGGGTCAAGCCTGGTTAGTACTTGGATGGGAGACAATTACAATAAGAATATCTAACATTTATTTAGTGTTTACCAGGCTAGGTAAAATTTTCTAAAACTTTCCTAGCATTAACTCATTTAACATAAGAAAAACTCTAAAAGGTAGACACTATGCGTATCTATAGCCCTGTTTTACAGATGAGGATGCATGGCCAAATGGAAAAAAGAGTTGTCTAATATCAGACAGTAAATAAGTAGCGGAATCCAGATTCCAACCCAAGCATGACTGTCTGATGCGGAGCCTGGGGTCAAGGGCAGCGGGTCCCACCGGCGTCTCTCAAAAGCCTACGCTGATGCTCTTTAGAGAGACCAACAAACAACCTAACCCACATTTTAAATATGATAGCTCGGGGGTTGGGGGGCAAACAAACTTATAGATCTAGCCCTAAAATTGGTTTTCTCTTAAAAAAAAGAGTTCTAAAGTTGAGTTGAATGGTGACAAATTGTTGTCTCAAGAAGATCCAGATCCATTGTAAGTTCCTGTTTTCCACGTCAGCGGACCCTCACTGCCACTAACCAATCATTCAATTCAACCCTTAGTGACACATTAAAGCTGCTGCTGATCTTATTTCCCTCGTCCTCCTGTTCTCAGACTCACCCCTTTCCAGGATAGACCGCTAAAGCGGCATCAACTTTCCGTTTTCCACATTGAACGCTCTTTATCATTTTACCGACTGTCTTTTTGCTTACTAACACTTCTGAGGAAGAAGACAAATCCTGTTTGCCCTAAAATCCCCATTACTTGGTCAGAAACCTTCCGTGGCTCACTGATGTCAGTAAGATAACACGCAAATTCCAACATCTTGAATGTGAGCTCTGCAATGATCAGATCCCCAGTGCACCTGTTCTTTCTTGTGCACCAATGCTCTGCTCCCATGTCTAGACAGTGTTTCCTGAACACACCTGTCCCGTCTAGTCTGGTGACTGCAGGCAAAGGTGCAGGCTGTTATCTCCACCAGAATCGCCTTTTTTTTAATCCCTTTAGTAACCCAACTACATCCTTCCTTTAAGGATAAGCCTCAGCCATTGATGGCCACTATAACCCACCATGGTCTGCTGCATCTCTGTCCCCCTCAGCCTCTCTGTCCTCATCTCTCATCACCCTCCCTACCACCTTCATATTCCAGCCACCCTCTTCCCCTTGCTGATACTGAACACGCCAGGCCAACTTCTTCAGGACCTTTCTACTCAGATGCCATCAGAGATGTTTTTCTTAGCCACAGTTTTTAAGTTTCGTGTGCAACCCCCTTCACGATATATACTCTCCCCTCCTCCTTCCCTGGTTTATTTAGCACTTATTATCACAATCTAACACTAGCATCTCTTACTTATCTTGCTTCTTATTGATCTTACTAAGGAGAACGTAACTTCCATACGGGTGACAATTCTGGTTTTCATTCATGGCAGAATGGAAATTGCCCACAGATTATCTGCCACACAGTAGGTGCTTAAGAGTTGCTTGTGAAATGAATGAATGGAGAAATAATTACTTTTTATAACTCTCATAGAACCTGTTGTCAGCATTATTTCTTAGGCACTTAAACTTGTAATATACAAATACTGAACTCTAGTTAATATGCTGTACTGTTAAGGGAGGAGGCATAGTGTTGTATGCAATTTGTTTTTAAACTCATTATGCATGTAAAACTGAGATTTTAAACTCAGGGAATGCACGAGAGTCAACCATACATTGATATTTCTCTTCCTCTCTCCTTTATAAGGTTTGATGGATGGATAAATGGAGACATGTGTAGCAAAACAAACCCAGTAAAATGTTTATGGTAGAACAAGGGTGGCAATTATATGGGTTTTCAATGTCCAAATCTTTCAACTCTTCATATGTTCAAAAATTTTAATAATAAAATTTGGGAAAAATATAATACTTCAGAAAGGCCTTCGCTGATTATATAAACTAGTTGCCTACCAAGTGTTCTCTACCACTTCTCCCTATTTTATCTTCTTCATACTATTTATCATCGGCTGATGCTGTGTTGATTAGCTCTTTGCTTTCTGTTGCCCATTTGCCTTCCCCATGAACGCAAACTCCTGGGACCTCATCTGCCATGTTCCCTACTGCTTGACTATCTCCTAGGATGGGAGACAACAAGTGTTCAATAATAATTCAAAAGTAAGCAAATCAATGAATGGAAGCCTTATAATGTTTATTATATTAGTTATCTGTATGCACATGCATGTCTACTTCTTTCCAAATAGATCATTACTTCCCTGAAAGTGAAACATTTTATAGCTTTCTTAATATTTAGTAAAGTTTTACATGCATAATAAAAGCTTTCATTCTCATGTTAAAAATAATCCATTGGCCCCGGCTGATGTAGCTCAGTGGATTGAGCATGGGTCTACAAACCAAACGATGCGGTTCAATTCCCAGTTGGGGAACATGCCTGGGTTGCAGGCCAGTTCCAGGCAGGGAACGCACGAGAGGCAACCATACATTGATATTTCTCTCCTTCTCTCCTTCCCTTCCCCTCTACAGATAAATAAATAAAAAATCTTATAAAAAAATAATCCATTGACAGGTCAATATTTTTAAATTATCTAATAAAGATTTTTATTATGACTATTCTGTATCCGTATCTGTAAAGTGGGAAGAATTGAAGACTTTGGGGTAAAAATACTGAAATGGAAAAAAGGATTCTTTCTAGATCTGAAGATTTTATAAATTAGAATGGACCTTAGAAATAAGTTAACGAACATCTTCAGCGGAGAGCTGAAGAAAAACAGGGCAGCGAGAAAGAATGCGAAGACACGCTGGAGGGAGGTTAGTGACAAAGACAGAACGTGAGTGTGGGCCCCCCCGGTTCCCAGTTCCTACCCCACGTGGGCAGAACGGGTCTTCAGAGTCTTGCAATCTCCCTTAGGAGGCTCCTATTTTCTCTCCTGCTGGCTCCTCACCATAGAAGTCACTCCATGTTGATGTCTGCTTTTCTGCCTGCTGAAATTCTGTACTCTTCTCAAGGCATAATAACAGCATACTTACTATGTACCAGGCACTGCTGTAAGCACTATATATATGTATGCTTCCATACATCTAAATGTGCATAGTATTCATACATATTTCTATAACCAATTATCATTATATATTTAGTACAAAATAAACTGTATAGTTAATAAATAATAACTAATATGCAATCTAGATTTCACATAATAAATTATATGGAATTATAATTAAATATGTAACTAGGTTTAAATATATTTACATGTGATGCACATTATATGATGTGTATATTATATAGAAGTTATAATAACCCTCTTATGAAATACTGTCTCCACTTTATAGATGAGTACATTGAGGCACAGAAAAGCTAAGAGATTTCCCCAGGATGAAGAAGTCGGTAAGGGACAAAGCTGGAATTTAAACACCAAAGTGCTTGGCTGCAAATACCAAGACACTCACCACTACGTTCAGGGTTCAGGATGTTCAAAATCACCTAGTGTTATAGCGCCACCCCTGGTCTCCTCTCAGAACACATTCTGTCTGTATTTAGCCTGGCCACTCTACCCTGTATATACAACACTGGACTGGGGTTTCTTTCCATCACATGCATGTATCTCCTCATCCACTTCCCACTCCAACCCTCACCTCACCTCACCTCCATCCCAGAAGAATCCAGCTGAGATAAGAGCTTCCTCAGCCTTATCTGCGTTTTAGTCTTTGCATGAAACACAACGGCTAATATCTAAGAAACATCAATAAAGTCTTGCAAAAGGAATGAATGCAATAGAGCTTTAAAAGAGATCCGCAGAAATGTGCACAGTGGTGTCCCTAGGCACTGGAAGCATAAACTGCTCAGGTAGCTTGATGGCCTGAAGTTGGTTTCTCAAACAATATATATTCATTCAATCATATAAATTCTGTATTAACTCTATGATTAGGCACATGAATTCAGTACTCCAGGTTCCTGTCCCATTGGATTGTAGTTTATGGGAACAGAGGATAAGAAATGAAAAATCGAACAATTTAAATAGTATAGTCCCAACGAATACCACAGGTAATTGTTGCAGAAGTTGAGGGAGAACGGGGTCATTTGGGATAATAATAATCAGAAAAGAGGTGAGAGTTAAGAAATAGGTAGATTTGGGCAAGTGGAGGAATAAGATAGGTAGTTTTGAGGAGGGACAAAACACAGAGCTTCTCCCCACAAGAAGAAACCTAACCCTTCTGCATACTATCTTCCACTGGCTTATGTTTCTCACTGGAAGGTATTAACTTGGTTTCTTATAAAATTCAAAATCCAGTAAGTTTGGCCTGTATACAATTTTATTCTAGGGTTTTATTCCTCCAGCATCCATTACTGAAACTTCAGAGAAAGTGACATCAGAGCAATGGCGGCACAAAAGGTCCCCTTGGTCCCTCTCCTTGAAGTTTCAACAGTTTCAACAGATATCTTCCAACAAAAGATTTCCTGTTTAGCACACAAACACATCTGAGAGGTGTGTGCATTGAAATAACCAAAGGTGGGCAAGTGGGAAGGAACAGGGTGGGTGGAGAAGGAGAAGAGTTGAGACCGCACCAGAGACACAGCCAGGAGCCTGCAAAGCTCAGCCTGAAGAGGGGAGAAGTCCGGTGGGCCCTGGCACTCGCTTCCGCTGGCGGGAGCAGAGAGCTGCGGTGGGCATTCCCGTGGGTGTGGTCAGTGCGCACTGTGGCTGAGCCCAGTGACTAGGACAGGATGAAGCACAGAGGAGCGGTCATGGCTGTGTGGCAACAGCCATTCCAGACGGGGAAGCAAAGCCACAGAGCTGGGCCACTTTCCCTCTCTCTCCCACAGCTCACCTCCTCTCACCCTCCCAGAGCCAGCAGTGGGCTCCAGAAGAGGCTGTAGGGGTGAGTCCTGGGCTGCAGAGAACATTATCTGCAAACCTGAGAAATGGTATGAAAGAAACTTTGTGTTTTCCTTGAGCAACAGGCACACTCTGTGAGTAATCCCAGGCTCGGGTGGAGATACAGATGGAGGTTGCTGAGGGCTGCCAGTCATCATTACAGGGAGAACAAAGCAACAAAGTCAGCAGCAAGCATCCCCAGCTGGCCCCAGCCCCACCCACTGCAGCTTCACTATACGTAGCTCCTGGCTGCAGGGGACAGCACCGAGATTTCTCAGATTTGGAAGCCAATGGCACGCCACATTGCCTTGCCACATTGCCCCGCAAGGTTAGTTCCTTGAGACTGAGACAACCTGAACACAGAAGAGATGCCCACCTTCCCAGGGAACACAAGATATTTTTCAGCAACCTCCAGAGACTGGAAAAGCCAAAACAGTGAAAGACAATTTAAAAATTTGGGCTTCAGCGCTACCTACTAGAAAGCAATTAGAAGACTCCTTATTATCGAACTACTACAGAAATGCCACTCACTCATACATACATAGATACCTAGACAGAAAAAGGAATCCATCAAATACTATGAATGATCAAGGTAACAGAGAAGCTTAGAAGTAAAATGAAAAAAACTCTAAAAAATAAACTTGAAGACATGGAATGTGTCATTTAAATGACAGAGAACTCAAGATCTCAGTTCTGAAAAAAAAAACAAACAAGTTCCAAGAAAATAGAGGCAGTTTAATGAACTCAGAAATAAAATCAATACACAAAATGAGTGCTTTACCAAAGAGATTGAAACTTTAAAAAACAACCAAACGTAAATTCTGGATATGAAGAACACAGTAAAAGAAATAAAGAATGAACTAGCAAGGTTAGGAAATGAAGCTGACCAGACGGAGGAAAGAACTGCTGGTATCAGAAATAGGAATCTAGCAGTGACGCAGAGGAAAGAAGAGAGACTTGAACATTCAAAAAATAAATAAATAAAAAGAAAGAACTGAACAAGAACTATCTGACTCCATCAGAAAAGAGTGATGTCATAATGACAGGCATACCAGAAGGAAAAAGAGAGAAGGAAACAGAAAAACTAGTCAAAGAAATAATTGGTGAGAACTTCCAAAACCTATGTTAGGCCCTCTAACTCAACAAGCCAACCGAACACCAATTTATCTCAATCCAAAAAGGCTTTCTGCAAGGCATGTTGTATTAAAACCGTCAAAACTTACTGACAAACTAAGAATTCTCAAGGCAGCCAGGGAAAACTGTACAGGAAATCCCATTAGATCATCCTCGGATTTCTCAGCAGAAACCCTACGAGCTAGAACAGAATGGAATCATATATTTAAACTACTGAAAGAGAGAAATTACCACCCAAGAATAATATGGCCAGCAAAGTTATCCTTTAGATATGGAGGAAAAATAAAGACTTTTCCAGACATACAGAAGCTCAGGGAATATAAGATCTCCATTGGAGAAATACTCAAGGGGTTATTCTACCTGAAACGAAGAACAGAAGGTCACAAAGTAGGAGTAAAATCACTGATGGGCACACAGAGGCATGGTACAACCCTTTTTTAAGAATAGGGTATTACACACTTCAATAACACATAAAAGTTAAAGAAGATATTACCATGAAAAGGAAGGAAGATAACAATAGCTACTACAATTTGGAAATGAACTCACAGCCTACAGAGAGATAAGGTAGGACAACAAAAACAAAAGGGGGAAAGGTAAAGATCTGAATTTGCAAAAGAGGAAGAAGATTAAATGGGCTCAGAAGAAGGAGGAGTACTTTATTTATACCTGAAATGTTCTTTTGCATAAGCTTAATGGTAACTGCATTTACCATTTCCTGGTTTTAAGTTTTCTTACCAAAAAACTCAAAACGGAGACACATAATTAAAAAAAAACAAAACAAGGAACAGAGGATAAATTATAGAATACCACCCCGGCCAAAATAGGCAGAAACACAAGGAAAAAGAACCAATGGAGCCACACAGCCACCAGAAAACAAAAGATAAAATAGCTATAGGAAATCCCATCCATCAATAACTACCATAAATGTAAAGTGACTGAAATCACCAATAAAAAGGCAGAGAGTAGCAGATTGGATCAAAACACAAAACCCAACCATATGTTGCCTTTAGAAGACTATTTCTACATTGCAAAGACAAACTTAGACTCAAAGTGAAAGGATGAAAAATGATTCTCCAAGAAAACGGCACCCACAGAAAAGCAGGGGTAACCATACTTCTATCTGACAATATAGATTTCCAGATAAAAAAGGTAAGAAATGACAAAGATGGACATTTTGTGATAAAGGAGGCACTACGTCAAGAAGACATAACAGCCCTGGGTGGTGTGGCTCAGTGGGTTGAATGCTGGCTGCGAATTAAAGGGCCACTGGTTCAATTCCCAGTCAGGGCACGTGCCTGGGTTGCAGGACAGGTCCCCAGTAGGGGTTGTGTGAGAGGCAACCATACATTGATATTTCTCTCTCTCTCCTTCCCTTCCCCTCTAAAAATAAATAAAATCTTTAAAAAATAAAAATCAATAGATCATGATCCAGTGGGGTTAATTCTAGGGGCATAAGGATGGCTCAACATACACAAATTGATCAATGCAATATACCATGTTAACACAATTAAGTGTAAAAATGATATGATCCTATCAATAGATGCAGAAAAAGCATTCAGAAAATTCAGTATCCATTTTTTATTAAAATACCCAATAAAATGAGTGTAGAAGGGAAGTACCTCAACATAATAAAGGCTGTATGTTGCTAACCCTCAGCTAATATACTCAGCCATAAACAACTGAAATCTTTTTCTCTAACATCAGGAACAAGACAAGGATATCCACTCTCATCACTCTTGTTCAACATGGTATTAGAAGTCCTAGCCAGAGCAGCCAGGCAAGAGAAAGAAATAAAAGGCATCCAAACTGGGAATGAAGAAGTGAAATTGTCATTTTTTTGCAGATGACATGATTCTTTGTATACAAAACCCTAAAGACTCCACCAAAAAACTATTAACTATTAGAAATGATAAATACAGTAAAGTTGTAGAATACAAAAATCAATATACAAAAATCCATTGTATTCCTATATACTAACATGAAATTTCAGGGGGAAAAAACAGAAAATAAATTCCTTTTGCAACTGCAACAAAAAGAATAAAATACCTAGGAATAAACTTAACAAAGGATGTAAAGGACTTATATATTAAAAAGTACAAACCATTTTTTTCTTTTTTTTAAATATTTTATTTATTTATCTTTGGAGGGGAAGGAAAGGAGAGAGGAAGAGAAACATCAATGTATGGTTGCTTCTCCTGCATCCTCTGCTGGGAACTGGCCCCTGCCGGGAACTGGCCTGCAACCCAGGCATGTGCCCTGACTGGGAATCGAACCGCGATCGTCTGGTTCACAGGCCCGCGCTCAATCCACTGAGCTACGCCAGCCAGGGCCAAACCATTTTTAAAAGAGATTGAAAAAGACACAAAGAAATGAAAAGATTTTGTGTTCATGGACTGGACAATATGAACCAATTGCTTTGGACAATATTGATTTGGGTAGTAAGAACACTATAACTATGTTCAGTTAGAGATTTAATATGATCCCCATCAAAATCTCAGCGACATTTTTTAAAGAACTAGAACAAAAAAATCATCAGATTTCTATGCAACCACAAAAGACCCAAGTAGCCAAGCAATCCTGAGGAAAAAAAAAAAGAATGAAGGTGGATGTACCACACTCTGTGACTTCAAACTATACTACAAAGCAACAATAATTGAAAGAACAAGGTATGGGCAGGAAAAACACACAGAAACAACTGGAACAGAATTGAGAGCCCATAGTTAATTCCACATGTATATGGGTGAATAATTTTTTTAAAGATTTTATTTATCTATCCTTAGAGGGGAAGGGAAGGAGAGAAGGAGAGAAACAGCAATATATGGTTGCTTCTGGTGTGTCCCCTGCCAGGAACTGGCCTGCAACCCAGGCATGTGCCCTGACTGGGAATTGAACTGCGATTGTGTGGTTCTCAGGCCCGTGCTCAGTCCACTGAGCTACACCAGCCAGGGCTGGGTGAATAATTTTTGACAAATGAGCCAAAAATATACAGTGGGAAAAAAAAAACCCTTTTCAATAAATGGTGCTGGGAAAATTGGAAAGCCACATGCAACAGAATAAAACTAAACTACTGTTTGTCATCCCACCATGCAAAAAATTAACCAAAAATGGATCAACATAATACCTGAACATATATACCTAATCATAATACCTATACCTGAAACAATAAATTACATAGAAGAAAAACATAGTTATTAAACTTATGGGCCTTGGTCTTAGAAAGGATTTTATGAATTTGACCCAAAAGGCAAGGGAAGTGAATGCATAAATAAATGAATGAGACTCTATCAAACTAAAAACCTTCTGCACAGCAAAAGAAATTGCTAAAAGAATAAAAAGGCAACCAAGAGAATGGAAGAAGGTATTTGCACACAGCTCTGACAAGGGGTTAGTAATCCAAAATGTATAAAGGATTCATGCAGCTGAATTCAAACAAACAAATAATCCAAGTAAAAATGGGCAAAGACCTGAACAGAAACTTCTCCTAAGAACACATAGAAGTGGCCAATTGATATATATACAGATGCTCAACTTCACTAGCTATTCGGAAAATGCAAATGAAAACTACAATGAGATACCACCCCACACCTGTTAGAATGGCTGTTATCAACAACACAGGCAAGAGCAAGTGTTGGAGAGGTTGTGGAGGAAAAGGAGCCCTCGTTCACTGCTGCTGAGGCTGTAAACTGCCCCAACCACTATGGAAAATAGTATGAAGTCTCCTCAAAAAATTAAGAATGCAGTTAGCATATGACCCAGCAACTCCTCTTCTGGCTTTCTACCCCCCAACATTGAAAACATTTATTCACAAAAATATATGTATTCATTGCAGCATTATTCATGGTGTCCAAGACATGGAAACAACCAGTGTCCTTTGATAGATGATTGGATGAAGAAGATGTGGTACATATACACAATGGAATACTACTCAGCCTTAAGAAAAAATTAAACACTACCATTTACAACAACATGAATGGATCTTGAAAATATTATGCTAAGCAAAATAAGCGAGGCAGAAAAAGCCAAGAATCGTATTTCACTCATATGTGGGACATAAAACTGAAAACAACAATTGAACAACCATAAAAATGAGCAAAGACCCATAGACATAGACAACAGTATGGTGGTTACCAGGGGGCAGAGGGATGGGGTGCTAGGAAAGGGTATATGGTGATGGAAGATTTGACTTTGGGTGGTGGGGACACAATCAGTATACAGATGATGTATCACAGAATTGTATACTTGAAACCTACATCATTGTATTAATCAATGTCACCCCAGTAAGTTTAATTTTTAAAAAGTATAAAAAAGAAGCTTGAGAATGCAGCAAACCTGGAAACATAAAGATAGCAATAACCCCCAAAGCATTCCTGCTGACCTTTGCATACTTCCGCTCTAACTAATTGAGGATTGTTTGAGACAGAAATACTCCTCCACACAGGCTTAATTTATGACTAAACATGTAATTTTGGAATAGTTTGGGTGTCCCAACAGTTTTTTTTAAGTTCCCTCGGTCCTCCTCTCTTCCTGAGCCAGACCTCTCAGTGTTTACATCTCCTCAGCCTCCCCAATGTTTGCTGTTAGATGTACCAATGGGGTCAGAGTCCTTGCTGTACCCAGTTGTCTTCATCTGAAGCAACTGAAGAGATTAAGGCCTCAGCAGGACTTGGTGGGAGACCTCAACCAAAGTGAGTGTGGATGGCTAGATAGATTGATAGGTAGGTAGGTAGACAGATTATAGATAGATAGATAGATAGATAGTTGGATAGATAGATAGGTACATGGAGATAGAGATCAGAATAATAGAAGATAGGTCAAGAAGCAAAAGGGAAAATTATTTTTCTCTTTAAAAAGCAAGACATTCTCATAAATACCTAAATAAATCAATAAAAAACCACCCAAGTGTCAAACGCTACTTTCAAAAATTAATACATTTTATCTGATAAAAAGTTGAAAAAAAGTAACTCAAAAAAGTTGCTTACTTGGTTGAAAATGAAAGGAACCTCTTTTTTCTCTCCCACTTTCATCGACGATATGGGAAATGTTGCCGTCCCCAGAGTTTCATCCATGACATAATTGGCATCCATTAAGGTGATCTATAGAGAATTATAAAATAGAGCACATGTATAAAATTTCTCGTGGGTCTCTGAAAATTATAGCTAAAATCCCAACCACACTAAAAAACTAACGTTCTCACAGGACATTTAGTAGTCATTTGAGATCTTTAGTATTCAATTGGTAACAAAGTACTTTTTCCTAAATACTATATTTTCAACTAAAATAATGATAAAATTTTTCATTTTCCTCATTGCCCTATTCATGATTGTTCATTCAAAAAAGGAAATGTATCCCTTCTCAGGGGAAAGGCTATTTCAGAATATGAGAAATAAATTACTGTAGAAAATCCATGCAACTTTTCAGGAAACATTCATACCTTATTTTAACAGCAACTGAAAATACTTTTATTCTGGACCTGGCTGGTGTAGCTCAGTGGATTGAGCACGGGCCTGTGAACCAGCAGATCGCGGTTCGATTCCCAGTCAGGGCACATGCCTGGGCTGCAGGCTGGTTCCCAGCAGGAGATGCACGAGAGGCAACCATACATAGATATTTCTCTCCCTCTCTCCTTCCCTTCCCCTCTAAAGATAAATCAATAAAATCTTTTAAAAAAGAAAATACTTTTATTCTGTTGTATTGGGATCCTTCACTTTATAACAGAGATGTTTGCTCCAAAACCCATGGGGAAGATGAAAGAGTCTTTCCAGCCCTACCTACTCCCACCTGGCCCATATAAGTTCATGTGCACCGTCCAGGAAGCTGGTCTACTGTGCTGCCCCACTAATCTCCCCTGCACCTGAGAAGAAAGAAGGCACTAAAGGGACAAACTTCAGCATCTACTGCAAATGAATGACAACCATCTAGCAGTCAGTCCCAGAGGATTACTTACCTCCAAAACATTTTCCTGATTGGGATCCAAAATAAACTCAAAGGTCTCATTCCACACCGGGTTGACGTCATTGTTGAAGTGCCTTGTTCTCTTCCTGCTGTCAGGGGTTGAGGAGATGAAAAGTTCCACGTAGGGATCTGGAGTGTCAACTGCAGACATTGAACCCAAGTGAGAAGGAGGCAAGAGTGATTCATGGTTCCTAATTCGCTTGTATTAACAGGTCAGGTTATTTTCAATGAATCTGCCGTAATGTATTCAACATGTCGAAGGCAAAGTCATACGTAACAGAAAAATATCATAGGTTATGTACTGTTTTATATATGACGCCTCTGCCCTCCATAATAGTCCCATGAGAGGGATTCATTTGTAGGTAATTTGTTCAGAATTTGCACACTCAGAGAGCACGTTCACTGTGGTCAACATCTCGGCCCAACTTCCAGACTTCAATGTCCTCTGTGTGCACACTTAGCAAGGCAACTGACCCCGGACAGTTAAAACATTAATCTCTCTTTCTTCACTGCTTTCATGGAAACCTGCATTACCTTACAGCATTGTACACTCTCTATTTTATGAGTGAAATTATGGTCTGTCTTTTCCTGCAAGACTGTCAAGCACCTGAGGGCAGGGGCCACGTCCCGCTGATCTTTAGATCTTTGGAACCTAGTAACTACTACAATATTTGTCTGCTAACTCAAGGGCTCCTCTTTCTCTTGAACACATCTTTTCCCGTGGGATCATTATCATTCATAACCACAAAAACCAACTGAATGGTGACTGCTAGGATTTCTTACTTAGGCACTTCGCACACATTAGTCTAATTCAAATCTCACAATAGCACAATAAGGTAAGTTCTTTGTTCGTGTTGAGGCAAGAGGAACTTTGACATGTTAAGCAACCAACCAGTCCAATGTCATCCAGCTGGTAAGTATGAGAGCAATACCTGACTGCAAAAATTGTTCCCTTAGTGACAACATGCTCCTACATTCTACAGATGAGATAATAAGGTGTGGATCACCATGGCCAAAGGAGCTGGACTCAGAGATTTACAAGAAGAGAAAGGGAAGGCGTAGGGATTAAAAATGGTGCAGAGGTCTCCATGAGAAAAGATGCAAAAATTGAAAACCAAGGAAAAGTAAAAATGATCGTTCTGATTCATGATCGGTTTTCAAAAAGCATACATTGTCCCTCAACAGTAGTTATGGTTATCAAATAATATAATCAATTCCCTTTGTTTCATTTTTATTTTTAAAGATCTTATTTATTTTATTTTTTAGAGAAGGGGGAAAGGAGGGAGAAAGAGGAGTAGAGAAGCATCGATGTGGGAGAGAAACATCGATGGGTTGCCTCTCACACCCCCTCAACCAGGGACCCGGCCCACAACCCAGGCACATGCCCTGACCAGGAATCGAACTCAGCAAACTTTTGGTTTGCAGGATGACACTGAAAACCACTGAGCCACACCAGTCAGGGCCTTTGCTTCATTTTTAAACATGCACCTATGGACATACAGTTCTTTTATGGGATCACTGGACTTTTTTGGTGTGCTTTTTTACTATATTGTGGGAATATCTACAAATCAGGTATAAGCATTTGGGGATATCTTTAATTTTCCCACTTGGAGCTTATGCATCATCGGTTTAGCACAGCTGGGTCTCATAAGCAAGAGAGCAGTATAAGTGCCTAGGGTGCTGGTTACAATACAGACAGACCCCTGACCCTCATCTCCTGCGATCCATAATCAGTAGATATCTCGTGGGACTAGGGGTCTGCATTTCTAAACAAATATTCTACCTGACACCGATGTAAGTCATGTTCTGTTCACATTTTTGATATCCCATTTTAGAGGAAGAAAAGAAGTAGCTACTGAAATTGTATTTAATTTTTGTTTATTTCTATTGAGATATCATTGACAATAACATTGTACAAGTGTAAGGCGTACAATGTGTTGCTTTGATATATTTATATATTGCAATTTCTAATTCACTGCTGTACAACGGTACCCCTTATCTGCGATTTCACTTTACACAGTTTTAGTCACTCACAATTAAATGCAGTCTAAAAACACTACATGGGAAATTCCAGAAATAATCAACTCTTGTTTTAAATTCCACACTATTTGGAATAGTGTGATGAACTCTCACTCGGTCCCACTCCATTCCACCCAGGATGTGAACCATCCCTTTGTCCAGCATATCCACAGTATGTGTGCTCCCCACCCCTCAGTCATATAGTAGCCCTTGGTTATCAGATCGATGGTATCACAATGCTCGTGTTCAAGTGGTCCTTATCTTACTTAATAATGGTACCAAAGTACCAAAGTAGTGATGCTGGCCATTGAGCCTAAGAGGAGAAGGACCCTACCCACCTCCTCAGTGAGGAGATGACTGGACCTTCTCCTTACTTCAGCCGCCACTAGGGCTCGGGTTGCACATGAAAAGTAAAACTACCTGTTTAGCATAGCTGGTTATAAAGAAAAATAGTTTTCTTCTTTTGAGTAGAAGTAAATATGTGACTTCTCCAAGGAGGACATACAGAGGATCCAGAGACACATGAAAAGATGCTCGATATCGCTAGCTATCAGAGAGATGCAAATTAAAACCACAATGAGATACCACTTTACACCAGTCAGAATGGCTATCATAAACAAAGAAACAAACAACAAGTGCTGGAGAAGTTGTGGGGAAAAGAGGACCCTAGTTCACTGTTGGTGGGACTGCAGACTGGTACAACCACTATGGACAATAGTATGAAATTTTCTAAGAAAACTAAAAATGGATCTGCCTTTTGACCCAGCAATTCCACTATGAGTATATCCTAAGAACCCTGAAGTACCAATCCAAAAGAACCTATGCACCCCGATATTCATAGCAGCACAATTTATGACAGCCAAGAGTTGGAAGCAACCTAGATGCCCATCAGTAAATGACTGGATCAAAAAACTATGGTATATTTACACAATGGAATTCTATGCTGCAGAAAGGAAGAAGGAGCTCCTACCCTTTGCAACAGCATGGATGGAACTGGAAAGCATTATGCTGAGCAAAATAAGCCAGGCGGTGAAAGACAAATACCATATGATATCACCGTTAACAGGAATCTAAACAACAAAACAAACAAGCAAGCAAAATATGACCAATAACACTGAAATACGGAACAGGTTGACAGGGTCCAGAAGGGAGAGGGGAGAGAATCATAAGGGAAAAGGGGATGGACTCACATGAACAAGTATAAAGGACACATGGACAATAATTAAGGGTGGGGGGCGGAAATGGGAGGGAGGTGGGGAGCACTGGGCGGGGGCAGGAAAAATGTACTTGAACAATAATTAAATAAAAACTAAAATAAAAAAAAGAAACTTGATGTTGGCAGCATTGAGACAGTTTTTAGAGTTATATAAAAATCTAGTTTTTAGATTTATTAAAAATGTAGTTATGGCTAAATAAACGATTTTAAATGGAAAAAATAAATACAGTTATGATGTTTTAACAAAAAATAAAGAGAATATTTAATATTCTCATGGGGCTATTGTTTCTTTTTATCTGTTTCCCCGAAATACTAGAAAAAAACCAAACCAAGGGAAAACTAAGCAAAACACAAAAAGTGAGCGAGAAGGGGAGGCATGCAAATGGTAAACATTGGTTCATTCAACAAAAATGTGAGTGTCTGTTATACGCCAGGAACTCCTCATCAAGGAGCAGTTGGCTTTGATTCGGAGCCAAACACCAAACTGCAGATGTGAATAATGGAAGTGAGTCAAATGCTAATAGACTAATTTTAGAGGCACGGGTAAGTGGGAGACAAGTAGATACATTAAGCCCATGACTAGTAACTCAGTCACCCAGATTACTACACAAAGTCAACTCGTAGGTGGGTCAATTGTCTTTTGAGGCTTGGTCTTGAAAGAGTCTTCATCTGAGTCTTGAAAGAGGTGAAGGGAGAGGTTTTCTTGGGCCAACCAAGAAAGAGAGAGCAGAAGGTGAAGTTCCTTGGGAGGAACTGGAACGAAAACAAATGCGTACACTCAAGTGGCAAAGTCAGTCAGTGACACAAGCATCTTCTCCGTCAGACATGTGCTCTAGATGCCAAAACCACCTTTATCCATCAAAGCATTGATGGACCTTTTTCTAAAACAAAACCGAAATCCTGCTCAATGCTGTCGCTTTGGGTTCATTTACTTTTAAGTGAAGTCAATATTCTAAATTTTTTTTGTCAGGAATGGTAGTATTTCTAGTGTCTCCTCTTGCTTCACTAACAAGAGGCTTCAAAAAATGATGGTACATATACACAATGGAATTCTATGCAGCAGAAAGGAAGAAGGAGCTCCTACCCTTTGCAACAGCATGGGTGGAACTGGAAAGCATTATGCTGAAATAAGCCAGGTGTTGAAAGACATGTGCTCTAGATCATATGATACTATATGATCTCACCTTTAACAGGAAGCTAACCAACAAAATAAACAAGCAAGCAAAATAAAACCAAAGACACTGAAGTAGAGAACAGGGGGACTGTGACCAGAGGAGAGAGGGGAGGGAATTTCAGGGGAAAGAGAGAAAGGATTTACAGGAACTGGTATAAAGGACACATGGACAACAACTAAGGGGGGTGGAAATGGGAGGGAGGTGGGGAGCACTGGGGGGGGGTGGGCTGGGATGGGAGTAAAAGACAGAAAACTGTACTCGAACAATAATTAAGTTTAAAAATTTTTTTAAAAGAGGCTTCAAAGATGTGAAAGGGTGCTGGGCAGTGAAAACCTAGATGCTGCAATTTGCTAATCTTTGCACTCTGAGAAAGATCTGTAGCAGTGGCAGGCTATATGAAAAGAAGTTTTAGGAGGCTAGTTTAAAATGGGATTGCAATAATCACATAGCTCAGCTCACTTTCTTTTATAATTTATAATCTTCATTGGCATGGCAACATATGAAAGCTTAGAAAAGGGAAAGCAACTCATTTTGACAGCAAAACTTAGCCCAATGCTTTGGAGAAGTTCCTAGAAATGCATTTAAAAAAGTCAAATGTAGGAAAAGAAATGTTTTTTTTCTCCTCCCACAGCTTTGTGAATTAATGCTGTTGGGTAACAGGGTGTTGAGTCACAGATTCAGTTTCACCTTGATTAGTTCCAGCCAAACAGGTGGTACAGAAACAATGTAATGTATGGGCAAGGGCTTTCTTCCATCTCAACCTTTTATCTACAAACAAAAACGCTGGGGGTGTGGGATCACACACCAGAATAGCTTCAGAATCCCCGAGCTGTAAAATGTTTCATAAACCTCAGTAGTTCACGGAGCGCCTGCCTAAATTCACAACTGGTCTGTCTGTCATTTTAGCTTTGTCTGAGAAATATATATTATATGATTAGGGCCTGATGGCAACTCCTGAACTCCGAGTTCTGTTTTAAAGAGTCTCCATTTGCTTTCTCATGCCAACTTTGCTCAGTAGAAACTGAAACCCTTTGCTTAAAAACAACAACAACAACAACAACAACAAAAAAAACAAGATGACCCATATAACCTGTTACGATTCTTGCACTAAACAGCAAAAAAATCTCAAAAGGAGAAGTCTCCCCAAATTCACAGTAAAAAAATCACCTTCTGCGTGCCTACGATACTCTGGTGGGGAGCACGAAGCAATGTTTCTCAACACGCAGCCCACTAAAGTCACGTGCACTGTTAATGACACAGACACCTTTGATACGCAGTCACAGTCTTCGGCATGAGCTTGGAGATGCCTTTTTAACAATTTGCCCAGGTAAGTCTCCTGCACCCCAGTTTGAAAAGTGGGACTTTGAAGTATTTTTATCAGAACCAACAGAAGAACAATGGTATAAAAACACCCACAGAAAAGTGGAAATATTTTGGCAAGGAAAAGCCAACAGCCTTGCTGGCATTCTGTCCTGGAGTTACTCTGCTCGTAGAGTATACTACGCAAACCCAGTAATTCACTTCTATTTCTCTCCAACCATCAAATGCATTGTCAAGTGGCCACATGAAAACAGATGTAAGAATAAAGGCCGTGGGGGTGTGTCCGTTAGAAATCTGCTCGAGGGGATGGGCTGATCAGGTCAAGCGTTCTGTTTCAGCTGCCTTCCAAAGCAGGAATGCCACAGTGAGACCAAATATCAGAGAGCCATTTGTTGAAAGAAATGCCTCTGAAAACTATTCTCAAATGTGGCCACTCCTTCGTAACACTTATGATTTAGTGATAATGGTAACTACATGGAGAAATTAAAGCTTTTCAACAGAAAGGCTTAAAAATTTCAAGTTTTTATGATTGGCAACCTTTTCACTCTCCCTGTACTATGCTTGTTGACGTGCGGGCATTCGTCCTAGGAAAGTGGTGATTAGGCCTACTATAAATGTATAAATTTTAACAACAGTTTAGTTCTTTTTAAAAATATATTTTATTTATTTATTTATTTATTTAGAGCGAGGAGAAGGGAAGCAGAAAGAGAAGGAGAGAAACTTCAATAGGTTGCCTCCTGTTCACCCCCAGCAGAGGACCCAAAACCCAGGCCTGTGCCCTGACTGGGAATCGCACCAGGGTCCTTTTGGTTTGCAGTATGACACACAGCCTACTGAGCCCATACCATCAGGGCAAAAACTCAGTTATTTTTTAATGTAGTTGTAAGTGAAGGATAAGATAACATGCAGCAAAGTTAGAAGATTGCCACGGTACAGTCTGTTGTATCTTCATAAACTGAACTCACGCCTGATCCCACCACCCAGATCAAGATGGAGATCATCACCAGCACTTCCAGAGGCCTTTCTCACACCCCTTCAGAAGGTAAATACCAGCCTGCCACCTATCGCCACAAAATATTGTTGCCCATTGTTGTTGTTTTTTTAATTTTTCCTTAAATAGAATCAATATAGACTCCTGGGTCTGACTTTTTTGGATGACTATTAAGTTGGCGAGATTCAGCCATCTTGACACATGTAGAATACTACATCCATGTCTATTGATGCAAACTCTCCCATTGTGCGAATATGCCATAAACTGTTTATTGCCTCCACTGGTATTTGGCAGTTGGACTTTGGCAGTCTGAGCTATTACCAATGGGGCTGCTACGAACATTTTTGCACATGGCTTTTGGTGCACACACGTGTGTGTTTCTGTTGTGAGATTTCTAAAGAATGGGACTATCGGAACACGGAACTGTGTGCAACAGTATCTCAGCGTGGGTTGAATTCCCAGTCTTCATGCCCATATGAAGTCCAGTACTCCCTCGTACGTTTTTAATGGTCAGTTGCATATTCCCTCGACTGAAGAGCATACACAAGTCTTCTGCCCATGTTTTTCCCATTGGTTGTCTGTTTTGTATACTGATTTGTAGAGTACTTTATGTATTCTGGATATGAACTCTTTGACAGATACACATATATTGCAAATGCATTTTCCCAGTCTGGGGTTTATCTTCTCACTACTTTAATGATGTCTTTTGATTTTTTAAAAAAAACCTAACTTCAATATAGTCCAATGTATGTGTCCATCTTCTTCCTTATGATTCATGCTTTTCTTTAAAGACTACTTTAGCTGTTTAGTACCACAAAAGTTTTCATTGATTTCTTCAAAAAGCTCACATTACCTTTCCCTTTTAGATCTAAAATCCAATTAGAACTAATTTCTTTGTATGGTGTGAGGTAGGTGTTAAGATATTTTTTCATATATACAACCAATAGGCAGCGTCATTTACTGAAAATACCACTTTTAAACCTTCCATTTGCATTAATCAATGATCGTATAAAGGTAAGGCCTGTTTCTGGACTTCTGTTTGTCTACGAGTCCAAAGTCTATTCATGAAGCAGTATCACTGTCTTAGTCATCACAGTTTCATAGTAAGTCTTGATATCAGTAATATAAATTCTCTTTGTTAACATCTTCAGGATTATTTCAGCAGTTATTCATTTCAGCCCCTCAAAGACATCATTCTATTATCTTACTGCTTCTATTTGTTCCATTGAGGAATCCACTCTCAGTTTTTTACTTTGTTGAGTATCTTTTTTTCTCTGGATGCTTTGTAGAGTTTTTCCCTTTGTCTTTAGTTTTCAGCAGTTTTGCTACAATATATGTAAGATTGGTATTTTTTGTGTTTCTCCTTGGGTTCAGCATACATATACATAAATATAGCTTGATGTATTTTATCAGTTGCAAGATATTCTCAGCCTTTATATCTTCAATTATTTCTGCCCTGCTTTCTCTCTCTTTTCCTCAATGCTTTTTAAATCGTGTCCCAGACATTTTTATGCTTTTATCCTGTATTTTATTTCCATTTTTGTTTTCTGTGGTTCAATCTGGATATTTTCTACTGTCCTATTCAGTTCCCTAATTCTCTCTTCCACTAGGTTCAAATGGTGCTAAATCCATCTGCTGAGTTTAAATTTCAGTTACTGCGTTTTTAGTTCTAAATTTTCCATTTGACTTTTTCCTCTATATCTGGTTTCCTGGTTTAAAGAAAATTCTCCATCTTGCTGTCTCAGATATCTGAAAGTCCATACTCAGTACAAATGGATCTATTTGTTCTTCCTGATTTTTGTTGTTGTTGTTGGTGGTGGTGGTGTTATTCCTGGCAAATCTGATCTGAATGCCAGACCTTTTTTATAAAAAATTGGGGAGTGGTAGTTAGATCTGCCTCGACAGAAGACCCATCTTATGTTCTGGCAGAAAGTGTGAGTAGCATGGATCTCCTCATTCTAATCAGAAATTGAATTGACTAGAATCTTTGTAGGGTTCAGCCTACCCCCTTGTTCACTTCCACTAGAAGCTCCTCTACCAAGAGCTTAGGTTGTTCACTAGATTCCTTGTCATTTGGCAATTCTGATCTCCAATAGTTTTTCCTCTTAGCACTGTGGGACTGCTGCTATCTCTGCTCTGTTTTCGGGGATTTTATGCTTGCGCTTAGCCTGCTGCCCTACACAGACTTAGAATTTGGCGCAGGCACACAGAGAAAGCACCAACTATCAGGATTCTCTATGCTTCCCTTTTTCTTGGGGAACTTGCCCCTCAAATTCTAACTGACTTTGTCCTGAAACTCAGCTTTTATGTCCCCAAGTCTTTTGAGACTGCCAGAGCTGTGATGGATTCTCTGTCTCCACTGTTTAGCTACTTCCCATAACATCCCTATTAGCTCCCAAATCTACCTAGATTCAGCAGTGGGCAGAGGGGGAAATGGCTTACAGAAAACTGGGCCTACTTCAGGGACTTTTCTTCTCCATGAGATCTTGGTCTCTCAGATCCCAGTTCACTCAGCAGCTTCCAATCATTCAGGCACTTTAAAAATGAATTTCATCTGTGTTTTCTAAATTGCTCTTCCAGGAAATGAATATTCTATCAGGTACTTCAGCATAATCTGATAACCGTTTAATTATGAACTTGACCAGACATGTATTAATCCCTATTCATTTTGGTTTTCATTCTTCATCCGGCTGTTTAAACATTTGTGGCTTTTTCCAAGTCATCTGCCCCACTCACTACTCACCTGAGGACACAACTCAGGTCCATACTTCGCTGGGAAATAAAAGGAAAGGAATGGATGTACTCTTTCAATTTCCCTTCCATATACTCCCATGACTTAAAAAATATATATTTAGAGTTTAAAAATGTATTTATTCATAGTTAAGTTCTTCCCTCATGTCCTAGAAAAAAGTATTCATTCATATACTCTTTTCTCAATTCAACACTCCATTCCACCTTCTCTCATAGATTTCTCATTTATTTCTCCCCAATCCAAAATTTAATCTATGCATATCTGCTTTGCCCTGGCTACTTTCTCTCAACCTATCAATATAAACACACATTAATTACCCTAAAAAATAAATGCAACTTTATCATCTGCTAGTTTTTCAAGAACTTTACTCTCCTCCATCAATGCTTTTAGAAAAATAAATGTCATCTCATCATCCCATGAATTTCCAACTGTGTTCTGCCTTCTTCTACTATTGTCATTATCGCTCTGTTCTCTCTATTGTAACATCTTTGCAGCTTTATTGAGATAAAATTGACATATAACCTTGTGTAAGTTTAAGGTACATACTACAATGGTTTGATACACTTATATACTGCCAAATGATTACCACAGTAAGGTTAGTTAACACCTTCATCACCTCACATAATTACCATTTCTTTTTTTGTGATGAGAACACTTAAGATTTATTCTCTAAACAACTTTTAAGTATACATCAACCTGTGGCCCATGGATGACATGCAGACCAAGATGGCTATGAATGCAGCCCAACACAAAATTATAAATTACTTAAAACCTTTCTTTTTTGCTCATTAGTTTTCATTAGTATATGTGTACTTAATGTGTGGTCCAAGACAACTCTTCTTCCAGTGTGGCCCAGAGATGCCAAAAGATTGGACACCCCTGTCATACAATATTGTCAATTATAGTTATCAATCTGTACATTAGGATTAGCTGAACTTATTCATCTTACAACTGGAAGTTTGCACCCTTTGAATAGCATCTCCCTATGCTACTACACGTTCACTCCTCCCCACCCAGCTCCTGCCAATCACTATGTCCCTATGGTAACTTCAAGGTAAAATTCAATGAGCTTGTCTCAGTTTTCACTTCATTTGGCAAATACGCAGCATTCATTGTGCAGTTTTCTCCTTTTGTGTCCAAGATACCATTATTTTGTGATTCCCTGCTTCTCTAAACGTTTCTTCATTGTATCTTTTATATGTTATCATTGTAAGTCCCTCCCTCAATTCACTAATAAACTGTGGACTTCTTCCTCTCTCTTGCAAGCCTCTATTCAAACCTTTCAAAAGGAAGTAGACCCCTTAAAAATGTAATGTGCATGTCGTCAAAAGTGATTCAAAAAAGAATGATCACAGTTTCGTCAACAGTCTTAAGAACACCCAACATGCACCCCTCAGGGCACAGGGAGGCATCCATCCTGTTGTCCCATTAATCGTCTAATTAATGTCAGATGCTTAAAAGCCCATCATCTCCAGGTTCAATGGCAGTCAGCAGGCATTCTTCCATTTCCTCCAAGTTGCAAGCAGGACCGCCACAAACACAACAAATAGGGGAGTCTTGATTACATGTTCATACGTAATCTAAAGCTGAGAAGTACATTGTGAAAGACTCCCATCTCCTATAGCCATTCTGAATCAGTGCTGGCTTTTCTTTAACTCTCCCTGGACTCTGGCCTGCACATAAATATTCTCATCGGCATCTAATCTACATCTGTGTTCCCCACCTCTACTCTGAGATCTTCCATCTGCCCTTGAAAGCCTTAAAATTACCTCATATACCCACTAAGTACTTCAAATTTGTTTGAAATCACCTCAAATGCATTTTTTCACATCTTCCCTTCCCTAAATGTACAAGAGAAAAACAAAGAAAAAAACAAAACAAAACAAAACAAAAGCAACCCCCCCCAAATCTAAAAGTAAAACCTTATACGTTTTCCTGACCTTCCTGCTTTCCTTAAGGGCACCCTCATTTCTAGCTGCTATGGTCAGAAACATGAGAGTTGTTCTCTTCCTCGCAGCTCCTCCAGTTAACATATCCTAGATTGACCTATTTCACCTGTCACAGGCCTCTCACACCTGGCTCCTCACTCCTCCCGAGTGATCACTGCCCCAGTTCAGCTAAGCACCACCCCTCGCCTGGACTAGTCATATAATTTTATAGTTGCTTGATTTCTCACAATCAAGGCACGTCCCACTGTGCCGCCACAATTGTCTTTGTGAAAGCCACTTTTGACCTCCAGGGCCTGTGAAGCAGGCTTGAAGGGAGCCAGAAAGGCCAAGAAGGGCCCCCACCACCAGACCCCGGACCACGTCCACGAAGTGGTCGTCCTGCACCCAGCACTGTGGTGTTGCTCTCACAAGTCCACACAGAGGCCACGAAGCTTCTTCAAGATTCACACGTGTCAAACATTCACCCCGTCGCACTGAAGGCAGAAGCATTTGTTCTGCCGCAGGGAACATCGCTTCTCTGTCACTGGAGTGTATCATTATGTTTTAGTTGATAACTAAACATTGTTGAAGCCGTTGTCCTTGTCCTCAGAATATCCAAGATAAGGGCCCAAAGACCGTACACTTAAAGGTTGAGTCGAACGCGATGTTCTCTCCCTGTTCTCCTTATCTGATACATACATGTTCTGTTTTCCTCTCTGGTAAAATCGGCCACTGCAAATTACATTCCCTAGAGACTCATGTACAGACATCTGAATAAAAATAAACATAGTTCCACAGAAAGCCTCCACTTGCTGAAACTGAGACTCAGAGGCGTTTAGGGAGTAAGGTCATTTACAGACAGGGTTTGAACCTAGTCTTTCTGCAGCCAATTTCCTTGCTCTTTCATTGATACCAACATTAATAACTCATACTTATTTTTGCCTCTGTTACACTCTAAACTCCACGATGGCAGAGACCACATCTTTCCTATGCATTACCTTGTCCAGTAGTCTGACACAGAGCCTGACCCATTAGAGGAACATGATAAATATTATGAAAATAATGGATGGTGACCTAGCCCTGAGCAATACTGTAAAAGAGGTGACCTTTGGCGTAGGCACAACAGTCCCTCTTACTTCTTTTCCCTCTGGGTAATACAGCTCATCCTTCCTGGTGCGTTGTCCCATCCCATGCATTTGTCTTTTAACATATATCAATGTTGGCCATTTCTTGCAAGTTCCTTCATGTTTAAGCTTTATTTCCAAATAACAAATGCCAAATAATTTTTAAAATATCATCAAATCCCAATTTGCCTCTCTTAATAACGCCAAGGAATAAGGTAGCATGCTGGGGGGGCTTATTTGTAGGGACCAGACTCCCTTGGGAGGAGGCTCCAAATTGGAATCATTATAGCTCCAGATGCTGTCAGATAGTCCCTGCAAATTTCTGCAAAGACAGAAGCTGGGAAAGTTGGTGACGAGCAAAGCCCTTGCAATGGCAGCATTTCCTAGAAACCCAAATAATCAGGGAGTACTTCTCTCATTTGAAAGTACAAAGCAGCTTTTTTTTTTTAAATAATTTTTTTATTTAATTCTTGTTCAAGTTGAAAGTACAAAGCAGCTTTATCAACAGTATCTTGAAATCCCTTTATCAAGCACAGTCTCCAATCTAAACTCTGGTTTTCTTTCTCCTTTTTCTCAGGGTCTCAGATCTAGATTAGTGCTTTCTCAGGTCACATGTTTCCTTTTATAAAGAGACATGAAACTACCAGAAGGTACCACCAGCCAAATGGATGCCAGGAAGAAAGACCAATATCATCTACTCTCAAAGTCACTCGGTACATTGTGTACATTCATGGGGTGGGCTATCCGCCGGCGTATAGTAAAAATGACATTGTAAGAAGTGTTGATATTTAGGAGAAACCAAAGAAAGATACATGCAAAACAACACAAAGAAAAGTGTAGATCTACAGCAGAACTGAAATTTTTCTTGTTGCTTATAATTGCCCTTTTACTCCAATCTCAATGATGCCCTTTTGGAAGAAAATAAAAATATCTTTGTCATCAGTATCTATGCTTGGAATGTCTTAAAGGTGTATAGTCCAGGGATGTTTCTTGCCATCTGTTTGGGAGAGGGAGAGTAATTCTCCTGAAGTTTTTATGTGATCTTATAAAACATATTTATGTAGATTATTCATGTTACTGTATGGATTTAACTATATGTATGGATTACACTCTATGCAAAAATAATCCTTTTTTATTAAGACAGGAGTTCTCAACCTTGACATTTTGAGCTGGCTTGGCTCTGGGACACTGTCTTTGGCCTCCGCCCATTAGATGCCAGTAGGTTACCTCTGTTATGACAACTAAAAGTGTCTCCAGGTATTGCTGAACGTACTCCAAGAGACAAAACTGACCTACAGCTTACGACCACTGCCCTAAAGCAAGGCACTAATCTTGCTACCTGACACTAACCACCAGCATAAATCATTACAAAATAGCCAAGTACCCTAATTAATGTGTATTAGATACACTATGTCAGGCCCATTTTTACAACCTTTTCTCATGATTTTTTTTCCAAATAGAAATGTCCTTCATCCACTCTACATATGAAAACTCTAAGTTATAAAACTCTCCACCTGCATTCAAATTATAAAGTAAAGCTTATTGCCAACCATTTTTTACAACCAGTAATGCTGTGTAATCTAAAGGCACAATTACTGAGCACATGCCCTCTTCAGCTGGTTTTCCAAAGATGTATTTTCACCCTGTTCTTCTCCCCAGCTAATCCCATAAGTTGCTTGAAGGCAAAGCTGCTACACAATTAGACATGAGAGAAACACACTTGAGCTATAATCTCAAAACATAACAGCTGCACGGTTTTGGACTTTTTACTTAATGTCTTTAAATAATTTTTTACATCTGCAAAATTTAAATAAAAACCGCACATATCTCAGAGTTACTGAAGGGAACAAATCAAGTCTAATAAAAAGTCCCAGGAACTCTGCTTGGCATTTGTATGTGTTTATTTAACAAACACTTCTATTGTATACACAGCGCATGAAGTACTTTTCCAAACACTCCATAATCTCATTTAATCCTCATAAAATAAAACCTACGAGGAAGATGTAATTATTACCACCATTTAACAGTTGAGGACCTTGAGACCTAGGAAAGCTAGACACGTTGCCCAATACCCATGGTTAATACACAGTGAAAGGAAGAGTGGAACCCAAGGCAGCCATCACCAGACTCCTTGCTCTAACCACTGAGCACCTCCCCCCTTTGGTATAAAATAGGCACTCAGTAAAGTTATCTGCCATAAGTGCTGTGTTTATTGCTTCTGCAGTTCTTTAAGGCACTGAGTGACTACTAAGTACAGAGCAGATGCTCAGCTTTCATTGCTGAGACGTCAACAATAGAACCTTGCTAGAATAAGCATGGGTTTGTATTTCTGCAACGTTTCCTTTCCAAAGTTAAAATTTCAAAATTGATATTTCATTCTGTATCTGGAGATGGGGATTGCCTCTGTACTCAATTTCAAATCATTCTGCCTAGATTTTCTCTAAAATACTTCATAAAAAACATTAAGTGAAGAGTGAGAATCGAAAAGAGTATCTAAGGAATCAGTAAAATTTACAGACACCCTCAGACGCAACCTCAGTGAAGAAATTAGTCATTTAAATTTCCATGTCCCATAATTTTTACTTTTAATAACATTTTAATATATGAAAGTATATTAAAATAACATACAATTGTTTTCACATAAGTACTTGAACCTTTGGAGTAGCAGAGGTATTCGCTCTGACATAAAAATGTGAAGAGCGTACTTTTCTTAAAAAAAATTTAACCTATTTTAAATTTAGTTTCATTAGATGTTAATTACACATTTACGATATAAAAGTGGTACATGATTTTTGGTAAAGAGAACTTAGTTAGCATAGGAAAAGTTGGCTGTATAGCACTCAGCTTTTAATTAAGGTTTTCCTTCATTTGGTAGAACATTAACAAGGGAAAGTATGGATTTGAAAAATACAAAAAAAGTATTTTAAGAAGAAGCAGCTCAAGTTTAAGACGTATATGTAAAGAACTGAATGAGTAGGACCCATTACTGACAGACAGGTCTTGAAGAGAAGGGGACAATGGGACTCGTGTGGCTGTTAGTATGATAATGTGCTCTTCGTTTTGACAGGCACCTGCTCACATTGTCTCACCAAAGCACCACTGCCTGACATACAACTGGACTATAGCCCTGTTTATCCTACTGAATAAATGTGGTGAAAATCCACCCAATGGCCAATTAATGTTATCAGAACATCTCAGGACAGTATTATTCACTGGATTCATCAGATCTATAGAACACAAATACATACGAAGTAAAAACACACAATCGAATAAAATTGAAGTCGCAAGGAAAAGGACTAACTGTACTCATAAACCATTTTACAACTTAATAAACTGCATAACATTCTAAATCAATGAGCAAGCAGCAATGACTTCCCGACACATCCCATTTCCCCACTGCATAAAAAACAAAGGCGAGAGATGAGATGAGAGGTAGACATGTGTCCTGGAACACTTTATTCATTGAAAAATTACCTTTTATAGCCCACTAGGAAATTATATCTTTAAACTTAGAATTTAAAAAATCTTGGGTGGATGCTCAAAAACATTCCAAGAATATTAGTAAACCCAAATTCATGTTTACAACCTGAGGGCTGGTGTTAGAAAAATATTTGATTCAGAAAAGATATATTTGAGGGTAGCCAGTGGCTGTAGGCCAAGAGCAGTGCCACGTATAAAAAATAGTATTTGACACTGCATAATCAACCCAAGAAAAGATTGATTTGATTAATCAAAAGTGTTATAAAGTCTCTGTACATTGAAACCCAAGAAAACTCCAGATAGCCATAGATAGAAATAACCAGGGATATTTATTATTCACAAGAAATGGAGTATAAAATTATTTTTAAACTTCTCTCTCTAGTGAAGCAAAAAAAAGCAATAGCCAAGAAAAGAAATATATAATTACATATGTATATTTTTTATTCATCCAAAATTCTCTGGGATCTCACTACAATGCTAGGCTCAAGACTAAGGACCTATTTCCTAAAAAGTAAGTGAGACACAGGCCCCAGGTCCTAGAAGGGCATGGGTAGACTGCCACGTGACACGCACTACCTCACATGACAGGAGTCTGTGAGGCAGCCCAGCAGTGTGCTGTGCCCACGGGTATCAGACTATACAACAGAAAGACCATTCCACCATTTCTTTCTCTCAAGCTAAAAAAAGAAGAAGAAGAAGAATCTATTCATTTGCCCAACATAGAAATCCAGGCTGGAAATTTCTTGTCTTCAAGGTGAAAAACTGAAAATTATCCCCATGCACAGAAAGAATGTGCTTTGGATCATCCGAAGGTTATATATAAGAAATCAATGTCTTATACTGATATCCGAAAAATCTGAACAATAAGAGATAATATTTATTGGGTGCTTTCTATGCCTTAGGCATGTAAGTGCTTCACATGTATCAGCTCACTGAATTCTCACATGGCTTAGATGACAGAGAGGAAGAAGACAGAAAGAGGAAACTCGCCAAAGACACAGGACTGGGGAGTAGTGTTTCGCCATTGGACATGGTTTTTCATAAATCTGCCTCTTCTCTGGAGATGCTGATCACCGTAGAATTCAAGAATGGCTATTAGAGAGGATAATATATTTTCATACCAATTTGGACATCAGTCTTGCTGCTGACAAAGATTCTCAAAAGATTCCATGGATGATGTTTCTCTACATACATACCCAACATCCTGTCTGTCTCCCAATATTGACAAATGGGAAGGTGGAGTTCTAAGCTCCTTTCCAGAGAATTATTAGCACTTTATGTTGAGATTCTTATTTCTTGAAGAGGTTTCAGTCTCTGGGTTGTCCCAGAGGTGAGTAGATTGTGGTGGCTGCATTGGAGAGACAAGACTGGAGGAAAGAGTGTACCTTTCCTAAAACTTACGTGGGTTTGGATTTTCTTTAGTTTTTACAAATGTTGGAAAGGCACGTTCCTCGTGCACTGTGCGTGGAATGGTAACTACAGGGTGGCCACAGAGTCTGAACTCGAAGCACTGTCACCCTGAATGCGGGGTCAGGTCTCCCTGGTGTGGCTGGGGATCACCGGGAGGACTTCCCAGAGAGGCATTTCAGCGCCTTCCACAAGTGGAATCCAGGGTCCATGAAATCAGAGGTTTGATGCCAGCGATGGAAGCCACCCTTACAACAGGCCCTGCTCCTCATTTACAGGCAACTCTACGTAGTACCTAGAAGACCTGCAGGTCCTCGGAGAGGGGGAGATGACCCTTATTCTCCCACCTGATCTAGGGCTCAGAGTCCAAATTAGTGAGGTTTAGACAAATCAGGTAAGGCGAGATTTCACAGACCTGGGCGCTGTAGAGATGATCCATTTCACTGCACCGGCATGTGTTAGCTCTTAGAGTAATTAAGAACAGCAAAGCCTTACAAAGTGACACAATGCAGCAAGAGAAATTGAGTATATGCCAATAATTAGTACTTGATATCTACTTTATATATGAATATGTAGTAAGAATCAATTTGCAAAGGAACTTTCATGTTTATTTCATGTCATCTTCCATGTGCTCCGTACGCATCCCTCATGCCACACGTCCCACGCCAGGTGGTTGCTGACTCATCCCAGACCACACATCACTGAAGGAGAGGTGAGGCCCCAAGTGCCTAATCTCTTCTTCCCTCAAGACCACAGATGGTACACACCCAAGGTTCTCCATGAATCCCACAAGAAGCCCGGTGGCCTAGGACACTTTAAATTCTCCCATTCCCTCTGAATCGCCCTGTTTTATACCTATAGTCTCTGACAATAGGTGAAAGGTGTCCCTTGAAACTTCTGTTTCGGAGAACAGCCTGGTTTTCAATAATAAGCATTTATTTAAATGGTATGCAGCCAATGTATGGTGCACCACAGGTGCGCCACGTCACAACCACAGCCCCGGACAGACAGGAGGAGAACAGGATGTCCCAACGTTGCTGTACAATGAAAATCAGACTCCTCCCTGCCTGGGTCTTAGTGATCTCTCAAATGTCACAGAGTCACAAATTAGAAAGAAGGAGAATTAAGTCATATTAAAATACTTACGGAGGATATCTTTGTATGGAGGAGAGAATAACGTATCTGTGAATGTGTGTGCATTTATAGTGCACTCCATACATTTGACCATTTAACCTGAAGTGTGCACTGTGACCTTTGAGACAATAAAAATATATTCCCTACTTCTCTGCATTGCTTGCAATCTGGTATAATCATGACCACCACATAGAAGAATTTGAAATTTCATAGATAATAAACTGTACTCTGTGGTACAAGTTTAAGATACTGGTGTTTATTTTTATTATTCTTCTCCATGATAATGTACCAGGTCATTAGTCCTCTACAGGGATTTTAAAAATAAAAAGTATCAAGATGATTATGGTTATTTCATTTAAAAAAAGTAATATCAGCAAAACCCCAAAACCTTAGAATCTTTGTTTCATTTTAAAATATGTCAAGTCTTGTCTGCTCGTAAGCTCTACAGACTCAGGCTACGCAAACACAAAATGGAAAAAACTGCCTAGATCTTATCTCTCAAAATGCGGTCCATGTATCAGCAGTGTCTGCATTATTTATACGGTAGAATCTACTCCCCAGACCTACTGACTCAGAATCTGCATTTTGAACAAGATCCCCCGGTGATTCATATGCACCTCAAGGTTTGCAAGGCACAGTTTGGGCAGATGAGGTCAGCCTCCGTCCTGCAAATGGCCTAGCCGTTTAAAAATTGGGAACTTGATACAGATCTTGCTAGGAGTTTATCTGAAATAAAACACCTTTTATGCACAGACAGAGAAATTATGAAAGGCAGAAGCTGAAGTTTCTCAAGAAAGCCATAAAACGGTACCTAAGACATTAAGTTTATGAAGATTATAAGCTTGCAAAGAGATTGGTTCAAATATAATTTCATAGTTCTCACAAGTGTATTTTTTCTTATAGTTTAAGTGTTGCCATTAAACTCTGTTGTCTCCTGAATCCTTAAGGAAAGTAGGTCTATCTGCAATCCTACAACTGTCCCTAAAAGACCTAATGTGAATGATGCTAATTTTGAAAAGAGAAAGAGCTCAGTCTCCAATGAGACCAGACAAGAATCCTCAGCACATATGCATACCTGGGACATTGAACATATCTATCAAGGGTATGGTATTTTATAGTTTCAAAAACGCTGTGGTATTCATTTTCTGATTTCATCTTAGGGAATGAAACAAGACTTTCTTTAGTTCTGAATTCTGAGACTAGCCTCCATTATCACACGTGACCTATATTTCCCTCAACACATTTCAGAAGCAGCAGAAACTGTGAGGTCGCCACCACCAGGTGCCAGCTAACTCATTTGGTTATAAAATGAGGTTGGTGACCATGGATATGTGTTTCATTTCATATACACACAAAGTGAATTTTATTACCAACTGAAATTTTACAGTCACTGAGGTCATTCTGAAAACATATATCTTCTGTTAGAAGAGGGAAGGGACAGTACAGAGGTTCACATGCATCCGCCCAGCACTTGGCTCCTGGCGGGATGCTGACCTGCTCTCTGCTCTCATTACCTGTTAGTTACCTGTGACATCGACTAGAACCTCCCAGAGTTCCAAAAGTGAGTTCTGTTCACACAGCCAAATGAATGCAAACTACCTATTTGAAAAATAAGACTGCGGTGAGTCAGGTGCACATTTGAACTTCAGACTCCCTTTCCGTATGCCATTAACATAAGAGGATGAGGAGGGTGGTGCCGGGTATGACAGGTACACCCGAGCATCCTGGGAAGAGCAGCTACGTCTCGGAAGGTGCTGTCTGTCCTTGGCTGGCCCGGGGCCCTCAGGCTTTAAACACCACGAAATGAGTGAGGTGTTGTGATTAAAATGTTAGTTCTGACCCCGCCAAAGACAGCTTATGGTGTGCTGCTGACTTTACTATGACTTAGAAATGCAGTGAGATACTTCTAAATGAAGCTAGTCAGGATTTATCAAGGCACAAAATAAAATATAGATGAGATACATATAATCTTATGCTTAGAGAGAGAGAGAGAGAGAGAGAGAGAGAGAGAGCACAGATATGGGTATTTTACCAGAAACCAATTATTTGATTTGTGGAGCCCTGGAGAAGCCCCCAACACTAAGCTGACAAGCTTGCAAGGCCCATTGTAAGCCGGGCAGATTTGTAGGCAACGCTGACAAGCATAACACTAAGGCCATTCTTTTTCACAAACATGTAAAACTTTATGGAAATCTGCCTTTTTAAACGAATGCAGACCCTATCAACAACAGAAGAGAGCATAGGTTTCTGTTCTCTTAGACATTTTTTCACAGCCTTTAAACAACGTTGATACGCAAACATCCCCCACTCAGCTGACCTTGGTACTTGGTGTAGATCAAGTTCACCCAGCAATGTCATTCTGATTTCTCCTAGAAAAGTGGCGCTCATGCCTACCCCTTTTCTCACTACAAGCCCCTCTGACTTCTCCAAAATAAAGTGTTGGTGCCAGGCAGTGTCCTTTTCCTTTTTCACACCAACCGTAGAATTTATTTCTCTAAGACTCTCCCTTGTTCTTTCTCCTTATCGCTTCCTGACTTTCTGCAAACTCATTAAGGTGATATAAAGGGTTGGCAGCAATTCCTTCCTCTTGCCAAACCAAAAAAAAAAAAAAAATGTTTGACTCAACCAACATAAAATCAAGTTACAAATGCTGAATGAAAAGTTCAACAGAATGTGCTGGCGCGGTGCTTTCTCCTAGCGATTAATCTCCAGTGGCTAATACATCCACGGGCCCTTCACCTTAAAAAAGAAGGTTCCAGAGATCAAGGGTCTCTAGACCCTGTGGGGACCCCAAAGGTGTCTGCTCCCTGTTTTGTGAGATGAAGGAGTAATATCTCACGCTCCCTTTTCACGTCAACTCAAACAGATTTCAAAAGCCACGTGCAGCCTTTCTCTCTGCCTTGTGCGAAGTGTAAGAGCTGAGGAGCAAGGCGCCTGCTGCCTCTGGTGGAGTTGGGGAGCAGTCAGACCCGCAGCAGCTGCCAGAGGCTCACACAGAACACCTGCACTGCTCTTGGGCTTATGGTAAGGGCAGTGACACCCACATTCGGTGCATGACTGAGCTTGCTGCCGCCTTAGTAAGAGATGATTAGATCTCTTTAAAGTCACACCAGGTCAGTAACTCGCATGCCTGGCAAGTTACTGATACAGTCTTTAGTTGATTTAAGAATGGCTTTGCTAACTAACAGCATGACCTCTTGAGTCGTACGACCTGGGTCTTTCTCAAGGTCATGAGGGATAACCTTTTTGAAACGTGGCTTCTACTGCGGCTTCTAACGTGGCTTCTCTTTCATAGGAGCCTTCCTTCCTGTGAATTCTCATTTGAACGATGGGCATGCAAAGAATTATAAAAAGCAAAAGAAGACTCACTTAAGAAAAGCCAAGGAGTGATGAACTGGGTTAGACTGAGGTAGGAAATAAAATTTACAAGATAAGCCCCTGGGCCAGACTAGAGTTGAAAGAGGTGCTCTCGTTCCCCTCACCTCTCAGGCGAACCACCACTCACCCAGAGTCTTGCATCAAATTCTACCTCCCGTTCACCTCTTTACTTCTCTGACTTTTACCGGCTGCCCGGACGCCTTTCTTCACTCCCTGAAGTCTTGAGCATAGAGCCCTCGTTCTTCTTTTCTTAGTACTTAACCTCTTTCTATCCTCCCATTTTCACTGTGATTTAAAAAGTTCCACCCCCTCCTGGTCTTCAGAATTAAAAGTGTATTTCCACAGTCGCCTCCAATACATTTAACAGGGTTTGGCCCGAAAAAAAACATTTTTCAAGATCCACTTGTGTCATTTTCCCCATGGCATGCGTCTCTGATGAAATCTCAGACCTCCGTCTTTGTCATAGCCCTGGGTGTCCTCCTTGACCTACTGTCCTCTTTTCTAACAACACTGGACGTGTTCTCTGTTTTTACAAGCGCTCTGCTCGTCTCCTGCCCTTGAACATGCCGTTGTTCTCTAGGTCTTCACCCTGTTCTCATCCTCCACATGCTTCCCTTTCCAGTACCCTGTCATTCGGCAGGGAAGCCTTCCCTGTTTCCCACACTGACCAACTGAATTCTCCATTCCTTCTCCAGAACCTGTTCTGAGGGAGAGATTGCCCTCCAGGTGTTTTAGAAGGAATCTATAACTTTATCAAAGTCAACACCATCGTATTGTTCCACCTGTCTTTGTATTCCCACTTCAATGGCTGCCAGCCATTGGGGAGGTCAAGACTGACCGGGAAACTGCTTTCTACAGCTCAGAGAAGGGTACTGACAAGTTAATTCAACACTATTCTCAGGCTCTGGTTCACATCATTTCAAACTGTCATTGCCAATCTCTGTAGCTATTGCCACACATAGTAAACACACTCAGAGGCATAAGAACTAGAGAAACTGCATTTTTTAAATCCTACAGTCACAGTAACTCCCAGAGGCAGCTTGTTCGAAGTCAGCTCAGCACTCTTTCCACAACAGAGTTAAATAAATTTTTTTAGAACTCCAAGGACCTGTGTAAGACAATAATTTTGTCCAATTTCAAGCACTCTCAGGTCATGTAAAGTGAAGGTGAAATCCTATTCCAACAGACACAAGAGCATCAGAGAACTGTTCAAAATGTCACCGTTCAGAGATCTAGAAAAAGATATCCACGTTTAAAGAAGAGAAGGCCCCTGGCTTGTCCAAGAGCTCAAGCAACTGAGTAAACCATAATTATGCACTTTCAACAGAAAAGTAAATGAAGGCACTTACGCATGTCACCGAAGGCGCCCTTTGTCACTTTGGTGGCACGTAACACCACCACAGTGAACTTGTGGGAATACTGGTGCTCCACCTGGAAAGAAAATGACAGCAAAAAACAAACATGAAAAATAGACTGCTAAGATAGAGTCCAAATAAATCAGTCTCATTGTTCCCTTGAGTCTAATGAAACATATTCTAGTTGAAAGGAAGGAACATGCATACCAGGAACATTCTTTGATCCGCAGGCTGTGCTTGTCTGGGTTCTCTCCTCTCTCCCATCATCTAGTTAGTGAGGAGTGTAGCTCTTGCTCCGAAGTGTCATTACAGCCTGACTATTAAGAGTCCTCTGCTGTTAGGTTTACCAGGCACTTGGGAAAAAATGTAAATCAGGACTGAAGTCCTTCTAGGAGCACAGTCAGGCTTTGTACTGGATGACTAAGAAGCCCTGCCTTAGAAAAGCAAGGTCAGAGCAAGATGTTTGCATTATTTAGGTTTGTTTGTTTTCATCATTACTGTTCAATGAAAAAAAAAATTTTTTCCGGCAAGACATTTCCAGAGTGGTTTTCAAAATCCTTTGGACCCAAGGCAATAACAAATAACCTACTTATATCAATGGTAGTGCATTTGTTATAAACCACTTGCAACCATGTTACAAGTTTCTATTAGTCTAACAGTTTGCACACATACCATAAACATTAACAGGCAGAAGGCTTGATCAAACACCTTACTACAATTTCGTTATCGCACAACTCTAGCCGACACACAGAATAGGGAAGTAGAAACGCCCACAGTTCTTTGAACAACTGAAAAATTACAAGCCTTTCTCTAATGCTCAAGAATTTCTGTTTCCTTAGAAGAGACTCACATTTATAAGCTACTCCTATCATTCTTGTTTTTAACAGACTGGGCTTACCTGGCCAAAAACTCCATGATTGGTTAAAAGAAGCTAAAATACTAATATTACTGACAAGTAAATAATAACAGTCCAAAAACAAAGAAGCAGAAAAATATGGTAGAAAACAGAGAGTCATAAAGATCAGAATGAGTGGGATTCAAAGTTATACAACATTCTCATTTTCTCAAAATGTCATTCTGTCAATAGAGTCGTTGATGCCCAGATTTATAATATAGCACTGAGGAGAGGGGAAGTCGTGAATGATGAGCATATTTTATTTGTAAAGGCAGAGAAGCATGTAAAACCCTTCAAGAGACGTACCTTCTCTATTTAAAGAGCTCTGAGTAGCCAGGGTTTTATGCTACATAAACAAAAGTACCAATCATGAGGAAAACATGAACCCTTTTTTTTAAAAAAGTGTATGGCCTTAAACTACAGTTAAAATTCACATGCATGCACTCTCCCCAGGAGAAAAAAAGAGGGAGAAAGAGAGAATCCGCTATTACAGTTGGAGACTTCAATACCCCTCATCACAGATGGACAGATCCAACCGGCGAAAAACCACTAAGGGCCTGATTGGCCTCAATACCACCATCACTCAACTAGATACGATTTCCATCTGAAGACTCTTTTACCCAGCAACAGCAGAAGACACTTTCTTCTTCAGTTCCCATGGAACTGGGTCCCTCACACTGCAGTGGCATTGAACTAGAAATCAGTAACAGAATGAAAGCTGGGAATCACAAAGTACTTAGAGATTAAATATCACACTTCTAAATAACACATGTCAAAGAAGAACTTTCGGTAGAAGTTTTAAAATGTTTGGAACTAAATGAAATTGAAATGACAATTTATCAAAATTGGGGGGAATGCAGTGAATGCAGTGCTCAGCAGGAAATGTAAAGCATTAAATAATATATATTACATGTATTTATACATATATAAAATATATATTAAAATATGTATGTGTGTCTGTGATCTAAAAGCAATCACCTAAGAGTCTACATTAGGAAACTAGAAAGAGGACAAATTAAGTCCAAAGTAAGCAGAAGTAAAAGAGTAAAATTAGAGCTGAAGTGGATAAAACTGAAGTTGGATAATCAATAAAGAAAATCAATGAAACCAAAAGTTGGTTCTTAGAAAATATGAATAAAGTTGCTAAGCCTCTAGCCAGGTAAATAAGGAAAAAAGGTAGAGAACATAAATTACAAATATAAGTGAATGAAGGAAGTTCAGAACAGATCCTATGGACATTAAAAGGATAATAAAGAAACAACTCGAAGCCCAAAATTTTATAATCTAGATTAAATGGACCAATTATTGAAAGATATAATTGTCAAAAGTCACATAAATAGCAAGACAATTGGAATAGAACTGTATCTATAAATATATTGAATCAGTATTTAACCTTCCAAAACAGAAAGCACTAAGTTTTCTGATGGATTTATCAGATGGATTCACTGATAAATTCTATCAAACACTTAAGGAAGAATTTACACCAATACTCTTCAATCTCTTCCATAAGATAGAAACAGAGGAAATAGTTCCTAACTCATTCTCTGAGGCCAGCATTACCCTGATAACAAAATCAGAAAGAGACATTACAAGAAAAGGGAAACTATAGACCAATGTCTCTCATCAACACATATGTAAAAATTCTCAACAAATTTACCAATTAAAATCCAAAAATATATAAAAGAGTTAATTACCACAACCAAGTGAGGCTTATCCCAGGTATGCAAGGCTGGTTCTGAATTAAAAAATCAATTAATATAATTTATCCCATCAACAGACCCAGGAGGAAAAATCACCTGATTATGTCAATCGATGTTGAAAAATTATTTGAAAAATCCAACATCTATTCATGATAAAAACTGCCAGCAATTTAGGAATAGATGGAACATCTTCAATTTGACAAAGAATATCTATAACAACCCTACAGCCAATATAATACTTAATGGTGTAAAACAACGCTTTTCTACAAAGATCAGGAACAAGACAAAGATATCCCCTCTCACTACTGCTTTTTGGCATTGTACTGGGTGTCCTAGCTAATGCAATAAGATAAGAAAAGGAAACAAAATGTATACAGATTGTGAAGGAAGAAATAAAACTGTTTTTGTTCATAGATGACGTAATTGTCTATACAGAAATCCCAATAGAATTGATTTTTAAAACTCCTGGAATTAATAAGTAATTATAGCAAGGTTATAAAATATAAGGTTAATATGCAACCTTTTTCCTATATATTAGAAATGAGTAAGTGGAATTTGAAATTAAAAACACAATACCATTTACATTAGTACCCCCCAAGAAAATGAAATACTTACATAAACATTTTTATACAGTGTATAATGTCTTTATGAGAAAAATGACAAAACTCGAATGAATGAAAGCAATGAAGATCTCAATAAATAGAAATTCTATGTTCGTGGATAGAAGACTGAATATTGTCAACATATTAGTCCTTCCCAACTTGATCTATAGATTCAATGCAATCCCAGTAAAAATCCCTGCAGGTTATTTTGTGGATATCTATACAATGATTCTAAAGTTTATATAGAAAAGCAAAATGCCCAGAAGAGCCAATAATATTAAGGACAAGACCAAAGTTGGCCCTGGCTGGTGTAGCTCAGTGCATCGAGTGTAGGCTGCAAATCAAAGTGTCGCCAGTTAAATTCCCAGTCGGAGCACATGCCTGAGTTGCAGAATAGGTCCCCACCAGGGGGCACAAGAGAGGCAACTACACATTGATATTTCTCTCCTTCTCTTTCTCCTTCCCTTCCCCTCTCTCTAAAAAATTTATTTATTTATTTATCTTTAGAGGGGAAGGGGAGGAGAGAGGGAGAGAAATATCAATGTATGGTTGCCTCTCGCGCATCCCCTGCTGGGAACTGGCCTGCAACCCAGGCATGTGCCCTGACTGGGAATCGAACTGCAATCCTTTGGTTCACAGGCCTGCGTTCAATACACTGAGCTACACCAGCCAAGCCTAAAATTTTTTTTTATAAAAACCAAAGTCGTTTTTTATAAAAAATAAAATGCTACCTGATGCTACCTGGCTTCAAGGCTTATTAAAAAGCTACAGTAATCAAAACAGTATGATATTGGTTAAATCACACACAAATAGACAAATGGAATGGAACAGGGAGCCCAGAAATAAAATGACACAAATATGGTAAACTGATCTTTGACAAAGGAGCAAAGCACAATACAATAGAGAAAAGATAGTCTATTTATCAAATGATGCTGGAACAACACATGTACATATAAAAAAGGATTCTAAACAAATGATCCTCGGGCTTGAAAGAGAGGAAGTAGATGCTCTTCAGACCCAATTTCGGGATTAGTTTTCTCCACTAAAGAGAAATCATGAATAATTATTATACAGAATAGCATACCACCCCAAATTATTTATGATGTTTTTACATATCCTAGAACTTCTAATACCACATGGGTTTTTCAAATGTCAAAAACTTCCTTGTGACATAAATTATTGGCAATATTTTATCTGTGATTTAACACAATTTTTTAAATCGCTGCAAATGTACTCATATGTCAAGTGTTTATTAATGCCACGCACAGAGAAAGACGTTGTTATTTTAATATGGTTTAATATGGTTTTCATTGAGCATAAACCATATGTTAGACATTCTATTAGATGCAAATTCTTATTTAATTTTCCCCAAGCCCTATAAAACAGATGTTATTAGTTACATTTAAGGGTGAGTAATGTGAGATTCTAAATGATTAATTTCCCTGTATCTTATAAACAGTGCAGGTTAGACTTGAATTAGAATCCAGTCTTGCTGTTCCCAATATTCTCCTCTTTCTACATTCCTTACCTCGCACAAAGAATAGTACAAATATGAGTACCTTTCATAGTAGAAGCAAATAGTTTTCCCTTAGTAAAGTAGTATAGAAAGTTATAACCTAGTCAGTCTATTATATCTGTAGTTGATCTAAACTCCCTCTAGTAATTGGGTTATTTCAACTATCATTGTGCTTTACATTTAATTTGCCTTTGTTGCCATTGGCCTTAATTCTTTTTAACTACTCATCTAAGCAATGAAATATTTGCATACTGTTCACAAGAAATAAGGAGCAAACCAACTCTTGCCTGGTTTTTTACAAGTTCATTTTGGAAACATAAATCTTCAAGTCACCTGTAAATTATTTTCAAAACAGAAGTGTCAAAATCAAGCCAAACTCTAAGTGCTGTAATGATTAATGAAAGGGTATCTATCTATAAAGTATACGCAAATTCTTGGAGAAAAGGGCTCAGTTTCGAGCACTGATTATCTAAATAGTTTTTGATAATCCCTTGCCCTGTTCCTGGGACCAGTATTGTATAAAATTTCAAACTAGTATAAACAGAGCTAGCTTCTGACTTGAACAGGAGACTCTTCATTCTGTCTCAGGGATGGTGCCAGAGGAAATGATGTTACTGAATCCACAACCAGCGTTTCCAAGGAAACTAATGACTCAGCCCCAAAAGAGATGCCATATTTCAATTGAGATGTAAAATATAAGCTCAGTATACTGACTTAGTCACCAAGAGTAAACCTTGCCTTCAGGTCTTGGATTACCTTAATTTGAGGGTCTTTCTTCACCTATAGTATTTTCTATCGTGAAAATAACAACACTGTTTCTTTTCCATATTATAATAACCCAATCATTATGAAAACAGCCACTGCATTAAATTCATTCTGAAGAATGACATAGACATCTGTAACTAAAATGATTGGACACTGGAAAAAAAGAATCAGTCGATTTGTACAAAATCAATTTGATGATTGTCCTAATCTGTGAAAAAGCTCTACTGTGATAAACACAAAACAAATCTGATGGAGGAGAAGGTGGTTTCTGCATGCAAGTATTTTTTCTCTATTCAATTGCCACTACCCACTTCTAACTCAAATTAAAAGTCAAGACTGTTAGTATGATAAGGAGTACAGAAATCTCAGTACTGAAAACAGAGACCGTGCTCACCACAATCAACAACAGGCACTGCAAACAGATCTCAGGAATGCCTTTATAATTTCATTTTTTTTAATGATTGATTTTGGAGAGATGGGGGAAGGGAGAGAGAGAGAAAGATCAACCCATCGTTCCACCGTTCATTCACTCCCTGGTAGACTCCCGCATGTGCCCTGACGGGGGATCGAACCCGCAACCCCAGTGTAGCAGGATGACACTCCAACCAACCAAGCCACCCAGCCAAGGCTCAGAAATTTTTTTTCTTTTTCTATTTTTTGTCAAGTAATGAAGGTTTATTTCTTTTTCTCCCCCTTTATTTGTATTGTCGACACTAGTACAGATGTCCCCATTCCCCTCGCCATTTGACTGCCTCCACCCATTGATGTACTGACATCACCCACGAGTCATGATATTTGCTAAAATAAGATGGTTATTTTCAGTTTCGCTTTGTGGCGTGGAGTTTCATTCTAATACATGTAAAAGGTACAGGCAGTGTGCTACTGTCTTCCCACATTTTTAGAAGAATAATCACTTTATATATTTGCAATCTACAGTGCTATTTAACTTTGCTTTACAAATTCTTAGTCATGGATTGACTATATATACAAGTAATCCCAATGTCCAAAACACCTAAGTTGGCAAAACGATTTGTTAGTTCCAGCATAGATCTTTAAAAGAAAATCATACGCAGAAATATGTCTGGAGTTTCCTTGGTGAACAAAAAACTTTCCACTTGCAATAAAATATGGTAATAACATATTATATTATAATGTACATGTCTTTAAAAATTAAATGAAGTACAGAGTTTATTTTCACTGCCATTAGAAAATTTTAACTCCTATTTTAATCAGGATTACGGAGGAAACTCCAGCAATAAAACCAATATAAAATAATATTTGATGATGACAATGTGGGTCTAAAATACTCATTTAATGGTTCATCATGAGCTTACAATGACAGTTATCTTCAAGATATCTATAATAAAACAATCATGAAAAATTTCAACACCTAAATTTGAATTCAGACACAGATCTTAGTCCAATAGTAACTAAGTAGCCGTGGTGCCAGGCAACTAAGTTTGACCACCAGCTTTTTCTCCCACTTTGGTGCTCCTGAAGAAATCTCCACTCTGCTAGGAATAATTTCAGCTGAGTGAAGGAGAGTGAGGGGTAGGTACACCTTCACCCCCACCAAAGGGCTTCCTACAGCACATGAAGTAGCACGTGCACTTGAAAAGTTGTCCTCACACATTCTTAAAGGCGCTTTGGGTGACAGAGATCCTTTTGGTTTGGAATTACTGACCTAGGTGACATGTTAGGGTCATTCAGATCTACATCTGTTAAAAGAGGTCTTTGCATTGATGATGTTCAGTTGTGAGTGTTTAGTAGATCCGAAAGACTTGGAAATACAGGTATAGTTACAGACGCCATTTTGAATAATTCGTTCTTCCTTTAAGGGACTTCTTAAAAACCTTCTCTCTGTTTTACTTGTTCCTTTCATCAAGCATTAAGTGAAAGATGCATAACTAAAAGGCACAGACAAAACTCATAAGGGTACTGGCAATGGCACTGAAGGTGCAAGGAACCCTCATGAATGAATTCGCGACTTTATAAAAGAGAATCCAGCCCTGGCGGGTGTGTCTCAGAGGACTGAGTGGCAGCCTGCAAACCAAAGGGTGGTTGGTTCGATTCCCAGTCTAGGGCATATGCCTGGGTTGCTGGCCAGGTTGGGCCCCCAGTAGGGAGTGCACGAGAGGCAACCACACATGGATGTTTCTCTCCCTTTCTCCTTCCCCTCTCTCTAAAAATAAATAAATAAAATATTTTATAAAAGAGAATCCAGAGGTATTCCTAGCTTGTCAAGACACAGCAGCTGTGAACCAGGAAGAGGGGCAGCACTGAATGCACTCACGCGAATGCTCTGATCTTGGACTTCCCAGCCTCCAGAACTGTACGCAATAAATTTATCCTGCTTTTTAAGCTATTCATTCTGTAGTATTTTGGTATAGCAACTTTCATGAATGAAGACATTATGTTTGTATACACGTATGTATGTACATTATCTATCTATCTCCCATGAATTCTGGTTTTCTGAAGGACACTGAATGGTACAGCAACAAAAAACTAACAAGATAGGAAGGCCTTCACCATCTGGGCCGAGATCAGCAATCGAGGAGCACACGGAAACCCAGAAAGGTGAGTGAGGTTTCGCCAAGGGGGCATTTGGTGATTCAGATAAAAGGAGACGTAGGGACTGAGCAGCCATGAAGGAGGAGAGCCTTCTAAAGACAAGGACCCTAGTAGGGCCACCCCCTTTGCTTCAAGTTGAACACTCCATAGAAGTACCATAGGAATAAGCAGGAACGGCCCATCCGTGGAAGAGCAGCCCATTTCAGTGCCTTCCGGGGAGCCCAGAAAACGACTCACCTAAAACCGGAGCGACCTTGGCCCCAGACAACGAGCTTCCCTAGGAACCTGAAACTGTTTTTAAAAATGTCCAAGAAGTTTTTTAAAGAACCAAACAGAAATTGAAGAATGGAGAGGTAAACCTGGTGGCTTTCTAGGAATTTCTGACCTGTGCTTCGTGGTAAAGAAGCAGACGTGTGGGCAATACGTGAAATGCATGGACTTTGGCCCCAGGCAGAGCCTTGTGGCAGGGACTGACCAGGTATCAGGGAAGGGGTGAAGCTTATCGTTTCACAAATATCGTTTGTGAACCCATTTGTTTGTGGACTATGCTGTTGTAATAGCAATTGTCACCGTTATTTTTGATTTCCCAGTAGCCGTGTGTCATCTTCGGAAGCTTCCTGGGAACACCTTACCGTATTAAGTCTCTCAAGAACACTTTTGTGCACACAACAGCTTATTTGTGTAAAAGCCCCATGACACAGACACAGTGGGTACTATTCACCCCCGTGTTCCATGTGAAGCAGCTAAACCTCAGAGTGTAAGTGCTCATGAGCACGTCGCTAAAGCCTGAAACTACCACTAGAACACTAGTTCTTTGATTACTTCCCCAGTGGGGTTTTTTGCCCTTCTGTGTTACCAGAATCATCTAGAATAATATCTCTATACTTTGGGGGTAAATTTTCCAGCCGCCTTACGATGACCTTTTTCAAAGTTCCCAGTATTTTAGCAAGTGGTCATGCTGGGACCCATGTGGCTGGCTGTCTAGTGACTCATGTTTTCGGAGTAAAAAGATGGAAATTTTTGTAAGTGTTTTATTCTTGATCTATCCTTAAAAAAACTGATGTCTCTCTGGCCCCCCAAAACCTCAGTAAGTTCTGGAGACACAAATACTCTTCAGGTTGGAAAGTACCGCACAACGACTCCAAACGCGTGGAAACTGAATTCTGCCATATGGTTATCCCTCCATTTTTCACCACTTTCTTAAAAGCTGGCACCATTGGGAGCCAGAGAACTTGCTGGCTGAACCTGCTGTGTTATTAGCTCACGGGACTCTCGAACATGGAACGCATCACATGTGTGAACACGAGTCCAATTCCTGTGCCTTGAGGCAGCCCAGATTGTGTCGATCCATCTGGCATCGTTCATTCCTAACTACCTGGCTTCGTTTTCCCCATCTTTTCTCTACACTAAAATTGTTCTCTGTTGAGTGTGCTGGCATGTATATTTCAAAAAGTAGCTTTCTGTGAAAACTACAGCAGGGAATGTTGTCCCTAAAAAATTTATACACACACACACACACAAGCACATCGTTTTTCACAGATGCGCAGCAAGAATAAGCAGAATAAGCAAACCTGTAAAGCTCTTAGGATCTCTGCATTTAAAAGAGCTGTGAATTGAAATACTGGCTCAGTGTTCAACTCCAGTGCTGGGGAAGGTAAAGAAAATGTGATACAAATATGTGGCTTCTGCATAGTTCTCTGAAGGTGGTGCAGTGAGAAAAATTAATCTGCACATAAGATATAGAAACTTATTTAACAGGAAAAACAACAGAAAAGAAGATACTTTCACTGTTTAAATTCATCTATAGAAAATCATAATTGTGAAAGTAGGATATTGTTTTAGAATATAAGAGGTATGTCATTTTAAACTCACTACTTGCTTTTCACAAGAACAACTCTTTAAAGAGAAGGAAAAATATAAGTTGCATATAAAAGGATGCATATAGTAATCAGAGAAACTAGAAGGGGTTATAGTAATAAAAGACTAGGTAAAATTGAAAACACATTGTTAGAGATAAAAAAGGGCCTATCATAATGATAAAACATCAATTAAATAGAATACAATTCAGAAATTATATGCACTAATAACATGTCTTCAAAATTCACAAAAACACTGAATATGGATTATATTGTTGCATATGAAGGATACACCAAAACAGACCATATGCTGAGCCATGACCATGTATGAACCTGTTACAAACCGATAGAGTATGTTGTGTGAACACAGTGGAATTAGATTAGGAATCAATGACAAAGACAACTACATGGACTTACCAAATGTTTGAAAATTAAGAAGCACGAGTTTGAGTAACCCATGTGTCAAAGAACAAATAAAGAAAACTTAGAAAATATTTTTAATTAAGCAATTATGAAAATATGACATTTCTAAACTAATGGGCTAGTCCTAAAGTAGGTGGTCAAAAATTAATTCAATGAGAAAGAAATAAATATTTAAAGATTAAAAAGAAAGAAGACTGGCATTATTTACAGATTAAGAGGAATGTGTAAGTCAAAAACCCAAAAGAATCCCCAAACAATTAGAATTATAAAGAAATGTAGTAAATTCACTGGATCTACAAAAAAAAATCAACTTCCATACATATGCAACAACGAATTGGAAAATGAAACTTATAATTATCTTTCCAGTGTCACTAAAACATCAAGAAATATATCCAGCCCTGGCTGGTGTGACTTAATGGATTAAGCGCTGGCCTGGGAACTGGAAGGTCACCAGTCAGGGCACATGCCTGGGTTGTGGGCCTGGTCCCCAGTTGGGGACATATGAGAAGCAACTGATCAATGTATCTCTCACACATTGATGTTTCTCTCTCTCTCTCTCTCTTTCTCCTTTCCTCCTCCTCTCTCTAAAAAGTAAAATAAATAAAATCTTTAAAAAATACATCTATAAAAAGATGCAAGAAGGTTCTCATTGAAAAATATAATACGCTACTGGGAAAATTAAAGATGATCTAAATAACACTAGTTTGGGATTAGACTCGTGGGTTGGGAACGAATTGGAAGATTCAGTATTGTTAACATGTCATCTCTCCCCTAACTGATCGATAGACTTATGACAGAACCAATGAAAATCTCAGCAGTTCGGTCCTGGCTGGTATAGCTCAGTGGATTGAGCTTGGGCCTACAAACTACACGATTGCGGTTCGATTCCCAGTCAGGGCACATGCCTGGGTTGCAGGCGAGTTCCCAGCAGGGGACGCATGAGAAGCAACCATACACTGATATTTCTCTCCTTCTCTCCTTCCCTTCCCTTCCTCTCAAAAGATAAATAAATAAAATCTTTTAAAAAATCTCAGCAGTGTGTGTGTGTGTGTAAATTGACAAACTGGTTCCAAAATGTCTATGGAAATGCAGAGGACAGAAAGTCGCCAAGACAACCTTGAAGAAGGAGGAGGATTTCCATCACCATAGGTAAAGGCCCATTTCAAAGCTAGAGAAATTGAGACAGGTCGGTAACGGGGCAAACACAGACTCATAGACTCACAGAACAGGATAGAAACCAAGTCACACACGTGTATGGCTGCTTGGTGTAGAGCAAGGCACCACCGGTGTGAAGTGGACTGTTATCCATGGACGAGATGAACAGTTTATAGTATATCCAGATAATAAAGTACTACATGGCAATGTAAAAGTGTAAGATTCTGCTACTAACAACAACATGAATGAATCCCACAGATACCATGTTGAATGTCGACATCTATATGAAGGTCAAGAACAAGCAAAACTTCTCAATAGTAATAGAAGTCAAATAGTGGTTACCTTTGAGGAGTTTATTGACTGGAAGGGACATGAACAGCTTTCAGGAGATACATATAATATTGGATTTTTTTATCTGGATGATAGCTTCATGTGTGGAATACATATGATAAAATACCATCAAGCTGAGCCCTGGCTGGTGTAGCTCAGTGGATTGAGCGCAGGCCTGCGAACCACACGATCGTGGTTCGATTCCTAGTCAGGGCACATGCCTGGGTTGCAGGCCAGTTCCCGGTTCCTGGCAAGGGATGCACAAGAGGCAACTATACATTGATATTTCTCTCTCTCTCTCTCCTTCCCTTCCCCTCTAAGATAAATAAATTTAAAAATCTTTTAAAAAAATTTAAAAACCCATCAAGCTGAGCAGTTAAAATTTAGTCTCTTTATATATGTTATTCTTCAATATTAAAAAGTCAAACAGAAAGAGAAGCTTTCAAAGAAAACCGAGAAGGAATCAACAGCAAAAAAATAAATGAAAGAATAAGAAACTATACCTGAGAAATCTGAAGCAGAACCAGAAAAGACTGAATCAGTGAACAAGCGGCAGACACAGGGGTGGGGGTGGGACGGGGAATGTGGATTCCATTGGATTCCACACCAAAGAGGCCCTTAATGGGACCCTTTGGTGAACTGGAAGAGCTGAGACCAGTTTTCGGTGATTGAAGCTGTGAACGGAGGGGAAGAAGGCACTGCAAAGAATCCTAACACATCAGTCCTTGCTATCCAAGCAGGGGGAGAAAGAGGACAGTACCTAGAGAGAGATGCGGGGTCAGTAAACGGTTTTCCATTTTAAGTGAAAAAGAGACTGTAGATTATTCCTTAATATCCATAAAAACCATTTCTAGTCCCAATAGACCTCTCTGGGTCTCTAGTATTAAATTCAGCAAAGAAATGCCTCCTCTGTCTTTTTTTTTTTAATCAGAAGAAAAATTCATATTTCCAATGGAGTTTGAAAAATTAAATCTTAACATTTGAACTGTTCCACTGTTTCATCTTTTGGTTCTACTTATTTTTCCCTTTTTTAAAAGATATATTATTGACTATGCTATTACAGTTGTCCTATTTTTTTCATCCCCTTTATTCCCCTCTGCCTTGCACCCTCCTCCCATGAGCTCCCACAAGCATTCCTCCCCACTTAGTTCATGTCCATGAGTTGTACATATAAGTTCTTTGGCTTCTCCATTTCCTGTGCGATTTTTATCCTGCCCCTGTCTATTTTGTACCTACCATTTATTCTTCTTACTCCCCGTACCTTCCCCCCATTCTCCCCCTCCCCCCTCCCCGCTGATAACCCTCCATGTGATCTCTATCTCTGTGATTCTGTTCCTGTTCTACTTGTTTGCTTAGCTTGTTTTTTGTTTTGTCTCGTTTTTAGGTTCAGTGGTTGATCACTGTTGAGTTTGCTGTCATTTTCCTGTTCATAGTTTTTATCTTCTTCCTTTTCTCAGATAAGTCCTCTTAACGTTTCATATAATAAGGGCTTGGTGATGATAAACTCTTTTGTTGTTCAGTTATAGCTGTCCCTCCTGTTTCCCCATTTCTCAGCCCACCCCAGACCCCCCACTCCCCCAGTCGATCCTTCCCATTGTCCGAACCCATGAGTCCTCTATTCACGTCCCTTTGCTTGCCCCTCCCCCTTCTTTCCCTGCCACCTTCCTCCCTCCTCTCCTCTGGGCACTGCCAGTTCTTTGTTTCCAAGGGTCTGGTTCTATTTTGCTCCTTTGTTTGTTTTGCTGATTAGGTTCCACTCAAGTCTTTAGCAAAAGTTAACCACCCATAGAAAAGTTTGTTTAAGTATCTCTAACTAAGGGAAAGTTTACAGAACCAGTTACCCTGAAATGCACACCAAGATACAACCTTCAACTCTATAGTTCTTTTATCTCCTCTTCACCAGTTCACTCGAAGGACATGCAGGCTGATAATGGCTAGGTGATAACCATATTTTTTTTTAGTTCCATGAAAGTTCAATACCTTTGCAGATGTGTTGGGAGTTTTTTTCCCCTTTGAGTACCTTATTTTCTGGAAACTTGCAGTGATTAAAGGAAGAAATAGGTTAGTTTTATTATACACTGTTAAAATCCAGACTTGGTCATAGAGTTTTACTTTACAAGCAACATCAGCAGTGCCCATGCACAGAAATATAGCGGCCTTCCTCCCAGAAGGAGTTATAAACAGTACATGACTTACTATAATGTGCTGATAAGGATCTATAAATGACATCTTGGCTTCAATTACAGGAAATCTCTTCACACTTCAAAGGTCTTCTCTGGCACCCTGGCTTCGTTAAAACCTACAAAATAAACAATCATTGTTAAGCTTCCTCTTGGATGTAGTTCCAAGATTTCAGTGATGATGGGCATGAACCTTAGGACATAAAAGGGGACCAGATACACTGAGGTCATAATTGTTTATTAAGTAATTATTAACAGAGTAATTATTAAGAAACTCCAGGATTTTTTGCATTTGCCAAGTGTTTTATGAGAAGTTCACTGAAATTACGGAAAATTTAGAAAAAATTTGTACTATTTATAACTAAAAAGCCACATGCCATTGTTAGCTTTCTCGGTTGGGTCAGTATGATACAAATTCACAGTCAGAAAGAAATGTTTTTTCACCATAACTCTTGAAAAATTTTCAAAATACATTCATGTTGAATTTCAACTTTAATGCTGACATTTTCAAAGAAATGTTTGCCCATACTAAGGAACCAGTTTAGTTCAGAAGCAGTGAAGAAGTATTTTCATGGAAAAAAAATTCTCTATACTTTGTTTTTCCTCTACAATTATTACCCTCCCCCATTATCAACTTCCTCCGTCACTGACGTCCTCCATCAGAGGACCTGTGTCCCAACTGATGGACCTACATTGACCAATCATCCAAAGTCCTCAGTATACCTCAGGGTTCACTTGGTATAGAATATCCTATAGGTTTTGACAATATATAATGGCATGTAACTATTATTATTGTATCACAAAAGCATTTGCACTGCAATGAAAATCCTGTGCGCTCTTCCCGGTCATCCCCCCCTACCCCCCAATCTCTGGCAACCACCCACCTTTCTCCTGAGTCCATAATTTCCTCTTTTCCAACTGTCATAGAGTTGTACGTATGCAGTATATATGTAACCCTTTCAGATTATCTCCTTTCACTTAGTAATACGCATTTGAAGTTTTCTCCATGCCTTTTTATGGCTTGACAACTCATTTCCTTTTAGCAGTGAGTGACATTCTGTTTCCGAATGTACCACAGTTTATTTCTCTATTCGCCTACTGAAGAGTATCTTGGTTGCTACAAAATTCTGGCAATTGTGAATAAAGCTGCTATAAACATCTGTGTGCAAGATTTCGTGGGAAGAGAGTTCCCAGCTACTTTGGGTAAGTACCCAGGAGGACGATTGCTGGATTGTATTAACAAGAGTAGGTCTAGCTTTAGTAAATAAAACCACCAAAGTAAATAAAGTCCAAAGTGGCAGTGCCCTTTTGCATCCCACCAGCAACGCACGAGAGCTTGTGGCCCCACAGCCTCAGCAACATTGGATGCTGTCAACGCTCTGGGTTTTGGCCATTTTAATAGGTGTGTAGTGGTACCTTATTGTTGTTTTAATTTTCACTCCCCTGATGACAGGCAATGTGGAGCATCATTTCACGTGCTTATTTGCCATCTGCAATATCCTCTTTGGTCTGTTACAATCTTTGGTCAATTTTTCAAATTAGGTTCTTTGTTTTCTTGTTGAGTTTTAAGAGGCTTTTAAAAATATTTTGACTAACAGCCATTTGTTAGATGTGTCTTTTGAAATTACTTCCACCCAGGATGCTTTATTGTTTTAATGTTAAAAAATTTGAATCAATATTATAAGAAAGGTAAAAGTCACCCATAGCCCCTATTCAAAAATTACATAAATGACAATCCCTCATTTTCATTCTGCCTCATCAAGAATCATTATTTTTACTGGAGGAAAAAAAGCTATTTTTAAAATAAAACACTTACTTTAATCACAACACTTTTTAAGCTTCTAAAGCTTTATTATTTTTCTCTTCTCATGGTGAATCTTCATCGGGATGAAAATTTAGGCATCTTTCTAAATCACAATGAGGCTAAGCCACCAGCATGAACTTATCATAATACATTGCCATAATCTTTGCCTTGCACTTGCTTGTGTTAAGCCTAACGAAAATAATTGCTAATAACATTATCCAATCACTAATATCCTTAGTTATTACATTTATGCTGTTTGGGTTGGCTCTGTCTCTGATGTATTTCCCTTTCAGATCTTTAGTTCGATGTCATCTTCCCAGTAAGTTTTCCCTGTGTTATTTTACTAGAAACCCTGCTTTCTTGATTATTACCATCTACATCTACTACATAGTTTTCATTGTTCTTGTCCATCTCTCTTCCCTCTTAACTGAAACATAAACTCCATGAAGGCAGCTATTGTGTGCTCGTGTCATTCTTTGTGATATTCCCGGCTCCTCTGTAGGTGCGTAGGGCCAATTAATACATATCCATTGAGTGAATGAATGTCAAGCAAAAGAAACAATTTTTAAGCCCAGTGACCCCAGAGCATTTTAATCAAGTAAAAGAAGGTTCATTTTCTATTCATCCATAAATCGTATTGCCTTCATCTCTATCTGTTTTTTCTTTTTTTATTATTGTTCAAGTACAGTTTTCTGTCATTTACTCCCATCCCAGCCCACCCCTCAGTGCTCCCCACCTCCCTCCCATTCTCCCCCCTTAGTTTTTGTCCATGTGTCCTTTATACTTGTTCCTGTGAATCTTTCCCCTTTTCCCCTGAAATTCTCTCCTATTTTTTCTATATCACCTCACTCTGCTCACCAGTACCAGTATGAGTTTCTCTTTTCTGTCTTATTCTTTCCCCCTATTTAGTCTCATATTACAAACATCATATGAACATAACACAAACATGATTATTTATTTACCACCATCCTATACTGTGCCTTTGATTTGGCACTAAGGATTCTTACAAGTAAGGAAACCTCATGTTAAAGGAACAATTGTATAAGAAGATACGGGCAAAACGTCAATAGAATAATTGGTGTTTGTATCTGCAATGCAAGAAATGTGTGTCTACATCAGGTGGTATGATGTCAACTATTAGTGCGTCTCATTATCAAAATTTTCTAAGGTGTTTCTATCACTTTCTTGTCCCAAAATATCTGCAATGACTTAATCTACCAGGATGGCTATTGTTTCTATGCAGATCACACCTCCATCAGTTCCCAGGTCCGAATAGTGTCTGTACTCTAGAACTGCTGATAGAATATGTTTTTCTGGGTGATGTAGTGTGAAAACTGCCTGCCTCTTCCTCACTCTCACCTTCCACATCCCCTATATTTACCCTCAAAAGTGAAGTAATTTCTCAATATGAATCCTGCTTTCAAGCACAGAATAGGCCACATACAGCCCCTGGGTCCAAAGTAACCCCTGAGGTCCCGCCTCTCTTTCCAGCAGCTGACTTGCCGGTGCAGTCGAAGGCCCGTGGCAGGGCATCACTTCCTGTCAGGGATTCATGTCTGAGGCACAACCATGATTTCCTCACTGAAGCAGCATAGTTTGGTGAAAACACCACGGAGTATGGGGTCAGAAAGACCCCGATTCAAACTCCAGTTTCACATTCTAAGACCAACAAATGTGACTATTGCTACCTTAAATGCTGTCGTGAGCACTAATGAGTTAATGCCTGTGAAAGACACCTGTCCACCAATGGACACTTGATACACTTAAGTTCCCCTTTTCTGACCAAGATTATAGGGACCGACCACTAATAACTAGACATTGACTTTGAACATGTACCATCTATTGTAACCACTGTTGTGACTGGAAACATGGAAAAATTTTGGTGGATTCATCATTCAGCAAATGAATACCCACAACATCCTATGTACTATGCAATGTGCTGGGGAGCAAATGATGTACCATCCAGGTGTGTATGATGAGAATCTGTGGCTCTATACACTCTTTACTTGAGAAGATGATAGGATATGATATGATAGTATTGATAGTGAAAACTCAGCAAGTAAACAGGACTATGGCACTTATCCTCACCCAAAGTTTCCTTCTTCAAAATAGTGCCACTGACAGAGGCAGAGCAGCAGAGCATCTGTGGGGCCTACAGACTTTCAGGTCACAAGCAGTGGCTTTACATAAGAGATCTAAGGCATGGCAGGCATGGAGAACGCAAAGGAGAACAGGGCATAGCTCCTGCCTTCAATAGGCAGAGTAAAGCAATCCAGAAGTGGCACTGCATGCAGCCAAGACTCCATGCTCACATATTGCTAAAGGCAATACCATATTCTATGATTAACGTCCAGAGCTGGAAGGGACTCTTGGAACCTAGTCCTCTGTGAACACAGTTCCAGTGACTTCCTAGTCCTCTACTATAGAGTCAAAATCTTTAACATGGTCTGTACTGTGGCCTTCATACCTGTTTCCTAAAAACCAAAGCACAAAAACCTTTTTACATCACAATAGAACACACATTTATATACACACATATATAAATACAATAGGGAAAATGCATGTGATGTAATGGTAAAATATGGAAAATTTATGGGATATAACAGTTTGACTAAGAACAATGTACTCTGATTTTGTTCTATTTCATTTAGCAGAAGCCCACTAAATTGACCTCATGACCGACTACCAGAGGTNCACTGTTGTGACTGGAAACATGGAAAAATTTTGGTGGATTCATCATTCAGCAAATGAATACCCACAACATCCTATGTACTATGCAATGTGCTGGGGAGCAAATGATGTACCATCCAGGTGTGTATGATGAGAATCTGTGGCTCTATACACTCTTTACTTGAGAAGATGATAGGATATGATATGATAGTATTGATAGTGAAAACTCAGCAAGTAAACAGGACTATGGCACTTATCCTCACCCAAAGTTTCCTTCTTCAAAATAGTGCCACTGACAGAGGCAGAGCAGCAGAGCATCTGTGGGGCCTACAGACTTTCAGGTCACAAGCAGTGGCTTTACATAAGAGATCTAAGGCATGGCAGGCATGGAGAACGCAAAGGAGAACAGGGCATAGCTCCTGTCTTCAATAGGCAGAGTAAAGGAATCCAGAAGTGGCATTGCATGCAGCCAAGACTCCATGCTCACATATTGCTAAAGGCAATACCATATTCTAAGATTAATGTCCAGAGCTGAAAGGGACTCTTGGAACCTAGTCCTCTGTGAACACAGTTCCAGTGACTTCCTAGTCCTCTACTATAGAGTCAAAATCTTTAACATGGTCTGCACTGTGGCCTTCATACCTATTTCCTAAAAAACAAAGCACAAAAACCTTTTTACATCACAATAGAACACACAAATATTTATATACACACATATATAAATAAAATAGGGAAAATGCATGTGATGTAACGGTAAAATATGGAAAATTTATGGGATATAACAGTTTGACTAAGAACAATACACTCTGATTTTGTTCTATTTCATTTAGCAGAAGCCCACCAAACTGACTTCATGACCGACTAACAGAGGTATGAAGTTGCTGGTCCTAACGCCTTGAAGATTGGATTCCTACCTACTTCCCCTCTTTATCCCCAAACCCTCCTCTTTTCTTTCTATGGGACAGCCAGACTGTTTTTCTTTCCTTTCTTCAAATGTGTCCTACTCTCCTCCACTCAGGGCTGTAATCAGCCTCTTCCCTCCATCCATTTACTCAACGAATATTGAAGACACAACTTCTGTTGTGTCAAGCATCCCAGGGTCTGGAGAAGCCAACCTGAAGGAGTCAGAGACATTTCCTCCCCCTTGGAGCTGACATTTCTAGAAGACAGTCAGAAAACAAGTAACCCAAGAAATGAACGAAAATAGTAGAAATAAATGTGCATCACGTGGTGGAAACAAGCAAAAAGCAGAACAAGAGAATAACCTGAGGCCTGAGCGCTGGGAGCTGGCCACAGAGGGTAGGGAAGGAGTGGGTTTAGAATGCAATGTTCTGGCCGAGCCTTCTGAGGAATTGAGAGAAGAGAAGTATCTAGTGAATGTTCATCAAAAGTGGCTTCTGATGATGTTGGAAGTAGAGGTGAGGGGCAGGCCCTGTCGGGCCCAGTAGGCAACTGCTGTCCACCTAACTACAACTCATCCACATTCCAGGACTCAATGAAAATGCCACTTGCTCCGAGAAGCTTCCCATGACCTTCAGAGGAGGCATGGCCTGCCTGTTACTGGCTCCATTTGCACCAGGAAATTCTCCCTCAAGCCTTTCATTCCACTTTACACATTGTCTGCCTTTCCTGAGAGAACTAAAGACGCATAAACTCAGGGCTATATTTATCTTGTTCATAGAGTTATCCCTAGTGCCTGGCACAATGCCGGAAATACAGTAGTTCCGGCATAAATATCGGTTGGATAGATGGCTGGATGGATAAATATTAGTCAATGCCAGGTGTATGCATAAAGGAAATTCAAATAGTATTGGCATTCTATTTTGAGGTTTACTTTATTCATTCCTAACTATTCTTTTTTTTTATTGTCACCTGAGGACATGATCATTGATTTTAGAGAGCAGGGGAGAAAGAGAGGGAGAGGTAAAGAAACGTCGATGTGAGAGAGAAACGTCAATTGGTTGCCTCTCATACTTGCCCTGACCGGGGACTGAATCCCCAAGACAGGCACGTGCCCTGACCAAGGATCAAACCCGCAGTCTTTCAGTTTACGGGACAACGTTCCAATCAACTGAGCCATACCAGCCTGAAACGTTCTTAATATCAAAGAATGTTAAATATCAATCTCTAATTAAAAATGTCAAAAGCAGAAGAAGTGAAATTCCAGAAGGGGTGACATTTAGTTCTCAAAATGTCAGCAACTTTGTCTTCTCCTTTCCAAGAGTGCTGTTCAGAACCACTGTGTTCACCCGTCAACAACCAGCATCACTACTGTATCTCGCAGCAAGACCTGGATAGATGCTCCCCCAATGTCAAAGCCAAAAACAGGAAATACGCTTCAGATGACTAACTGCCCAGGTCTACCAGAAACTGCGTGGTCAATAGATATTAAACAAACATTACTCATGACACTGAATCGTAGATACTCTCTTTTTGTTCTTTAAATCCATTCAGGGCAGGCACTTTTCATACCTCGCTGAAACCTTAGTCAGCCTCAGAATTTTCCTGTTTAACAATTATATTACACACGCACACAAGTATATACAATGAATTCAGAAATCAGAATGCTGTGTCTATGTATTCACCCAGAATTAAGCTTGATTTGGAGTGAAGGCTTCCCCGCCTCTCCAAGCTGGAGCATGCATGGAAGGTGAGGTCTCTGACTTCTCCTCTCTCTCCATCAACCTCCCAAGCTTGAGAGCTGTGATTTTTTAACCCCTTGTGGTTGGAAAATGCTGAAGGGTAAAAAGTTATTACTTCACCATCCTATTGTAAACCAGCTTCGTGAGCTCTGAGCCTGGTGCATGTTCAAGCTGATACTTTCTGCTCATGGGTGCTTTTGTGGATTTTTCTGAGATCTCTTTCCTGTCCTCTTTTTTTTTTAAGATGTTTTATTTTTTATTGTTAGGCAGAGGGGAAGGGAAGAAGAAAGGGAGAGAGAGAAACATCAGAGTGTGGTTGCCTCTCAAGCACCCCCTACTGGAGACCTGGCCTGCAACCCAGGCAGGTACCCTGACTGGAAATTGAACCACCGGCACTCAGTCCACTGAGCCACGCTAACCAGGGCCCTTCCCCATATTCAGATGTGTACCAACCAATACATCTCTCTTCCAGCTGGAGTCTTGTGCTTTCTCCCATAGCCCCAATGCATCCTGCAGTCTACTGCCACGGGTCTTTCTGAGGTTCTTTCACTCTACCAAGCAAACTTCTTGTGTAGAATTTAAGACTACAGGACTCTCTTTAGTGCATGGAGAACATTCATAAGTGCATCCTATCTCCCAACAAGCCCTAAGAATAAATTTACTGGCCAAATGAAACACACTCTTCTGCTCCCTGTGTCCCTATGTATTTCTCAAGCATGACTAGACACCAGCTTACAGCAGGAGACACATATTCAACGCTCTGATAAAACTTCTGAGTAGCATCCTTAAGGACCCCTCTCTGGATTGAGCGTTAGAAAGTATAATCCTCCCAAACAAATAAACAAACAAACAACAACGACTCTTCTGAAGTTCTCCCCACATCCCTGCCATCCCAAACCTCTTATACTTGTGAAGTAGGTGTGGGGGGTTAGAGTTAAATAATATTTTCAACCACCTGCTTTTTTCAAAACATGAAGGAGTAGGCTGTATCACAACCCATGTTAGTATTTGATATCTTAGTTCTTATATCTAGGATCTTGATCAACATTTCCACTTTAAAGTTCCATAAGTAAGTGGCCCAACATCTAAAACGGCAGAATGAGAAACCTGGGAAGTCCTCTCTGCGAAAAGCACAGAAAAATGTCGTCAGAGGCATCACAAACAACAACTCTGGAAACTGACCAAAAGACACGCAAAACATGAAAAGCATTTTTTAAAAAAAAACAACTACATTTTAATAAGAACAGTGGGAGACTGTGACATTTTAGCAAGAAGCTACTCTTGCCATTACCACCAGCTCTGTTCTGCAGATAGAAATTCTGTCTGGAACACAGGGCAGCCCTGAGGAGGCAAGGGGTAGAGATGGGGGATAAACGTATTTGCCAGAAAACATGGAAAGTTCTATGTCCGAGGACACTGTCAAATACAATAGAGGTGCGGTAGCAAACAATGAGTAAAGTTTAATGTTAGCACGGGATCCGTACTGGTTGGAGCAAGCAAATAAAAAGGTAAATAAGCCAGAAACTTCCCAGGGAGATCTGGAGACTCACAGAGACAGCCTTGCTGAGTTCCACTCACTCCTGGTGGTCTGGACAACACTCTATATGCAAGACTGCACATAACAAGAACGCTCAGGGGACCTTACCAAGATGTGGCTTTGTGCATTCAGAAGGTAAAGACCAGGGGTGACTAGTAAATTCCACATGCTTTGAAAGCATTCCCCAGGCTATAAGCAGATTAAACAGCAAAGGCTGTGAAGATTTACTTTCTCAAGTGTTAAAGCAAACCTCTGGCTGAGCACTGGCTGACAGATAAATGATGCTGAGCCAGGGGCAACTCATTAACCAGGCTTAAAAATAAAAACATGATGAAAAATAAAAGCTGAGCTGGCACATCGGAGGCTGCACGCTGGAGGGACAGACTCCATAGAACACGGTGAGGAAAGGCATTCAAACAAACCAACAAAAAGCAACCATAACCCATGCCCCCTGGGGAAGGATTAGAATCCAGAGTTGCTACAATATATAATCTAAAATTTTCAACTTTCAGCAGCAAAAACAATAACAAAAATAGTAAAATGTGAGCTAGATACAGGGGAGTGAGGGATGGGAGGGAGGAAGTAATAACTATCCCTGAAGGACTCCAGATTATAAATCTAGCAAATATTTCAAAGCGACAGTTACATATATGTTCACAAAACTGAAGAAAACAATGCTCAAAAATTAAAGAAAAGTATGACACAATAATCAGATAGAGAATAGCGATGAAGAGATAGAGACATCTAGGGTTAGACAGGGTTCCAGTGCCAGGAAGATAAGTCCCCATAACTTCTGGCTACAAAAACCAGCAGCAATTGCGTCGGCAGAAGAAACTCCTGGAGTCGCAGGCAGTTCCTCTTAAAGAACCCACACACAGACTTACTCAGACTCATCCCTTATGAGCTCCAGAACCGGGGTAGCAGCTTGAAAGGCACCTGTGGCATACAGGGAGGAACTGAAGCATCTAGCATCAAGGGGAGAGTTGGAGGATAGCTCTCTCCCAGACATAAAGGTGGGCAGAGGCCATTGTCCCTTTCCTGAACCTTTCGCACAGAGCCACAGAGCCGTGGGTGCCACATCTGAGTCTCCATCAACCTGGCTAACACTGTTTGCCCTGCACTTGAAATTCTCTGAGGCTCTGTCCCAACCAACTTAAGGGCCCACCCAAGCTGTTAACAGTGGTTTCCCCGTACGAATGGCTGGTCTTGGCTCATGCTTCATAACTTCCTAAATTCTCGCAAACAAGCAACGGCTGGCCTTCTGTGATCCTTCAGCTCCTGTAACTCTTGTGAAGTGGCCCCAGGCCCAGCACCAGCAGCAGCCAGCCTAGGTTCATAGTTTGACTTCACCTGGGAAACTCCAAGCCCAGCACAAAAAGCAGCCATCTGCGGAGTGCTTTGGAGATCATGCAGGGTGGCTCTGGGCAGAACACAGGAGGGGCCTGACATTGGCCTGCACTCCTGGGAACCACAGAGTCTGCACAACCAGTGGACAACTACAGACCACATCAGAGCACCACCCCCCTGCCCCTGCACAGCTGATCCTCACGGAGGGAGGAGGTTGGTGGTCAGTGGTCACAGCCACTCCTTGCCACTGACTGGCCTGTATAAATCTCTCCCATTGATCTGCTGACAGCAATCAAGGCTCAACTATAAGAGGAGGGTACTCAGCCCACACAGAGGGTGCACCCTGAGGACCGAGCTTGGGTGATATATGTGGCTGTGCCACTGGACCCTACAGGACACCTACTATATTATAGCATGGTATAAAGACAGAGTCATAGCAGCTCTACGTAATACATAGAAACAAACCCAGGGAGGCAGCCAAAAGGAGGAGACAAAGAAACATGGCCCAAAATGAAAAACAGATCAAAACTCCAGAAAAAGAACTAAACAAAATGGACATAAGCAATCTTATCAGATGCAGGGTTCAAAATACTGGTTACAAGGATGCTCAAGGAACTTACTGAGGACCTCAGCAGCATTAAAAAGATCCAGACCATGGGATGATATAGTCAAAGTGCTGAAGGAACAGAACTATCAATCAAGAATCCTATATCTAAAAACATTATCTTTTGCCCTGGCTGGTGTAGCTCAGTGGATTGAGCGCGGGCCTGCGAACCAGAGGATCGCGGTTCGATTCCCAGCCAGGGCACATGCCTGGGTTGCAGGCTGGTTCCCTGCAGGCCAACTCCCAGCAGGGGACACATGAAAAGCAACCATACATTGATATTTCTCTACCTCTGTCCTTCCTCTCTGAAGATAAATAAATAAAATCTGTAAAAATAATAATAATAATAAAAACATTATCTTTTAAGAAATAGGGGGAAATGAAGACATTCCCCCAATAGTCAAAATGAACACATTTTTTTGCTATGGGACAAGCATTATAAGAAGATTCGGGCTGACAAAAAGTTACACCAGATATTAAGTCAAATCCACACAAAGAAATAGGATAAAAAAGGAAGTATATAGATTAAAAAAACTGTATAAGAAATTGTATAATTTCTTATACAATTTAGAAGTTGGTATAAATACAAATATTTCTTCTCATTTCTTCTCTTGACTGTTTTAAAAGTCAACTGCAAAAAATAAACCAGAGGGGAGAGAATTTCAGGGGAAAGGGGGAAGGATCCACAGAAACTAGTATAAAGGACACATGGAGAACAACTAAGGGGGCTGGAAAAGGGAGGGAGGTGGGGAGCACGGGGGTGGGCTGGGATGGGAGTGGGGGACGGAAAACTGTACTTGAACAATAATTAAATTAAAAAATTTTTAAAAAATAATAATTATTATAAAACTGTATTGTTGGGCTTACTTAAGGATGTATCCCATATAAAAATAATAGTACAAAGAATGAGGAAACAATAACACTGTTATGGAGTAAGAAAATAACACCAGACAGTATTTGAATCCACAGAAAGAAATAAACAGCATCGATAACAGCAAACAGGGCCCTGGCTGGTGTGCCTCAGTTGGTTGGAGTATCATCCCATAACCAAAGGGTCTCAGGTTCAATTCCCAGTCAGGGTACATAGCCAGGTTGCAGGTTCCATTAATGGTCAGGCGTATACAAGAAGGCAACCAATAAATGTTTCTCTCATATCGATGTTTCCCTCTCTCTCTCTTCTGTTTTTCCCGCCTCCCTCTCTCCCTCTTTCCCTCTTTCTTTCCTTTCTCTAAAGCAATGAAAATATGTCCTCAGGTGAGCTAAAAAAAAACAAACAGTAAATGTGTAGGTCAAAATAGAGTATTCTACGTAGTTTTTCTCTTTTCTTCTCTAAGCTTCTTTAAAAGACATAAAATGTGTAAATCAATAAATTAAAATACTATATTACTCGGCTTCTAAGATATATAGACTCTGACAATAGCACAAAAGCATGGAGATAGATTGGATCTATAATATAGCAAAGTTTCTATATTATAGCAAAGTTTCTATATTACACTGAAATTAAGTTATTGATATACATTAGATTATAATAAATTAAAGTGCCTATAGAAATAATTCCAAGAGCAACCACTAAGAAAATTGTTTAAAAATACAGTTAAAACTTCAGCAAAGAAACTAGAATAGTCCACTGGAAAACACCTATTGAAAACAAGGAACAGAGAGGACCAAAAAAGAAATGAGACAGAGAGGAAACTGAAGGCCAAATGGCAGGTGGAAATTCAACTGTAACGACAATAACCTAAAATATGAACAGACTCAACACTGCAATCAAACGGCAGAGACTGTCAGACTGGATAGACTCTGATACGTACAAAGGCCTAATAAAATCCAAATAAAGACTGTAGCTTAGTTAGTGGCCTTATACCAGTGACAGTTTCCTGGGTTTTATCATGTATGATAGTTATTACAGTTGGGAAATGTGGGCAGAGGCTACATGGAAATTCTCTGTGATATTTTTGTAATTTCTTATCGTACATTATTTCAAACTAAAGAAGTGACCATGAACGTTCAATAGTGACAAAACAGTCCCGAGGATGTAAAGTCCAACATGAGAAATACAGTCACTAATCTGGTAATAATTGTGCATGGTGCCAGGTAGGTTCCGAACTCACCATGGGGATCATGGATTAGATAGATGTCTAGCCGCTATGCCGTCCACCTAACACTAATACAAAATAATGTTGAATGCCAACTGGAATTGGCAAATAAAAAATAACACGGACCTATTCACACGTGCACCATTTTCATTCCGAAGTTACGTGAAAGAAGTAACCAGGCAGTCATATCGGATAAGGTTCCCTTTTCTCGGGATAATCATTCGCCATCTTTGCCAGCCAGTGTTGGCATTTCCAGGTCGTTATGAATGGGCGCCCATTTGTCCTTGTTTTCTCCTCCTCTGTTCATAGTAGCAGTCGATATTTTAGGTTTCTGTGTAATGAAGGCCTTTCTGTTAAACTAGCCACAGTAAACCAAGAAAATGTTGTTCCCCCACAATGAGCTCAGTCCTGGAAGCCTTCCTGCAATGAGGTTGCACAACCATTCTCATGAATGCTCCGTAATATAGCAGTTTGGGGTTTTTTTAAACTAGCTGAATAACTATTCTTGGTGAGTCGATAGTCTTCTAATTCTGAAGCAAGAGCTATGAAGTTCATGCTTTATTTATTTTTTCTTTCTTCCTTCCTTTACTTTTCTTTCTTTTTTTTTTTTTTTTGGACTGCCCTGTAATTAGAAACTTCCTGAACACTAATGAGAGGGAATCTGGGATATGTTTTCAACACACACTTGTCTGTGCAATGCAACTGTTGGCCCTCAGTGAATGCCTAACAGTGGGTGGTCTGTCCAAAGCCCCTTTGGTCATGCGGTTAGTGCAAGACAGACTTCTCTGCAAAAGTGAACCAGAATCAGAAACACGAGTGGGTTCTGTCAATTCTCTTTCCCTGAGTGACAACAACAGGAGAAGGGGACGTTACCAGGCTGTGGTTTCGAGAGGGAAGAAGGATGAGAACAGAGAGGGACCTCTGCCCCTGCCCACCCTTTGACCATGTAGCAGAGAAAAGGAGGTAGTAAGAGGCTTGGCCCTGAAGTCACGGCGGGCTTCTCTCTGGCGCCAGACCCAGGGAACTCCAAGCCTGCCTCCCCCTTGCTCCGATTGGGCAATCCTGCCCCTTGGCTGGGAAATGGGGAAATGACCCACACACCTCACAGAGATGGTAGGAGGACGAAATGAGAAAATGTATGTCAATCATCAAGCCTGGTACCTAGTAGTTCATACAATACAAAATATGTCATCTGTTATTATTATTGTTGTGGATAAAACATGCTTTCCCTCAAACGGCTTCAATTTCCTAAGACTTATGCGGCTCTTTGGAGAGTTCTAACAAATTCAAGCAGGCAAATCTGTTGAGCATCTTTTATAAAGATGGAAGGTTTCATCTTTGACAATGCGTTTTAAGAGAGAGTAAGAAATACTGCTATTTTCAAAGCTTTCTCCATTCAGCAGCTAGAGAGGTTTCGCAGTGAAAAGGGCCATTCGCTGTTGTTTCCATCATCCTCTTTTCATACAGATATACAGCAACGATGGCATGACTAAAATTTTAAATTCTTAAATTATTTTGCTGGCATTAAAAAAAAATATCTAGCCTAAGCAAAGGGTTTGATATCTCCAACAGGCACCAAAAAAAAAAAAAAAAGAAAGAAACAAAAGGAATTAAGACAAGTAAATGCACTGCTTTGTATTAGAAATGTCTCTCAAACCACGCTCCCAGAGTGATACAGAAAACCTGCTCAGAGAGCTTCCCTGCTCCCCAGGCAATGGCAAAGCACACACCACCAGGTGCAGAGGCACCCTGAATTAATTAGGTCTGCCTGTGTCCCCCAGACACCCGGTTCCTGCCGCCTATGTCCACGCTATTCCTAGGGAACTGACTTTTCTGCTCTGTTTTTGTTCGTTCCCCAATCAATCCCTGACGGTGCTTCTTTATCTCCTAAATCTGTATTATTATTGAGCATTCATTATTTACACAGACGAGTATGTTTGGATTATCTACCAGTTTCGGAGAATGCAGAGACTGAGGTGGTTTAGAATGGAAGAGGCCTGGTAGAGGAGGTGGATAACTATGCTGCTATTTGAAACTGTAAATGGGTGTAAGTGTGCAGAAAGGGGAAATGGGCAGATATGCTCCAGGAAAGTCATTGAACAGGAAGCTGTGGCCACACTGGGGAGGCTCCATCCCACCTCGGGTTCTTACTGGCACCGCCTCTTCCCCCCAACACACCCCTTCTCTGCAGGGTAGTCTGCCTTTCCATCAGGGGTCTGTGCAATATGCTCACTCTCTAAAGTTAACCGTCTTTTAAACTATCTGCCAGGTCAAGACCCTTGTAATTCTCCCTGAGATGCCTAACCACAATGTACGTGATACATAAGGAGTACGTGTCTCCCTAGCTGTGAGCAACAGGTGGGCAGTTCCGCCTCTTTCCCCCTATCTTCCTGCTGGGCCCCGAAGCCATCACCCAATGACTGAAGGAAATGAACAAACTTGGGAATTTGTACAGGGTCTTGGGGGGCAGAAATAGCCAGACCACAGAGGAGGCCTTGTGTCGAGAAACAATCACAGGGTGGTGGAGCCTATTTATGGAACCTAGGATGACAGACTAGGAGACATCCTAGCCATTGCCAACTTGCTGACTTAATTTTAAAAGTTCACGTGTATTCCACATTTCCCAGGTGCCAGGTACTGTGCAAAGGGATTCATATCCACCATCTCGTTTCCCCTTCGTAACAAAGCAGGGATCATTACTGTAAACATTGTAAACTAACCTTTGGAAAGGTTGAAGGATTGGTCAAGTGACAACTCAGAGGAAGGCAGACGGACCCCCGACCCACGCTTGGCTAGAGAACCGCATCTCTCGGAAAGGCTAGGTCAGCACCTTCCCGGGGTCATCTGTGTACGCAGGGCCTGAGCTGGCCCGGGGGTCCTGATGCTCTGCCTCGTACCAAACCCTTTCTTTCTACACCCTTCTGCTGCTCTACCCTAAAGGACAGGAGGGACTGTGAGATGCTATACGACAAACAGCAGTGTTATGAGTCTTGGCAGAGAGCTAGCACAATGGAAGTGGTCCTCTGTATGAGTTTGCTGGGGCTGTCGTATAACAAAACACCACAGCTTAGGTGACTTCAACAACAGGAACTTCCTTTCTCGCCGTTCTAGGGGCCGGAAGGATCAGTGTCAGCAGATTTGGTTTCTTCAGAGGCCTCTTTCATTGGCTTACAGATGGCTACCTTCTCCCCGGGTCCTCACATGGCCTTTCCTCTCTGCCCACACATCACTGCTGTCTCCTGGTGGATCCAAATTTCCTCTGTGAGGGCACCAGCCAGATGGGTTTAGGGTCCATCCTAAGGGCCCTAACTCTACCAGCTCTATCGAGGCTCTCTCTCCAAATGGAGTGATGGGTGGAGGAGGCGGGGGGGGAGGGGGGGTTCACCGCATGAATTGGGGGCAGGACGAGGGCACAATTCAGTGTATGACACGCCAGTAACACAAACAGAGCAGTTACACAAAGCATACGATTGTGAATGGAGAAAAGTCGTGCTTGAGGAGGGAGAGACACAACCAGCCAGAGCAGCCCAAGGGTGACATGGTACACTCCTAAACTCGGATCGTGGAAGTGAAAAGAGGAGAGAGCGCAGCACGTTTAAATGGGCCAGCCTCCTTCGTCTGGTTATTGAAAAAGCACACGTGTGTTCTGGAGAAATGGAACACGATCCGTAACCGTTTCTTTTACCACTTCTCAACTACCGAAAGCTTGTCCCTGTGAACGTATATTAAGGGCTAGGAAACCGGCTGGTACAGTCTCGCAACAGTCCTATGAACAAAACGAGAGCATCTCCTCACGGGGGGGCCAGTTCCCCAATTTTTTTTCCTTGACCATCTATCTGGTTTGTTGTTATTTTCCATAGCTTCGCCTCTGGGTGGCCAAACACAAGCAGCCATTGGGGCTCTATTTTAGGTCACACAATTTTGGAACTGGAAGACGATATTTCCAATCGCCACCCAGACAGCACTTCAACGTACACAGGCGTAAGCTGAGGCTAAAGATGTAAACAAATTTATCTAAGCTCATCCCAGTGAGGGGAAATAGCTGAACCCATCTCTTTTTTCCTTCCCCAACTACAGTTTACATTCACAAATTTTCTATGTTCGTTTCAGATGTACAGCATAGTGGTTCGACAGGCATGTCTTGGCGGAGGCTGGACTCCGAAGGACCAGAGAAACAAATCAGAAACAGACTCATGGATACGGAGAACGCATGGATGGTTGACAGAGGGGGACTGGGTGCAAAAGGTATGAGGATTAAGAAGGACGCGTCGGTGGTTACAGAATAGTCACCGGGTTGTAAAGTGCAGTGGAGGGAATAGAGTCAACAATATTCTAATACTATGTCTTGGGGCAGGTGGGTGCTGGAAATATGCGCGGGGGACAGCTGAACGCATCTCTTTGCTCTCCGCTAGGAACCTTCTTTATACTCCCAGAACACCCTTTTCTACCCCCCTGCAGCCCAAAAGGAAACATAGCCAAAATAAAAAAAGAACAGAAAAGTAAATTTTCATTTGACCCCAATTTAAAGTTGCCAAATTACGCTTTGTTGTCAGGCTCAAGATATGACTTTGAGGGAAGCGAATAACTGAACTTCTCTCTCTGATTCATCAGATAAAACTTAAAGGGAGTCATTTCCATCCTCTATCCTTTTCTAGGTTTGAATAGTAGTTAGAAGATGCTTAGTTACAAACACTTAGGTGGATTATTCCCAAAATTCCTCTTCCCACACAAGCCACCATGGAGACTTGTTAACTATCTTACATTTATTTTCAGAGACTGTAAGACAGTATTCTACCTTCTACTTCAAAGAAACTGAGAACAGCAATGCGTTTGGTGGTAGCATTTTTTCAATCTAACTGACAACGTCCCACAAAAGGCTAGGAAAAGGAGTGTGCTTTGCGAAGCGCATTTTATTTCTACAGCTCCCTCTCTCCAGACCAGAGACAGTTGGCAAATATTCTCCCCGAGGGAGCATTTGTGTTTTGTTGAGACTTCCACGCCCTCTGTAATTGCTGCCTTTTTTCATGACGTCCTCCTGATTGCCACAGCAGGCAAAGCCATTTTTTCCCCCTAAAGTAAACAATGCCGGGAAAACTCCCAGGAAACCCGTCATCCTGGCTTTAATGTTTCACGATCGAGAGGCTGGTCTTGTAGTTAACGTAGGAATGCTGACTATGATCTCGAAGTGGAAAAAATGGACAGAAAAAACATAGCAGGAGTGGTGGCCGACAGGTCGAGCCGAGTGTCTGCCCATTTCAGGTGTGAGTTCCTGTGAGAAGCAGCGGAGCATTCCGCAGTCCCGGAGTGGGACATATGTAACAGGGGTTCAAGTTCACCGTTCACTTGTCAGGTTGTAAGAAGTTTAGAAATATGCTTCTAGATACTGGGAATGATAATTCACTTTTGAAATGAACAGGAAACCCAGTTTTTTTGCCATGTTAAGAGCCCTGTAGCCCTGGCTGGCGTGGCTCAGTGGATTGAGCGCAGGCCTGCGAACCAGATGATCGCGGTTCGATTCCCGGTCAGGGCACATGCCTCGGTTGCAGGCTGGTTCCTTGCAGGCTAACTACCAGCAGGGGACGCACAAAAGGCAACCATACATTGATGTTTCTCTCCCTCTCTCCTTCCCCTCTAAAGATAAATAAATAAATAAAATATTTTTTTTAAAAAAAGAGCCCTGTAAATATAAAGTATGCATCTGAGAGAAGTATCCTTAAGAGTTCTTCATCTTTTTTGTAGCATGGACCACTTTGGCAGTTTGGTTGAAGCCCAGGGACCTCTGGATACAGCATGGCATTATAAAATTTGTGAACTAAAACTCTGGGTTACAAAGGAAACCAATTGTGTCGAAATACGTGGAGTCGGTGCAGCCTAGAAGACCCCTGAAGTGATAACCCATGCATGCGTTAGGCGCAGGGGTGTCCAAACCTTTGGCCTCTCTGAGCCACACTGGAAGGAGAAGAGTTGTCTTGGGCCATACGCTAAATACACTGTGACACATAATCACACGCACAAAAAAATCTCATAATGTTTTAAGTACATTTACGATTTTGTGCTGGGCCGCATTCACAGCCCTCTTGGGCTGCCAGATGGACACACCTGCTAGAGATCATCATGCTTTCTCCCTCTCATTCTACAGAGTACACCTGTATAGTTCTCAGGTCTGGTGTAAGAATGTCGGGGACAGAAGAACTTACAGGACAATAAAGGGTAAAATAATAGAAAAGTAAGTTACGTTGATGCTACCAACTTCAGCTGGCACTATAAGTAAACATGTAAGCACAACCTGAATATTTAGGTGTTGCCTAGGATAAACACAGGTTGAAATGAAATAGAAACACTGTCATTTCTCCAAAATGTGAAATTCACATTTTCCCAACCATTGATCAGCAAGCTAGAAAATAGTGTCAAGGACATTAGTAAAATTTTAAGAAGGTTTTTGGTTGAGCTTCTGCTGGTGAGATACAATGCCTCAGTGGCTTTTGTGAAAATATGGAATTAAGGAAAACAGTGTTGTACTCTCCCCTTCATTTTACAGATGTCTCCCTCATTTTGGACCGGAGGCAGCTCAGAAACTGTACCTAAATCATAGCCTGACAAATACAGGAAGAGTTGGCAACAAAGTGCAGAATGAGTTTGCAACTCACATGTCTCACTGAGACAGGAGGGAAGGAGGGCAAAGAACCTTCAGAGTGCCAGGCAGTGCAGCTGGGGCACAACTCGGGCACAAGCACACTGCGGTGCATCTGACCACAAAAAGTGTCCCCTTCTCACCACGCTGCCCAGCTTAACCCACACAAGCTCACTGCTTCCATTCATGGGAGCGCTTGTCCATCATTAGTAAGAAACTAACGTAGTCTAATGTTAAGGGTATTTGTGAAAAATGGCTAGTGAATTTTTTAAAAAGAAAACATGAGTTTTTTAAAGTGAGGAAATATAGAGTCCATGTTTCAATGATATTATTTTAGTTCTTGACACACCTGATTTTAACTACGGTAACCAGGATTTCAAAAGAAACAACAGGTCCAAAATGGAGTCACTTGTGCTAAGCCGTGCAGCGGCAAACCGAGACTTAACTCCAGATTCAATGTCTCCCAGGGATGTGACCCTTAAGCAGTCAATGTGGAATTACTTGATCAGCACTAGTGAGGTAATCTGCATAACAGTCCCTCACCCTTTCACCCTAAGGAAAGCAACCTTGGCTGAAACAACCCACTTATTATTATAAATTTCCTGATCCCACTCCTTCTGCCTGTAAAAGCCTTCCATTTTTTACAGTTCCTAGGAGCTCCTTTCTACTTGTTCGATGGGATCCTGCCCAACCCATAAATTGTTGAATAAAGCCAATTAGAGCTTCGAAGTGATTTGGCTGAATTTTGTTTTTAATATGAGCTGTTCTCTAAAGCTCTAAGGATTGGGGGGAAAAGGAAATGACTTTTAGTTGCAAAAGGAAGGATTTATGTCAGGTGGAAGAAGGAACATCCTAGAAGCAAGGGGGTAAAGACCCTCTTTGTTGATGATCAACTATTAAACATTTTAGTCATCTTTATGTGGTAGAGCTAGCTATCTTTGTTCCAACTGTACAGAGCATTCTCTTGAGGAAGCACCAACAGGCTCTCAAGGAACCTGGAGAAGTACGCACACACTAAAAAACGCTGAGACACGTGATGCAAACCAGACACAGGAACTTAGCCGGGCATCCAATACAGGGGGTGAGGCAGCTTTTAAACAATCAGAACTGAAAACAACAATAACAAATCTAGAGGCTGGGACTTGCAGAAAAAGGACCCAGCACGTGACTCCTGGAACAGGTAAAAAAGGCATTGAGATTCACTGAGGTGTGGAATCCAGCTGGGCCTAACAACCTCCAACCAGAGTCTGGAAAAACACAAAGATTCAATTACTGCCTACCACACATTGGAACTCCTAGTAAACAATTACCTTAGACAAAAGGATATGTATGTATTCTACATGATCGTGAATTCCTGTGCAGTTTTGTTTTATGAATTTATGTTTTGTTCTTATATTGCGTTTTTGCTTAGTGTACTGATCCTTCATTTGAAAGATTTCCAGATTTTCTGTCTTTCCTTCTGTGAAAACTCCTGGAAGACCTCAGTGGGTCTAGCGGCTCTGAGTTTGCTCCCTGCATTTTTAACAGAGCTGGAGAAAAACCACATCACCTGGCAGACTGGTTGCATTTCTAGGTTCACGTTCTCGAAACTCCAAGGGGCTCTCAACACTATACGGCATCTTTCTAAGTGTCTCTGGCCACCTTGCATTCCCACTTTAGAAAATGACTTTCTTCTTCCCCTCCAGTCTCTCACCCTGCCCCCACCTCCACCCCACTTTCAGCTGATGAGCTCATCTCCCTTCACTGAAAAAACAGAAGGCGCCAGAGGGAAGTTGCTCAGCTTCCCACCACCAGATCTGCAAACTAACTCCTCTACAAGCACACAAAGCAGACAGAGTTCCTATTAGAGACCAGGCCCCACACAACGCCTCTCCAGGTGCAAAATCCCTCTCTCCGTGCCTGTCTTTTCTCAATCAGCAAACTGTGGTTTCTGTTGCATAAACGGACCGACAAAGCTGTTGTTGGTCCCCCTCCAGCCCCTGTCCCTTTGCCCTGCATTTCCATTTTTATGCTGTGTTTCCCCCCCACCGCCCCCCCCGACAGATTCCTCAAAGGGCCACTTGCTCCCACCATATCCACCCGCTTGGCATCTCAGTCACACTCCCTTCTCACTCTCTTCTGTCCACTGAAACTGCCCTTAACCAAGACCTCTCCTGACCACCAAGTGTTCAAATGTAGCCTCACTTTCCCACCCTCTGTGTCTCTGGGACCACCTTCCACCCTTTGCTTCCATGACACAACTCCCACCCCCCGGTTTTCCATCGGATTCCTTGGTTGTTCCTTTGTGGGCTCATTTACAAATGTTGTCCTGGGCCTGGAGCCCCCACCTGGGGCCACACCATTCTTACTCCATCACCTCTCACCATGGCTTCTCATCCCTCACACTGTGGCTTAAGTTTTACTTCTCAGCAAAACCTTTCCATCCTTCACTTTCCCGGGCTACTGTCTACCATTAAAGTTCACATGCTTCCTTTATTATCTGTTTATTGTTTGCTCAATAACTGTCTCTCTCCACCCTAAATGTAGCACAATGCCTACATATAGCCAATATTAATCAAAACTTACTGAATTGGTGAAGGAATAAATGCACACAGCCCTGTGAGCAACGATTCTTGGTTGATATCAGCATCGGCATATTTTTGATCTAATGAGTGAAATTCTTAAGTGAAAAAGAGGACGGTCTATCTAATTTCTTCCTATAGTATCTATTCTTTTTCTAAGCATTAAAAAGGTACACTCTGCTTGCCCTGGCTGGCGTGGTTCAGTGGACTGAGTGCCAGTCTGAGAACCAAAAGGTCACCGGTTCGATCCCTGGTCACGGCACATGCCTGGGTTGTGAACCAGGTCCCCTAGTTGGGAGTATGTGAAGGGCAACTGAGCAATCTTTTTCTCCCTCTCTTCCCTGCTGTCTCTAAAAATAAATAAATGGAATCTCTAAAAAATACATTTTCTCTACTATTTTCCCAGCTCTGTTACACGTATTAATAAAATAGTATGTAGAAATTATTTTTCTCGCAGAACACTGTCATTCTTATAGGAGTGCTCTTTTCCTTGTGACGACAACTCTTAAGATATTAATCAACCAAGTCGATGTGTCAACACAAAAATGTAAGCAGATACTAAGATTTTCTGCAAATGCTAAATTAATCTCACAAAATTAATTCTTTTGTATACCTTCCATTGACAAAAGAGGCATTATTGGTGATAAAGATAAAAGAAAAAGCATATAAGTATTGTGAACCTCTATATATTTGAAATATAAATTCCTGGTTGCTGCCACCTTAAAAAGTAAGTGCCTAGAAATAGATTAGAAGTACCCACCTTAATATGTTGTAATTAAGCTCTCAATTAACCACAAAATCGGTTTCACTTAGAATTTTTTGCTAGGAGAATCTTCCTAAAGTACACATCAGTAGCCTCTTCTTCGGAGAATCAGGAATACGACACTGCATGCGGGTTACCGTTGCACATTGAAAGCAGCAACTTACAAGACTGTCTTGAACTATGGAAATGACTCTGGGTTATCTCTTTGAGATCTAAGTTCATGACCGCCATTATTTTAAGTTCATGTTTCTGTTCTTTATGGCAATTGAATGGGAGGAAAGGCAATACCTGCTGAGGTGTGGGGGCAGATATCACTAGGGACTGTGGCTATTGCAAAACCTGAACCACAGGTGCAGGAGCCTGCACAGGAGGTCCCCACAACTTTGAGCACTTTTCCCCTGCTCGCTTTTCTGTAAATTCTTACAGAGTTGCTCTAAATTACTTGTCTCAATACTTTTATAACATTACATCAAACATGGCATGTGAAAGCCCCTGAATAAAAGATTACCCTTTTATTCCCATAAATAAAAATAAGAGCTTGAAGAGAACTTGAAGACACAATTCATCTGCGCCTGAACTACTTGGAAGGTATTGTCTCTTTCAGAGACACAGACCCATGAAGTCAGCAAGAATATCTTCTGCCACAAGGGGCCTACCCGCCCAGCTCACCACTCACTGACTGCGTGCTGAACTCAGCTTGCTTATCTTGTTAAAGCTGTGGGCATTAAAGTGTGGGGCAAAGAGGAAGTGTGCTAATTTACTGACTGAAATTCAGAAGCCATTCAATGACCTGGGGCTTCTAGGGGCATAGTTGCATCTTGCACTCAAACTTGACCTACTACATATTGTTTATTATCAAGTTACACATATGCATAATAAACTATATTACACCTAATGTAAGTTTTTCATTCCTGAAAAGAAGTATCAGGTTTACCAGGCTGCTGAGTTGTTTAGAGAGGTAAAATAATAATGATTTTTTCTATTAATGATTAATCCAAAGTTGGATTAACTATTTTTATGCAAACACTTTATGCTAACTTCCAGGGTTAATAAAAAGAGCCCAAAAGAGCTACAGGCTCTAACAGAATGCTCTATCGCCAAATGGAATTACAACCACTAGTAAAATTAGTAGTTCTTCTATAACTCCTAATGTGTCTATTTTTTATTTTTAGGGAAAACTTTATATACTTTATTTTTTGTAAAGTGAATTTACAAATTCACTGAATTTCTTTTATATACTTTATTTTTTATAAAACACATCTATATTAAATGCTATTACCAAAATACGATATTCATACCTCACTTTTTAAATCATTCTTACATGTTTATGCAATTCTCTCTATTAGGCCCATCAATAATCTAGTTAAAAGAGAAGAACAATTGAGCTAACACGGAAACCTGTACTGGATCTTCCCCAATAAATGTTCTGATGTTAACCAACAGAGGACGAGCTTGACAGCCTCAAAAATTACAAAGATAAAAACTGCAAATATAAACCAGCTAATCAATTGATGCATTCAAAATGCATCAAGATGGCAACCATAAAACTGGGACATTAAGTAAGCCATTTGATATTTCAACATCTCTCTTTTCACATTTGCAAAATGTGACTACCCGCTCTGCTAGCTTACAAGGTCCTTGTCGAAATGAAGTTCTGAAGTGATCTCTTCACAAACCAAAAAACGCTGTGCAAGTGAAAAATATCATTGGCCCTCTGATATTTTTTTCAAACAGAATCACATAGCAAGAGTAGCAGAAATGGGGTGCGTCTATTTTCTCAGGCAAGTGATGGTACCGAGAGACCAGAACACTATCTGTCCTATTTAACTATCTTCCTTGAAATCCAAGAAACAACTTTCTGCTTCGCCCAACTGTTCACGCCCAAATCATCAAGGAGTAGAAGAGCAAGAGCCAACTACAATTTAAACTCACTTTCTCTAAGTCGGTTCATGACAAACATGGACACGAGTTTTCTTACGAAACCTGTGGAAGGAATCATCACGTAACCCTTGGCCCTTCTTGGCATTAGGTAAGTCTGGATGTTCTTGGACCTGTAGGGGAGTCTACAAGGATTTGGTCCTCTTCTCAAAACTCTCTGAAATTTCCCTAATTTTGTAGAATATGACCGTCCGTCCATGAGAATGAAAATGACTTACTTCCATTTTTCTAGGCATCTCGCCCATTTCCAAAAATGGGTTTTCAGGAAACAATAAGGTCAATCCTCTAAAACGGAGAAAAGCAATGTTCCCAGAATTTATATTTCCATTTCAAAAGTTAGCCTTTCACGTTAAGACCCTGAACACTTTTCAAAACGGAGGACCCCAAGGGGCCTTGGATCATGTGAGTCATATCTGTTGATATTTACCAAAGCAGACATTAAAACAGAGAAAGAAAAGATTTAAAACTCACATTGAAAGAGGTAACTCGTAAACATGGACCCGTAAGTGGCCACTTTGAAAACTGTTCAACCTTGGTTCTAAAAGAGATGCAAATTTAGACGAGATACCATTTTCATACAACAATTGTCGAACTTTTTAATTTGTTCCTTGTTGTGATAAGACAATGCTGGCTTGGGGAAGTTCTCTCTTATACTGCTTATAAACAGGTCCAATCTTTCTCAAGAATAAAATAGCAAACATAATAATAATTTTATGGTTGACAAAAGAACATTCGGCTAAAGCAATTATTGGCTTATCTCACAATGTGTAAGTGGTGGATCTTCTGTTAGAACTCGTGACACACAATTGTAATAGTCTACCCAAAGGAAGTAAGCAAAGATGTGTACGCTTACAGACAAGGTCCTAGCTGAAAAGGTATTTATAATGTTGGAAAACTGTAATCTGTCTAAATATCCAACAACTGATCAGCAGCCAGTGCAACATTTCCACAGACTAAAATTACATCGTGGTGAGAACCATATTTTTTTTGTGAATAAACTGTCCTTACTCGCACAGGGTGAAACATAGCAATATGTTACACAATAATATTTGTTTAGGAAATAAATACATACAATATAGCGCAGAGACACACAAAAAAATCACACTTTAACAGAAAATTTCATGATGGAGGTGAAAGCATGTTATAAAACAGCGTGAACAGTATATTAAATTAATTAAACAAGGAGACCATTACACTGAGGTGCCTTGCACGCCGCCGAAGCCTCCGAAATCCGACCCTGCAAATGCTTCATTGTTACAGACCCGAAACCTAAGGACAGCCAATCACACACAGCCAACTAGGCTTTAAGCTGTAGCCCATCAATAATTTTCTTACTGCGCTTCCACTTTTTCCTCTACATCTCGGGATCCTGCTGGTGGCGCGCTCCTCACCACTTCCGGTTTGGCACAGCCTCATCCCAATCAGTTTTTGCTCAAATAAATTCTTAACGTTTTCCATATGCCTGTTTATCTTTCAGCCTGTATGATAATGTTTTAACATCTACATGTGAGTACAGGTATGGAAAAATGTCTAGAAACATAGGAGTTGTACGTAGAGGATTTCCTGTCTCTTTGTTGATATACGCTAGTCACTCAATAAATATTTGTTGATTGAATAAATGAATGAATGACAAGTTTACAAGTAGTTATCCCTTTAGGGAGCTATAAGTAATTTTTTTCCTTTAGTTCTTTGCAATTTTCTATATTTAATGAAATTTAAACACTGAGCATGAATTATCTTTGTAATAAATGAGAATACTATAAAACATAATCGTGCTGAGAAACACAGTTAGGAATTTTGAAATATAAGAGCAAATATAGATATCCCATAATCCAACTAAAAATAACTTGTGTCTTATTTTCTTACTATGTTTTACTTAGTGCATTCAGCAATTAAAAATGTATGTTACAGGAAAATGGCAAGCTTAGTATTGTACAGATAGTTATTATTGGGATTAAGACTAGAATCCAGGTCACTTGGTTGCCAGGCAAGTAATTTTTCCATTCCATCAAACTTCTCAGAGTTCCAGCACACTAACAAATAGGTGAAGAACATGGTCATCGCAGTATTCGCTGTTACATGGTACCTTACTTATAATTAAAATCATTTAGTAATTATTTGATATTATCAGAAAACTCAAAAGTTTTACATACTGCATATTCATGTGATATGAATTATTTTGGGGAGAGGGATATGCACTTCCTAAAGCTGTTTCCAAATTTGTGCGTGTTGGGGAGCAGGTGTGCATTTCAATGGGAGGGGTCAGCCTTCATACTCCCTGTGAAAGGGTCTGTGGTTTTTAAAAAGTTGAGAATGACTAAGGCTATACCGTCTGTAAGCAAGAAGAGGGGGGAAAAGCTGATGGTAAATAAAAGGCAAAATGAGGGGAAAAGGAACCACAGCTAATTCGGTCTTCCTCTTTTTTATTCCTGGAACTTATTTTTAATATGCAAATGACTTGGTTTCGTGACTTTGCTTTCCAAGCAATGATACTAAGCATGATGCCGATGAATTAAAAACAGGCCCAAGTGTCTCTGTGTTGCGAACTTCTACTCGTACTTGGAAATCGATTCCGTAATTTTTGTTTTCCTCCTGAAACGTAAAGGCAAAATACTTCACAAGTGACTTCTTTTTAACATGGTAAATCAATCTTGACTTCCATTTCGGGAGGGAAAAAAATTACTGAATCGATTTCTGAGCTTTTTGACCTATAAAATGTGATTCCCCTGTAGAAAGTCTGTAAAGCTTCTGTGAGCAAATGCAGATTAAACACATCTTTAGGTATTTCACAATTATTGCTTAATTGAAATGTTTACTCTTCCTCCACTGGATGAAAGAAGCAAGTAAATATTTCTTATCTCAACATCAAACTTGACTGGCAAGGTCTAGGTACCTCTGGAATATAATTTAAATACTTGGAACAGGATTTGTTTCACCAGTGCTCTGCAAATATGTCTTGGGCTACAATTTCACGCTCATGCACCAAACAGAAATAAACTAAAACACAAATTCTCCTTGAAAGTATTAAATATGCAAATAGCTTAGAATTGACACCCACCCAAATGATGTGCCTCTAGTACTTTCCATGTGCCTCAGAAGAATAAATGCTTACATCATCGACCAATAGGAAGAGCATTTCTTGTTCTAGAACAGTTCGAAGTGAAAAATCATTATTTTTAGGACTAAAATGATTAGATAGTGTAGGAGACCTAGATACGTTAAGCTGCGATTATTTCAAATCCAATGCCCCTTTTTACTGTTTCTTCAAAAACAAAACTACGGAAATAGTATTTCACACTCAACACTTAACTTTATTCTTATTTGATCAAGTGTTTTCCAGGATTTAGCTTTGGACTCTGTTACACTCAGCATGCCCACTAACTTAGGGAAAAGGCGAAGAGAATACCAGTTGTTTTACAGTTAACTTTTCAATGCTGTCTTTTTTTTTTCCTCCAGCTAACAATGCAGCACATTAAATACCCAGGAATGCTTTGCATAAGTAAACGAAATGACTATTTTTTATTCAAAACTCAAGTGAGTCCACACATTCCGTGGCTAAGGAGCCTTAGGGTTGTCAAATGCACGCTGCTCTAGGGTGGGCGTCTGTGACCCTGGGGTAGCTTCACGTGGAGCCCTAAGGAGCGCCACCACGCTGCCTCTCGGAATGTGGGGTTGGCTTTCTTTCCCGGCTGTAAGTGAAGACAACACCTCATCGTGCATTTAGACCCCGGAAATCAAAACTGGCATTTGTTAGAAGAACACTAAATTCCCTGATCTGTTTCATTGCCAAGGCAGAGGACGGGCAGACTTTTCAAAGCGGTGCGTACTAGGATTCCCCCGCGTCCCGTGCTCCTTCCAAGTAAGACACAAACTAAAAGCCGAGGAAGGGTGGGAGAAAGAAGTGGAGCGGAGCGGGGGTTAGAGTAAATATATCGCTTACAGTTCTCAGAGTTACATGAGGTTCTTCGGGCTCCTTTATGCCTCTGGCTTTCTGTAGGGATCCTTTTTCATCCGGCGACCACTGAGAAATTAAGCCCTTTCCCTGGTGGGAGGGGCTAAAACGTGGGCTGGTTTTCTTTATTCTTCGTAGAAGTTTTAAGGTGGAATGAAAGAGGAAGCGAGAGGAAGCGTTGTCCCTGAAGAAGTTAGTGTCCTACTGTAAGTGACCAATTAACAGAACCAGGAGTTTGAAGTCAGAACACTGGCTTAAATAACATGTGGGTTAACAACTCCTAAATTATATGGATGCTGGCTGTTGTGTGTTTCTCTGTGTGTGTTTCTCTGTGTGTGTGTCTGTCTGGAAGTACTTCTTGTCCTTAAGCAGTTACTGCTTCCTCTTTTTTCCAAACAAGTGAGAACTAAATTAAAAAGATGAATAACCTAGAGCATTTTTATATTCTTAACAAGGCAAAGTGTATAGCCCAAAATATAAAATGAGTACATTTTGAAGATGAACAATAGAAAACCACTCTAAAATCAAATCTGTTCAAATATCTTTTCCCCAAACTTCAAATACTCAAGTTGATAACTATTTGTTTGTAAATTTAAGATTAAAGGCATATCAAAGACTGTAATAATTATGTTGAGATCTGGGGGTAGATAGGACCAAATCAGGTGAAACTGCAGTTTTGCAATGTAAATTCAAATACCTGATACCACTGTAACAAAGAAGGTGCTCTTTACATTTAGCCAGATTTCTCTAGAATGAATCAGTATCTTTAAAGATTGATTCATCAGTATATCTCTTCATCAAACCCAGCATCTTGTATTTTCACCTTTAATCAAGTGCTGAGCACACTTTCCTAGCTTTCTTATAACATTTTCAAAGAAGATAATTTCAGCAGATCCCATCATCCATTCTTCTGGATTTTCTGCTTTCTGTAGCTCAACACTCAACCTCCCTTTGTTTTTATTTTCTCCCATAAATTCAACCTGATATGTTATAAATCTCTCCTGATATGTTATAAATCTCTCTTAAGGACAGGCCAGTAGTGTCTAATGGGGATGAAGATCTCTCTCTTTGCAAAGAAGACCCTGAATTTCTTAAAACCTGGTATGTGCGAAGTAGAGGAGCAGAGTACACTGCTATTTCTCCCCTTTTCCTCCAGGTACAATTGGTGAAGGAAAAAGTGTGCCTTCAGGACATATTCATCCTAAGACCGATGGAATAAAGCCCTTCTTGAAACAACAGCTTCACATGTTCTTATCACTTTGCTAATAAAAGGTTGTAGCTCCCAATATTTGAAGAGGATACCCAACACTGCATCACGTTAAAGATAAGAAAAAATTATTTTTTGTTTTTATTTTTTATTGATTCTAGACAGAGAGGAGGGAAGGGAGAGAAGCATTGATGGGTTGTCTCTTGCACATGCCCCGACTGAGGGCCAAACCCACAATCTAGGCATGTGTCCTGGCTGGGAATCAAACCCATGACCCAGGACGATGCCCAACCAACAAAGCCACAATAGCCAGAGCAAAGATAAGGAAAATTTTTAATTAAATGTTTTTAAAGAAAATTTCAGAGTATGTTATGGCTAGGGTTAGAACTTATGGGAAGACGTTCACCTCTTTGCAGGCTTACTAAGTCATGCTGACGTATCTCCATGCTTGCAGTGAATGAAACCTTCTGCAAGCATGTCTCTCACGCCATGTAACTGGTGTAGGACCCCTCCCAATTCTCTGTGCTGTGGTTCTGTGGCCTCTGTACCCACAACCATTTTGACTCCCTACCTATGATCTCATTGTTCACATAGACCTCGAGATGCATAACCCAAGTTCAGATTTATTGTCCTTATTTTGCCCATTTCTACCCACACAAAAAAAATATTTCCAGTATTAGTCTACTAGTTCCAAGAATCTCTGCCTCCACCTTAGGTAAGAGAGACCCTACCCTCATCGCCTACCCAAGGCAGTAAGATCAATTCGGTCTGAAAAACCCTCTTCCTTGCATCTGTCCACCAATGAAGATAAGTTAGGAGAAGGAATAAATGTGGAAATCAGCTGAAACTGAGCAATATTGTAGCAGCCTGTAATTTAAATTGAATCCCACCTCTTGCATTATTGCCAGTGAGTTTCATACCATTTGCTAATAATAATGATCAATGACTTAGAATTTTAGACTGAGAACAGTAAGTTAATTTTAGCACTGGATGAGTGAGCAAAAGGAACAGCCTCAAAACTGGCCGAATTAACTAACAAGGAAATACCTACTTGTCAAAACCCATGGCTCAAAAAGCAGAAAAGAAGAACCTTCTGTGTTCATGATTATATACACAGTTGCTTCTATTCTCTTTGTATGACCTTCCACTTCATCTATCCTGTACTCTAAAACTGCATGAAAGTCATTTGTTGCCCATAAGCCTGGACATAAAGAATGAAATACTATTTCATAGTTCAATCCATACATCCAGTAAAAATAATTATCCAGCACGCTAATCACCATTTTATTAGGGTGCTAAGAGACAGTGAATAGAGAAATCGAATCCAGGTTGTGGATGGGCATAGAGAAGACTCTCAATGGCCACCAATTAAACAATCTGCTTATAATAATATGTCCCTCTTACCCACTGCTATGCTTGAATATTCTGCAAGTATATTTATGGTAAAATAATAAGTTCTTAGTACTTGTCTGTGAATATCATTCATGTGAGTCTTTCCTCTCTTTATATACTAGCAAAATCAAGTTAGTTGAGACATCTGAATCCAAGTAAAGTGAGGTAATTCTCACCTATGAACTTTCTTCGCATCAAGCTATTGGACCCTCATCTTTCATTCAACACAGAGACCATTCTCCTTGCACAGCTTTCCCTTAAATTCCGCTGAACTAATCCTATGCATCCCGGAAGCTTTAACTCAATTACTGCCTCGTGTAGAAAATGTCTCCGCCCACTCCCCCTTTCAGCGTGAATAATCCTTCCACTTGAATAAGAACATTTAATAGAACACTGATCAATTTGTATTATACTTGGCTACACAAGAAAAGGATATTTTATGCTCCATGATGGTGGGAGACTAGACTTCTTTATTTTGGTAAACCAAACCCAACCCCAAGCCCATAACAATTAGGAGCTCAAAGGCTGTTTGTTAAATTTGGTATCCATGATATTGGGTTGAAAGATATCATGAACTTGACACAGCACTCTACTTGCCACTGTCATTTCATCTTTACTAAAGAAAAAGGTTATTTTTAAAACCACTCCACCCCTCACCCCACACCCATACTAATAAAATTCTGGATACATGAGGCTAATCAGAGAGAAGAGTCAAATGAGCCCTAAGTAAAATACATTTACAATGAATATAGATATTAAATGTCACAATGAAAGCACAGATCTAGGGACAGAGTATCTGCAAACAATAAGCACTATATCTTAATAGTTAACTATGTGTAGGAAGTTATCACTTATACTTTCAATGTAAACTTACTACATCCATACAGTTCCAATATGATTTTGACCTGAAAGGTGGAAGCAATAATTTTCTCTCAAGTCTTCTTTTTGAGCTGAAAATGTTAGGCAGATTATGACTATTCTATTAAAGTTTTCCTCCTTAATGTTTAAAAACATATTAAAAGAACCATAACAAAGCAGTAGTAGTATCATTGTGATTCGTTATCGAGAGCCAAGTGCTTTGAATTATCACGACATTTTCAGTATCATTAACCACGACAGTCATGTCATTGGGCCTCATCATCTTTATTTAGAATCCTAATATCACCTGAGCACACAAAAAGGTAGTGAAGCCAGGTTTTCAGCCCAAATCCTCACTTTTTTTTTCCAGCGTATTATACCAACTCTTACAGCAAGTTTGGTTTGATCATCTTTTTGGCTTTGCCCCAAGGCAGGCAGATCCCTGCCTATAACACACTCGTGGCAGCGGAGAGCCACTGATAGAAAATAAAGCCCCCTAAGCACCCAGGCTAGGAGTTCTCCCCTATTCTCTTCCTCCTCAGTGATGGTAACTGTCTTGCTCCTCCTGATTTTTCCCAATTCGTTCATTCATCTTTGGGTTTCTATATTCAGATTTTTTATATCTACATTTTCATTTTCACTTTACTGTGAAAATATTCAGTTACTCTGTTGCATTACTATTACTTACATATACTATCAAAAGGAATATACTCCTACATTTCTGCTTCCTCTTAAAATCACTCTAGGTTGCCTTCCCAAATAAATACAATCTGATGCACGTCAGATCATTCCACTGTGGTACTTATACCATGAAGTTTTCTCTCTACCCATTGACTTCGACAAAATACCCTTAAAATATTTCTTTTTCTTTTGCAGACAAAGTGGAAGCACAAATTATTTCAGGATCCCCCCAGGTTTTGTCACAGATTACAAACTTCTATTGTACAAATGGAGAGGTCATGGAGTCAACCATTAATATGACTGACTACACAGTAGAATATTTTGACTACAGACAAACCACATTCAGGAACTTTTGACAAAGCCAAATTGTCCTAATTCATTTTACCTACTTGTGGCAATGATTCAGCAAGTTGTTTTCTGCTCTTTGAGGCCCTTCTAAACTTGCTAAAACAAGTGCCACCCTGGCTGGTGTGGCTCAGTGGATTGGGTGCCAACCTGGTAACCAAAGGGTCACGCGTCAGATTGCCAGTCAGGGCACATGCCTGGGTTGTGGGCCAGGTCTCCAGTAGGGGGCGTGCGAGAGGCAACCACACACTAATACTTCCCTCTCTCTCTTTCTTCTTCCCTTCCCCTCTCTCTAAAAATAAATAAAATCTCTTTTAAAAATTTAAAAAACAAGTGCCTGTCTAACTTCAACAATGGGCTCAAGCCCAATTCACAGCGCAGAAACAAAATTTACAGGCACTTGACAGGCTTTTAAAATATACTTGTGTTCTTATATTTAAACATGCTGGTGACCACGAGAGAGCCTGAGCCCATATCCTTTGCTTAGGAAGTAATTTTGAGTAGGAAGTTTACTGCCAAGTGAATGGCTGAAGTTCCTCAGGTTATTGAGGTCTGATAGACGTCAGCAAAGGGTTTTCATAAGAAACTGAGATAATAATACTTATAAAATCAGTGGCTAAAGAGCATCATGAGTACTTTTGCTTCTTAAAAAATTTGATTGTTCAAATACATAGTCAAATCCAACAATTTCTCTTTCTATCTATATTATAGATAGATAGATACATACATACATACATACATACATATCACTTTTCTCTGATTGTTAGCACAACAAACAGGTAACTCTTAACCTTCACCCAAATGACAAAGATAGTCACGTACCAGAAGTTAATTTCATTACATTTATGATCTAGCCTTAAATCTCAGTTTGCCCCAAATTAATTTTTTAGGGTGAAGTAGAATTTGAGATAATTCAAAACTACAACATAATTCCAAAAATTGCTATGAAAAAATAAAAAACAAAAGCATTTGTCCTAATCAAATTTATTCCAACTTAACAAAATGATCCAACTGTTTTACTCATGGAGATGAGACCATTGAGAAAAATATTGCTGACATAATATATGTAAAGATTTATTAATACCTATTGAGATATTTTTACTTTTTTAAAAAGATTTTATTTGTTTATTTTTAGAGAGAGAGGAAGGGACAGAGAGAGAGAGGAACAGAAACATCAATGCGTGAGAGGGACATCTCGATGGGTTGCCTCTCTCATGCCCCCAGCTGAGACCTGGCCCACAACCCCAGGTATATGCCCTGACCCAGAATCGAACCAGCGACTTTTGAATTTGCAGACTGTTGTTCAGTCCACTGAGCCACACCAGCCAGGACAATATCTTTACTTTTTTGATAATAGCAGACTGGTCCAAGAACTGAATAAAATAAAAGACTAATATCCTAAACAGTTGTATGTCCATTCTTGATCCTAATTTGCTACAGTTAAATTTTAATATCAGATAATAGTTTGATTTATCACTGAAATGGGAAGAAGAGGGTATGACTACTTTTCCATCTATACTAGTTCTAGGAAACAAATCTCCCTTTGGTTTGGCTTTCTAGATATTTCTATTTTCCTTAATATCCTTTCTGACATTTAAAATAAATGCACGGTTTAAGATATATCATTTGTCAAAAGTCATTTGGTTTGGAATATTTCACCAACTCATACATAGCATTGTTTTTGGATATAGTATGTATTTAATAATTAGCATCTAATCGCCTAAGTAAGTGTGATTTGTTAAATTGATCAATCATTCACAATGATTTTTAAATATCTTTTTCTAGGAGAGCCTTTAAAAATTTTGTAACTTAGCCAAGGCCAGGTAGCTCAGTTGGTTAGAGCATTGTCCTGATACATCAAGGTTGTAGGTTTGATCCCCAGTGAGGGCACATACAAGAATCAACCAATGAATGCATCAGTGGGTCGAACAACAAATCAATGTTTCTTTCTTTCTCTCCTTCTCTCTCTCTCTCTGTGTCTCTCATTCTCCCTTTCTCCCTCTCTAAAAAATTAATCAATAATAAAATTTGGCCCTGGCTGGTATAGCTCAGTGGATTGAGCACGGGCTGCGAACCAAAGGGTCGCCGGTTCAATTCCCAGTCAGGGCATATGCCTGAGTTGCAGGCCAGGTCCCCAGTGGGGGCCGCATAAGGGGCAACCACACATGGATGTTTCTCTCCCTCTCTTTCTTCCTCTTTTCCCTTCTCTCTAAAACTAAATAAATAAAAAAATTTAAAAGAAGTGTAGCTTGCTTGGGAAGTAAAAATGAAATTCAATAAGCACACATTATTACTGACAGGCCCATTGACCAAGTTCTTCACCCCTTCCACATAAGAAGCTGTTGTTGTTTTCTGTTGTTTCTGTGTGGTCTTGGAAACCCCTGAAAACATAACCAAACTTTACCAAGAGCTCCATGTAGCCCTTCCCCAGAAGTCTTGCCTGCTTATCATGTGCCTACCACTTTGTTAGGCACTGCAGGGAGAGCCACTGAATAGACAAGCTCCACGTTTTCATGGAGTTTATCTTCGAGGGGACAGGAGAGGCAATAAACAAGTTAAACAAGATAATGGCTTCAGAAAACAACAATAAAGACAACATGTCCTAGAAAGGCCTCCAGAGAATGACCAGCCATGAAACGGAGTATGGGAGGAATGTTCCAGAGAGAAGAATCAAAAAGTACAAGCACAGAAAGTTGTGAAAGATGCACAGCGTTGAGAGCTATCGTCAGTCTTTCAAACAGGAAGCACCAGAGAGAGGAGAGAGAGACAGGGGAGAGCTGCATTGGGTCCGAAAGCCATGAAATTAGGAATGGAATGAGGTGGGTCGTCACCATTGAAGCAGCAAAGGCAGAGCCAGAATCAATGGTCAGCAGGAAGTACAAAGGCAATTCTGGGAGAAAAGGGGGAACTTATGGGGAGACTAACAGGAAGGGAGCTTAGAAATGTCTATCGGGGGTGAGACTTTTAAAATTCCTGATTAATAGACTGAAGGATTTAGACATTTTCTTATAGGCAAGAAAAAAATGTTCAGATCCGAAAGATGGCAGTGGGTAGTTGCACTGCTTTGTTTTAATGTTAGTAGTTGATTGCTTTCGGAGGTGAGCATTGGATTCTGGGATTTTCACGGAGAATGACGTTTTTAATGGGGATTCAGGAAGCCAGCAGGACAAACCGGAGAATGGAAACAGCGAAATGTGAAGGAAGAACACCAAAGGGATTACTGTGTGAAGAAGATACGATCTACTTCGTAGAGGAGGAGACCTACCAAGATGGAAACGGTGGAAACGGAGGGCTGAATCTATCTGACAGAATCAACACAGGAACAAACCACACCCCACGGCGGGAGAAGATAATCTTCATAAGACGAATGATTCAGAGACTCGATTTAGAATTAAGGACTTCATTCTCCTACGTGGAACATATTCGATCACTTTCACTAAGATTTAAACTTCAAATTGCTGTGTACCTCGTAAATTTGTATCATTGGCCTCATGAATTTTGTTACCCGCAGGTTGTGAAAACAATTTGGTGGAAAAAGGAGAGATTCGGGGTTACAAAATGTGCCCCCTGCTATTAAACATGAGTGCTGAGGGAAGGTCTCCCCAGTGTGGGGGGACCATACACTGGAGCGGCGTGTGACTTGGAGTGAACCGGGGGCCCTGCTGGCCTGGCCCAGCCTACACTGCCATCACCCCCATGGAAGGATGGGAAACTCTGGACTCTCAGAGAGGAGGTGATTCACCAAAGACTGAATGTCGGAGTCAGATTTAAACCAAACCTTTGACCTTAAATCACCCATCTTTTTCTAGAGCCATTTCCCATTGCCCACTCTCAGATAGACTAACTGAGCCTGAGAAGTTAAAAAGAAAAAGTTCCCAAGGAACTAGGAAATTTCGAGTTTTATGCACACATGCTTTGTTTTGTTCATTGATAACTTAAAAAATCGTATTAAATATCACTTTGAAAATGCACGTGCCATCCTTTGGAGTTCACTTCTCCTGGGTATGGCCATTTTTCCCTTCTCCACTGCATAGCCTGACCTTGGCGTTCCATGGACAAAGAACCATTTAAGTTGTGCCACTACTGAAGCAGCCAGCATAAAAGAGGGAGGTGACTGCACTGCGCTCCCCAATTCCCTCCAGTCCCCCTCCCAGTTACATTTGCAAAGCTCAAATGCTCAGAGGGAATTATGAGAAGAAGTAAACTGAGAGACAAAGTAGAAAGGATCTGATAATCTGGGGATTTACACAGTATCAGTGTCGTTCATGGCCTCAGAGAGAGAGCAGAAAGCAAGACTTCGGGGGAAGGGCCACTTGGCCAATGGTAGGGGAAGATATTTGTGCAAGATTGATCGATCAGAGACTCCTTTTAAAAGAAGGGACTTTTGTGCCTTATACATAGTAAATAATACATATTATGTAGTGATATATAAGTAGTTCACAGTGATACATATTAAGTTTGTAATCATATTTATTAACATTTCATCTTCACATGGCCCCTTACTTCATAAACTAATTCCTGAACAAGTAAGCCAGTTTATTCTTAGTTGAAAACAGTTTTGCTCTATGAAAATGAGAAAAACAATTTAAGGGAGACTGAAGAGATTTGGTATTATGACATGCATAGCACCCATGGTAACATTGGACTACACCTTCAGGAGTTTTTAGACTCAGGCTTGGCATAAAGGCAGAAGAACAGCTCTTGGATTTTAAGGCATGATGTGGCTTGGCTCTGGACTTATCGTTAGTAACCAGAGTCACCTAAAATCAGGGTATTCTGCTTAAGTGTTTAGGACTTTACAAGAGCCACAGGACACTTGCACGAACTCGGAGAATGGAGAATTGTAAGTGGAAAAACAGTTTCACTAATGCTTGAAATTAAATTTCCTAGCCAGATGGGGTTCAGGAACAGTTTAACTCTGATTTAGGAAAGTAGAGAACAGATGTTGTTTCTTACATCCACTGCGATAGACATCATAGCCACGGCAGCGAGCTACACAGAAGAAAGAGAAGAAAAAACATACACCCTGTCACAGAGAGAAACACTGGCAGGGTGTTTTATGTACACATTTGTTGTGGTTACAGTGGTTACCATTTGTTGCAAATCATTCGGCTTTTTTATTTCACGCATGCACCTATCATTTTTAGGATCCGATATTCCCGGTCTTCAAACACCGTGGCTATTGTTTTTCTGGTGGGCACTGAGGTTGTTTCCAAGTTTTGACTAGTGTAGCTAACGCTGCAGTGAATACGGGGGGGCAGACATCTCTTCGAGGTGGAGTTTTCCGCAGCGGCTGCCCCAATTCACAATTCTACCAACAGTGCACAACGTCCACTTCTCTCCACGTCCTCGCCAGCGTTTGTCATCTCTGGCCTTTTTGGTGATGGCCATTCCAACAGGCTCGAGGTGATAGCTCAGTGTTTTGATTTGCATTTCTCTAGTAATCAGGGATGTTGAGGAGCGTTTCACGTGCCTGTTTGGAAAAATGCCCCCTCTGATCCTTTGCCCATTTTCAATTGGATGATAATGATGATCATGATGACGATTATTATTGAGTTTTATGAGCTCTTTACATTTTTTGGATATTAACCTCTTATCAAATATATGATTTGGAAAGATTTGCAACCATCCCATAGGTTGTCTTTTCTTTTTTAAGATTTTATTTATTTATCTTTAGAGGGGAAGGGAAAGAGAGAGGAAGAGAAACATCAATGTATGGTTGCCTCTCGTGCGTCCCCTGCTGGGTACTGGCCTGCAACCCAGGCATGTGCCCTGACTGGGAATTGAACCATGGTTATTTGGTTCGCAGCCCACGTGGTTATCTTTTCATCTTGTTAATTTTTGTTGCTGTGCATACATTTTTTGGTTTGATGTAGTCCCATTCATTTTGGGAAAATTCTTGTTATGCTAGCAGGAAGTGTGCCAGTGTTTCTCCTCCCCAAATCAAGACTAAGCTCGAAAGCTCACTTTGTGTAGAGATGAAAATTGCATTGTCTGTAACCAAAGCTTTCTTTCACCAGACACATTATTGTAATTAAGAACAAAGTAAGAAAACCCTGACCAGTGTGGTTCAGTTGCTTGGATATCGTTCCACAAAGCAAAAGGTCCCCAGTTTGATTGCTGGTGAGGGCACATGCCTGGGTTGTGGGTTCGATCCCCTGTCTGGATGCATATGAAAGGCAGCCCAATGATGCATATGAAAGGCAGCCCACTGATGTTTGTCTCTCATATCAATGTTGCTCTCCCTCTCCATCTCCCTCCCTTCCCCTCTCTCTAAAAATAAATAAGTAAAATATTTTACAAAATAATAAAGCTCAAAAGAAATCATTACTCATCAAAATTTTCTCATCACCTATTACTTCTCTTCACGTGCTAATTTGTAAAACTAAACACATGATTTCTACCAAAAGTAAACAAATGATTTCAGAGATGCTCACTGGATCTTTATCAACATTTTCTTTTTTTAAAGATTTTATTTATTTATCTTTAGAGTGGGAGGGGAGGAGAAAGGGAGAGAAATATCAATGTATGGTTGCCTCTCATGAGTCCCTGCTGGGAACTGGCCTGCAACCCAGGCATGTGCCCTGACTGGGAATCGAACCGCAATACTCTGGTTCGCAGACCCGCGCTCAATCCACTGAGCTACACCAGCCAGGGCTTTTATCAATATTTTCTATCTGAATTAATACATACATATGCAGCTATTTTATTTTATTTATATGTTCCTTAGAAAAATACGACAAATTGGGGAAGTCAAAATAGGCTTTCAGTTTCTGTTCCTATTCCGAGGTTACTTTTCAACAGCCTTCTGTGGAAGCACAGTGACTCATGAGAATCATGCCATTTTTTGTAGGACTGTATTTACAAATCTAGTAGCCATCAAGCAAAGAAATATTCAGAAAAACATGTGTTTTCCTCCAATGCATAAACAACTAATCCTGCTTTGTCACTAAGGGAGGTTAAGCCATTTTCTAGTCTGTTCTAAAAGGCACAGCTGTGGCCTGAGGTCATATTCCAGTCCTAAACGACCTTGGATAGGTTTGGTTCACAGGTAAAGAAAGCAGTGCTTTTCATCCCGTCTCTGTGAGAGGTGGAGTTGAGGTGTACAACATTCAGCCTCCGTACCATTTTGACTCTAATAAGATGTTATCCCTTCATGGAAAATCTAGAAAAATGAGCAAAATCATATGCACGAAAGTGGTATGAATCATCCTTTCAAAGGAAATAGAAGTGTTGCCATGTATTGTGAGATTATCTTCTTGTTAAATTACAGTGCTCACGTGACATTTTAAGCTTTGATTTGGGTTAGTGTTCTTGGAGGGAGAAGAGGAGGGGGCGGTGGTTTCCTGATCACCGATATCCAAAAGTCTGGGAGCCACGAAGTCTGGTTCCAAAAGTCTGGTTGGGAGCCCTTTGCAGAAAGGCTGGGGTGCCTTGCTCTCATAAAGCCCTTCTGGTAATACATGTGTTTGCAGTGTCACGGCATAGTTTTTGTCATCAAGAAGAAAATATTCACCAGGCAGCACTGTGCTGTCATCATTCATCATTCTAGACTTCCCCTTGCTCTTTCTACCAGATGGCGTTTCCTTACCACCTGAATGTAGAGCAAGGAGATGAGTCTTCCATGAGGCACGTGGAGATGGACACACGCACATTCACCACTACCACCCACTTCCTTTCCAGCATCAGCCAACATGACCGTCATCACAGCAGTGCCCCCATCTGTTGTCACTTCCCTTCAGTGGCACCCCACATCCTTCGGATGCTACCCATTTTCTGTGATTCGGTGTCAAAATGTCCTGATTCAAGTTAGTTACATCCTTCTCTTTGACTCCAAAGCTAAATGGATTTCTTTTTTTTTACTCCTTACCCAAGGATATGTTTATTGATTTTGGAGAGAGGGATGGGGATGAGAGAGAGAAAGAAACGTCGATGGGAGAGAGACACGTCAATCAGTTACCTCCCATATGTCCCCGGACCAGGGATTGAACCCACAACCTTTTTGCTGTACAGGATGACACTCCAAATAACTGAGCCACCTGGCCAGGGCTGAACTTCTTTCAATTTCCACATTGTCTCGTACTCTTGACTGTCTAATTACCTTCCTTTCCCAACACCTCTCTCCGCCTTGCTAACACCTACTTAACCTGCAGTTTTCCACTTCAAGATGACTTTCTCCTAAAACGGGTCTTGCCAGGTCAACAACATCCCTCTTCCTCCGCCCAGAGTCTGGCTTCTCTCCTTGCCTTCCATTCCACCTGCCGTTCTCCATATTTAAGACTTCTGATCATTCATGCGATGCCTACATTACCTATAGCTCTAGACTGCAAGGTTCAGGAGGGTGGGAGCTGTGTATTTTGTGTTCTGCAGTGTGACTCATGATAAACATGATGCCTGAATATGTTAATAATTGCCATTCAATACATATTTTCAAATGCATAAATTCTCTCTGCTTAACCTTTTCAGCTCTATTCTCTTATTAGTTTTTTTGTTGTTGTTTTTCTGATTATTGGTTCCAAAAAGTCCTCTTCATTAACTCAAAAGACATTGTGACTAATCAGTATCCCAAATTCCAAAGCTCCAGTACTCTGAATTTAAAATATTATTTTTTGTGTTTTTTATAATGTTTTTCCTTTGTGCTACAGAATCACACTCTCCAAATTCTCACTGAACTTCTTTTTAAGATAAGGTACAATGGACTCTGGGGCATAATGAACACAAACTGGTATGCTGCCATTTCCCACACTGAGGTTGTAGAGTACACTTTTAAGATTGTAGCATGTCTCAACTATATGACGAACAACCGCAGGGTTTCTCAGCCATTTCTGAAAGTATGCGGCACTGAATTGATTGGCATTAAGGCAAACAGGAGAAGGCTTTTATCAAATGATTGGTGTGGAGGACACCACAAGAGAAAGCCCCAGGGCAAGAAATTAAAACAAACAAACAAACACACCCTGGCTGGTGTGGCTCAGTGGATTGAGCACCGGCCTGCAAACCAAAGGGTTGGTTCAATTCCCAGTCAGGGCACATGCCTGGGTTGTGGGCCAGATCCCCAGTAGGGGGCGTGCAAGAGGCAACCGCACATGGATGTTTCTCTCTTACTCTCTCCCTTCCCCTCTCTCTGAAAATAAATAAATAAAATATTTTTAAAAAGAGGTAGTTGTGTGGAGCAGTGCATACTAAAGTCATGTCACACACATTTCCAAGCCTGGCAAACCAAAAAATTCACTTTGTGTGTACAAAACCAGGGAAAGATGTCTAATTAGATACTTCTTTTTACACATATTTGTTCAGACAGATACTGATGGCCTTCAGGACAACCATTTTGCAATAGAATAAAGGGGAGGAAAGACAGGGGCCTGCAAAGGAAGGAAACTGCTTCAATTCGCAAGAATCATATTCATTGAGAGAGGACAGTGACCCTCAAAATCACCTAAGAAAACTCTTACCAGTTTAGAGATGATGGACTGGTACTTGCATTGTGCACTGATTTGCATTCACCCATTTCAGGATTTTTAGTGACCATGAGGATATCCAAAAAATGTAATGAATTGTAAGCAGCATTTAGCACATTTCTCAGATTAGGTGCCATCCCAAACCCCTTAAAGCTCTTCACATCTGGAGACTGAAAATCTGATAGTCATATTTGAATGAACTCTCTGCTTCTTATTTCGTATCTAATGAGCCTTTAAGTTCTGTCATTTCTTTGCCTATTCAATATCACCCAAATTTTTTCTCTTTTTTATCTAGGGTCATAAGTCTAATTCTTCAGAACTCCACACCTGGAGGACTATGCTAAACTCCTAACTGATCTCTTTGTAATTCAGCCTGTACAGAGTAGCCAGAATAGAGAGAAAAGCTATTATCTCGAAGTTCATTACCATCAAAGCAATTTACAGTTTTTCTTATCACTCAAAAAAAAACTCTGTGGTTCTCCATTGCCTAATAAATGAAAAAAGCTCATAGCAATCAGGGACTGTCTGCATCCTGGCAGGAATGTTTCCTCCTTGCACACATTTCTGCAAGTTCAACACCATTGCTACTGTGATCCTGGCCAAACTGCATGGGACATGTGCGGTGGCGGGAAGAATCCAACACAGTTTCCCAGCCTTTCTCGTCACTAGGACGATGACCTTGCTGCTGCTCCTGTTGATTCTGAGCTACACTGTATTTATTCATCTCTAAACAATAGGTGATTTACTCTCCACCACTCTGACCTGCCGTGATAATGCCTCTTGTAAAAACTTGTAAAGCACCTGGCACATATCACATACTCATACCTTTTCACTACTATTATTTTATGTATTTGCCCTGCCTGATTTCACAGAGGATTTGAGTAAGCCATGATCTATTCATTCTCTCATTCATTTATTCAGTCAAATGTCATATACTGAGTCCTTCCTTGTGTCAGGTACTATGTCAGTTACTTGGGAGGTAAAGAACATTAAGACATAACTCCCCATCCCCCAAAACCTCACCTAGTAGCAAAATACAAAAATAAAAATAGGAAGTAATGTGACTATGTGAGAATAATAATACACTGTATAATAGGGAATCCCTGAGTAAGGATGCCTAAACTCTGCCAAGATCTGGGAGTTACGTGGGTCAAGGAAGATGGGACCCCTACTTCAACTAATAGACAAAGATAAGTAAAAGAAAGGCAGAGAGAGGAAACAGAGGCTGTCACAAATGGGTAGATTATTATAACCATTATTGTCATTATCACTATTATAAAGACCTACACCACTGCCTTGATCGCAAGCTAATTTAGGGTTCGTTTCTTATAGCAAGCAGTTACTGAATTCGAAATTTGCCCACTTTATCAATAACTGAATCCCACACTTGTGCCCACACCTGGCCCCTGACCCCTTTTCTTGGAGATGGTTCTCTGCTTTGTTAGAGCTTCAAACTGTGTGGTTCATGTTCCTGAGATCCTCGCTCACAGGGTCCTCACCAGCTTGCTTGCTTAGCCATTTGCTTACTCCTCTTGAACAGAGTGTCCGCGTGCAGTTTGGGGAGTAGTCTGACCACTGGAATTACTCCAGTCTGGGCTGACCTCAGCCATACACATGTCCCTAGGTGTATATGTGTGTGGCTTCGTCTGGACCTCAGGTCTTTGTTTAAATGTCACATCTTCAGAAAGCCCTTCCCTACTCACTTCACTTCTCCACCCCCAAATTTAAAAAAAAAAACAATTCAGTCTCTTTTCAATATTATTCATTTTAATTTCTGCATTGCAATTATAATCTGGTAAACTTTCTCATTATTTATTTGTATTATTTCCTTGTTTCTGACTCCTTCCCCGAGAGTCTAAGTTCCATAAGGTTGGAGGCCTCGTCTGTTTTATTCCCAATGGCATCCACGGTGCCTAAATAGAACATTTCTGGAAACTTGGTAAAGTATCAACAAAACATTAGATTCATGAATGAACAAATAAATGAATGAACGTCTCTACTCTGCCAGCTGGTTCCCGACCAGAAGTTCCTGTTTCCCAGACTTGCACGGCCACCAGATTCCTGTTTTCAGCAAACTCCCACTTCTAAATTCTTTTGCTCCGCCCCACTGGTTGCCGCAAAAGTCCCGGGATCCACATGACTCGAGGTCATCCAGTGTCTTCCCTGTTTCAACCTTTAACAGATATTTTATTAATTAGCAATCAGATCCCTCTGCTTGGGGCAACAGTTAATTGCCATCTCTCAGTCAAACTTACTAATGTGTGTCGCTGCGCCTTAATGTTAGTCATTACCAGACGGGGCTCGAGGATAAGCATTTATTTTCATCATGACCTTCAGGTTCTGGCTAAACTACTCTCAAAGTTTTCTCCAATCACCTTCCAATGAGAGTTCCCTGTGATCATGTCTTCTGCTAGTTTACTCACCTATATCATATTGTAATTCGCAGTGTCGATTTTAATTTTTTATATCACTGAATATATGTATATATTTCCCTTGCTATGCCACCAATGCTTTAAGCTAGTTATTATCACCGATCTCTTTATTATTGTTGTACTTGTCTTTTATCACAGTTTTATGATTTATCTTTCAGGAGACTAAAAAAAGTAAAACTTTCACAAAAAAATTGCATCCCAGTTACTACTGGCATTGTGCAAGTTTGTTTGTTGTTCTGACTGCTCAGAGTGTTTGAGCTTCCCCTAATCCTACATCTCTTCATCTCAATCATTTTTCTTCAATTGGAAAAACCACAACTCTTTCTTCTTGCCACACCCACTAAGACAGCGAGCTCCTTGGGGACAGAATCCCAGTCTCGCTCATCTGTGAATCCCTAATAGCTAGCACGTGGCTTGGCATACAGCAAGTGTTCAAGACAACTTCACTGAAGACCAAAGTAAATTAACTGAATATCCAAAGGTCTTGGGGAACATGGATCAGATCGTCCACTCCCCCAACAGCTTAGAATGTGATCCCAAAGTGTGGTGGATCCTGGCCTGCAGGATCCGTGTGTGTTGTGGCTGCCGGAGAACAAATGCACACGCACTACAGTCCTGGGGAGAAAAAGGGAAGGCATGGCCACTCTCTGAGCGAAAGAGAGGGCCAGAGGGCCAGAGGACCCCAGTCCCTGCCTGGACAGGCTTTTATTGCTTTTCTGGGTACATTACATGGAGGGTAGTCCTCATTTACTATGCACAGGTTCACTGCAGGGGACTACCTTTTACAGATAACAAAGGAAAGAATGTTGCTAATTACTTCGAAAAGAAGGATGTTGCAGGTCAGGGGGGAAAGTGGTTGCACTGGTTACACTCCATACTTGGGAGGTTTCACAGAGACTTTAGGAAGTTACAGTAGGCACTTTCTGCCTCAATTCACGGTGAGGGAATTTCAGCAAAAGCAAGTCTCAAAGCAGTCTGGGTATGATGGAGGCCTGATTCCCCATGGGAAAACCTCTCCATGGGTGTAGTTCTGTGTGCCACTCGCTCCCTACTGGTTTTCCACCTGAATGCTAAGCTACATTTCCACGCCACTCGAAGCAGTTCCCTACACTGAAGTGCCAGCTGCCCTGCACCAGCTTCCCTGGAGGCACCACCAAGTCTGCCTGCACCTGTTTCAGGGTCTGGGTGCAGATGGCTGTGCTGTAGGCCTGTGCTTCAGTGCCCGGGGCCAAAAAGGGTCAACCCTTCTTAATTTCCTTCCACTTCTCATTGGGGGAAGCCCATTCTTTCCTCAGTGGGAAAAAAATAATTTATAATGTTTCAGGTGCTTTTTTAAATGTATCTGGTTTATAACTTTGTAATTTATTTTCCTATGTTGTACTGCAAAGCAGAAAGGACTTAGAAGACCCAGCTGTGTTTTTAACTAAGGGAAATGGTGAAAGCTAACATGTAACTGAGCCGGAAGCCAAATCAGCCAGGGCTTGGAAACCAAGGAATAAGGAATAAAAAACAAGGACCCAGTTCCATCACATAGGAGGCAGAAGATGAGAACTAGGTAAGACTTAAAGTCAGAGATGGATGAGTAAGATTTTTTAACTCGAGGCTGTGTCAGCAAACTATTATCACATTTTTCTTTATCTGGTTGCAGTGCATATAGGGACCAACGAGGCCTAGGTAGAAAAAGGTTGGGGAAAGGCAGTAAAAGAAGACAGGTGGAATATTAGGCTCTTAGGTGCACTCTATGGTTCCCTTGTACTGGTTTCACCCCTCTGTTGATGAGGCCCATTTGCTCTATTTCTCTCTTCCCACATGCATGTTTGGTGCTGTACTCCTTCCCTTACCAGTCTACTAATAACCTTAAACATTCTCGTTGGATCAGAATTTAATTTTAGCTATAACATGTGATAAGACAGTATTTTGTCATCAGAAATTTAATGGCATTTTTCATCATTCTGGAAGCAATGAAAATTTATTAATTGTATGCAGGTGTCCTTACAACACCACAATCTTCCATGACAGTTGCCAGTCCTTCAGTGGATTGAATATTAGGAGCTTAAGGACGCAGATATTTCAGCTTTAATCTCTTTAGTAAGTTATTTTCTGTAAGAAGCACACTATCTGCCCAGAACTGGACTAATTTTCAATTTTTCATGGTGATTCATACTTAAGTCTCCTCTTTTCTGATTCATTCTTTCCCTGCAGAATTTTGACCTCATTCTCCCTGGATGGGCTATAAATTTTTTTTATTTTGGAATCTCTTTAGAATTCTTGCAGTTTGAGAGACTTTAGTAATAGGCTTATTTTCACCACTGTAAGACAATCCTATAAAAGCAGCATTAATCTTCGCAATGCTAATCTTTCACCCTGTATTTTTTCTTTTTTTAATATTTTATTTATTTTAACTTTAGAGGGGAATGGAAGGAGAGAGGAGAGAAATATCAATGTATGGTTGCCTCTTGTGTGTCCCCTGCTGGGAACTGGCCTGCAACCCAGGCATGTGCCCTGACTGGGAATCGAACAGCGATACTGTGGTTCGCAGGCCTGCGCTCAATCCACTGAGCTACACCAGCCAGGGCCACCCTGTATTTTTTCTTAATAAAATTAAAATTTGTTCGTGGGTTACCACAGCCCTCCTAATTTCTTTTTTTGGTAAAAATTTATTTATGCACTTATTAAATCCTGTTCAAATCTTTAGTAATACTAAGGGGAAATTTGAAAGCAAAGAATGGCTCAATGCTTCCTTTCCAAAAGCTTATCCCCTAATTGGGTGTATGAAAATATATTTACACAAGAGATAAGAGCAATAATAATGACAATAATAAACATTCTTATGGATCTTTATCATTTTCAAGGGACATTCTTTTATTTGATCCTACAATGATCCTGTGAGGTGGATGTTGTGGATTTTTCTCATTTCCATTTTAAACATGAGAAAACCAAACACAAAAAATTGAAATGAATTGTCCAAGTTCCTTGAACCATAACTGGAGTTTTAAATCAGTCTTTGGCCCTGGCTGGTGTGGCTCAGTGGATTGAGTGCCAGCTTGCAAACCAAAGGGTTGTGGGTTCAATTCCCAGTCAGCGCACATGCCTGGATTGTGGACCAGGTCCCCTGTTGGGGGCTCATGAGAGGCAACCACACATTGATGTTCCTCTCCCTCTCTTTCTCCCTCCTTTCTCCTCTCTCTACAAATAAATAAATAAAATCTCATATAAATAAATAAATAAAGTGGTCCTGTAACTCTAAATTTTACTGCTTACCACACTGCCTCTCAACGATAAAAGTCTGGGACATTATTCTCTGTCCCAAGCCCCCCTACATTACCCAGTGTCAAGATCTGAGGCACTTAGGACGCATTCTAATTATAACACCTATTGATACTTTTATTTTTCAATGCTATAAGGAAAAAAAGAGTATATTTCAAAGAAAAGTTGGGACTCAAACTTTGGACAAGGAGTGAGAATGGCACCTGGAACTAGAAGAGGGAGGGGACACTTGTGTGGGGGATGACAAAGGTAAAGCTCTCGTTTTACTAAAAGACATGTTTATGGAACCCAGTGGGAGGGTGTCCTTCCTTGAAATAAAGGGCTCATGAGGGGCCGTAGATAAAAAAATGTTTGAATCCGTAGCCTGTGGACAAATAATAGTGTGGAATGTTCTGAATGCTAGGCCGAAGAATTTTATTTTCTAGGGGATGGTGAGCCTCTGGAGGGTTTTATGCTCAGAAATGACAAAGTCAAATCACTGCTTTAGTCAGATTTTTAATGAGCCTAGAAGCAGAAACATCAGCTGAGAAGCTGCTGTGCAAATCCAGGCACTAAGTGATGACCAGTGGACTGGTGGAGGGCAAGGGGGATGAAGAAGAAAGAGACAAAAGTGAAACCACTTTAAATAAAAGAGACAATACAATTGGGCTCACTGATTAGAACAAGGAAAGACTTCAGGGAAGCTACTATGCTTTGTAGAGAAGCAATCTAAGAAATGGCCATTATAAAGCTAGCAGTAATAGATACGGCCTCAAGCACATTCCAAAAAAATTTTTTTGAACTTAACTATGGTCTACGAGGTCTGCCCAGAAGGTATCCAGCCATGTAATATGACAAATAGAGACATTTATTGAAGAAGACAAGATATAAGAAGCATTGTACATAAGACAATGATGCCTCAGTCCCCTTCAAAGCAGGCACCTTGGGACCTCACACAGTTCTCCCAGTCACCATCAGCTGCCCGGTCGTATTTTCCTGAATCTCACCAAACAGTCTGAACTCTCTTTCCCTTCAAAGGTGATTTTAGTTTGGGGAAAAGATGGAAGTCACAGGGCATCAAACCTTGGCTGTCAAGGGGCTGAGTCACCTGGGTGATTTTAATGTTTTGTCAAAAAACTCTGCACGAGACATGATGCATGAGCAGGCATGTTGTGATAAAGCTGCCAATCACCAGTTACCCATAGCTGTGGCCTTCTGAATCATCCAAATATTTTCCGGGGGAGTAATGTTCAAGCTTAATGCAAAATTTGTTGCAGATTCCTTGTTCTACTCGCTCAGTCGTGTTGAATGTGATGTCCGCACAGTACACATGCTCACTCAATGGTGTGTACCACCCTCACTGACTAGTACAGTGAAGTCATCATTGTTCACTCATGAGCATTCCAGTATACTCTCCTTGGCTGCCGGGTTACATTGATGTTGGACAAACCATTCTTGTTATATTAACAATGGCTGGACTTTTTCCAGAGAGACCTTGTATTATTCCTTCACTGATATCTCCAACTTAAAAGGTAAAAATGTCATCTTGGATACTTTTTAGTTTCCCTATATGGACAAGAACAGTAAACAGCAGCTTGACAACTTTATAGTTGAAATCCAATCATAAATAACCTCTCAAAACCATTTTATTCTTTAATGAGTACATATCTTTAGTCACAAATTTTTTCCCTTTTTCCTTATTTCAAAGCAAACAATTTCTAGAATCACTTCTGATTAGTGTGTTACTATAATAATCCAGTTTATTTCATTTCATCCTATGTTCCAGAGCCCTAAACTAAAGAGCTTATGTGGTGTGAAGTTCTTAAATTTGGGGGGTCTCAAAAGCCCTTTACATTATTAAAATTATTGAGGGCCAAGAACTTTTGATTATATAGCATATAGTTATTGGCATCTACTGCATTTGATATAAAAACAGAATATTTAAGATAATGATCTATATATTCTTTTCTTTTAATTTTTTCTTTAAAAGATTTTATNTTAGTCACAAATTTTTTCCTTTTTTCCTTATTTCAAAGCAAACAATTTCTAGAATCACTTCTGATTAGTGTGTTACTATAATAATCCAGTTTATTTCATTTCATCCTATGTTCCAGAGCCCTAAACTAAAGAGCTTATGTGGTGTGAAGTTCTTAAATTTGGGGGGTCTCAAAAGCCCTTTACATTATTAAAATTATTGAGGACCAAGAACTTTTGATTATATAGCATATAGTTATTGGCATCTACTGCATTTGATATAAAAACAGAATATTTAAGATAATGATCTATATATTCTTTTTTTTAAATTTTTTCTTTAAAAGATTTTATTTATTTATTTATCTTTTAGAGGGGAAGGAGAGAGGGAGATGGTTTAGGGTTATCCATCAATGTATGGTTGCCTTTCGTGCATCCCCTGCTGGGAGTTGACCTGCAGGGAACCCGCCTGCAACCCAGGCATGTGCCCTGACTGGGAATCGAACCACGATCCTCTGGTTTGCAAGCCCGCACTCAATCCACTGAGCTACACCAGCCAGGGCTATATATTCATTTTTAAGAACAATAGTAAACCCACTATATGTTAGCAGAAATATATTATAATAAAAATAATATTTTCCATTCAAAAAATAATAAGAGGAGTAACATTATTGGACATTTTTGCAAATTCCTTTAATGTCTGGTTGAAGAAAAGATAACTGAATTCTCATGCTGACTCTATAATCAGCCTATTAACTTATGTTTCAGTTACAGTTTATGAAAAAAGTCTGACCCCACACAGATATGTCATTGGAAAAAGAGACATCTTTTAATAGTCATTTTAAAAATTACCTCTGAAACCATACCCAAACCTAACAAGTGTTAGTTCCTTGAAGGTAAGTTGAAATGCGGACTGTAAAACCAAACATCAGGAGACATTTTTAACTTTGTTACATTCAAATCCATCGGTCTTGCTCTTAAACAGATCCTTTACCCATGCATGATTTTGTGGTGTAATATGTTTGTCATTTGGGAAAGACTGGTTCTTGAGCTACGCCGCTCTGTAAAAGGTTGACAGGCTTCATTACAGAAAACAAAAGCACGTCTGTTAATGTTGCCACCAATCTCCTCAGAGAAGTCTTTAAGTATTTTGAAGCTGTCAAATTCACAATGGTATAAATAAGTTTTTCAAAATTCTTTTTTACTTTCAATAGTTTATTTTTATTATATGTTCCATCACCATGTATCCCCCTTAGACCCTCTCCCACCTCCGCTCACACCCTCCCCCTCCTCAATCACCACACAGTTATCTGAGCCCGAGTCCTTTTTCTTATTCGCTCCATCCCTCCACGTCCAATGCTGTCCAGCCTGCTCTCTGTCTCCGAGCCTGTTTCTATCCTGCCTGTTAGTTCAGTTTCTTCATTATATGCTACACAGGAATGAATATCCATTTATAAAATCAAATGTTACTATCGGCACCAAACACTGTCAGTTGTTTTCTTTGAAGTGACAAGCTCACTCCCTTCATCTCAAGACAATGAATGCCAAATATTAAAGTCTAGCTAGCCATGATTTGCCTGTCAGTTGGCCTTTCTATCCCCAGTCTGGCAAAGGAAATAGACTTCCAGGAAATTCAGGAAGCTCAGAGAGTGCCAAAGAAGTTGGACCCAAGAAGGAACACACCAAGGCACATCATAATTACATTACCCAAGATTAGAATGAAGGAGAGAATCCTAGAAACAGCAAGAGATAAGGGGACAGTTACCTACAAAAGAGTTCCCATCAGACTGTCAGCGGATTTCTCAAAAGAGACCTTACAGGCAAGAAGGATCTGGAAGGAAGTATTCCAAGTCATGAAATCCAAAGACCTACAGCCAAGATTGCTCTATCCAGCAAAGCTTTCATTTAGAATGGAAGGACAGATGAAGTGCTTCTCAGATAAGGTCAAATTCAAGGAGTTCATTATCACCAAGCCCTTATTATATGAAATGTTAAAGGGACTTATCTAAGAAAAAGAAGATAAAAAATATGAACAGTGAAAGGACAGCAAACACACAGTTGTTAACAACCACACCTAAAACAAAAGCAAACCAAGAGGACAGCTAGATCAGGAGCAGAACCATAGAAATGAAGAACACATGGAGGGTTAGCAACAGGGGAGTGGGAGGAGGAGAAGGGAAAAGAAGGCACAGAAAATAAGTAGCATAAACGGTAGGTAGAAAAAATAGGGGGTAGGGCAAGAATAGTAGGGGAAATATAGAATCTAAAGAACTGGAGACATGTGGTCATAAACTAAAGGGGGGGAATGGTCGGGGAGGGGTGTGCAGAGTGGAGGGGAATGAAGTGGGGGAATAGAACAACTGTAATGGTATAATCAATAAAATATATTTTAAAAAAACAAAAAAAAAGTATATCATGAAAATGTCTGTAGTTTAGTTCACAATTCAATTACGCACATGGTCTTTCTCAAGATGCTGTCACACTTCACAGGTGTCTTAGAAGTGTTTTATGTGTTCTTTTCTTTGCATCACACAGGGTAGCAAAGAGACATACATTCAAGAGTTGAGATCTAATAACATTACTAGTTTTTACTGCTTCATAATGGGCGTTCTTACGTGACACTGACTTCATTTTAACTGCAACTGCATGGTGGTAAAGGATTCAATAGCTATATTAGTGGAGTCCAGTAACTAAATGTTGCAGCCTGATGACTTCTAGTGATGGTTAAATAAATATGAAGCAAAAGATATCTAAGTCTTATTACAAAGATGTTTTGCCTTGGTGGCCTCCTACTGGGATTTTGGAGACCTCCGACTATCCATGCGTCCCATTCTAAGTACTGTTGCTCTAAAGCATTCTGATAACAGCTAATGCTCATGGGCTCTTCCCACATGCCAGGTCCTATTCTAAGCACTGAATTACTTTCAATCTGAATTTGACATGTTTTTTTTTTTTTTTTTTACTTCAACGGCAAATGTAAAGGCGCCAAAGTGAAAGAAGAGAATAGGTTATTGTGAATGAAAAAAGGGCCATATGCTAAACCTGACAAGCTCAGGGGAGGCCAGCACGGCAGACCCTGCAAACTCAGAGATGAAGTCTCTCCACAGGATGACCTGACATAAAATTTTCTCAATAAAAGTAAATCATGGCGGGTAGTCACATCCTAGGCCTGTAGCTTCCTTGACAAAGATCAGTCTTTATCTCAATTGGACTTACTGTCTTTTTACATCTAAGGTAACAAACCTTTGGAAGGTCAGAGTGATCCCCCTTCCAGACCCCTCAGGGGATCACGACTTCCCACCACAGCACAAGAGAATACTCGTTATCTTGTGCCGACACACCATCTCTGGGCGCTGTAAATGCTAACTCTCACGTACCCACCAAAGNCTCAGAGATGAAGTCTCTCCACAGGATGACCTGACATAAAATTTTCTCAGTAAAAGTAAATCATGGCGGGTAGTCACATCCTAGGCCTGTAGCTTCCTTGACAAAGATCAGTCTTTATCCCAATTGGACTTACTGTCTTTTTACACCTAAGGTAACAAACCTTAGGAAGGTCAGAGTGATCCCCCTTCCAGACCCCTCAGGGGATCACGACTTCCCACCACAGCGCAAGACCTGAGAATACTTGTTCTCTTGTGCCGACACACCATCTCTGGGCGCTGTAAATGCTAACTCTCACGTACCCACCAAAGTAAAAAAAAGTGTCTCTCCATTCTACTTTTTACCCAACCTCAGAGGTCTCCCTGGTTTGCTTTCTCCCGTCCCCGTAATCTTCCACCAAGGAATTGCCTGTATCCCTCCTCGGGGCTCCTCCTTCGATTCCAATGCATAAAGGAAGCTATAAAGCCGCCATTGTCTGGGGCAAAACCTCAGTCTCAGCAATGGCATCCATTTGGCTCAAACAAACTCCTAAAATTCCCTACAGGTTTATAGATTCCTGACACTGACACTGTAGTGTCTTGAAAATCATTTTCAGCAGAATACATTGAGTAAATGCTCTTGGTCACCTGAAATCTAGAGTATCTACATTTAAATGACATACACTGGTAAACTGTAACGAAGTCAACATTGTCGAGGGACTATGAACACAATGAAATTTCCCCAGTTCTTAGCACAAATTCCTCCAGCTGGCAAGGCAATTAACAAAAGGGTTTAGAACAAAGGATGCTGGCCTGGGGACAAAGCAGAGCCAGCAAGATCCATTTTTTAACTACAAGGTGTTTGTGTAAGCTTAGGATCAGATTCTAGTACCAGCTTCATTATTTTCTTTCCGTGTTGCCTAATGCAACTCACTCACTTTGGGGGGCTTTAGAAAATGAAAGGAAGGATGTTGAAATGAAGTGCCTAAAATGACCTCAGGTCTGTATCCATTAAAAGAAAACCCAGAGCTGACTCAAGTGTTAAACCAAGGGTTATTCAGAAGGCTACTGGGTCAGAAGTTCCCCTGTGGAAGTGTTTGGTAAGTGGGCCTTTGGTAATTTGGGGAATTGAAAATAGGAAGGACTTTTAGATTATTTCTATGGAGACATCCGTGTGTAACCATCACACTAATCTATATGGTCTGGCCAGTAAACAAATAAGTAAACAAAACAACAAATGAAGAACTAGTTTCTCTAGACTCGGCAATGTATTGCTTATCGGTTTCATTCGCTAAACTTGGTTTTTCTGTCTGTAAAACTGGTCTGTAAAATTGGCTTAAATAATCTAGGATTACCCAGAATGAGCAATACAGTGTCATTTGAAGACAGCACATTCGTGGCTAAATTACAGGACAGTTTTCGTGTCATAGAATCTGACAGCGTAGGGTAAAAACGTGTAAGCGTCTCAAACCATCCTTTACACTTTCCCGCCATTCCCAACGATCACTGTGATGTGGATAAAGGCACATAATGCATCATCAGTCGTGGTAACCATGAATGGAAAAGTCCTGTCTGAGAAAGTGCTCTGGGTGATGACAGCATTCTCCCACAGGTCAGCAGGGGGTGTCACTCCACCAGCCTTCTTATCATTTAACAAGCTTCTAAAGTTGAGGAAGAGATCTTTAGATGAACAAAGCACTCCAGTGAAATGCACCCAGCACAGCTTTTTACTTAATTTTCTTTCATTCACTAAATGGTTCGTTTTGATTCTCAGAATGACGACCTTCCTAGACATTTGTAGAAAATTAATATATTGCCACATAAATAAATGAGGTCCCGGGACCCAATTCCAAAGAGTATGTTTGTGTGTGCACGTACATCGCCCTCCCAACACCCACAAGCAATTCTTGGACACCAGCAATTAAGTTGTAAATTCAGCTAAATTTTGACACCACCTCCCCAGAGGTAAAGGACTCAGTCCCACAAGACTGCCCTCTGCTTCAGCTGCCTGTGCTTCTGACCAACTGGCTGCAGACTGGAGCTTCGTGTGACCACCTCCTCGGGTTCAATTAATTTGCTAGCCTGGCTCACAGAACTCAGGAAAAACCATTTCCTCACTGGAGTACTGATTTATTAGAAAGGATTTTAAAGCACATACCAGTCAACAGCCAGATGAAGAGATATGTAAGGAGGGGTCCCAAATAAAGAAGCCTCTGTCCTCCAGGAGTTTGGGGCGTGCCACAGTGGAATGTGGAAGTGCTCTGCCACATTCCACAGTGGAATGTGGAAACCCCTCTGCCCCCACACCCCTCCTCCTAGGTTTTTATGGAGGCTTAATCACTCAGGCACGATTCATGAACTCATTGGCCATTGGTGACTGGTTCAACCTCTAGCCTCACAAGGGTTAGGACTGAAATTTCCAACCCTTTCATTCATGGTTCCCTGGATGATCAGCCTCCATCCTTAGGTGCTTTGCAAAAATTCCCTCATGGATTTAAACACAGCCATAGTGGAAAGTGCTTTGCAATGACTAACAAGAAACCCGTTTCACCTTTATGGCTCTGAAAGGTTTCAGGATCTGAGGACAAGAGACCAAATATTGTAACAAATGACGTTTCCATTTCTCTTATTGCTCAGGAAATTCCAGGGGTTTGGTAGCTCCAAGCCAGGAACTGTGGATGATGACTTAATGTATGTGGAAAATATATTTTGGTCATTTGAATAAACATATATGCATATGTGTGTATACATATACATATATACATATATTATAAATCAAATATTGCAATAAATATATATAAAATTCTTAGCTTGTATTTTACAAACGTGTCCTTATTTGTCTATCACTGTCACAAAAAGCAACTACTTTAAAATGGGATTGAATTTTCTCATGCTTTTCAAAGTAAACAAATAAATCAATTTAAAAAAAACTATAGACTTTCTCATGTAATAAAGAACATTACAGAGTGTAGCAATATAACAACTTGAAGATAAGTGGGTTTGTTACTAACAAGTAAGCAAGGTTTTTCTCCGTGCAACTCAAATGCAGTATGAAGAGGCACAGTTAGTACTAGAAAGCTGCCCTGTGTTGTGCCCTGTGCAGAGCTGGGAAGATTCACACAATTAGGGTAAAGTCTCCGGTGCACAGACTGAAGAAGCAATGGAGGGGTAAGGACTGAGAAGCCTAAGGCTGCAGAAGATTTTTCCATTTGTTAAAAAAAAACACGTTGAGAACAAATTTAAAATGTTTAGTATGAGGCAAATATAAGAGAAAGCAACTTGCAATGTTTTTAAATATAAAATAATGAGCAGAGGGAAAAAATCACTACTTGGGGAAGAATCGTGGGGGGAAAGCCTGCACCCTAGCTGCTCTTTCTGTTGCTGCGGAAACTAGGAAACTGGATTCCCACATTCGATGTTGTCGTGCCCCAATCCGGACACTTGTCCTTGCCTACTGACACCTCCTCCAAATGATTGCAACTCAATCAAATTTAGCAACGTAGGTGTTTAAGCAACATAGAAAAGAAGCTAAATGTCTTTTACATTAACAGATAAACATAGCTCTGACCCACCTGGGACTTACTTTGAGTATGGAAACAATTTTCATCAGCTTGGTTATTTTACTGCTCATGTGGGCCAGGCAACCCAGACCCAAGTGTAGGGGTTCAGAACGAGACGCCCCGAGATATGCCTCGTGGTAAGCAAATTATTTTGACCTAGAGGCAACCAAGGCCCCATAGACTCAAGAGAAACTTCCGTCCTCCCTGAACTACCTAGAAGAATTTGAATTAGGGGCCTTGCCCATAATCAGAGATTATCAGAGATAACCTTTCCAGGTATGAGATGGCAGGACAAACTACTAGTCACTGAAAATCTGCTTTTACTGGGCCGCAGTGACTGCGGGAAGCCCCTGGGTGCCTGACCTCACCCTCAGCTCAGAATGTTGCACATAATTCATTTTCCTTTTTGCCTCCAAACCTCTGGTGTGTGCAGGGTCTCTGACTCATAGTTGCAAAGTAACCACGAATATGTCTGTAATTAAATTTGATTTTCTCCAATTGATCTGTCTCATGTTGATTTAAATTTTAGACTGGCTGAAAGAACTTAGGAGGGTAGAGGAAAGTTTCTTCTTCTCCATACAAGGGGGACAGATTAGGCCAATGTCTAAACTTTTGGCTAAAGGTTAATGTTTCCAAAGGAAAAGCATCTATAAGTATGAATAAAATTTTCCTTTTTTTAACCTAACTTTGCATTCAATACTTCACCTATATCCACACAGCCAACTTAAGTAACATATATTGTCTATGTATTCAACATAGATAACCTTGGAAATATCACCATTAGGTGCTTGTTAATGTTTCTATGATGACTTGATTCATTATATATCGTCAAAGAAGGTTCACATAGTCAGCAACTAATGTTCACGTTGCTGGAACATAGTGATGTCAAACCATTTACATTGACCACAACATCCCCTCGATCATGTTTCTTCAGTGTGAATACTGTTAGAAAACGACCACCACCACAATTGGGTGTTAAGGAGAGAAGGCAATAGTGCGAATGACCTTGAGTGGCCTTCAGAAAATGACTGCGTAATAACTGAGTTCTCCCTTGAAACAGCATAGTTCATTAGGTTTCTGAATACCCTATTCAGTCATCCCAAAGCCTGTTCATGGTTAAAGAGTAACAACATGATTGTTTCCCTTACCCCAGGGGAATTACCAAATTGCAATATCCTGTTACGGGGACCCAGGCCTCTGACACACATACAGAATAGTAAAACCTTGCTCACTCCTATTACGCAATTGTGGTGTGCGCGGCTGCATTGTTCCAAATGGGGTCTCTGGTGTGCTTTCATAAATGCCTCAAGTTATAGACTATTTTGCAAAAGCATAGCTTATTAGTGTGGGGTTCACAGCTAGTCACCTTGGGATGTGCTTCTGTGTTATGTGGATTGTTTTGAGCTAAGGGCAACGTTAGCTGTGGACTCAGGAGAAAGTTCTGCCCCTACCTTGACAACCTCAGAGAACTTGAATTTGGAGCCTTGCTCATGATGGGAGATTATCAGAGGTCACCTCTTCTAACCTGTCTGTAGGTCAGGACAAACTCTGGTATCCTAAACCGCTGAAATGACCCTTTGAAACCCGCAATGCACCTTATCTCATCCTTAGTTCGAGATGTCGTACAGACCCATTTTCTCTTTCTGTCTCTAAACCTCTAATGCATGTGAGGTCTCTGGCTCATATACGTGGGGATCCCATCTATATGTATCTACTAAATTTGGTTATTTTCTCTTGCTAATCTGTCTCATGTGCGTTTGGTTATTACATCAGCCCAAAGAACCTTGAGGGGAGAGGAAAGTTCCCCCCCAATATTGATTTGTAGTGCATTCTATAACACACCGAGGCATCAGGGAGTTCTGATATTCTTTGTTCAGGAGAACCAAGATACAGACTGATTTTGTTTTTTCCAAGAAATAATGACAAACAGCAACAAGATGAAGTTGTCAAATTTGAAGCTCAGATGTTTGTTTTAAGGTTCTTTTTTTATTTATTTTTTATTTAATTCTTATTCAAGTACAGTTTTCTGTTTTATATTCCCTGCCCTGCCCCCCCCAGTCACCTCCCTCCCATTTCCGCCCCCACCTTAATTATTGTCCATGTGTCCTTTATACTTATTCATGTGAGTCCATCCCCTTTCCCCCTATGATTCTCTCCCCTCTCCTCTCTGGACCCTGTCAGCCTGTTCCGTATTTGAGTGTCATTGGTCATATTTTGCTTGCTTGTTTGTTTTGTTGTTTAGATTCCTGTTAAAGGTGAGATCATATGGTATTTGTCTTTCACTGCTGGGCTTATTTCACTCAACATAATGCTCTCCAGTTCCATCCATGCTGTTGCAAAGGGTAGGAGCTCCTTCTTCCTTTCTGCAGCATAGAATTCCATTGTGTAAATGTACTTTAATGTCTCCTGCATTATTTTCCTATCTCCTCCAGTGACATCCACTCTTCCCTCTGCTGCCCATGGGGACCACACTTTCCAATCTCATCCTTCAGTAAAGAAGGAGAAATAGGTTCGAAAATAACTAAATAAAAACAAGCCCTTGTGGGGAAAGGGGAAAATCCCACCCCCCTCTTCTGCTTCTTTTGGCTAACTGAATAATCAAATCCATACAAGACAGACTGACAACACATCCTTAGTTACGTGCATGGGAACCTCACAGACGTGACACTCAGACACCCTGCCTATCTGAGAGATTCAGAGACAGGAAGGGAAAATGAGGTACATGTGACATTCTGAACTAAGGATGAGGTCAGGCGCCTTGGTGCTTCAGGGGGGGAGAAAGGTCATCTGCATGATGTTAAGTAGAGCAGATGTTCAGTGATTAGTAGCTTACCCCAACCTACATAGGTCAAAAAAAAAACAAAACCCCACCAACATTAGCTCTGATAATCTCTTATTATGGGCAAAACTCCTCATTGAAATACCTCTATCTAGTTAAGCATGAGTGGGGTTGGGCAGAAGTTTCTCTTGAGCTCACAGATCCCTGTTGCTTTTAGCTCAAAATAAGCCCCATAACACAGAGACACATCTTCCACTGACTCATTGTGGACCCGACACATTCGCTCACATCAGCCTCTTAACTTCTGTGAGTAATCACCATGCAGTCACCTTCTTCTCTGGAAAGCAATTGCAGACCATAAAAAGCAGAATGCAGAGGGACTTGGATGAAAAAGGTCTAAGATTGCACAAAACTTTTATCTGGCCAAAAGCCTTCCTCTCCTCTCCCTGCCCTGCTTATCTCTTCTGCCCCAGGGACTTCACACCCCAGGCATCCAAACTCTGCTCTCCTTACAAAACACTTGTATCCCTGATTCATATATATCCTCAAATTAGCATATCACCTGACCTACAAAATATTACACTATTCTGTGTAAAAAGCAGTCAGGAATGAGATCAGGTAGCACGACAAATATGGAAATGGCCAAAAACCGGGCATCTGCCTTTCAAGGGATGATTTCACGTGTTGGAAGAACATCGCTCCCACTCAAACAGGGCCTGTCAGTCAGAGTAGCATCTCCTTTCTCAGGGGAGGAGAGTCAGAGAGAGGAACAGAAATGTTACTCTCAAAACGCCTTTCAGTGAGGGCTGCTCAAGGCCATGGGAGCAGAGGCGGAAACCTCACGAAAGAGACATCCCCCGGCTTTATTGATCAGGAATGTCTGTCTAGTCACTGCGTTTCTGAATTGGGAGCTATTCCTGAAGACCCTTGGAAAGTTCTATCTAGTAGGTCAATGGCTATGGTCTTGGCTATTTGCTACGTGGAAGTTCTTTCACGCGGAAGAAAAGGAGCTTTACACATGGCCACTGGTCGCTCTAGTACTTCTGTTGGAGGGGAGAAGCCTGCTCCTCAGAACCCCAAATGAAAGAGAAACGTTATCACTGATTGGAAAAAAATAACAAACCTTCCCAACAAAGAAAGCAACTTCATAGGTAGAGAGAGAAGGCACCGGTAGCATTGATGTTTGCTAATTAGGTAAAGTATAAAAGAGACAATGGTGACATACTTTTGTCTGGTACCTTTTCTTGGAGTGTTTACTATTTCGTTATCTTTAAAAATAAAAGCAAATAAATTGCTTTTGACTTCAACAAAGAGAAAGGGCTCCTCCCTGACTTTTGCCAAACAGTCCCAGGAAAAGCAAATTGACGTGCATCACCTCGCTCGAAGCATTCTTTTGATCTACGAGGCCAAGCGAAGATTCCAAAGGAAATGCATCATTACTAAGTAATCTTTGGCATTTTGCAGTCACGGTCACGATCACGTAAGGGCTTCATTTTCACACTTCTTATGTGTTTATTTTTGCCGGTTTATAGTGTGCTCTTCAACCAAGTTTTTATTATGCTAGTAACACACAAAAAAAGGAAGAAAACAAATCAATTGACTATGTGAATCCAACCTCACTGGTCACTAGTCGCTGGTATGTTTTTAATGAAATGTAACTTTGAGATTTAATTTTTTTCCTTTTTTTTTGCACCAGCAGCCATGTTTCATAACTTTTCTCACTTATTTACCTTTCTTTTTTGTTGTTCAACATTGGGCGCATTAGACTCCAGAAAAGCAACCAAAGAGCAAGTTGTAATAAATAATTAATGTTCTATAGTGTATTAATATTTGTATTAAAATATAACATTTTACCCCAAATTTGTTTTGGTTATCTTAAATGTAATGATCTAATATGCATTTGTTTTATATATAATGTTCAATATGTATGTTTATGTCTTTATACACTGTAATATTTAACTGTTTGTGATTTTTTGTAGCATTTAATAAATATTACCTTACATCTTATAAAAGAATATATTTTAAAATACTAATTAAATAAAATTTCTTTGGTCATCTCCAAGATCTGCAATATTCAGGAAACTACTTCGAGGATCAAAGTTCTTTCTAAAGCTCTAAAAGATTAAAGGCCATGTAACCACACTCTTCGGAGCTCATTCTTTGCTACCAGTTTGTAATCTCACCTTGGAACTGACAGTGTCTGCTTCCCACCAGAATTAAGGATGGGAGGGGCTTTAAAGTACAGGAAGATAAGATACAGCATCTGGTGGAATTGTCCGCACAGAAAAGCTCACTACCTAGATATCTCCTATCAAACTATGATCAGTCAAACAAACACAAGTTAAGAGTCATTGAGCAGATACAATTTTATTTGGCATGAGCAAGAAACACTTAAGCGATAATTGTTTTTAAAGTATTTTTCTAACAGAACACAATACATGTGATAACATTTTCAGATTGGACAGCGTGAAGCCGACGATGTGAATGCAGTAATGTGGGAATCTGCAACCCGAAAACCAATGTGGAAGATGGAAACAAGGATTAAGGAAAGACAACCATGTCACCTGACTTGCACAATAAATCTCTACCCATTTCCTTTGTCTAATTGCCCTCGAAGTAATAACTCAGTAACGATGGCGGCAACTGCAGCAAATCAGTCTTTGTCATGCTTTGCTACAGGACCAAGATTTGCAGGTAAGCTGATCAAAGTCGGGGAAGATAATATACATCACTATCCTTGGAAGGCCATGCCATGTTATGTCATATTGTAACCACAACTGTCCTGTAATTTAAAAAAATATTCTTCATCAATCACATATCATTTATAGAATATTTATGCATGAATTATGCTAAGTATTATAAGTATTTTAGGTGATAGCATCCTTGCTTGCATTGTGACATGATGATACATCAAATAAGAATACCCATGATTTGCCCTGGCTGGTATAGCTCAGTGGATTGAGCACGGGCCTGTGAACCAGACAATCATGGTTTGATTCCCAGTCAGGGCACATTCCTGGCTTGCAGGCCAGTTCCCAGCAGGGGCCAGTTCCCAGCAGGGGATGCACAAGAAGCAACCATACTCTGATGTTTCTCTTCCTCTCTCCTTCCCTTCCCCTCTAAAGATAAATGAATAAAATATTTTTTAAAAAAAAGAATACCCATGCTTTTTTACAAAGGGAAAAGCTGGAATACAAATGAAAAAGGTTATCTTTATTTCACTATCTTTCATGCAAGGCATTTTCTAAGTATGAGAAGGGGAAATGTGGGCAGAGAGACTGAATGAGCACCTATAAGTAGACAAACAATTTGGCTCAGGTGATTACGAGAGTAAGTCAGTCAGGAAGGAAGAGAAGAGGGGGAGGGGAGGTGGAAGTGGCAAGGGAAGGGGAGGAAAAGGCAGAGGGGTATGGAAAAGAGGACTTGTACAAAGAAAAACAACCATATCAAGAATCTCTTTTAGCTGGGGGGGGGGGTGGGGGGGTGGGCTGGGATGGGCGTGAAAGGCTGAAAACTGTACTTGAACAACCATTGAAATTTTTTTCAAAAGAATCCCTTTTAAAACAGGGCTGTAACTTTATAATATGATAAATCATAGTATTATTAACCTTATAATACTATAAACACATTAAAATGTATTATTCACTCAAAGACTGAGTTGAAAAGGGATTAGCCAAATTCTGAGTCTTCCAGTTCAGTAATTGCTGCCATGAATTGGCATTATTTTAATTATTTAGCTATAATATAATCCATGAGTCCAGATTGGTACTTTTAATTTACCCCAGTTTCCATCCTATTTGACCCTTCTTATGTCAGTTGAAAATGTTTCTCATATCACTGATACAAAGCTAACTCACAGCCAAAATATACAAAATCTCATTAAATTGAAAGATACACCCTTTATTATCAAGTCAGTTATGGAAACAGAAACAAAGAAGAAGAAATTTGGTTTTGTAGTTTTTAAATGAAACAAATGTTTCACCCCAAATTAAGTGCAAGGTCGTACTTGAGAGATGTCTATACAGAGTATATCTGCATTTATTTTAGCCATTGAATTATCAGTGAGAATGATCTTACATTGGAGCTCCTAAAGTATTAAAATCTGTAAATGAAAAAAGGGTTAAGAGATTTGAAAAAGATGTTCTACCCAAGAAAGTTAGAACCCTGGCTTCAGGCAAAATGCCTGTGAAACTTGTCTCCCTTCACTTGAGTGTTTCCTTAATTTTTCTCATCAACACTGCCTTCTCTCACCTGGAATCCTCAGCACCTCAGTACATCCTTCCTTAGCACGCAGTGGTCAAGCACCCCTAGTAGGGAATTATCACGCAGTCGCACTAATGTGTATTTGAAGAACTAGGTTTTATTAATGACCATTCCTAGAAGTATTTGCATCAAGAAATGTAAGATTTCATAGAAATAAATGAAATACTAACGGTGGCCTTTCAAGCACTGTTCGTTCAGGGGAAAGGGTTTGGGACCTGGGCAGGCAGCAGAATGCGTGGACAAAGGATTAATGGTGGCTCCTGACGCGCTGCACAGAGATGATTGCTGACACATGTGTGCATGGCCCCTATTCTTTACAGCACATTCAAACCAGGTGCACGAGGCTATGAAAGCTTTGGATTATAAATGAAGAGACCTGGCGTATAGCTTCACTTCTGGCCCACCCTATTTGTATGATCCAGTCCAAAAGGATTCATTACTTCAATTCCATAGCATCTTTGAGTTCCTTTAGCTGTTGAAAGAGAGAGAGAGAGAGAGAGAGAAAGAGAGACCCTAGAAACTGAGGTAGCATGCACTGTCTAAAATAAAAGTATTATTCTACAATAACAAATAATACAGTTGGGAAGGAGGAGGAAACTTCCTGGTTCTTTCAGCGGATTTAACAGTTAAATCTGCGTGAGACAGATTACATTAACAAGAGAAAATAACCAAAGTTAGTTACATGAATACGTAGGGAACGCGCTCCGTACATGTGAGGCTCTGAGACAGGAAGGGCCATCTGGTAACACGACAGTCTGCACTGAGGATGAGGTCAGGGACCTTGGGGCTTCAGCGGGTGGAGGTCATATGTAGGACAATAAGAAGAGCAGGTGTTCAGCGACTAGATGTTAGCTTTGCCCTTTAGATAGGTTATAAAATGTTACTTCTGGAGATAACGTATTTTACTCCACTTAATCTATTTAGGGAAGTGGTAAAAGTTTGTGCTGAAGCCTCGGGTATAAGCTGATTACCTTCAGCTCACAATAATGTGCGTGCCAAAACAACGCATCCGGGAAGGGGGCCTCTTCTGGGCCTCTTCACAGTTTAAGAGAACGTGATATTAGCACCTCTTGCCCGAGTTAAAATTTTGACTTCTGAGCCTGCCCCTGTAAAATTTCCCACTGTTGAACACTGTCAGAAAGTTCCATTTTTTTAATCCAAATATTGCATTGACAATGAGTTATGATTTCCTACTCATATTTCCACATCGTCTCTGGGCTGGTAAAGAATTGCTTGAATGGGACTATTCCTCTTTCCAAGGGATTTCAAACCCAACAAAGATGAATAAGGTAAGTAAATAGTCACATAAGTAACTATTTGCTTTGGAAACCAGAAAGCAAACTGAACCTAGTGAGTAGGAAGACTTAGCATGGGCATTACAGTATATGGCTACTAAGGTTTTTGAGATACACGACCCATTGGGTTTTCTGTTTCCTTCTTTTACTTTGAGGAATTCTAAATTTTTACTCAAGGGTCTACTGCCTCCTTATAATTATGTAATTACTTTAGTAAATAGCAACACCCTTGTCTACTCCCCAGTTTACAATATAAGAAAAAAGTATCGAGAAACACAAATACATAGAAACACTCCTGACACCAGTGCAAACTCATAAATGACTAACACTCTGGAGTGAATACATCATACATCATAACAATATTAACAATCAGAAAAGGAAAGAATTAGTAGGCTGGGAGTAGAAGCTAAAGGAACAGTCTATCTGCTATAGTGACCAAGCGAAGAGGGACAAGTCTGACCAGGCTTTATGAAGAAGTTGACTATTAATTTTGGGCTGTTCTTATTTCAGTGAAATACTCTTAACATGCTCTGGAAAGTTTGGGAAATTTATTATGACTTTTTGAATGAGTTTAGGTGAGTATTGAATTTAGTTTTGATAAAATACTCATTGTAATAAGTAGGGCTTTCCTTCCCCCTTTGTAAGACTTAGTAGGCTAAAATTCTTTTCACTCATTAGCTCTCCAAGCTTTTAAAAATTCTAAGCTGCTCTTTTCTTCCCATTTCCACTTACCTGTCTTAAAAGCCCCTAAGTTCAAGGTGACCAACAGTGAAACCCACCACCTTTATGTCATCCCCGATCCTCTCCTGGTGTCCCACCTTTCAGTGAATGACACATACACTTGATTGCCATCCTTGACTTCTTAGCCCCTGACATTCCCTCATCAGGTTCGTTGACAACGGACCGATCTGTGGCGGGTTTTGTCTGTTCCTGAGAGTTTCCGAGAGAACAGCACCGGTGCAATCGTAACGAAGAGAATAGAAAGTGCACCACAGGGAATATATATAGTCACTCCTGCTGTTCAGAATGTACTCACCTTTCCTATGAGAACCCTCTTATTGGGGAAGTTATCTTTCCTCCTCTGTGTGTGGTTTCGTGGAAATGTTTATCTGGGAGGCTGATTGCCCGTCTTTGACAAACGGCTGTGGGAGGGTTGCCTCGCCTTACCATGAACTTCTCCTTGCCACATTTCACCAGACTCTGTTTCTGTTTCTCGCGGCCAAGAGCTCTGACGCTGACAGTTAAGGGGCCCTGCACCGCGATGCTCTGGAAGCCTGAGAAACAGTACGCAGGCATTCAACAAACATTCGCTGCTGTGGCTAGGAAATGAACGCAACATGCTACCCACTCTTGATGGACAGTTTTTAAAGGGGGACAAACACCGGAGGATGTCTGCCATGCTAGAGATAAGCAAGAAGCGGCGTGAAAAAGTGGTGGAGAAGAAACTATAAGCACTGTCTCAGGGGTATTAAGCTGTTATTCCAGAAAAGGTAATGTTCAGAAAAGCAGAAAAATACAAGCTCAGTGGCAGATGAGGTGTCAACGTGTGTGACTTCCTTCAACTTTCATTGTTTCTATAGCAACTCCATTTTTTTATGAATGATGCATATTTTATAACGGGTTCAGTGCCTAATTATGGAGCGTGTTGGAGAAGCAAGAAGTCACCCTAATCTTCCACGAGGTCATAGTTGTGAGTGGGCGCAATATTTTAAACGTGATGTGTTTGTAAATCGAGTAACTCCTAAGGGACTTTTATCCAAAACACAATAAAAAAAAAACTTCTCACAATCCAATAATAAAAGTCAAATAAACCGATTAAAAAATGGGCAAAGGAGCTGAAGAGACATTTCTCCAGAGAAAATACACAAATGATCAATGAATGCACAAAAAGCTACTCAAAATCATTAGTCATTAGGGAAACACAAGCCACAATGACAATGAGGTACCACTTTCCACACAATAGAATGAGTTTAGGTGAGTATTGAATTGATCAATTCAATTATTCAAGTATTGTCTGATCAAAACGACAGACAATAATGAGTGTTGGCGAGGATGCGAAGGAACTGGTCCCCTCGACAGTGCTGCCCGTGGAAATGGAAAGCGAGGCAGCCACTTTGGAAAACAGTTTGGCAGTTCCCCCAAAATGAAAACTTTCAATATAAAGTTATCATATTTCCCAGTAATTTTCTTCCTAGGTATCTACCCAGTAGAAACAAAAACACATGTTCACAAAAAGACTTATACACAAATATCCATACCCGTTTTACCTTTTACAGCCAAAAAGTGAAAATAACCTAAAAAACCATCAACTGATAAATGAATACAGGAAATATCAGATATGACTATAGTGAAATAGTATTTAGCAATAAGAGAGGATGAAGTACCAAATGCTCCAACATAGATGAAACTTGAAAACATTATATTAGTGAGAGACACTGGTTACAAAAGGCCACATCTGGTATGATGTCATTGATAAGAAATGTCCAAGAGAGTCAAGTCCCCAGAGACTAAAAAGAGACTAAAGTGGTCCCAGCCTCCGGGAAATTTCCTCCTTCCCAGGAGGAAAATGGAGAGAGACTACTAAATGGTTACGGAGCTCCTTTAGGGGATGTTCGACTGTTCTAAAACGAGATTGTAGTCATTGTTGCACATCTCTGGGAATGTATTAAAGACTACCAATGTGTAGACGGGGAAGGGGTGAATTGTACGCTATATGAGTTATATCTCAGAAACACTGTTACAAAAGCAAATACAGTGTATTAATAAGTGCAAATCTAATATTATGTACCAAACCTAGGGGTGGTGTAAACTGGGGAAAAGAGTGCAACCGAGAAAGCTTTGTGGGAGAAGTGACGTTAAATCTGTGACTTACTTGCCTTTCAACCAGCCGGACCTGTCAGCCCAGCGGGAGGCAGTTCCATCAGGCTCCGGCTGCCCAGAGACATAAATATTAAAGAATAACAATTGTATTCAGTTCTGAATGGAAAACATGTTCCAGAACTCCCAAGCGCGTAAATCCCAGAGATGAAGCTGCAGGCAAACCCAGTCTTCCACAGCCAGGTCTCTGATAGAGGTCATTACTGCAGTTCAGCGACACCGGAATTTATCCACTGACGCACTTCTTTTCTCTTCAAAGACTGCCAAGTACAGGAGGGTCAGGAAACAAAGAACCCCTCAAATGTTTCATTCCCATGGGTTGCTGAATGAGTCCAGTTTAGAACTCACTTCACTCATCCGTTTGTTCCATGCGTAATCAGAACAGTGCAGGTCTCTCAGTGTTGGCTCATGCACTAAAAACCCAAACAACGCAAAGCAGCCCACCACAGAGAGGAAGTACCACCTGAAACACTCAGCACTTAGTTACCGTATCCAACTATAATCTTTTGTGTAAGGGGGAGAGAGTGTATAGGTGTGTGTGTGTGTGTGTGTGTGTGTGTGTGTGTTTATAGTGAGTGTGTATTTTAGGTTAAAGCTGAACACCTTCTGAGTAGTTTGTCCTAAGTAATGGAATGGTGCTAATTTTTTCTTTCTTTTGCTTCTCTGTCTTTTCTGATTTTCTAAAATAAGATTCTAGTTTTTATTAAAACATCTTTAAAAATTTTTAAGAAACAGGTAAGGGTGTTCAATGCGTAAAGAGAAACCACATTTTATCTGGACTGGCGAGAACTTCGGGCTTTGGCAAAGGCAAGGTCTTCCACAGCTCTATCAAGAATAGTTTCAATAAAGTGTGTGAGGCTGAGGCTAGATTATAATGGATTTCAGAGTGGCAGAATCAAATTATTTTTAATTGGCTCTGAGGGACACAAAACAAGAGCATGAGAGATGTGTGGATGAAGAAGCAGAGACTCATTTTATCTCTGTTTATATTAAGAAAAATGTGAACATATTTATAGACAAAGGGGAAGAAGGAAGATGAAAACAGACTCGTTTTTGGAGCAAGGGAGAGAAAGGGTTCAGGAACTCAGGCAGTGGGCTGGTCTCCTAAGAAGCAGCAACTGGGCAGAAAAAGGTGAGGGGTGTATCGTGGAAGTCCCTCCCAGACCCAGAAATACTAAGCCCAGTATAACTATGTCTGCAGATGAGAGGAGAGACTCGTTTCAACTTGTTTACCTTTTCCTTTTTTCCTGAGGACAGGAACAGGATGAGCCAAACTCAAGAGGTTATTAAAGAAATTTTAAAAAGCTCTTATCTGACTAATCTCGCACCACTCCAAACTCTGGGTTGCTCATACTGTAATTTCAAGTAAAAGATAAAGCAGCGATGCTCTCTTTCAGCCCAGCCTAAAATGGAAACAGGCACTACTTATTAAATGATTAATATAAGTACTTCTCCTAAGATTAATACTCAAGGGTAGTCACTTAAAGCCATTCATGCATAATATTTAGCTGATCTAGTTTCATTTTGTTTCAAGGAGCTGGGACAAAAGACTTGGAAGCCCAAGGGGAAAAAAACAAAGGGAGGGAAAGAACCGAAAGATATTGAGTATTGAGACCTGGGTATGACAGCGTCACTTTCAGCCCTGGCTGGTGTGGCTCAGAGGGTGGAATACCCGCCTGTGAATCAAACCATCACCCTGTCAATTCCCAGTCAGAGCACATTCCTGAGTTTGGGGCCAGATCCTCGGTAGGGGGAGCGCAAGAGGCAACCACACGTTCATGTTTCCTTCTCTCTCTCGCTCCCCCTCTCTCTAAAAATAAGTAAATAAAACATTTTAAAAAAATATATAGTACCTTTCCGACATCTGTATTTTATACATGATGACACTGAACCTAAAGTGGTAACGTTATTCAGCAAACAAAGCTCCCCCAGCTAGTATGTAGCAGTGCTGCGATTTTACTTTAGAATTCGTACAGTTTCCATTCTGCCAGCCTGGCTGCAAATCTGAATGTCCGGAGGATAAAACCATGATCGCTGATCCCAGGGCTCTGTCTCCCAGAATTGTGAAGCCAGCCGAGGGCGAATCCTTGCCGCAGATGGCTGACGAAAACTGGCAGTGTAGAAGCAGTAGCTTCTGGTGGAGAAAGCAGGCCCCGTAGTCTCAGACGGACGCATTCGCCGCGTGCTTTCCACATAGCGTTGCGCAACTCACTACTTTCTCTGGATCTCAGTATCCTTATCTGAAAAATGGGACATTTTTACTGCGCGACCTCAAAGATTCCTCTCTAGCTCCCAAACACAGGATCTCATGCGCCTGGTGTCTGCATTGAAGCCTCAGCCTGTTCCCTAGCAGTTTCTGCAGTTTCCCAAATTCCTCAGGGTACAGAGGGGTGAGCCAGGGGGCAAGTAAATCAGGACAAAGATGTAGCCTGTCACGTAAGCACTGGGGCTGCAATCAGCCTGCAACAATCGACCAGAAATATCTAACAACCAACTTCTGCCCGCCTCTCCAAGTCGGGAGCTGCGTTTGTCAGCACGGATGCCTCCTCGTGCAAAGGGGTTGTCATTGCGTAGCCACAGGCCTCCTTTTCGTTATGCATTTCGTGGAAATTCTCATGAACTTGTAATGTGAAGAACAGATTTTTAAACTCATAAGGCAATTATACAGTACACAGTAAAGTAACTGTTACATTCTAAAACACAGACGTGTTCAAGAAAGTACGTGACATGGACTGAAGATTAGCATATCCACAAACACATCGAATCAGAAATCATTACAGCTAGAGATGGGGGGTCACGGAGTCCAACAATCTCCTATGTCAAACGAGGGCTTCTGGGCCCTTGCAGAAGGATAACTGGCACTATCTTTTTTAGGAGACTTCTCCCAGGAACTCCACCTGGGACTGCGTGCAGGCGTCTCCCACGGCAGCACAGACAAAGCAGGGAGAACTTACACAGAAGACCAAGGGGTCTTCTCTGAGGCCCAGTCAGCAGGGAGTCTATAGAGAATTTTTAAAGCACCCAAGACATTTGAGAGCAGAATCAACCCCCAGTACATTTTCATTGCTTTGGTTTTCCAAAGAGAAAATGTTTCCTTACTTTTTTCAAAGGTGCTGCCTAAATTTCCTCATTTCTCCTAGAGATTTTAATTTCAAATGTCCAGGTATTTTGATACTTATTTTCAACTGATATTGAATAACATAATGAGAAGTTTTCAAGTAAAGGACATCTTGCAGATGGTAGCTGTTTCCACTCCCTGTGTCACTATACATATATATATTTATATATATAAAGTATATTTCATGCTTTATATATATATATAAAGCATGAAATTCTGTNAATCAACCCCCAGTACATTTTCATTGCTTTGGTTTTCCAAAGAGAAAATGTTTCCTTACTTTTTTCAAAGGTGCTGCCTAAATTTCCTCATTTCTCCTAGAGATTTTAATTTCAAATGTCCAGGTATTTTGATACTTATTTTCAACTGATATTGAATAATATAATGAGAAGTTTTCAAGTAAAGGACATCTTGCAGATGGTAGCTGTTTCCACTCCCTGTGTCACTATACATACATATATTTATATATATAAAGTATATTTCATGCTTTATATATATATAAAGCATGAAATTCTGTATATATGTATATATATGTATGTGTGTATATATATGTATATGTATATATGTGTATATTCTGTATACACATATATACATGTATGTGTATATAAGCATGAAATTCTGTGTATATGTATATACATATAATATATATGTATATACATATATATTATATATATATAATAAACATACAGGGCCCAGCCCAAATGCCCCCCCTTTTTATTACAAAATCATAAGCATGAAATTCTGTAACATGACAACACCACACTCAAGCACACCATATGACATTTTAGGTCAAATGTTCAAATTAAAACTGTAAGTTATTAGCCCCGTATTATTCCCCTACCCACCACATTCAAGTAGGTGTTACTTCCGCCTATGTGTGTGCAATTCCTCAAGGCAACAGCTGCCTGGCACACGGCAGAAGGCTGGACGCAAACCAAGACACCGGAGAGCTGAAGCAGTTGGGAGGAAGCAGACGTAGCAACCTTCATCTCTCTGGTTGCCTCAGCAACCACAACATCAATGTCAAGAAGCAACCACAACATCAATGTCAAGAATAGGAAATGTCAGTCTCTAGGAGCAAAGACCCTCTTCCTAGTGAGTGGGTGCGTAGCTGTATCTGTAGTGCTAGTTTAGGCAGTAGGTGGTCTCCCTCTGCCGCTTCTCTCTGCTTAGAGTAAGCATCATAACTTGAACTGGAATGTAATAAAAGGCAACAATAAAAGTGATAAATTTACTTGGAAACTTTGGAGTTCATTCAAACACACAGGCAGCAACTTGCCAACTGCAAAAAAGTAGAACAAAATTATTCAGGCTTACCTACACGGAGTATTGAGCACTGGAAAACATCTTGAGGGTCTCCCCACACAGGAAACAATTTTCAATTAATGAGTTTACAGAGCATTCTACAGGCATGAGCTTATGCATTCTGCACAGCAGTTCTACAATGTGGGTGCTATCGAGATTCCACTTTTGATAGATGAGGAGACTAAAGCACGGAGGACCTGTGTCACTTGCTCAGAGTCACACAGGTAGGAAAAGTTGGAGCTGGGCGTTGGACCTTCATGTCATGGGTCCAGAGGTAGGCTCTGCACCAGCGCCCGTACAGCCTTTCCAATGGGCATTGTGTGCTTCCTGAATCTCTTACCCACTGCACCAAATACCTTTTGTCCACTGCCTAATGCAGTCCTGCCAACAAACTTTGAAACTCTGAGGTGGGTTCCGTTATGACGTCTGTGTTTATGGGTACCTTAGCCTACCGAAAGTACCCCAGCTAATGAGTTAGGAAGCTCGGATGTGGTCCCCTGCACGCGGTTTTAAAGCTCACACTTGTCATCACCCCTCTCCTTGGCCTCCTAACCAGTTTCTCTTTTTTGTTGAGGACATTTGCTTTTGGCAAGAGAATTATTCCACTCGTGCTGTTTAGGACAGCGGTGTGATGTGGGATTTGGTAACAAAATCACGGATCAGGTTTGAGCTCTGAGAAAACATCAGTGGAAAATGTAGTGGGGAAAATACTAGCTCTCTCCTACCTACTTAACTGATTGTTATAAGACCAAAACATAAAACATGTATTAACACATGTAAAGTAGTTTCTAAAACACCATACCTGATTACTTATTAAGCTACATTTTATTAATATCTAAATTTTTACAGGAAAAATTTGAGTCTGCACGGTGAATGCATATGAAAACACTTAGCAAGCTGAGTTAACAGAGACCTGCAGAATGACAAATACACAAAACTCTCTTCGGGGATTAAACAGAGGACGCGGTGAAGGCAAGGTATGATGCCACAACCAGTTGAGGCATGTCATGGAGCATAACATCAAGAAAATAAAGGGTCAATGTTCTCTCTATTTAGAGACATAGACATCATGAGATACTTTCTTATAGGAGAAAGGATGCTCTAGTCTAAATCAGCACAAGAACCCTGGGATCAGAGATGCTTAACAACATGCTCAGTGTGGCTTGAATTGGCCTCCCGTTGGCCCTTCGCTGATTTCTTTAACATCGTTGAGTACTTAGTCTGTCTGCATCGTATCAAATTTCAAGTTAGGATCTGTTGGAGATAAAAAGAAGCAGATGATTTAGTGGGATCCTTGCCCTTATAGATAGAAGAGAAATCTAGAAATTATTTGCATACCAAGGCTACCAATGAATTGGAGGAAAAGCAACTGAATACTACCGTGACATCAGGATAAAACACACCACTGTGGGTGAGAAGAGAAAGTTCTCTTGCAGAGGCCAAGGAAGAGAAAGGCCAACTGTGGATACCTGACAGTCGGCTGCAGTCGTGACACTCTCTCAGTCTCTTTTCTGGGACCTCCCCGTGTATTAAGGTCCCACATTTTTCTAAGTTAGTTAGAGCAAGTGTTCTTCTCAACCAAAGGAGTGTAATGGTGGGAGGGGGAAACAGTGTTTCTCAGGAGGCTGTTACAGTGTTTCGATGGAAAGAACTAAGCTACTGTAAAGAACTTGGGAAGGAGAAGAAGACGGATTAGTTATTGACATCTAAGGAAGAATCTAATAACTTTAATTAATCTTTTGATAAGACACAGTGGCAAAGATAATTGCTATATGCTCACAAAACTGTTACCTTCTGAGAAAGCTGATAGACCATGCTACGTAGCTCCATATATTTAAGCAGGGTCGTGGACAAATTCTCACCAATGGGAGGTGAGCAAATGTGTCAGTTCCAGTCCAAGGCAACAAAATGCAGCTATACTTTCTCCAATCCAGCTCCTGTCCACACAGTTGGGGGGGGGGGGGGGGGGGCGGGGAGAAAAGATTCCAAGTTGGCATTTGGTGAGATCCATGACACCTGAGCCCCTGAGTCACCAATTTGTGATTTGTTCCTTTTACTGTGAAATCACCTTCAGAAGGGATTGTTTTTCAAGGAAGCCAAGGCACCCAAGTTTATGAACTTGTGCATTATTGTCCTTATTTTATTGCCCTAAAGCCAGTTTTTACTTACTTTTCAGCTAAGGTATTACTGAACCATTTGGGCTCCAGAACTTTGGAGGCACACACCCCAAGTGTTGATTTCTTGGGTGTGTCTCCTTTTTCCTTCCGGTGCTCCATCCCCCATCAGGTGAGGGGCTGGCCCTCCCAGTTCCCTGCTGTACCTGGGCATCTTGGTTTCGTCTGCTTGCTTCCTGGAGGCGTGAGGCCACAGCTGCTTTGTATTCTTCTTGTATTTGGGGGTGTTCCCCACTAACTCCGTCTGCTATGTCACCAGAAACAGAAGTACAGGAAGTCACTTCTGGCCACATTCACTTGGGGGCTGTCTTGGACATACAGGTGGATGCTGCAACATTTAGTGGGCTCTATGGGCCTGCAGTTGGGAAAACAGGCCTGGGTATCATAACAGAGGTTCTCAGTTAGAAAGATCGGTAAAAGGCAGGCGCTAATGTGGAAGTGTGCATAAAAGTTGAAGACATATAAAAGCCTGGGAAATGTTGCCATGTAAACAATTTTAACTGAGGAGAGCAGGGACATCAGCTGGGACAGAGGAGAAGTAGGATCAAGGAATGTCTGTTTGTCGTTATTGTTGCTTGGTGCTTGGGTCATTTGCATATGTTAGCAACTAAGGAGAGAGACCCCCAAAAGAGGGAAGTGCAATGGAAGAGGGGGTGGGTAGATAGAAAAGGAAGGTAAAGGGAGATGAACAGCAAGAAAACACCGTTGGCAGAACCACAAAGCATCATCTGGTCAGTCCCCTCTCGTTCAAAGAATAAGAACCCAAATTCTTAATATAATAGAAGGTTTCAAAGTGACTTTGTTCACCAGTGAGCTGGCTGTAGGGTCTTTACCTAAGAAATTTTCCTAAATTTTCCTTTGACATTATTTGTATAATGAGTCGTTCAATTTATAAGGAGATTTTTTTTATTAGTAGAAAACCCCCAAATTTCCTATTCGGAAGAATTTCTTTTACAAGTCTAAATTTCTGTAACCACTTTTCTCTTCCCTGATATGTTCCTCTCAAGGAAAAGTCTTGTCTAAAAATAGGTGGTAATTCAAAATCAGATACATTAGCTCAAAGAAAGAACAGGGATTCGTATATATTATAAGCCCCAAAGATACAACAGGATGTTAGAGGTAAATAAAGTGAGTTTATCTTTAAAAAGCACCATGGAGTTCATGTAAACATGGTTATTTCAAGAACAGAGATGTTTAAATGCCAAGCTAATCATCAATTATTCACGCAGCTTGTAATAGACTTGAAGGAAGAATCCAAAAGGGTAAGTTAATCACGCATTTAAGATCTATTTGTTTCTAGGAGAGCTAGTACATTTATAGCCGTATCTGTAGATTCTGATGATGCCTGGGAGCATTTAAATGTTTTCCAAAATAAACCCACAATTTAAACAGCTGCCATTTAGTTAGATTTAATCTGGTACTGTTGCCAGAAGCCAAGCATATCCAGAGTGACACCTCCCTTATTTCAGAAAATCAATTATCTTGCTAGTTTAGTTTGGTACCTAAGGTAGGCAGTTGCATTAGCTAAAAAGGGACTTGGTTTATGACGCTAAACGTGTTTTATTATGTCAATGAAGACTCTACCTAATTAAATACAGGAAATCACAACATGGTCAGAATTTTTAGGCACTCTCAAAAACTCATTTTATACTAGTATTAGATTCTTAAAAACTCTCTGAAGATTTTTTTCTATGCCTGCATTAGTTCCTAGGTATTAATCTACTGTTATATTACCAACATATATGGAAAGCTGGCTTAGGAGGGTGTTTTTATATAAGCTACAAAAGGGGAGTTATACGCTGTTGTTATGAGCACGTAGGAGAAAGTTCTGACCCAGACTTGAAGGGTGAGTGAAAGCTTCTGGAGGAAGCGACCTCTGAACTACGATGTGAAGGATTCATTGCCCTTTAGAGGAGTTTTGATAGCGGTTCCAGCTGCTGTAGAATAGGACGGTGGGGGTCATGGCATCCGTGTGGCCATCTGTGATTGAGAGCATCTGGTATATTAGAGCTTTCAAGCTAATGGGCCCTGGTTACGTGGCTAAAGAGTTACAGATATGCTTAAATCTTGATTCCCTCCCTCTGTGGGGAAGGGAGCGAATTAAGATCTTAGGTCCATTGCCCCCAGACACAAGCAAACTTGTTGGCTTACTCCGGTGTACCATGAATGGATTATCATTTTCCATGTGCTGTGAGGTGAAGAAATTCTTGGCAAGCAGTGCCTTACAGTAAAGAAAGTAGTTGGTGTGGATAGCACATCGAGTGGAAACCGGTGAGTGGAGAGAAATGAAGACATAAAGCGTGGCAAAACCATGAAGACACTGCAAACCACTGTTAAGACTTGGAGGAAGCATTCAGTGGATCTAGGCAGACAACTGAAATAAAGAGATTTGCATTTTTTTGAAAATTACTCTGGATATGGTGTGAGAATGGAGGAAAAGCAGGTCAACCAACGGGCTAGGGGGATTGATTAATATGTTATCGCAGCAATCCAGAAAAGAGCAGTGGCCAAATGAGCCCTGGAAAAAGGTAAAGATGGGAAGTGGGAATTGGTCACAGAATATTAAAGAGATAATGAAGTAAATACCAACACAGAAGGCGACGTGAGGGTCAAGGGTGGCTGGCCGGCATGTGGTTTAACCCTGGTAAAACCCAGTGGTACTTGATGTCCACTGATCACTGTTTTACTAATTATATCCATGCACCTGGCATGGTTAGGATTATATCAACCCATTCAATGCTAACAACACTCATTTGAGATAGATGCCGCATAATAGACCCATTTCCAATTAAAAAAAAAAACTGAGGCCTGAAAGCGAGTTGATAGTAAAAGACAGAAAGCTGGATTTGAGCCCATGAACACCTGTTGCTTTCTTTACTGCTACGTTTTACTGTCTCTGGTGCCATTCACTAAAATTAGGTAAACAGAGTTTCAGGAAGAAGCCAGTGAATTCAGTCTTAGCCATTGCTTTGGACTGAATTACGTCCCTCCCTCTTTACCCGCCTTTATCTGTATGTTGACGTTCTAACCTCCAATGGGACTGCATCTGGATATAGGGCCTTTGTGCAGATGTTCAAAGTTAAATGAGATCGTAAGGGTAGGGCCCTGACGCGACAGGATCGTGGCCTTATATACAAAGATCTCCCACAGCCCGTCATCACATGAGGACACAGTGATCATGTCACCTTCCACAAGTGCAAATCAGCAAGAGGACCTCACCAGAACCCTGCCATGCTGGACCCTGATCTCAGAATTCTAGCCTCCATAACCAAGAAATAAATTTCTGTTATTTACACCATCCAGCCTGTGGACTTGTTGTGGCAGCCTGAACTGCAGAGGGACCGCATGCATGAATCTAATACTCAGAGGAGCCACTGGAATGGAAATACCGATTTGAGAGTCCTCGGGACATGAGTGCAAAATCAAACTATGGAACTAAACGAGGTTGACAGGAAAGTATCTATAATCAAGAGAAGAGGGCAGAGAATAAAACCCATAGAGACATCGGCATCAGTGAAAAATGGACAAAGGAAGACACTGGACCCCCAAAAAAGACCGAGTAAGAGTAGTTAGCAAGAGAAAAGAGAAAGAAACCAAACAAAACATAAGAGTATAGAGTGTTACAAAAGCCAAGGAAAGAAAAATTTGGAGAGAGAGGGAATGAGGAACCATGTTGAATGCTAAAGAAAGTTACAAGGAACAATATTTACCCATTGGATTTAACCCTAAGAAATCATTGTAATCCTTATTAAAAATAAGCCTATTGTAACAGACTTGAAAAGACAGAAACTACATAGAAATGTATAAAAACTAAAGCATTTGGGAGAACAGCGAGTAGATAACTCATTCAAAGATGTGACCTTAATGGGAAAGAAAGATGAGAGTAGGTGTATGCTGAAACTTCCAATGTCGGGAGAGACTGAAAAAAGCTTAATGCTGATGGGAAGGAGCAAAAAAGAATGTGAGTTTGAGGATATAGGAGGCAGGTGGGATCATTAACAGGTGAGTCCTTGAGAGGGTAGGTGGAATGGAAATGCAGAGCTCAGGTAGGAAGACTAACTTCAGGAGGAGGAACACCACTACTTTTAAAAGAAAAGTAAGCCTGAATGCAGGTGAATCTCTAGATTTGGAGACAGATACTGGGAGGCCTTTTATGCAATACCCTGTGTTTCAACTAAGAAATAAGTATCAAAGTGTTCTACAAACAAGGAGAAAGTTGGGGAGGTGCTGGGTAGAGGTTTGCTTTGTGTAACTCTGGGACCATTGGATTCATTCATGTTGGGAGTTGTACAAGGAAGTGGTGACAATTGTTGGGGACCGCTCTGCCTGGTTTCAGGAACTGTACCCTCATCCTCTACCCCCTGTGGCTAAGGATGAGTGAGTGACCTCTGGAATGCGAGCCACAGGAGACAAAGCTTGTCTCTGGTAGCAAATGCTGCCTCAGTTTCCTCCCTGCCCCCAAAGCATGGTCAGAAGTCAGAGATGGGTAAGACCGCTCACAGTGGGGGGCAACCTAAGGCGGACTCAGTCACTTGGGAGGCCATCATGGAAGGACTCGGGGGCTGCAACAAAGAGTGAGTGATGGACTCTTGCCCCTGGCTACGTGACATAGCCCGAGTCCCCTTGTTCTCTGGGAGAAGTGCTTCCTGGCTCTAATCCCCTTAAGCCTGAATACCTGATGGGGAGGGGTGCAGCTCCTTGCCTTGCTAGAGCAGATCCTGGCGGGGCAGGGAATCTGTCATCACAAAGAATTCCTGGAAAACCTGTGAAATCTGCTCTGCTGAGAGTGCTTTCATTCATATGTTAAGGGTCCGAGCAGGAAACCCTAAAATTTTCTGCAAAACTCCCTTCCTGGCAGACTATGACTCAGACAAACCCTCAGATTTCTTTGAAGTGTTATTTACTGTTTGATCCTTGCCACCCTGTATTCCTATGTATTACAACCCAATAAAAGCCCTTGGAGGATGGGGCTCAAGGCCTTTTTCCCCTGAGAAACTGGCCACCTCTCCTCCCCAAGCAGATCATGTCTTGGTAGTGTTTACTTTCACCCATGGCGGAAAGGGGGACTTGCAGGAAAAGTTGCCCCCACAGATAATAGACTGGCATCTAAAATATTGGTGAGAGGAGAGGTTAGAGTGTGAACCCCCATGAAATCATAGCTGGAAGGAAAGGGTGAATTTTGGAAGGAAAAAAACCCAAAACACCTGGTAGGTAAATATATAGTAAAAGGGTCCTAGAATTACAAGTTCCCACGAGATCAGAGAACAAGATGGTGAGCCAGTAACTGGTTAAGGGGTTGTGGTCAGAGAGTGGAAGGACTGAATTGGAGATTTCTGGTAAGTCAGCAGACCTGGATGACGACAAGTTCCAGAGTACGGTCATCGGGTATAGAAATGAAGTGTTTTTTTGTGAAGGAAACAAGAAAGCGAAAGAGTCTATGAATAGGTCAAGTGCTCTCTAGCACATAGTCAAAATGTAACCTGAAGCTCTCAGATCAACCTTCCTCCTATTCTAGCTCACGCATGAGAACACACAGAAAGAAATCAGACATTGTTCTCCAGCGCAGTAGGAGGTAGTCTCAAAGGAAATTTCCAAATCCGCATACCTGGCCCCACACCCTTGAATAACCTCTGGGGACATATATAGTTTCCACGCCCTCAGCACTTTTAACTCGGGCCAACCACAGCCTTCCCTCCGAGGTGAGATAACCTGGCGTCCGTGGTCAGAAGTGCCGTGGGGGAGAAAACCCCGTGAGGCGTCTGTAGCCCCTTTTCCACTATGTCAATGAAGACTCGACCGGCCAACACCATTGGTGGCCGTATGCCCATCTAGGAGACCATAGCTTGTATTATCCTGAGATTTACCCTTATGTATGGACTTCTACCGATTTAGGAGAAATTTGAAAAATTAGAATAGCCATGCATACCATGCTACAATGTTTCAAAGTACAGTGAGGGTCAGAGGTTAATTAAAAGGAATATGTTGAGAAGTCCAGAAGTCAGGGGTGCAGCCCATGGCCCAGAAGAGGCGCTGGTCAGGTACAAAGGCAGAGGTGGGGTTCTTCCCCATGCAGAGGGCCTTCCACAAGTCATGTCCTGCCCCTTTCCTCAGAACCCCATGCAGGGGGCTCCCTGGGAAGCCAGGCAGTGCTGGTGGCAGGGCCTTGCTGCACGCTGGGTCCCCTACAGGCTCGTGCCTGTGGTCGCTCCACTCTTTGCTGAGTGGCACCAAGGAGCACGACTTGTACCCAAATGTCCTGGGTTCTTGACTCAAAAGCTCCAGATCCCAAAACCGTTCTTAGAGTGAGTGGCGTGGCATTCAAGCTCGCACTTAGTGTGGGTGGCGTCCTGCTGTGTAGGCGATGATTCCTTGGGAGGTTTCTAGCTCTGCAGAAGGTAGGTAGTCACTGTGGGTCAGGGCACACCTGTGGAGACCCGCAGACCCATTTTACAGATAGGAATCCCGGGAACAGTCAGATCAAGGTAAGATACTTGCAGAAAGTCACCCAGTTTCGGACCCACCCCATGTAGAAATACCGGACATTGCTGACCCAAGGTGGTCAGGTCCAGGGTGCACTTTTAGCATAAACTAGTCTCATGGGGGAGTCAGTCCAGGTGCCGATGACTTCTGACACACCACCTCCTCAACTAAACTGAAGCTGCAGAGCATACATACTGCGCAGTTCAGTAGCCTTTGAGCCTTTGAGCCTTTGGGGAACCAATGGAGTGACAGCAAGATGCTGTGGACACCCCCACTGGGATGTCAACACCAGCACAGGGGAGAGGACTAGGGACGGGGAGGATGAACCCAACTGTCAAGACCTTGAGCAAGTCCTTTCCCTCTTTGGGGCTTCATACCCCCAGTGGTAAATGGAGGGACTGAGCCAGGACAGACCACAAAGATGGATCCGGTCGTGTTCCTGCCTTCAGAGAAGTGGGAGAGGAGACTGAGGTCAAAACAGAGTTACCTTTCTAGATGGCTGGGGTGGTGACAAAAGTCTGCGCTAGGGGCTGAGGGAGTCGAGAGGGGCAGGACACAGGGTGAGGACCATGTGATGATGTGTAATACACCTGGTCAGCATCCTGTCACAACCTCAGCCTGAGCCTGTGTCCCTGAGGCAGGTCAAGAAATATTTTGAATCAGAGCTGGGATGAAGACTCAGAGTTTGCCTTCAGGGGCTTCCGTGTGTTGCTCAAAGGAAGTTTTCTTCCTCTGAATTCACATTGATTATTGGGTGGCTGGGTGGTGGCGGCTCCGAGAGACTAAGACTCAGCCCACCCAGACGGCCCTGAGCTTCTAGACACAACCAGATCATCTCTCATTTCGTGTCTGCTTCAAACTTTCCAGTCCTTATCGCTTTGCCTTCGGGATAAAGTATAAACTACTTAGCAGGTCAAGGCCTTGTCTGGTCTGATTCTTCCTCAGAGTAGATTAGCATTTCTCAGCCTTGGCACCATTGATATTTTGGGTTCGATAATTCTTGTCGCCGGGGGCTGTCCCGTGAGTGGTACAATAGGTTGTGTGACAACATCCCTGGCCTCTGCATCCTACCACTTTTACAGCTTGGGCCCAGCATGATGGCTCCTGCAGAAAGGGGTGGAGAGAAGAAGGGATGTCCAGCCATCGGTGAGGTGGTGACCAGAGAACACACTGTCCACATTCACGAACGCATCCATGCAGAGGATTTGCAGGAGCGTGCTCCCCGGGTACTCAGAGAGATGTGGAAATTGGCCAAGAAGGAGATGGGAACCCCCAATGTCCACATAGACGGCAGGTTCAACAAAACCACCTGGGCCTAGGGAGTAGGAAGGCCCCATGTGGTACCCAGGGGCGATTGTCCAGAAAATGTAATGAGGATGGAGATTCACCAGAGAAGCTCTATACATTGGTGATTCATGCGTTGTACCGGTCACCACTTTTTGACATCCACAGACAGTTAATGTGAATGAAGACTAAGTGCTGGTTGTGAAATCAAGGTATAAAACTACACACAAAAAAAATCTGCAGACATTGCCAAGTGAACCCCGGGGGGCAAAATCACCCCACTGGAGAACCCCTGGGTTAGGGGAGGATCTGCCACGTTGAACCTCTTTTGGGTCTAGGACCATGCCTTCCTTTCCCTCTGCTCACACACATTTCCCTTTCCTCCCTTTCACGTTTCTCCGTCTTCCATGGGTCCTACTAGTCCTGCTGATCTCAAAAGTTCCCTCCCCTGGGAAGCCCACTCTGACCCTCTCAGACTGACCCAGGTGTGTGACCACAGACCTCCAGTTTGTGAGTCTTCCCCACTGGAACAGAAGCCCCAAAAGGTCAGCCCCTGTGTTCCCAGCCACCCAGCTCAGGGCTGGGCACTGCGCCAGAGCTGGGCATTCGTGTGAAACGAGGCTGGGCTGGGGCGGGATTCCCTGTCTCCAGGGCTGGGCCTGGTGGTCAGAGGGAGATACTAGACATCCTGGCTTCCTGCCGGGCCCTCAGGGTCTCAAGTGTGTCTCCTCTGCTTCTCAGCCCTCAGGCCCTTTAACAGATTTTCCTGGAGACTGCACGTGAGATGAGACAGGTGTGTCCAAAAGCAAGAACTCTGTCTTAGTCACCCTTGCGCCCATAGCCACCACCGCCCTCTCCTACCTGCGGGGCCTTGCACAGAGGAGGTGGACCAAGGCCCTGGCTCATGGCCCCGGCTCGTGCCCCAGGCTTGTGCCCCAGGCTCGTGCCCCAGCCAGCCTGCTCCTTCAGTGGCCAGGGGCTCAGACACACGCCCGCAGTGCTGTCGCTCATTTCTTCAGCAAATGTATATGGAGGCCCTGTCCCAGGGCTAAAGCCAGGGATACGGCTGTGAAAAAAACCGGGACCCAGACCTTTTGGAGCTTTAGTCTAGTTGAAGGCAGGGGTAGGTGGTGGGGAGAGGGTGGACAGGGATGAACAGTGAACACAGTAAATAAGGATAATGTATAGCAGGTCAGATGACAATAAGTGCCACGAAGCAAAATAAAATGGTGGTGAGGGGAGGCTGGAGGGGTTGAGAAAAAAGAGAAAGCAAAATGCATGCGCAAAGGATAACAGTGAGGTAATGGACAGGGAAAGGGGTGAATGGGGAGGTAGAGGAGGGTAAATGAGACTTGACTTGGAGTGGTGGACATACGACGTGGAGTACAGATGATGTGTTGTAGAGTGGTATACCTGAAACCTGTATAATTTTGATAACCAGTGTCACCCCCCACCACCAATAAATGCAATAAAAAAAGAAATAAAATTGTGGAGGGGAATAGGGAGTGAGGGAGAATGAATTGGAGGGTTGTCATTTAAATAGGGTGGTCTGGGAAGGCTTCTCTTAGGAGATAGCATCGGAACAAACACCTGAAGGATGTGAGAGTCACACCTGTACCTGGGAGAAGAGCGTTGCCGGTAAAGGTAAGAGCCAGTGCAAAGGTCCTGAGGTGGCAGGTAGGTGGTATGATGAAAAGACGAGTGAGGAGGCCCACAAACCCAGAGCAGGTAAGCGAGGGAAGACAGGCAGGGAAGAGGTCAGATCATCCAGGGCTTCGGGGCTATGACAAAGACTTTGCCTTTACTTTGAGGGAAGCGGGAGTCACAGGAGAATTACCCCTCCACTGAGCTATAATTTAGATACTATTGTTAGCATAGAGTTCGATGGCTTTTGGTACCAACAGGCAGCTGTGCAGTGCAAATATCACCACACTCCTGCTGGAACACTTCCAGGCCCCAAGAAAGGTCCCTGTTCCTTTTTTTGCACTAATTCCTGCTCTTGCCCCCAGCTCCAGGGCAACCCGGAAGGGGGGTTCCCTCTCTGTGGTTTTGCCTTTTGTAAAGGTTTCTTGTAAATGTAATCAGACAATAATAACAAAGTCACATCATATTTCATACGACTTTTTTTTAGTACTTAGGCTCCAGTAGCAAATCTCAAAAATTAACTAAGACATAACTCAAAAATACTGCAGTAGTTTCTTACAAGTTTGCTTTGTAAACCCCGAGGTATGAAGAGGCCAAATGAGCCACTATGTCAGAAAATACCAATTACAATAAGAAAAGAGAAAAGAAGATGAGATGTGGAGACTTCAAAGCCCTGTTCTGCATTGTTCCTTACTGTTTGAACTTTTCACCCTTGCTAAAGCTGGCTCCAGTGAATACAGCCTTGGGTAGGAAATCCCAATGTCTACAGACTCACATGGCAGAAGAACACCTGGTGGGTGTGTTTACATTTGACATCACTGTTGGAGTTACCGTGATATCAGCTTAGGTTTCTGGAATCTTTATAGGATTTCCCATGCTGGTGGCAACGTTATTTGCCGGCTTCTCAGTTCGATGTATTTTTTATGTTGAGTTGCTACAGCATAATAAAAATCAGTGAATTTCCTTGATAGCCAAGCCAGTCTAAATTGGTTTTAAATATGAGTAAATGCAAATGAATAATATTGTGCAGCCTTTTTTTTTAACCTGTAAGCTGTTTTACAAAAGAGGAATGTAGACATACAATTGCACAGTAACAAATGGCAGCCCTCTTTTTCTCCTTCCCCTCCCCTCTCTAAAACTAATAAATAAGTAAATAAATAAATAATCTTTAAGTAAATCCTTTATCAAAGTCTCATTAAGTCACTCAACTTGATTGTGCAGTATTTCTTATTGGGCCCCAGCTGATATCGATTATAGTTTTGTGCCCTGAATGACAATTCCTACACACAGTTTAGTCACAGGTATAAGGGAGTGTGTGTGTGTGTGTGTGTGTGTGTGGCCCTGGCAATATTCAGGTTCTTCATTTCCCAAAGGGCAGGAGATTCTAAGCCCAGGGGTTAGGAGCGGCCAGGCCAGAGTTCTCAGCTGGACTCTCCCTCTACAGAAGGGTTTTTGAGCCCAGGTTGTTCCCGCAAGGGGCCCGTCGGCTGCCAGTTGCCAGGGGCCCAAGTGAAGAAAGCTGAGCTGTCGAGGCCATGTCACACCCAGGGGTTTCAGTGCACCGGTTGCTTTGGTCGATTNTGTGTGTGTGTGTGTGTGTGTGTGTGTGTGTGTGGCCCTGGCAATATTCAGGTTCTTCATTTCCCAAAGGGCAGGAGATTCTAAGCCCAGGGGTTAGGAGCGGGCAGGCCAGAGTTCTCAGCTGGACTCTGCCTCTACAGAAGGGTTTTGGAGCCCAGGTTGTTCCCAGAAGGGGCCCGTCGGCTGCCAGTTGCCAGGGGCCCAAGTGAAGAAAGCTGAGTTGTCGAGGCCATGTCACACCCAGGGGTTTCAGTGCACCGGTTGCTTTGGTCGATTTTTCCACTGATACAAGTATAATGGCTTCAAAATAGTCTTTAGAATAAAGTTAAGGGTTTATCAAACAAGGATTCAACTATTTTTCTAATACATGATTTAATAAAACGGTACAAGGAACCAGAAAACCACCAAAACCGCCCCCCGAACGTAAAAAGCAAAAATGGGACAAAGACTGGAAGCTCTGTTACTTAACTGGTGTGCCAACCCCAATAAGGTCAGCATACTGGGGTTGACACACTTATTGGTGCAGTGGAGATGGGGAGATCAGTCAGTGCACACCTGCTCATGCAACACCCCAGTTTCTGCAACGAAAATGAACATCGCTAGCATTTGGTGAGCAGTTCGTAGAGGTCAGCCAATCGCCCTAAGCATTTTGTTTGTGTTCACTCATTTAATTCCGACCCGGAAGGAGACCCCATATGTCACCCCTGCACCACCATCCGAGAACAGCAGTCTGCCCGCAGTCTGCGCTCCTAACCACTGCATCATGCTTCTCTGTCCACTTGAACAATGGGATGCGTGGTGTCCTGAGCTCCAGGGTAACTATTAGCTCGAATTCTCTGTCTCTATCTCTGTTTCATTCCCTTTCTATGAACACAGAAAGTTAATAATGTCCCTTTAACACAAAGAATACCCTGATTTCTCACCTCACTGATACACAATACTGTGCCAACGAGCCCATTGCATCCACCACTCCCCCCCTGCCTCTCCTGGCACCATTCATTATCATACCGTGTCTTTTGGGGTCACGGACTGTTTTTAATCTTCTCTGGAGCTCACTTCAAACAATGTCCTTACGCACTTATTTCAAGTCAGCCTACAAATGTCCTGGCGTTCTCAGAGCCGATGTGATACCGAATTTCCCCTGGAACCTAAAGGTCCACTAACTCCATGATGACAATGACACACCGCCTGTCACACGGAGCTCGTGTCCAAGTGGACTTGCTTAGGAGCTTCCAAATCTTTCCTGTGTTTTTCTTTAGATTTAATCCTTATCATATTTTTCCCATGACCACTTCATCCCCTTACACCCTCTTCCCTCCAGCAATCACCACACTGTCGTCCATGACCATGAGTCCTTTTTCCTTTTTGCTCAATCCCTCCCACCCCGAACCTCCCCCGACCCCAACTAGCTGTCATCTGCTCTCCACCCACAAGTCTGTCCTCATTTTTCTTGCTAGTTTAGTTTGCTCATTAGATTCCACACGGGAGTGAAGTCATATGGTATTTGTCTTTCTCTGACTGGCTTATTTCGCTTTGCATGATTTTCCCCTTACGTTTTTCATTTTTTCCTTTCGTACCTTTTTGCCTGATCCATTCTTCCATTATTTCCTCCTCCAGACCTTTCTACAGCAAGCATAAAACTCTCAACTCAGATGAACAAATGCCACTGCCTTCCTTCTCCATCTCAGTTTAGTAACCACTTTTCCGAGGTGACCACTTTTGACCCAAAGCTATGTCCACTGTCACAAAGCTACTGCATAACTTCTGCACGGGTGACACTAGCAAATTGATGACAACAGTCAAGTGAACTGGACCATTTTACAAGGAATGTCAGCTCTCCTTAGGGGCTAGATTAAAAATAACCAGCCCCTGGGTTAAAAATAACTCAAATATTCCCCTTTCTTTAATAGAACCAGCCTGTACACAAGTTCCTCAGCTGAAATCGCCTTTTGGAATGTGGTGCTTCCTGGAAAATACAAATGACCCACCAAATATTTAGTCTGATCAGACCAGAGGTAAAGGACAAATATTTTAAATATAAACAGATGACTCAGTGAGCAAAAAAATCTACGAACAGCAGTTAATGTAGACTTTTGAGAATGATTCGTTTACATTCTTCACCTTTCTTTAGGTGTGTGGCCATTGCTGGTGTACACTTCTTCGAACAATAGACGCAACATAGGCTGAACTACATGAAGTGGTATTCAAGATAAGAGTTCAGGAAGTGGTGGTTCCTTGCTGGGGCCTTTGTGTCTTCTTTAACAGTCATATTTTTCAAGCCAACTGATAAAAAAGTCTGGAAGCTTTGCTAGAAATAAATAAGAAGGATGTATTCAGGGTCTCGGAGCAGCCCTGGCTGGCGCGGCTCAGTGGGTAACTGGGGACATGGCTAGGGGAAAACATGGAAGTGTTCCAAAGAGTGGGGGGAACGGTAAAAGTTCATATAGAAAAAAATGCATTCTGGAGGATAATCAGTTCTGTACCCTTAGCCCTGAGATGGGTCCAGATGGTCATCAGTCAGACATCAGGCAGTCAGGCTGAGGGACATCAGGCGTTCCAAGTTAAAACTTTTAACTTTTCTGACTTCTTGGGCACACTTCTGGGGTTGTGCTTAGCTGTGTTCAAAGTCTGTGAACTTTAAGAACCTTCCGTAAACCTGTTTCACTCATTTCTAGCCAAAGCCTCAGGCTCCTTTTGAGTTCGTTCCACCCAGTCCATTCATCAGTGGCAGACCAAGTCCTTGTATTCCTTTTGTTTGTGTTTTGCCTTTCCAATGTAGATGAGGTGTGTGCATTTTTTCTCGTTGATAAAAGTAGAGAAGGGACATTTCAAAATGTCAGAGTCCTACAAAATATGTAGCTGAGATATGTGTGTAAAGTACTGCACTAAACTTGTTCACGATCCAGTCAGGAGATCCAGTCAGTCCCCGTGGTTTGGATAACGAATGTCAGGTGGATGTACTGGTGAGTCCTTCAGGGTTGGGCAGTTGCCTCAGGGGGTAATTAGGAGGTTTAGGTGGAGGCCCAGAGGTATCCAGGTATTAATATAGGATGGAACATTTTTTAACAGTTGACGTTCCCAGGCTAGTTAGAATAAGAATACAGTTTGTTGTACAAACTATATGTTGTACACATACTTCAAACTTCATGAAGTTAGTAATTTTAGCAGCTTGGTTAAAATAACTCCATTCCATGTATACGGTCTCTAGCTTTTGTCTTTACTCATATTAAAACTTTTCCTTTGACCTAAGTTGAAAAGAAATTGAAATCTGTTCTTGGGACCCTAAGCACTGTGGCTACTGTGCCTAATGATAAATTGCCCTCAGGAATATTCTCCCACATTCTATTCTGGTTTGGGGGTGGGGGTTTTTTGGGGCCAGAGAACAGTTCTAAAAATTTCCCTTTCATTGGATCACAGAGAACCTTCAAGGACAGCCAGTCGTTCAGTGTAGAGATTCCCGAATCCTCAGCCTAGAATTCAAGGCTTCACCAAGTCTTGTTACGCCCAGCAATTCAACTTGACTCCCAAATGCACCTTTGACTTCTGTTAGGCCAGTCCTTTGATTTCAATACTGTGTATTGAACTAACCTAGGGAGGTTTGGGGGTTTGGGTTTTGTTTTGAATTCTGATTCCAAAGCCAATCAAATCAGAATATCTGGGTATGGAACCCAGAAAGCAATAAAGAAATATTTTATAAAGTTCTCCAGATGATCCCAATCTGCATGCAAGTTTAAGAAGCAGAGCTCTAAGTGACAACAGCAATAACAAAATCCTTGTCCTATAATGTGCTATGAAGCACAGGATATGACTATACGTACATATGTAGAGAAAGATCATATATGTACATACATATCTCTCAGAAAATATTGTAATAACTTGTTTATACATGAACCTCTTTACTTGATGAAAAATTCCAAGCATTTTAGTTTGACCCATCACCTAGTAAAATGACTAGCATTGAGTAGACATTCAATAAATATTTATATTAAGTGAGTAAAGGTGAATCAGTTGACACATGGTCTTAAACTTTTACTTTCCCTTTTGCTTTTTTTTTCCTTCATCAAGGTTCTCAACCCTGCAAGCACATTAAAATCACCTGAGAGTTTTATTAAACTGTCCTGGGCCCCACCACAGGCCAATAAAATCAGAATTTCTGAGGGTGGGGCACAACTAGTTTTTGAAGAATCCTTAGACAACTCAAATGTATAGACAGGGTTGAGAACCACTGACTTTTACTCACTCTTTAAGACCCTCTTTAAGGCTCTACTTTTTCAGGAAACTCTTTTTGATAGTCTCCCATATGTATTTTTCAATTGCTTAAAACCTGCTTGTTCTTAAGGGATAAGTATGTAATTTTAGCCTTAATTACTTTTTTTAAATTTTATTTATTTATTTTCAGAGAGAGGGGAAGGGAAGGAGAGAGGGAGAGAAATATCAATGTGTGGCTGCCTCTCATGTGTCCCCCAGTGGGAACTGGCCTGCAACCCAGGCATGTGCCCTGACTGGGAATCGAACCGCGATCCTTTGCTTTGCAGGTCCATGCTCAATCCACTGAGCTACTCCAGCCAGGGCCTTAATTACTTTCTTGTAGCACTCATGTGTTTTCTGTTTGAAGCTGGTATTTAAGGATAGGATTCATGCTTTACATAACTCTTCTTTCCTGGGAGCAATGAGAACAGTGCTGAGCCTACCTTCTAATACTTAAAACTAAAGGGTATGGATTTTAAGTTGAAATATCATATTTCTTAAGCCAGGCAATTTCTTATTGCCACACACAATTCAGTAGATCTTAGGAAATCAATACATTGCTTGAAATTTTCAGTGTGCTATAGCAACCAAGTAATTTTCTCAGGGAGTTCCTAGTTTTTAAATCTTTGATTTCAACTAGAACTTGATTTTGACACCACACTCATAGTCAGTTCCCTGAATGGCATCATTCAACTTGTCAAACGAGAATCCACAGCTTGGTTTCAATTTCTGAAGAGACAAAGCAAGGAGATTCAAAATTTCAATCATGTTGCTATCCTCTATATTTCTAACCCTTAACTCATATTTGCCCCAGGGAAGTAAAGGTGGTTCAAGAATTTGGGAGGTACCAACAAGCACTCACCTTGGGCATGTGGACACCTGACGACTATTTTATGACCACATCAGAAAATACCATAATGCTTATTAAAAGTGCTGATTTCTTATTAGTCAGCAAGCTGAGTGGCATGAATTTGGTAACTTAGCAGTTAATAAATACACATTTACTAATGACTGTGAACAATTTTAGTGCAGTACTTTACACACATATCTCAGCTATATATTGTAGGACTCTGATGTTTTGAAATGTCCCTTCTCTATTTTTATCAACAAGAAAAAATGCACACAACTCATCTACATTGGAAAGGCAAAACACAAACAAAAGGAATACAAGGACTTGGTCTGCGACTGATGAATGGACTGGGTGGAACGAACTCAAAAGGAGCCGGAGGCTTTGGCTAGAAATGAATGAAACACGTTTACGGAAGGTTCTTAAAGTTCACAGACTTTGAACACAGCTAAGCACAACCCCAGAAGTGTGCCCAAGAAGACAGAAAAGTTAAAAGTTCTTACAGTCAAAAGCTCCTTCTTGAGAATAATCAGCCCTGCATGCTGACTGGTAACCGAGATTGTTATCAGTCACTCATTGAGCAGTCTGGGTGATGGGTGTCTGGCTGTCTGGACACGTGAGTCTCTCTACTGGCTGTTTAGAGGGCTGTCTGGAGGCCTAGCATGTGTCCAGGTGTATATCCATGTGCTGACACAGACTGAAAAGTTCAGAAAGTTTCGGTTCTCAGGCCAGAGTAAGAAGAGTCTTTCCTCTTGTCTCAGCCTTCATGGCCTGAATCATTTCAGCCTCACTGTGAAAGCAACTCCACTTTATCTCTTCCCTATCTTCACTCTTTCCTCAACAGTATTCAGCACTTAAGAGGAAAAAGTCACTCATGTATAATGAATGGGGTGATGCAGACAAAATCTGAGTTAATTCACATTCAAACATTTTACTTACCTGGAACTTTTGCTAAATAAAGCCACCAGAAGTGGTGACTAGCATAACCCTCAATAAAGTCTGTAAGTTCTCATCAGGTCTAAAGAATTATATTTTTCAAAGGGAATTTATACATTTCTTTTTACAGTAACGATACCTGTTTTCCATCATAAGTGATGTTCTTTAAGCAAGTTTAATCATGATAAGTACAAACTCTTGGACATGGTTGATGAACATCTACTTGGGGAAAAATCTGCTAAGTATCAAATACTTTTAAAACACTGAAACCCACATAGACATACACAGACATGCATACATACATCGAAAACAGGAGTTTGGGTTTATATTCTGAGATCCAAATGGCAAAAATGAATGTGTAATAAAAGTCCAGTTTGGCACCCATTTTGCAGACATGTTTAATGGAATACCAATCCAAATGCCTTGTATTAAGTTAAATATTTATAACCCAGGGACTTTGCAAACCCTCAGTTTTTATATACCAAAGGAAATAGTGAAAACATAGGGGTTTCTACTGAGTCATTTGTTTCGATTTTCTTAGAAGAGACTAACAATGAGTGGTTTTATTCATGATTAAGACAAATTAGCAATCTTTTCATTGGTATTATACACATGGATTAGGTGGCAAAAGCAGGGAAAAGAGAAGATGAAAGAGCAATCTCCCCTCCTTCTCCTATACCTGCCAGACAATATTTCAAGAAAAAGATCCAACATGTGCTTTACGTTTTAAAAAACATTTTAATATACATTGTTTTTTATTCCCTTTTCAGGGATCTGTGAGATGTGCTGTATTTTCCCCATTTACTAGAGATAAGGTAAATGAAACTTAAAAAGCATTAATGATGTCCCCCAATTACTGCAATGCTGAAACTCAAATATAGTCCATTTCATAGTTATATTATGTACACAACTTTCTTATAACTGATGTCTAGAGAAAGGTAATATATTTTCACTTCTGCCAGACAGAACACAGTACCATTTGCTTTCAGATTGAAGCCTGGCTGCTGTATGATATGGTCAATACCTCTCACTTCTGAAACACCCGGTGATGAGCAAACCCTTTCACCTAGACTCTCAAACACCCTGGAAATGTTTAGCCACTCCTGGCTGCCTGCCTTAGCTCTCTGGTGAACTAGTTCATGACCATAGTCACTCCTAAGCAGAAGCCTAAAGGTGACTTCACTGACGACAAAGCGCATTCATGCTCAGCGCAAACGAGTTCCTTCAGTCTCCAGTTGGCATGAAGTTGGCAGTGTTTCTACACAAAGTGGTTTTTAATAAGTGCTGATTCCTAACATCATGGTGGTTGTAAAGGCTAATAAACTTCCTACCAGGGAAGCCGAAGTGGAAAGTTCTCTTTGTCAAACATTTTATCCCTGCTGTTGGTCAGCACGGACAGTTACCCCAGTTCCCTGGGGCACCTATTCCCTGAGTGTTTAGCAGTTAATGCATATAAATAATACCAAGCCAGCAACTTTCAAAACCATAAATAATTATTCCTTGGAGCGCTCCTGCTAATGGAAAAAAAATATAACTGAAAAAGAACTAACATAGCAAAAAGAAAAAGAAAAAGAAAATTACTGATTAACTAAGACCAAAGTAGAGGTCCAAAACCTTACAAACTTGTGTGACGCTAGGATACCACAAATGCAGTCAATTAATTCACAGATGGAGCTTTAACTATAAATGCGAGTTTTAAGCAATTGTTTCTTTTCCATCTACAATATTTTTCCTTTTCTTTTTATAATATTAATTGATTGTGTAATTCCCTTTAAAAACAGGCTACAGTTAATATGCATGAACAGAATAACATCTATTGATGATCAATTTGTCTGGACTGACATTTCTATAATCATTCTATATTACTTTTTATCAATTAAAATATTCCATAAAGAATACAAGTTCATGTAGCAAATTGAACAATGAGAAGTCAATAAAGAAAAGCTAACAATTCCCTCCTTCTTCTTTCCCCATCAATAGACGTAGTCATTGATTTAATACTCTGCACGAGGGATTAGCATGTGAAAGTATCAAAAATATTAAAATGGAGCCCTGGCTGGCGTAGCTCAGTGGATTGAGCGCGGGCCTGCAAACCAACGAACGGATCACGGTTCGATTCCCAGTCAGGGCACATGCCTGGAGTGCAGGCCAGTTCCCGGAAGGGGACTCACGAGAGGCAACCATACATTGATATTTCTCTCCCTCTCTCCTTCCCTTCCCCTATAAAGATAAATAAATAAAATGTTTTTAAAAATATTAAAATGGTATATTAACTTGGGATTTTATTGATGACCTAAGAGCTCCTAGAGAAAGGGCAACATTTAGCTAAACATACAGGACATTGGATCATAGAAATGACAGTCCTTGTAGAATTTTTTAATTTGCTGATTATTAGAGGACATTTACTGTGGTACGTGTACCAGATTCTTATACTCGTTATTATCTCCCCAGAAAACAGACTTTTAAATTATATTTACCACAGAAACAGGGTTCTAAAAAGTTGTAGTATTTTGCCATATATCTCTGCAAACTTGTAGGAGACATCAAGCTAGAATTCAGTAGCTTTTATTTAACACAATCTTTTAAAAACTATACAAGAGTTTTAATTTACATAAAAGTTGCAAAGATAGTTCAGAGAGTTTCCACATATACCACATCCAATTTCCCCAATTGTTAACACCCTAGACTGTGATGGTATATTTGTCACGAGAACCAGCGCTGATATACTGCTACCACTAAACTCCAGACTTCATTCCGATTTCACTAGCTTTTTTTCCTAATGTTTTTTTTCTGTGTGTTTGTTTGTTTATTTGTTTTAGGATCCCATCCAGGGTCCCACATTATAGTGAGCCGTTACACCTCTTTAGTTGTCTCTAGTAGGTTACAGCTTGTCTTGCCTTATTTCTGATGACCTGGGCAGTTTTGAGAGGAAATTAGGATATTTTACAGAATGTCCCTCACTCTGGAGGGACTGCGTTTTTTTTCACTGTGAGATTGGGCCTGTGGGTTTAGGAGAAGACTACCACAGAGGCGAAATGACATCCTCATCACATAACAAGAGTGCACACTCTCAACCTCAACATCAGTGAGGATGTTAGCCTTGACATTAACCTTAGCATAGCGTTCACCAATTTCTTCCACTCTAATGTTGCTTTCCCCTCTTCCCAAATTTCATTCTTTGGAAGCCAGTCAGTAAGTGCAGCCCACACTCAAGGGGTGGGATTTAGTACCTTTCTGAAAAGTTTATTTAGATATGTGTTTAGCTGCTTGCTACCTGCTGTGGAAGAAAGATGATTCAGGAGCATGTAGGGATGGAAGAAAGGCAGAGAGGAAAGAGAAATAGGGGAAGAGAAATTGAGATACTGTCTAATTTTACAGCTTGGTAATGTAAACCTTAGTATAAAGATGTGGTTATTAGAGAGTGTGTTCAAAAAGGAAGTGGGGAGGTATTTGGGAATGGAGGTAGGGAAAAGTGAGGATAACCTGACGTAAAAGTGAAAATCCTTGAGGTTGCTGTGTAAATGACTACAAAATCTTACTGGTTTTTAGAATGGTCACAGAAGCCTATTGCATTTTGAAAGAAATGATCGTGTAAATAGCACTTTATTGATTTATTTAGTGATTTATTTCCTCATTTATCCAACTTGTATTCACTGAACATTCAGGGCACACAAGACAAAGGAGTGAACAAGTCACATCTTCCTAAGAAGCAACAGTCCTGGGGGAAAAGGACAGTAGCAGGATCACAGGGACAATGAGATCATTTTGATGGAGCAAGCCTGACAGAAAACTACAGAAAATAAAAGAAGGAAGGGTAGAGAGAGGCCACTTTAGGTTGGGTAGAATAAACTCTGATAATAAAGTCATAGTTTGTGTTGTCATGACTGGTATTTTGCTTTGTCTGTCTGTGTTTTGGTTTGTGAATGTTGCCATTCTGTCTCTATGGCAGGAGTCCCGGACCCAAGGCGTGGGAAGCAAGGAAAAGCAATATAAGCAGTGTGTACCCTAAAGTGGATTCTACTGATAATGTTTCCCAATCGCATCCAAGTAGAATGATCAAAGATTCTATTCTGAAGCCAGAACCTACTATAGAGATTTTAAGGAAGTCTACGTAACTACAAAAACATAAAAGGATTTCTAACGCTCAAACCAATGCATTTAAGTGAATATTTCCTAGTACATTCGCCCTAGTATATTAAAAAAAACCTAAAATGATATTGCACTACTCAAAGTTCCCAAAGAGGTCAGATAATGTTGAACAAACTATGAATGAACTCTAGAACTATATAGCTACCAAAGTCATTTCTCTGAAGCGCCCAATATTCAGGCAGATGATAATTTCTGGCAATCTGGTGTTGAAAACCGAATCTTTTGACTTTGTCATAACTCCTGATGTTCTTCTACAAACCACTGTTAAATAGTTTTAGAGAACTTTTGCTTTTGTAGTTTATTATTTTTGTCACACTGTGGGATTATGATCAACCTAGCAAGTTTTGTATATTTAATGTATGTGTATACCTCCAACTGGTCCTCCAGTCTCTCCTCTTTGGTCTTGCTAGAGTGACTGGCCCCTGGAATTCTTTGACGACACCTAACACTTGTGTCTGTGTGCGTATATGTATATACGGATACAAATTACATACAAGTTACTCAAATATAATAACATAATAACATAATCATTACTAATATGTATTAGGCTTTATTAGGCCTTATATATCATATAGTATATATGAGATATATGTTAGATGTTATATATAGCTCATGTCTATATATGAGTGATATCAGCAAGAGAAATTGGTATAATTAAACAGATTTGTAATGTAAACCTGAACATAATGAAGAACAGGAAATACCGTATGATTTTACTTATATGTGGAATCTAAAGAACAAAATAAATAAACAAAATGGAAACAGATTCATAGGTACAAAGATCAGACAGACCGCTGTTAGAGAGGATGGGGGCTGAGGGACTGGGCGAAAGAGAGGACAAGATTAGAAGTACAAATTGGCAGTTACGAAATAGTCACAGGGATGTAAAGCACAGCATAGGAAGTATAGTCAGTGACATTGTGATAAGTATGTGCGGTGCCAGGTGTGTACTGGAAATATCAAGGGGACACTTTGTAAAGCATATGGTCATCCAGCCACTATGCAGTCCACTGAAAACTAATCGGAAGTCATTTGAATATAAATCATAACTGCAAAATAAAATTTGAAAAATTAACTATAATAGAAAAATTAAATAAAAAGTAAAGCATGTAGAGAAATGATACGGTCAATAACAAGAGCCCACAATAAAGCCAAATAAATAAATACATAAAAGTTAACTTATATAAAAGTTAAAAATTAAAGGTCTGCTCTCGTCCATGGAAATAAATGTAACTAATCTTCAATTCATCCCGCAAAAAACATAGTCAGAATAGTTTTCATTATTAGTATACAGCATTTCCTTTTCTTAAAATTAACATGACCTACAATATATCCCTATAAAAGGTAAAATAAAATAAAATGACCCACCACATTTTTGTTGTTTTTTTCTGAGTTTCTTTCCTTTCCTTAGTTCTTTCACCTTTTCCACCCAGCTCACTCCCTAAGCCCCGCCTCTCTGAAAGCTGTCAGTCTGTTCTCTGTATGTACGAGTCTGTTAGTGCATTTTGTTCATTACATTCCACATATGAGTGAAATCGTATGGGATTTGTCTTGCCCTGACTGGCTTATTTCACTTAGCACAGTGATCTCTAAGTCCATCCATACTGTCACAAAATGTGGGATTTCCTTTTTTATGACTGAGTAGGATTCCGTTGTGTAAATGTACCACAGCCTTTTTACCCCCTCACCTACTGATGGACCCTTGGGCTGCTTCCAGATCCTGCCTATTGTAAATAACACCACAGTGAACATAAGGGTGCATATATTCTTTCAGTGAGGTTTGGGGGGGTTGGGGGGGGCTGTATACCTAGAAGTGGAATTGCTGGGTCATAAGGCAGCTCCATTTTTAATTTTTTAAGGAGACTTCATATTATTTGCAGAGTGGCTGCACCAATCTGCCTTTCCACCAACAGTGCCTGAGGGTTCCCTTTTCTCCACATCTTTGTCCACACTTGTTGTTTATTGATTCATTGATAATAGCCATTCTGAACGGTATGAAGTGATATCTCATGGTTTCATTTGCATTTTTGGTGATTACTGACATTGAGCACCTTTCTGGTATATCTATTGGCCATCTGTATATCCTTTTTGAGAAGTGTCTATTCAAGTCCCAAGTCCATTTTTTTTTAATTCAAGTGTTTAATTTTTGGTGTTGGGTTCTATAAGTTTTTATACATTTTGGACATTAACACCTCATCAGAGGTATCATCAGCAAACATGTTCTCCCATTCAGTGGGTTGCCTTTTCATTTTGTCGATGGTTCCCTTTGCTGTGCAAAATATTTTTAATTTGATGTAGCCCCCCATTTGTTTATTTTTTCTTTTGTTTCCCTTGCATGAGAAAATGTATCAAAAAATATGGATACAAGATATACCTGAGATTTTATTGCCCATGTTTTCTTCTAGGATATTTATGGTTATGAGTCTTACATTTATGTCTTTAACCCATTTTGGGTTTATTCTTCTGTATGGGGTAAGGAGGTGTTCTGGTTTCATTTGTTTGCACGTGTCTGTTCAATTCTCCCAACACTATTATTGAATAGACTATCTTTACTCCATTGTATGTTCTTGCCTCTTTTGTCAAGTATTAATTGACCATGTAGACATGGGTTTATATCTGAGTTTTCTATTCTATTTCATTGATCTATGTGTCTGCTTTTATGCCAGTTATCATGCTGTTTTGACTACTGTGGCCTTGTAGTATAGTTTGATGTCAGGTATCATGATTGCTCCAACTTAATTATTGTTTCTCAAGATTACTGTGAATACTTGGGGTCTTTTGTCATTCTATATACATTTTTGGAGTATATTTTCTAGTTCTGTGAAATATGCCATTGGTATCTTGATAGGAATTGCCTTGAATCCATAGATTGCTTTGGGTGTGGACATTTTAATGATGTTAATTCTTCCTACCTATAAATGCAGTATATGCTTCTACCTACTTGTGTCTTCTTCAATTTCTTTCTTCAGTGTCTTATAATTTTCCAAATGCAGTTCTTTTACACCCTTGCTTAAATATATTCCTAGGTATTTTTATGCAATTGTAAATGAGATTATTTTCTTAGTTTCCTTTTTTGATAGTTCATTATTGGTGTATAAAAATGCAACCGATTCCTGGATATTCATTTTGTATCCTGCTATTTTATTGAATTCATTAATCAGCTCTAGTAGCTTTTTGGTGGAATCTTTAGGATTCTCTAAATACAGTATCATGTCATCTGCAAATAATGACAGTTTTACATCTTCTTCTCCAATTCAAAAGCCTTTTATTTTTTCTTCTTGTCTGATTGCTATGGCTAAGACATCCAGTACTGTATTGCATAGAGTGGTAAAAGTAAACATCCCTGTCTTGTTCCTGATCATAAAGGAAATGTTGTTAGTTTTCACCTATTGAGTATGATGTTTGCTGTGGGTTTGTTATATATAGCTTTTTTTATGGTGAGGTATAGTCCCTCTATTTCCACTTTTCTGAAAGTTTTTAGCATAAATGAGTGCTGGATTTTATTAAAAAGCTTTTTTGGGCATCTATTGATATGATCATATGACTTTTTATCCTTCATTTTATTTATGTGGTATACCACATTAATTGGTTTGTGGATATTGTACTAACCTTGCATCCTTGGCATAAATATGACTTGATTATGTTGTATGAGCTTGGGAGTCTTCCCTCCTCTTGAATTTTTTGGAAGAGTTTAAGAAGGATTGGTGTTAGTTCTTTGAATGTTTGGTAAAATTCACCTGGAAAGCCATCCAGTCCAGCACTTTTGTTTGTTGGCACTTTTTTGATTATTATTTCAATTTCATTAGTTGTCATCTCTCAGTTCCAATTATCTGATTTTTCCTGATTCACTTTTGAAAGATTGTACATTTCTTGGAATTTATCCTTTTTTTCAGATTGTTCAACTTGTCGGTATATAATTATTCATAATACTTTCTCAAAATCTTTTGTATTTCTTTGGTGGCATCTGTTCCTTCTGTTTCCTTTCTGATTGGGCCCTCTCTCTCTTTTTCTTGATGAGTCTGGTTAAATGTTTGGCAATCTGGTTTATCTTTTCAAAGAACCAGCTCTTGGTTTGATTGATCTTTTGTTTTCTTTTTCTTAGATTATTTCATTTATTTCTGCTCCGATCTTTATTGTTTCCTTTCTTCTACTCACTTTGAGTTTTGTTGTTCTTTTCCTAGTTCCTTTCGTGTAAAGTTAGATAACATACATCAGATATTTTTCTAGTTTCTTGAGATAAGCCTGTAATGCAACAAATCTCCCTCTTAAAGCTATTTTCATTGTGTCCCATAGACTTTGGATTGTTGTTTTCCCATTTTTATTTGTTTTAAGGCAACTTTTGGTTTCATCCTTGATCTCATGTTGTGTTTTTCAGTTTTTTATTGTGATTGAGTTCTAGTTACATGCCATTGTTGCCAGAGAAGATGCTTGCTGTGATTTCAATCTTCTTAAATTTATTGAGACTTGTTTTGTGTCCTAACATGTGGTCTATCCTAGAAAATGTTTCACATGCACTTGAAAAGTATGCACATTCTGCTGTTTTGGGGTCAAATGCTCATAAGATGTCAGTTAAATTCATCTGATCTAGTGTGTCATATAAGACCACTATAATTACTACTTAATCTTAAAATTATCAGTAACACTATCACATAATTGCTAATTTAAGTACTATTGTAATAGTTCTAGGGCTATTTTTATAAATATTTCCACTCCAAAGGAAATATTTTAAAAATTATATAAGTATTTAGAAATAGTAAGAAAACCAAATTATAAGCCCAGATTTTAACTGAAATATGTGGTTTCAAAGAAGCCTTGGACAACTTTTCAGCTAGTAGGTGTATGAAACTGAAGTATGTACATCTCATTTCCTTTGTTAACAGCTCTTCCCTGAAAACTTTAGGAAAATTACAAGCTCTCCATTGATAAGGTATTGTTAAAGTAGGCATGGCTAACTAATGTCAGCAGCTCAATAATTTACTTTACTGGCTTTGGGTTATTATCCTACCCCCAGGTAGTGGGCGCACCTAAATATTCCACTAGAAACTCATTTTAGATTGTACTAACAAACTTCTCTGAAACTAGCTGTTCTGAATAAAAATTAAACCAAATGTGGTAAAAATATTAGTCTTTGTCATCCAAGGATGTGTCACTACACATTCTAGGCTTGACTACTCCCTGTTATCCACTCTCTTTAAGAAAAACAAAAACAAAAAACCCTTGGCAGGGAGGCCTTTTGGCACAAATAATAGATAATTCAATTAGGTTTCACTTGGCAAATACTGCCTCTTCTCTCTGCCAGTTTCTTTGCAAGGGAATAATGATGACCTCACTCAAATCTTTGCCTTTGGGGCATGTATAATTTAGAGAATAAGACGGATAAGTACAAGGGCAATCTCAAAATCTTAGGATGAGTGTAAAATGACAGGTGTGACATGTTGTATATTAAAAGGCTATTAATCTACCTTTGTAGGGTCCTGGAAGACTTCCCAAAAGAGGTAACCTAAAACAAGAACTTAAAGTAAGTAGAATTTAACTAGCACAGATCACCTTCATACTCCATGGTGCTTAACCTTATCGTCAATATTCAATCTTCATCTTACTTAACCTATCAGCATTCTTGACATGGTTGTTTGCTTTCACATCTTTGTAAGAAAAAGGATACTGGGATCTAAAATCTGAGTGGAGGAAGTAAATATCAGGAGCTTACCTCTTCCACTGATATGAGAAGAAATAAAGGAAAATATATAGAGATTTAAGAAAGTGAATAAAAAATGGTGGTACATTTGCATAATGGAATACTACAGGGCAGAAAGAAGGAAGGCGCTCCCACCCTTCATGACAGCATGGATGGAACTGGAGAATATTGTGCTAAGTGAAATAAGCCTGACTGTGAAAGACACCATATGATCTCACCTATAAATGGAACTTAATTTTAAAAAATATGAGCAAAATAGAACCAGAAACTTGGAAATAAAAAACCAAACTGACAGTTGCTAGAGGAGTAGGGAGAGGGGGTAAGGGGGTAAAGAAGGGGAGGGGCAAGCAAAGGAACATGAATAGAGAACTCATGGGTATGGACAATGCGGGAGGATTGACTGTGGCCGTGGCAGTGGGGGTGGGGGTGGGGCTGAGCAATGGGAAAAAGGCTGGACTACTGTAACTAAACAACAATAAGTTGTTTTTAAAACGGAAACAGAGAGTTTGTAAATAAAACACTAAGAATTTGAGGTGGCTTCTATCCAATGACCCTTCTTGCATCCAGATGGCAATACTCAAGGTGGCAGGACTCTTCCTAGCCTTGGTCAGGAAATAAGTGCTGTGACAACCTATTAAGACTGCTCAGGGTGGAGGGAGGTAGAGGAGATCAAGAGGGGGATAAATTGTGGTAGAAAGAGACTTGACTTGGGATGGTGAACATGACACAATGTATAGATGATGTATTATAGAATTATACACCTAAAACCTATATGATTTTATTAACCGATATTACCACAATAAATTCAATTTTAAAAAAATGTTATGCCCTGGCTGGTGTAGCTCAGTGGATTGAGTGGGGCCCTGAGAACCAGAGGATCACAGTTCGATTCCCAGTCAGGGCACATGCCTGGGTTGCAGGCCACTTCCCGGCAGGGGACTCACAAGAGGTAACCATACATTGGTATTTCTCTCTCTATCTCCTTTCCTTCCCCTCTAAAGATAAATAAATAAAATAAATTTAAAAAAATTTTAACAGCTACTCATAAAAATGCCCACAACACTAATAAGAGTGATCCCACTCGGATGTAGCACCTCACATCCCAGTGGCTGCCTTATTACAGGAAATAGTTGAGGCACCTTCATTTAGAACTTAATACAAAGGAAAACATATGCTGTTGTCACTTTTTTGTGTCATGTCATCTATTCTTGATGAGATTCTAATCCCCTCAGTAGTAGGACTTCTATTTTGTCAGTTCTTTATATAAGACTATGTAAATGGTGGATAACTAGTAAGTGTCAACTAATGAGTGACAGTGATAATGAGAGTTCTAACGTAAAAATATGACAGACTTCATACACTGTGTTTAGCTCACGTGACGGAATGGAGAAGAAAGGCCCCTTACTGATCCTCATCATGTTTAACAGCAATGCTGGGGTTGTCGCATTTTATAAATTAATTTTATAAATTAATTTTACGTGTGCAATAAAGAAGTTTATCTTGAGGAGAGTCACATTCTAGACAAAGCTGGGCCCTGTCAGAACTGGAAAAGGTATTCTAAAAATGATAGGTTACGTAGGCCCAGCACACGCCTCTGAATCATCTGAGGTGCCCAACTGAATCATCGTTGCCCAAAAGTCAAGGTAAGCCCAAGTAGGAACAAGCCTTTAAACACCTAGGATAGCTGGGAGTGAAAGATAGGTACAGCAGAGGAGTAAAATTTCTCCCTATTAGAACTAATTGTCCAGCATAAAATGTCATTGGATCATTAATTGGATCAGCTCCTATCATATTCTAAATTTAACTTGAGTCTAACAATTGAAGGTGAAGCTTATTGTTTTACTCTACTGACAGGTATGTTACTTCCGATTCTAGAGCTGGCAAGGAAACATACCATTCATTCATTTACTTAATCAATCATGCATTGTTGAGTCAGCAAACATTCACTCAACAGCGATATTACATCAGAAACCAGGAGTTCAGACAAATATGAACATGACCTTTGCCTTCAAGCACTTCACAGTCCAGTCTAGCACCTCCCATTCCAGGCGTGAATGATTTTTTAATCAAATAGTAGTCATTTAATTAATATCTATATAAAAGATTCCGTGTTCTGAGTTTGCATACTTAATATAATTCTCCAACTTTTGGGTTCTGTTAATATATATATTTTTTAATTTGGGGAGTACATTTATTAAATCTGAAGACAGTGAAACAAGGAAGAGCTTAGGATAGAAGAAGCAACAGGAGAGAGAGCCTGGGGGGGGGGTGCTGCTTTGGCCCTCTGGAAGTGATACAGCAAAGAAATGAACAAAGCCAGGCTACAATTCACTCCTTGGGAAGTTAGAGAAAATGGGCTTGGGAGACAGGTTCAGGGATTTTGCTGCCCGCTGTTCTCCCAGTTGCAAGTGCCATGAGGACTCCTAGAGTTGTTGTTTTTTTTAAGTACATACCTGAGAGAAGGGCACAGATGTCCTCCAAGAAGGGCTCACCTGTTCTTTTAATATTTATTAGAAAAGGCATCTTAAATAAGCCAGTTAGAGAAAGATAAATACCATACAATTTCACTCATATATGGAATCTAAGGAACAAACTGAACTAACAAGCAAAATAGAGACAGACTCATAGATAGAAAGATGATAGCTCTAGTGGGGGAGGAAGTTAGGGGGTGGAGGCACCGAGCAAAAAGTCAAAGGACTCATGGACATGGACAACAGTGGGGTGGTTGCAGAGGGAGGGGGTGTAAAGGGACTACATGGTAATGGGAAAATACAATAAAAAATAAAATAGTTCAAGTAATAAGATACATAAGACCTTAAAATGATAGGCAAATATAAAATGTGCATTTTATAAAAAACGGTGGTGCTCACTCTTTGGTCAGTGTGGCTCAGTTGGTTGGAGTGTCAGGCCCTGGCTGAAGGGTTGCCGGTTTGATTCCCAGGGAGGGCACATACTTAGGCTGAGGATTCAATCGCTGGTCCAGGTGCCACATGCCACCTTTTTCGGGCACAAACCAGAGGCAATCAATGCTTCTCTCTCACATTGATGTCTCTCTCTCTCTCCCTCCCTCTCTCTCTTCTGTCTCTAAAAGCAATGAAAAAAAATGTCTTCAGGTGAGGATACAGAAAGGGTGCTGCCCTTTCAATGATTGTATCATTACTCAAAAGACATTCACTTCTTTTTCCAAAAAGAAATGAGTCACCTACTGGGAATTGTGTGTATGAATTATTTTAGGTATGAGGCTAATCTCTTAGGTATAAGGTGCTTAATGAACAGTTAAAATATGGAAACAAAGAANTAAATCTGAAGACAGTGAAACAAGGAAGAGCTTAGGATAGAAGAAGCAACAGGAGAGAGAGCCTGGGGGGGGTGCTGCTTTGGCCCTCTGGAAGTGATACAGCAAAGAAATGAACAAAGCCAGGCTACAATTCACTCCTTGGGAAGTTAGAGAAAACGGGCTTGGGAGACAGGTTCAGGGATTTTGCTGCCCGCTGTTCTCCCAGTTGCAAGTGCCATGAGGACTCCTAGAGTTGTTGTTTTTTTTTTAAGTACATACCTGAGAGAAGGGCACAGATGCCCTCCAAGAAGGGCTCACCTGTTCTTTTAATATTTATTAGAAAAGGCATCTTAAATAAGTCAGTTAGAGAAAGATAAATACCATACAATTTCACTCATATATGGAATCTAAGGAACAAACTGAACTAACAAGCAAAATAGAGACAGACTCATAGACAGAAAGATGATAGCTCTAGTGGGGGAGGAAGTTAGGGGGTGGAGGCACCGAGCAAAAAGTAAAAGGACTCATGGACATGGACAACAGTGGGGTGGTTGCAGGGGGGGGGTGTAAAGGGACTACATGGTAATAGGAAAATACAATAAAAAATAAAATAGTTCAAGTAATAAGATACATAAGACCTTAAAATGATAGGCAAATATAAAATGTGCATTTTATCAAAAATGGTGGTGCTCACTCTTTGGTCAGTGTGGCTCAGTTGGTTGGAGTGTCGGGCCCTGGCTGAAGGGTTGCCGGTTTGATTCCCAGGGAGGGCACATACTTAGGCTGAGGATTCAATCGCTGGTCCGGGTGCCACATGCCACCTTTTTCAGGCACAAACCAGAGGCAATCAATGCTTCTCTCTCACATTGATGTCTCTCTCTCTCCCTCCCTCTCTCTCTTCTGTCTCTAAAAGCAATGAAAAAAATGTCTTCAGGTGAGGATACAGAAAGGGTGCTGCCCTTTCAATGATTGTATCATTACTCAAAAGACATTCACTTCTTTTTCCAAAAAGAAATGTGTCACCTACTGGGAATTGTGTGTATGAATTATTTTAGGTATGAGGCTAATCTCTTAGGTATAAGGTGCTTAATGAACAGTTAAAATATGGAAACAAAGAAAGAATTACATGAACAGTCTTGGCAGGTCCAGAAATAAAACGGCCTTAGTATTCTATTCTATTCCTGGGAAATTTTTCTGAAATTTTTAACATAAAAAAGGATATTTCAATGAATTCATTTATCTAACCCAAACACATTTATTTTGATGTCTTGTTTTCTAAGTGAATTAATTAATTTGAGTATTTTTTGGATATCAAAAATCCAAATAACTTTTCGTACTTTCCATATGGTTACTAGTAACCACAGCTAATTAGTCATAAATCCCCAATCAGTTCAGCAGGGTGATGATATTCCCCTTATTTGTGTTCATATGTATTAACCTAAAAGTGCAACTACCTTACACCCTTTTTAGTTTATAATCCTAAATCATTTATTTAAACATTACTGAGCATAAAATATATGAAAGGCAGTATGCTAATCCCATGTAAAGAGTAAGAGATGCCTTGCTTTTAACAAGTTATAACTTATCCAAGAGAATAAGACATGCAATCATATTGTCATTATGCTTAAAGAGAGCATTTGAAGCCCTGGCTGGTGTAGCTCAGTGGATTGAGTGCGGGCCCATGAACCACACAATGGCAGTTCGATTCCCTGTTGGGGCACATGCCTGGGTTGCAGGCCAGTTCCCAGCAGGGGACACATGAGAGGCAACCATACATTGATATTTCTCTCCTTCTCTCCTTCCCTTTTCCTCTAAGGGTAAATAAATAAAAATCTTAAAAAAATGTAAATTCTTCCCTCCCCCATCCGACCAACTAGATAAGTCCTCAGGACAAAGGGCCTGGTGCTCTTGCCACCCAAGCTCTTGCCTTTCACCCCACTCAGCAAGACCTTTCCTCTTCTATGAGAATGTATCACTAATAAACCCTGCTTGCATGCTAAAGAGAGAGAGAGAGAGCATTTGAGAAGTCATACAAGAGAGTATATGTAGGAAATGAGTTGAGAGGAGGGGAAGATCTCTATTGAGAGTGAAGCAGGAAACAGGAAAGATCTTGAAGAAGCTGGCCTTTGAGTCCATATCGAAGGAGGTAGTTGAGAGGATGCTCCCAGCTGAGGAAAGAATGTCAGGAAAAGAGGAAGTGTTCCAGTGCCAAGGACATAAGAGAAGACAGAAGATTTGGAAGACAGATTTGGCCTGTAGATTTGATTATCTGAATACTATGCAATAGAACTTTGGGTCTAGGTGATAGAAAACAAGACCTGAAGAAGCAAGAAAAATCTTTCCAATTCAATCAAGGAAAAATAAGTAGGTTTCATGCCACAAACACGGTTTCTGTTTCTACTCTGCAAATTGAGGTCTTGGCATTAGAGATATACTACTTCTCCTATTGGCCAATTATTGATCCGCTGTCCCCTCCCCTTATTTTCAACCTCCAAAGCAGAAGACAACTTACAGGGACTGTCACTAATTACCCAAAAGATACTGCCAAAGGTGTGGTTGGGAGGGGCTACTAGAAGTCTCCTTTCTCTTGTCAAGTGTACATTAATTTTTCTAAATCATCGCAGTACGTACATGACAGGACTCACCTCAATGATTCAGCACATGAGTCACAGCAACTCATTTCATGATCATTGTGTGGATTGCAAAGAACTGAGGATTTCCATCAGTAGAGGATATGCTACACAATGGTCTCATATGCAGCCATTGAATTTAAAATTTAGAGCTATACAAATTGATTTAGAGGGATTTGCTCAAGGTGTGATAGGTAAAAAAAATGCTAGAAACTAATTGAGTGCTTTGTGTATGGCAGCATTTTTTTATATATTATCTTATTTAAAATCGTCAACTGAATCCTATTGTTATTATCTCATTTTAAATTGAGAAACCAAGGCACACGAAAGTTACAAAATTTGCCCAGGGTCACACACATAGTAAGTGGCAGAACCAGGATTTGAACACAGGAAGTTTGCATCTTACCCATTACTCACTTAACTATACTGTTTGTCCAATCAGAGGTTGGGTTTGCTAAAATCTCTGTGTGGCTGGTCATCACGTTTTATTTACTACCAAACGTCACCATGCCAGCATTCAATACCAGGCTATCAAATGGCTACTTCCAAAGTACTGTGAATTGTCAGTGTTGAAAATATACATATATATAAACATTTATATATATATATATATATATATATATACAAATAAATATTTATATAAGTATATATTTTTTAAATATATACATAATTTCACAACTTCATTACTTCATTACTTTATTTCTCATTTAGGATATTTGTTGGTAAGGCTATAGAGAGCCATACCGTGCCTGTTACTTTGGACCAGCAAGTTTCAAATGGCTCTATGCTAAAGAAATAGCATCTCATTTTCCCCCAGTTGTCCCATTGTTGCTTTATATATTGCTTCCTGCATTTGTTCTACCCAATTGGCTGGAATCTAGCAGGTACTATACTTTCTCTCTTTCTTCTTATAGTAAGAATCATTTTTCCTACCTAGAATAGTTTTATTTTAATAACTAACATGTCCAGAACTGAATAGACTAAGTGCCAAAAGCCTTTAAAGCTAAAATTTGTTCCTTCTCCAAACTCCTTCCCCACCTCAAGGTTAAGAACCTGTGGACTCAAAGTTGCGGAAGAAATGTGAAGAGGGGACAGGTTCCATTTCTTTCTATTTCTCTACCTAGTGTGTCCAACGATCTTTCTGCTTTGTGCTAAGCTATAAAGCTTCTCTGCATTGTGCTTGGAGAACATTCTCTAAATAACTTCAATCTTGAAAAACTATGGCAACTTGTTGATGGCCCAGGACAATGTCAATGTTTGCAAATATTCCTTCTGTACTAGGAAATAATGTATATTCTACAACTGTTAGGTGCTGTCTTCTACACGTATCAGGTTGAGTCCGTAAACGTGTTGTTCAAATCTTCAGTATCTTTTCTACTTTTTATGTCTGCTCCACCTTTCAGTTATTAATAGAGATGTGTTAAGTTTCTTACAATACTGTACATTTGCCTATTTCTCCTTATACTGTTGCAAATTTTTGCTTTATCTATTTTGAAGTATGTTGCTAGGTGCATTCAAATTTAGATTTACACTATCTTAATGAACAGAGCCTTATATCAATATGAACTAATCCACTTTATGGTAAATTTTGCCTTAAATTCCATTTAATAGTATAGTTATAATAATCTTTTTGGTTTTGTATAGGAGAGTCTAATTCTAACATTTTACTCTTGATATTTCTGTAACTTCCTATTTTAAGTGTTTGTATTGTAAACGATAATTAAGTTTTGAATTTTTATTCAATCTGACATTTTCTGTCCTTCATTCTGTCCTTGGAGTTTTTTATTTAACTATAGTGTAATTACTGTGTGTGTTATAGTGTAATTACAGTATAGTGTAATATGTATGTTAAATCTCCTTTCTATTGGTTTTATACTTGTTCTGTCTCTTTTATATACTCCTCATTTATTGTCTTTGGGGGGCTTCTCTCAGCATAATTTATTCCTATTTATGTCAAATAAATGTTGGTAGAAGGGAGTTTTTACAATAAGTGGTCCCTGGTTAATAGTTTTCATGCCATGTTACCTACACAAACTCTCTCTTACAGGACCCAGCTTCAGGCATGCTGTGTGCTCAGAATGTCAACAATGTATTTATTGTAAAAGAATCAATTATTGTTCTTTTTAAGAATGAATTTTGAAAAATTATTCCATTTCCTTCCCCACTATCAGCTCTTTTATACTAGTTTCAGTGGTAAAACTGGAGTTACTCTTGTATCATTAAACTTTAATATAAATCTGAATCCTTAACTCTATTGACTCTCCTCCTAACTTATATCATTGTTATCTTATATTTTAACTCAAATATTATATATTCCCTAATACATTTGTTGTTGTTGTTGCTTTTTGCAATTATTTTCCATTTAGGTTTTCCCTAGATTTATCATTTTCTCTACTTTCATTCTGCTAATACCCCTGTCTTCAGAACTGGGATAATTCTCCTCCTGATGAAAAGTCTTTGTCCACTGCGTAGTCAAGAAGACATTCTGTTTTTATCAAGAGATTTATAGTTTTAACCCTCACATTTAGGTCTATCATGTATAAGATTTCACAGGGTATCCATTTGTTCTAGCATTATTAAATTATATTGGCACCTTTGTAAAAATGTCAAGTGATGTGTGAGTCAATTTCCGGGCTCTTTATTCTGTTTCATTGACCTGTTTGTATATATATAAGCCCAAACCAAACACTCTATAAGTCTGAAAATAATTTCATTTTTAAAAATCTTTTGAAATTAATCCTCACCTGAGGATATGTTTATTGATTTTAGAGAGAGAGGTAGGAACAGAGAGAGAGAGATAAAAGTGAAAGAGAAACATGGACTGGTTGCCTCCCATACACACCTGGACTGGAGCATTGAACCCACAGCTTAGGCATGTGCCCTCACCAGGAATTGAATTTGCAATATTTTGGTGTATGGGCTGAAAATAATTTTCAACTTTATTTTCTTCATGTTTGTTTTGCCTTTTCTTGGTCCTTTGTATTTTGGGGGTAAATTACAGAATCAGCTTGTCAATTCCCGTTATATATTGATAATATACTAATATATCTATGTATCTGTGTCTATAACTACATATCTAGATCTAGGTTTTTCCAAGAGACTATCCATATCTATTTTTCATCTTCTCATCCTCTCGGCCACCTCTTCTGGAGTCAGCAGGTACCTCTAAGGAAAGAGCAACCCCAGATGCTGGGCTTAGCTGTCTGTTTCTTTCTTCTCCCCAGTGTTGGCCCTCTACACCTTCAATGCCTTGTTAGCTTTCTCATGATCATAGTACAATACTTTGACCAGGCTTTCTCATTCTCAGTGGGAGAATTAGTTCAGTTTCCTAGTCCACTGTGATTGGAAGTAAAAATCCCAATAGAATTTGTATTTCCCTTTTTCTATTCAGTAGGCCTGGGGTTAAAGAATGGATGGGAAGATAGCAGAGGTAAGAGGTAAGAGGTAAGAAAAGTCCTACTTAATTGACACCAATATAATCTGCAATTGGTTTCTTCTCTCTGAGGCAAGAGTTAAAAACTGTGTCTTTTCCCCCTGAGCACTCTGGAAGGGCTTATCATAGTGTACCTGCCTTGATTCAGGCCACAGGTCTCATCGGCTAACATATGGCCTCCTGCAACCAAAGGTTCATCTCAGGATTCTTCTGCTGAGTTTGCCTGGCTCTTTATAAGACACTTTCTTCAGTGGATCTGTCTCAAAACAATTCCAGGACAAGATTTCTCCTGTAGATGCCATATCTGATCCTTAAAAACTACTCATCTTTGACCTAATCTGAGGGGGGATACAGATCTCAAACACTCCTCCGCTCCTCTTGCACAGAGGCTTTTAGCCCGCTGCTGTCTTCTGAACTTCCTTTTTTATGAATTTATCCGACATTAGTCTCTGTGTCCCTGTCACTCAAGAGATGCACACCAAGTTCTTCGAGCGATCTTCACAAATCCTCTCTCACTGTGCTTAAAGTGAGGGGAAAGAAGTCTCGGTGTGTGTCTTGGCACAGAGGTCTTCATAATAAGAGTTTGCCTCAGACAAAGGCTCAATGTCCATCAAGTTCAAATGACTTCACTTTCCACCGTGTTATATCGGAATGGCTGCGAGGAGCTAAGGACAGGAAACTACTTCATACCACCTTCTCTGAAGTCCTGCAGAAGGACATCAACTCTCCCTTTTGCTTCAGAGGCCCATGTTCAACCCACTGAGCTACACCAGCCAGGGCTTCAACTCTTCATTTTGGAATTTGGGCTTAGTTGGCCTCTATTGCTTTAAGTCTTTGCCTAAATGGAGATGTATCAAGTCCCAATATATAGTACTTTTAAAGGCACAGAGCACAAAGAGAATGAACAATTATATATTACTTACTCCATGCCAGCTCCTATTCTAATACTTTTATAAAATTTTCTGACCTACGAATTACAGCTTTGTGAGGCTGCACTGATGGTTGATTGAAATTCATATTAACATATATTTTTATCTCAATATTGGATAAAAGAGTTAAAAAACAAGAAAATATAGAAGGAATATAAAATTAAGAAACATGGTAAACTAAGACATGTGTTTTATGTATTTCACTTAAAATAGCATATATTTTGAAACTTCAAATTTTTCCTTATGGGGAAAGTAAATTTTGTGCCTGCAATCTAGTTCATTGCATAATGGGTAAATTGCACCAGTAATATTTGTCATTGTGCTTATTTCCTTGTGTCTATGCAGTCACAGTGCCCCTCCCTTTTTCTTCTTATCTTCATTTCCATAAACTCACAGGTTCGATTCCTCATTACCACATTCTGCATCAACAAAACACCTTGTTGCTTGATTTTCAGCTTTGGTGTTAATCTCTTTCTTTTTTTTTAACATGGTGTCTTTTTTTAAATATATATTTTATTGATTATACCATTACAGTTGTCCTATTCCCCCCCTTCATTCCCCTCCACCCGCACACTCCCTCCCCCGCCTTAGTTTATAACCACGTGTCTCAAGTTCTTTAGATTCTATATTTCCCCTACTATTCTTGCCCTCCCCCCATCTATTTTCTACCTACTGTCTATGCTATTTTCTGTACCTTCTCCCCCCTTCTTCTCCTCCCACTCCCCTGTTGCTAACCCTCCATGTGTTCTTCAAGTTTTGCTTTTCAGTGTCAGCAGATTTGTCTTTCCATCAGATACAAATTAGTGGACCTACTAGAAATAAAGTGTACATTGGATAGGTATCTAAAAAGGAAAAAGTGCCAAAGAAAAACTCCTTGAGACAAAAAGACTCAATTTGCCCTTTCAATTCACTAATTCATTCATTCATTCATTCATTTCATAGTTTTGAGTGCTCATTTTTAATGTCAGACTGTGTTCGGTCTGGAAATTGACCGGTGAAAAAGTATGGTATCTGTCCTTCATGGAGTTAACAATCCATGGCTAACAGGTCAGGTGACAGGAAGGAAAGAGAAGAGAAATAAGGAATGTGAAAACAGGAGGCTTAGGGAGACAGAATTTCAGAAGGAAGTGACATTTGAGTTGAACTTTAAAAGAGGAATACTTTGGGATGTGTAGGGGGTGAGGGAAAGGGCATTGGTAATGCCATGCAAATGTGTCACAGATGTGTCATGCACCAATGAATAAACTGGAAATTTACATTTTGACTCCAATAAAATTTTTATTACAGGATTTTTTTGACTTCAGAGAAAAGTTAGGAAAGAAAAAGCCCTCAGATGTCTGACCAATGACACAGTAAGATGATCTGAAGCACAGTAGAAACTCAGGAAGGACCTCTGGAAGAATGGGGTGCATTAAAGATAAAATCCTGCTATTTAAATTATAATTTGGGACATCTTTGATTATTGCAATGTCATCTAAGGGCCTAAAAATCCTACCTATATTTAGTTTCTACAATATACTTACAATGAATAAATTTTCTTTTACCAGCACTACTTTGTAGAACAGTCAATGCCTTGCCTTTGTACAGACTTAAAAGGCCCTAAGAGTCTTTACCTTGACCATGAGAAAACAAAGACCCAGAGAAAGTTAAGGAAACAAAATTACACCGGACTTGGTGGCAGGGGCAAGTAAGAAAGATACAATTCAGTGCTGCATCTACTATTCCAACGGAATAAACCAAAATATCGCAGGAGGAAACGTTTGTGTAGAACTTCATTAAAACCATTTTCTTTGTGCAATCACTGTGTTATGCTAACCTTTAAATTTTTCCTCCACAATTTATAATGCAAGAGCAGATAGAGCATTTTAGTAGCAATAAATCTTTGAATGGAAGGAGTAAAAGCACACTATTTTATTAATCAGCTAATTTTTTTAAAATCACCCCTAAGGATCTGGAGTTTTCCACTTGCCAAGTTCTCACCATGTTAAAATAGGAATGGAAAAACACAGATTATGTTATAAACCTCTTCAAAGAGATAATGCATTCTCATTCAAAATGTATTAAGTTGGACTTCTTCCATTTGAAGTTAATTTTTGTTCATTATAATTCAACAAAGATTTATTGAGGACTCTCTTTGTGTATAGATTGCATCAAATGATAAGGATAAAACAGTGAAATGAACATAAAATAGCCTAATATCTTACTCTTGTGGCAAAAACAGTCTTATAAATAATGTCTCACAGTTGTTTTCAAAACTACTTATTTCAATCCTAAGTCCATGGTGCCTTTCAATATTTCAGTAGTTTTTATTAAAATTAGAGAGACAGATTATCTAACCACAGATTTGTTCTATCTATATCCTCAAGATACTGACTTTTTAACTTTTGACAACCTGATGGCTATAAATGACAGAATATTGGGTTTGCACTTTGCACATACCTGGTAATAAGCATGCGGAGCTTCCCATATTTTTATGGGTTATTTGTATTTCTTTTGTGGATGTCTACGTGTCTATATGTTTACTGAGTCATTAGTCTTTTTCTTTTTGATGTTTAAGAATTTTTTCTGTATTATGAATCTTAGCTCTTTGTGATCATTTGTATTCTGTGTATGACACAAGAGGCTGGAAGGCTTGACTTTGCCTGTGCTCCTTAGTGAATCCACTCTCAATGCATATCAGCCTGTTCTCGCCTTTGCATGCTCAAATCAGGCTCCCTTTGCCCCAATTTCCTGTCCTGGATTTCCCACCTACCGTTAACGGACATCCACCCTGTCCTAGAGGTCCTAATAATCTTTGCGGTACTTTATCACAGTAATATGCCCCAGCACTTAGAGGAGTGTCTGACAGACTGTGGGTATTTAATAGGTTAAGAAAATAAATTAGTGAATGGAGCCGATGACCCAGGATCTGCCTCTCCCACGCTGGGGCTACTTTATCATTCTTTCATGCACAAAAAAATGGATGGCATTGGCTTGTAATAAATAATTCAGAGATTATAAAGATACATGTTAAAACAGATTTAAGGCCTTGTGGAGGAAATAACACATTAAAAATTACTACTAGAGCAATAAGAACGATGGTAGGATGTAACAATTTCCTACTTCTTCCCGCAAATGATCCAAATGGAATTTAAAGCAAAGAACAAAACAAAATAAAACAAAACAAAACTAGAATAAAAGCAAAAAAATTAAATATGAATTAAAAAATTAGAATCAAGTAAATTTAAATTAAAATTCATATGTCAAAATCAGAAATTTAAATATGTAAGTCATACAATTTTCAGATTTGATGTTAAAGTTACTAGCAAACAAAAAGGACAAGAATAGACCATAAACATCAGCTTTTTTGTTAGCAAAATGGAGAAAACATTACAATATTTTAGACAATCTTTTCCTTGAACATAGTTTTACACAAATTTTCCAAAGGACACTTTATGTTAGAAATGAGAAACCGTGTCCCAGAAAATGTCTTCCACACAATCCTTCAGAATGCAGTAGGCTTGTGTGGCGTTCTTGTGTCAATAACAGGTACGTATCAAGGGTCTGGGGAGAATTGGGGTGAAGTTTACCCACTCTGCTAACTCCTGTCCAGGAAATAAGGGAGGTGAGAGGAATTTCAAAAAGAGAAAGGGGTTCAAGTAGAAAAAGAAGAAAAGGATAGATCAAGAGCTAACCCCAACTCTACGGAATGAAGGTACAGAATTGCACCACGTCTGGTGGTGGGAAAACAAAGCAAATGTAAGCTTAGGCAAGGCAAGGATCGGGGTTGTGTGGGAACCTGAGGCTGAGATGGCGTGTTGCTTTTTACAACAAGCCACCAGGGCAGCAACTTGTTGCTTCCGTGTTTCTTTGGAAGTCTCTACGTCATGAATTGGCCTACCCACGTCTGGATGATACAGGCTTTAGAGCACGAAGCTCTCTGGTTGATTCCATTCTCCACTCCTCAGGACTAAGCTGTCTCGGTCAAGTAGTATTTCACGGAAGAGGGCAGGCAGTTCTATTCATTGACTTTCTATTTTGTAGCAGGCATTTTTCATATATTATGGCACTTAATACTCAAAATATTCCTGTAAGTTGAAGTCTAATTTTTCATTTTTGCAAAAAAGAATGATAAATTAATCATTATTTATTTAAATTTACTGTTAAGAATCCAAGTGAATAAAATAAAGTAAAAAAAGAATAAGGTACTAGTCCTAGATGACCAGTGTTGACCTGGTAGACCCAACCTGGTAGACCCAACCTTGACCTGGTAGACAGCATCCCTTACCAGGTCTTGTCATGTTAGAAAAGTTCAACACACAGTTGGATTTTGCATCACTCTATTCTTCGTGGTAATCTGTAACTAAAGTTGTGCCTGAGGTTTTATAACAAAACTTCTCTTTGGACCAGAATCTGACTTTTAATAACAAAAAAAATTATCCAGAACCTCCCAATCATAGGTCTGAGGTTCTATACTTTCTTCTTGATAACCAAGCCCCTCCTCAGAGTACCGTGATCCTGAGGGATTGTGCTCTAAATGAATTAAAACCCTACGTCTTTCTTTCTGATTCTCCTGCACAATCAAATTGCTAGGAAATAGACTTTGCAAATGCAGCATCCCTTAGAGTTCTCTCTCATTATTCACTCCCCATTCATTAGGGTCTGGGCTTTGAAACTATGACTGTCTTCCCAAAAAGCTATGTTCTGATAACATACACATTGGGCACCATGCCTTGCCTGAAGATTTTTTTATTAGTGCTTCTAATAGAAGCATTTCCCATCTCCATATGCCAAAACGAAACTCACTCTAAACTTCATATGCAATGCAAAGTGCTATTTTTTAAATAATTATTTTTTATTATCATCTAAGACATTTTAAGGAAGATATATTTTCTGAGACAGTGAAAACTCTCCGAAGTTAAAACCCAGATTAGTGAGCATATAGGAAATATTAAGTAGTGAAGCTAATGAGACAAAATATTTTATACTTAGTCATCATCTTTTAATAAAACTTAAGGGACTGTAAGAAAAATACCCACCTCAGCTTTACTATTTAGTGTTACAATATTATATCCTTCAATGTGATCTATCATCATTTTAGTGTAAGATGTTTTCTTTTATTCCCCTTAGCAGCTTCTTCCTGTTTCATCGCTTCTGATGAATTATATTTTTATATATAATTTTATCTTGAGATTAATGTCCCATTAGACAGTCACACTGAGGAAAAACTGCATTGAGTTCTCTAAAGACAAACTAAGTCATAGGAAATTGGTGTCTATCAGTTGAGCCAGATAAACCTTAAAGATATTTCCAATATTTCTCTAATTGTGACTTATTCTGATCAGTTCTGTCATCTAGACTTTGTTTTAAAGTAGGTAGGAAACTTACAGGAAGTTTCTCAAAAAGTTTCAACCATTCTAAATTTTCACATAGAACTGTTGGACTCTCGAGGACGGTGGCAAACTGAAAAACAGCTTCTTTTACAGCGTGCTCAAATCTTTGATTCTCTGTTGCCCATCAACATCAATTGTTAAAAATTACTATACTGATTTAATGTACAGACAAGAATATACACTTCCAAATAGTAAATACATCTTCAAACTATCAGGTGGCTTCTCTCCCCAAAACTCCAAGAAGCCTCTGAAAGATCTAAACTATCTATAATAGACTCTAGACTTTCAACCTACCACACCCCAAAAGGCAGCAAGTTTAGCCAGGGGATCCCCTCTTTCATACTCTTTACAAATTCAGTATTAAATTATGTTCTGACTGATGTAAAATGTCCAGTATCTACCCCCTCCCCAGCTATCTTTCTTCCTCATTCTTTATCTAAAAAGGATGTGACTTCTTTTTATCTCAGAGACAACTTAGGTTCCTGGAAAATAAGCATCCATATCTTTCAATACGTAGTGCACAACAGAAATTTTGTTAGCATTTCAGGTTGAAGAAAGACCTCTGGACATCCATACTGCAGTTTGTATTGGCCTCTCTGAAAATGAATGACATATGAAGATTTGGAAAAAATACACTTCAAGGCTTATTTCATCAGCCTATTTCTAAAGTGTGAGGAAAGCCTCATTGGTGAGAGAACTAAAAGAATGTAAATTGCTTAACAACAAATTAAAACACAGACACAGAAACATGCGCACACACTTTTTGTACCAGAATGGTATCTAAATAAATGAAAGTGTGAATAAGAAGCCATATTCTTTGCATTTATAATTTATCTTGGTGGTGATGTTTTATTTTTTAATTCCCAAATTAATGAAAAATGTATACACACACACATATATATATTTCAAAAGACATTGTCTCATCACAATGAACTTCATGACAAAAGTTTGGTAATCTTGTGTATTATTTGTGTTTTATAATTGAGGACATTGAGACTCAGACAAGCTAACAGATTTGTCCAAAGCCACAAAGCCAGAGTGTCCAGAATGGATGCGTCCTTGATCTTCTGTCCAGAATCTTGCACTACTCACCCCATGAAAGTTGCCTCAAGTTCCTTACACAGGAAAAGTTCTCAGGCACCATCTTAGAACCTTCTCATGGTTCAGAATTTTAGCAAGTTGCCAAGAAAAATGCTTAAATGGTTGAGGGAGAGATGCTACATAGAATAGTAACAAAAATGAGCTTTGAAGTCTATTGGCACTTAATTCATACCCTAACTGGGTATGAATTCAACTGGTCACAGAAATTTTATGAAATGACTGGGAGTAATAAGAGTACCTGGCTTATCACAGAAGTAAATGGCAGTTATAAAAACAGTGACATAGCCCTGGCTGGTGTAGCCCAGTGGATTGAGCGCGGGCCTGCGAACCAGAGGATCGCGGTTTGATTCCCAGTCAGGGCACATGCCTGGGTTGCAGGCCGGTTCCCTGCAGGCCAACTCCTAGCAGGGGAGGCATGAAAGGCAACCATACATTGATGTTTCTCTCCCTCTCTCCTTCTCCTCTGAAGATAGATAAATAAATAAAATCTTCAAAAAATTTAAAAAATAAATAAATAAAAAGAGTGACGTGCATGAGAGGAGAAGTTTGGCTCTTCATCGGAACCACCTGTAGAGCTTCAGAAGAACATAAATTTCTGGGCCCCAACCCAAACTCGTAGAATCTGAACCTCCACAGGTAAAGCTTGGGAATCTCTTTGTACAAAGTCTTCTCAGATGATACTGATGATCAGCCAGATTTGATAACCCTTGATGAATATTATACAGAATACAAACATTTCTCTCTTTTCTTGGCCTTAAAATAATGATGGAGTGTAGGGAACATGTATTAAATGGCTCCTATGAGACAGAAACCTGGCCGAGCCCTTGACAGCAGCCCAATGAGCAGGAAGCTATTTTTCCCAAGTTAAAGGAAACAGACACTTGAAAAATTTATAAAGTATAAAGTCATGATTTAGACCTCAAGCCTAGCTAAGTCTTCTCACTCCACATATTATTTTTCTACAAGTCCATATTTTCTGCAACTATGACATAGGTTGTCACTGAAGTTGCTATCAAAGTTAATGTAATTATGGCAATGACGTACTTCTGGACCATAAAATTGTTGATTCTGATTAATACCACATGAGGGGAATAGAGTGGAAATACACAGCATTGTGTAAATTGTGAGATTTTCTCTTTAAGGACCAGGGTTGTTTACTTATTTCTCAATACTGGACTTCTGAATATAGACCACTTGACTAATGTGAATCATCTCTTCTAATGATGTTTAGAATGAATGTAATTGTCAAGTAGAAGATTCCACAACTTAACCTTTTCCAATAAAACCATATGCAGGAAAAGCTCACCCACACAATTACAAAAATGTGTAGTTATAAATTCACATTACAGAGTACCCACGATATTTGTAGAGAGTTTAACTCACAATGAGATGTTTGCAATGTTAAATTTCAATGTGGCAAATTAGTGTCTACGTGGACAGAACTCATGGTAATTTATCATTCATTCCATTATTCATTCAATCACTAGATGAGGTGTACAAATAAGAATACAATGGTGGCCCTGGCTGGTGTGGCTCAGTGCATTGAACACCAGACTGTGAAGCAAAGGGTTGCCAGTTCAATTCCCAGTCAGGGCACATGCCTGGGTTGCAGGCCGGGTGCCCAGTTGGGGGCACATGGGAGGCAACCACACATTGATGTTTCTCTCTCTTTATCCCTCCCTTCTCCTCTCTCTAAAAATTAGTTAATAATCTTTTTTAAAAACCTCTTTATAAAAAAAAAGAATACAATGGTGAATAAAAGCACCGAGGTCCTCCTTATGGAACTTATAGTCGAGTTGAAGAGACCTATCTTACTCATATAATCAAACAAATAAGCACAAAAATGCAATCGTTGCAGTACCATGAAGAAAAGGTATATGGCACCATGAGGGACATCACAGTTAACCTTATGTATCAACTTGGACCATAGAACACATAAAAGTTGAGGCCACTGTGCCATGGAATGCCCAGACATCTGAATAAACACAATTTCTGTCTCTGAAGGTGTTTCTGGAAGAGCTTAACACTTGAATTAGTAAAGCAGATGGACCTCCCCAATGTCAGTAGGCATCATCCAAACTACTGAGGGCTGAGAACAAAATGTGGAGGAAGACTGGGCTCACCATCTCTCGGACCAACTGCTTGAGCGAGGATATTGATCTTCTGTCCTTAGCGCAACTGGTTCTCAGCCACCAGCAGCTTTCCTGGGTGTCCAGCTGCTCATAGGACTTCTCAGCTTCCATGGTGACACGAGCTAATGCCTTGTAATAAACCTCTTTCTGTATATTTTATTGGTTCTGTTTCTCTGGAGGACCCTCAAACAAGGGATTTTAATCTGAAGGATTTTATGATAAAGTGACACTAAGTGTTCTTGGGAGGATAAATAAAACTTATTAGGTAAAGAAGGGTAGAAATGATATGCCAGGCAAAGAGAAGAGTCTGCATGTTCAGTTCTAAGAACTAAGGAAAGGTGTGAGTTAGAAGGAGAAAGCTGAGATGAGAAGCAGGTGACGCCAGGTTACACAAAGCCCTGTAGGCTGCGTGAAGAATTCTGGCTTTATTCTAAAAGCACCTACAAACCGCAAAGGGTTTTAAATATGGGGATGGCTTGTCAAATTTTATTTGAAAAAAGATCATTCTGGCTTCAAGGAAGAACGTATAAGAAGGAAGTACAACGAAAGAGATTATGACTTGACCCAGGTTAGTGGTGGTGGATTTGGAAGGAAACCCCACGCAAAGACTAAAGATATTTAGGAAGTAAAATCATATAGGTTTGTATAACTAGATGGAGAGTGATACACTTAATTCAAAGGGGAAGAGAGAAAGGCAGATTTGGCATGGTGAATAAGGACCGAAGGCCACTGGGGCTTTCCAGCTGGACAGGCTGAGTTTGAAATATCAGTCTTACTTAAGTCAAGTGAAAACTGTAAGCCTTTAGATACTCAAGTTTGGAGCTCAGAGAATCTAAGCTAGAGAGGTAAATAAATGTCTGAGCTATTGGCATATACCTGAGCCTCGGGAGAGGGCAAAGAAAGTTGAGTAAGAGGTCTACTCATATAACCTCAGACCATTAAAAAAAATACCTGACTACTTGCAACATGTAAAACACATACTTAAAAATAATCAAGGCTAGAAGCAAAAAACCAGGAACTGACATAGCAGGCAAATGCAAAGATAAAGAAAGCACTGACAAAATTATTAATATAAAACAAAGTTGAAGACAAGACAAAAGGCATTGAATGAAAAAAAAAGAACTTCATTATTTCAGAAGCCAAGCAAAAATGAAGATTCATTCGTTGTAAATCTTTATGAATGAAACAAAAAATGATTAGAAATGATGGAGCAAAATGGAAATAAATTTAATATAAGAATTGATACAACTAATATAATATTGCATGTCAACTGTAATCAAAAAATAAATTAAAAAAAGAATCAATACACAGAAAACAATGCTTTTTAAATTTTAATTGTTTTTTTTAATTTAATTCTTGTTCAAGTACAGTTTTCTGTCTTATACTCCCAGCCCTGCCCCCCCCAGTGCTCCCCACCTCCCTCCAATCTCCGCCCCTCACCTTAGTTATTGTCCATGTGTCCTTTATACTTGTTCATATGAGTCCATCCCCTTTTCCCCTGTGACTCTCTCCCCTCTCCCCTCTGGTCCCTGTCAGACTGTTCTGTATTTGAGTGTCTTTGGTCATATTTTGCTTGCTTGTTTGTTTTGTTGTTTAGATTCCTGTTAAAAGTGAGATCATACGGTATTTGTCTTTCATCCTCTGGCTTATTTCGCTCATCATAATGCTTTCCAGTTCCATCCATGCTGTTGCAAAGGGTAGGAGCTCCTTCTTCCTTTCTGCAGCATAGAATTCCATTGTGTAAATGTACCATAGCTTTATGATCCAGTCATTTACCGATGGGCATCTAGGTTGCTTCCAACTCTTGGCTATCGTAAATTGTGCTGCTATGAACATAGGTTGCATGTTTATACTCTTAAAAACCCAGAAACAATATGAAGTCTATAAATATGGAACTGATTTGATACTAAGCACAGAAAAATACAATGGAGTACCATGTAACTACTGTAAAGGAGGTGGTGGAATGTGCTGGGAAGGAGCTATCTCCAAAGAATATTTTGTAAGTGTTAAAAGTATAGTGCAAAACAGTGGCTACAGTGTTCTCTCACTGGATAAAAATTAAAAGTATACAAAGATAAAACTAAAAATCAAGTAAAATATAATTAAAGCTAAGAGGGGATCTCCTTCAAAATTTCTGTGGGCTCATCAAAGACATTTGTCATATTTTTGTGCTCCTCTGTGAAAAGGGTTCCTGACTTACCCTCTTTGCAAATGCTGTCAATGTAGTTTACCATATTAAATTAGCACCTATCTTTGTTGTAATTTTAATTGTTGTTCAAATACGGTTTTCTGTCTTTTACTACCAGCCCAGCTCACTCCCCCAGCCCTCCCCACCTCCCTCCCATTTCCACACCACCCTAGTTTTTGTCCATGTGTTCTTTATACTTGTTCCTGTAAACCTTCCCCCCTTTCCCCCGAAATTCCCTCTCCTCTCCCCTCTAGTCACTGTCAGCCTGTTGCTGGGGCTAGGCCCTCTAAATTGAGAAGTTTTCTAATTGCAAATTTAAAATTCAATAAATAGATGTCTCAATTCACATTTATATATAAGTTAGATAGTTTTCTTTGATTTTCATACATTTTCAAATCTGGTTGTTTTCTACCCTGGTTATTTACTTCTACCAGAAGTGTTATAGGAAGTTTTAAAGATGAGAGAAACTTGAGAAAATACTTTCAATATGAGGAAACTCAAGCTCATAAAGCTGAAAGGCAGTAACAAAGATTTAGGCAGTAACAAAGATTTAGCATCAGCTAGGGCCGGAAGCTGCTAGAATGCTATGTATGCGCGGATGACGGCAGTCGCGTGCCCTCTCTGGTACAAAACGACCTTTCAGTTAGGTTCATGGGCAGTGGTTTTTTTACTTATTTATTTTTATGTGGCCTACTTCTAGGATGGTTTACTGTAAGAGTAATGAAGTTGAAGCCTCAGGCCCCCACTGGCACGGGCTCCTTCTAAGACAGCAGGAGAAGCCCCAGCCCTGTCCACCCTGGTTGGTGTCTACGCAAAAGATAGTCAAGATCGGTCCCTGCATAAGAAAACATGATTTTCTCTGAAACCTCACCAATCCATACAAAAGCAACCTGATATTTCCCTATGATATATAGCCACTTATTTTTGGTAATTAGCGATAATTGTTAATGACTGTAATGCAAATGGGTGACTGAATGAACATGGTTCTAAAAATACAAAAGAGGAAAAATCATGTACCATCCTGTCATTTACCAAATGGTCCCAAGAATACAAAAGAAGGAAAGCTATCCACAATTTGTCCTTTGCCAATCATCTCTGGAATAGTTGCTAAGAGCCAAAGATTAACAACTACCCCCAATGGTATGATTACTCACAAAAATCAGTCCTTCATTATCTGATTGATCTTTGATTCAAAACCAAGCTCTGAATTTTGACTCAGATATAAACTCTATATCTCCTATTCACACCTAGTAAGTGGTTTGTGAAAACATATACAGCAATCAAAAAGAACAGATATTGTGTCTTGGCTGGTGTGGCTCAGTGGACTGAGCATTGGCCTATGAACCAAAGGGTCGCTGGTTTGATTCCCAGTCTAGGCACATGCTTGGGTTGCAGGCCAAGTCCCCAGTAGGGACTCTATGAGAGGCAACCACACATCGGTATTTCTCTGCCTCCCTTTCTTTCTCCCTTCCCTTCTCTAAAAATAAATAAATATAATCTTTGAAAAAAAAGAACAGATATTGCATGGAATGAAGAAATATAAGATAGATACATAATTTACCTCAATGTATTAAGATTACATGGAGCTAAATTTTGGAAACAAACAATAAGTGACCTAGTAAATATTAAATGCACCCTTGAAGTCACTTTGCCATTTTCATTTTGTTTATCTAAATCAATTTTTACATTAAAAATTAGTAAGGAAGTTGGGGGTGAGGCTCTTCCTTAAATAGATTTTTTCCCATTTGCTTCTAAAATAAATTACATGGATCACTTATAAATAAAAACAGCTGATTAACAGAGTAATGTTTTGTTTAAATGCCAGATTAAGAAAGTAATGTGTAAATGGAACCAAGAGAAACCACAAAAAGGAGACATGATCAGGACTGTTGAGTGTCATATCAGCCCTGTGATCATCTCTGTAGGAAATAAATTTTCTTTCCAGTGACCAGCAGCCCAAGGGTTGTTCTGAGAATAGTTTAAAGTACAAAGTTAAGAAGATAAAAACGGAAGAGTGAAAATGCAAAGGCATGCAAAGCCTCCACAGCATGACATGGTAACAACCAGGTTGTGTCTGAAATCATGGCTTTCCGGGAGTGTGAACATATTGGATTTAGACATCTTCGGATAATTCAAGGGGGTCCATATGTTTTATTTATCCTCATTACCAACTGATGTGTAGAAGAAGAGACTGAGGAATAGCCAATATAAGACTTGCCCAAAGTTGTAAGGTCATCTCTCAAACGATTTCTTTCGTTAAACTATGTTGGAAAGAACAATGGGGTTCTTGATATAAAAAAGATCTAAATACGTTAGAGCTCATCAAATCAGGGTATGTAGATAAAAGGTACGATATCAGAAGATAGAAGGAAGAAATATAAATGTACTAAAAAGTGTCTTGTGGTTATGAAGAGAATTAAGCTAAGAAAGCCTGTAACAGAACATAATCCACTGTCCCATGCTCCTATGGTGACATGTCACTTCTAATTAAAATACTTATTCCTTATGACAAAGTCATAAGCATACATTTAGAAAGTACAGAAATATCAATGAACAAAAAGCTGAAAGTAAAAACCACCATCAGTCCCACCACTAACATAGCCACTCCTAAAAAAATAAATAAGTAAACAACATGCTTGCTAACTACCAGATACCACTGTCTCCCAGACCTCACCTCCCAAGCTCTCCTTGTCTCCCTTCCCACCAGAAGTGCTGGTCTTCCCACATTCCATGAACTTTTCTTACAGTGACCATTTTTACTGTAGTACAGTTATGTATGTAAAGACGTAAAAAGTAGAACACTTCTTGGTATTTAATGAGAACTCAATACATAAACACTATTAATACTGCTTATTTATTTTACTATTGTGAATTTTTCAAGAAAAATGATCTCTTGCTTTTTAATTTTTTGCTTCTTACACTAATTTTTCCTCCAATTATTGAGCAATTCTGTGTTGATTGAGTTGTTCATGGCCTTTGCTTGTTTACCTACTGGTATGTTTGATTTTTTTTTATTTGCAAGTGTTCTTTATTTAATAAACTATAATTATTTAGCAAGTAAATTTTCTTAGTGTGATTTTCTTTTAATTTTGTTTGCTGTGAGCACTTTAAAAATACATGAGTATTTAAAGTTTTATCTCATCAACATTTTTGATATAACTTCTGTCTTAATCACCACATATTCTTAGTTATTCATTTAATATTTTGAGCACAAACCATGAATTAGGTATATATACTAGATACCGTACTAGCTGTTAGAGACACAGCAGTGATTTGGAGACAAGAACCATACTTTCCTGATGAGTATGTTTGAGACAATCAGCAAGTAAATAAACAAATTTTAAAAATTAGATTGAAAAAAATACAATGACGCCCTGGCTGGTGTAGCTCAGTGGATTGAGCGCGGGCCTGCGAACCAGACAATCGCGGTTCGATTCCCAGTCAGGGCACATGCTTGGTTTGCAGGCCAGTTTCCAGCAGGGGCCAGTTCCCTGCAGGGGATGCACCAGAAGCAACCATACATTGATGTTTCCTTCCTCTCTCCTTCCCTTCCCCTCTAAAGATAAATAAATAAAATATTTTTAAAAAATACAGTGAAAGAAGCAAACAGGAATATATAGTGGAGAGAGTAACTAGGGAATACAATATTTGAGTTGATAGCTGAGGATTTAAAAAAAAATCCAGCCATGCAGAGGAATACCATTCTGGGTAAAGATCACAGCAAATGCAAAAACGTTTGGGAGTAAAAAGTGAGACATGATTAAGACACGCAGAGCCCCGTGTGCCTGAATGAATCGTTCAACAGAAGGAGAATGAATCGTGTGAGAAAAAGTGGGAGAGGTACGTAGAGCTTTGTAGGCCATGGCAAAGAGTTTAGATTTTATTTCAAGGGCAATGAGAAGCCGTTAGACTTGACAGATGGAATGCGATGGCTAACATCACTTTCCCCAAAAGCCTGTCTTTAAAAACTAAGAATATTAAAGCTAACATAAATTCAGCCTAAGTGCTTTAGGCATTAGCTGTTGGAACTCATTTAACTAGAATTCCATGGGTAGGAAAAATGCTAGAAGAAATCAGCCAGGGCTTTACCTCAACGATGCCATTGAGGACCCAGGTTCCTTTTCACATCCTTTTGGTCCAGCCTTGATAGGTTGGCTTGAACCAGGTGGCCACAGCAGCCCCAGGCATCACAGCTAGGGCAGTCCAGCAGTGTCCGCCATCACCACTACACTTAAAATCATAGATACCTTTCATTTGGAAATTCCAGTGTTAGGAAATGACCGCAAGATGAAGTGAAGTGATTTTTAAAGTTGATTTCACAGAGGACAGAGTCACCCATTTATTCAATGAATATTGATTGATCTCTAGTAGTACAGTTTTAGGCACTCAGAATATAACGGTAAAAAAGACAGACAAAAACCCCTACCTTCATGGGATTAATCTATTTGGTGGGGGAGGCAGATAGTAAACAAAATGTGTAAGTAAAATATGAATCACATAGAGATGCTCATAAATGCTAATTAATAATAAACAGGGGTGGATGTCGAGCCTGTTAAGTCCTGTAGAAAACATTAAAGAAAAGTAAGTTTTTGTTGCGGGTGGGTTTGGCTCTCAGTAAGGTCAGACGAAAAGACCCGGGGACAGCTAGAAGAGTGGTTATGAGATTGAGATTAGTTGCCAGGGTAGACGTGTAGCTTTAAAGGCAAGAACGCCTGAAGCACTCGTGGACCTAAAGGGAAAAAGTGCGTGCAAACCTCTCAGACAAGAGAGCTGTTTCAAAAAAGTGAGAAAGAACGCCTTATATGAGCACTGTGTCCTTGTATGAGAAGAACGAGGGAAGGAATAAATTCTCCGGATGTTTGCAAGGGGGTCATTCATGGAGAAATGAGCATCTGACATTATTTGGCCTGCAGCCTTCCACCTTCAAGAGTTTTTTTTTTTTTTTTTACCAGTGATGATGACTAGTAGACAAACAAATGCGCCACTGCCTTCAGCAAAACAGTGTTGTGGCTTGTGGTGCACGTTGCTTTCTTGCATCACTAAGAATACAGCGAAACATCTGTGATGGGCAAGCCTTAATGTGTGAACAAGTAAAAGGAAAACAGCTAAAATCCACCGTCCTTATTTAGAAGCTGAGGTTTTTTTTCAAGTGATAAACTTTTATTTTCTTGGAGAAGTTTAAGGTCACAGCAAAAGTGAACAGAAAGTACAGAGAATTCCCATAGGCCCCCTAACCACCCCGCCTCATCTGGCCCCCATCACCATCTTCACTCCAGTGGCACACGACTGATAAAACTACCTGGACACATTGTCATCATCCAAAGTCCACAGTTTATTCTTATTTTGAAGAAACCATTACGTGTTCGATCAATTAAAAAAAGAAAAATCTTTGGTTTTTTACTTTCACTTATTCTTTCTATAATGCTCTTCCTTTCTTTACATGGATTTGAGTTTCCTACATAACATTTTCCTTCTCTCCAACAACTTCTTTTAGTATTTCTTGCAAGGCAGGTCCACTGGCCACAAATTCCCTCAATTTTTGTTCTTCTAAAAAAAATTTCCCCTTCACTTTTCAAGGATAATTTCCCAGGGTACAGAATTCTGGATTAGTGGTATTTTCTGTTTCAACATTTTATATATTGTATTCTTTTATCTTCTGGCTTGTGTGGTTGCTGAGAAGCAGCAGAATGTAATTCTCATCTTTATTCCTCTAGACTGTGATATTTTTTTCTCTAGCTTCTTTCAATAGTTTCTCTTTGTATTTTATTAGAGGAACTTGGGCACATAAGCCCTTCGTGATGTGTGGTAAGGTGGGGGTGGGGTGGGGAAGTGTTCTGTAGTTATACAACTAGGGTTCAGTCTTTCAGTGAGCCCGTGCCCTTGACTGTGAATGTCACCTTACGTGGAACAGATGGCTGGCAGGGTGTTTGGGTGCTTCCCTGGTCAGCCGTGGAAGCTTTCAAAGGCATTGAGGTTGGGCATTTCCTTTCTCCCCACCCAGGTCAATTAAACTCTGATAGAATCCCAACAGTTAGGCTCCGGTAAAAGTTTCTCTTGAGCGCAGGCCTTATTAGATACAATAGAATGCTCTGGCCTATTTCAAAATGTTTACTTTCCCCTGCCCCTACCAATCACCCAAAGGCGGTGGATGTTCCTTCTGCTAGTCCCTGGGACAACCTGATAGAACTTCAGAAAGTAAGAGTCATGAAAGGGCTTCCCCCACCACACCCCACAGAGTTTTTAACTCTCAGACATCAAGCATCCGCCAACCCGTCCATTACACAGGGGCGGTGCTGGTTGCCATGGAGGTGTCTGCTCTCCTGCGTTGTGCTTCCCTGGATCACCTCTCCACTTTTAGGGGCAGGTTTTATCATGTTACCTCACTTCTCTGAGCGACCTAAGAAAAGTGTCGAGTGTTCAGCTCGTTCAATTTTTATTTGTTGTTAGGGTGAAGTGGCAACTTCCAAGCTCCTTGCGTGCCAGACCAGAAACTGAAAACCCTACCCCTGAAGCTGAATTGGTTAATGTGCTCTTGCCACGTGCACCACCCAGTTCCTCCGCTCACACCCTCCCGCACGTCCTTCACTCTGAGATTCCTAGCTCCAACACAAGGAGTCCATCTGCGCTGTCTCATCGGAGTCATTACGGTATACAACCATGAATAATGAAGAAAAAAGAAAAATCTATACGTCCGGGGCTGCAGTTATTTGAGACAGATGATCAGTGTCTCATAAAACTTAACAATGAACATTATTTGGCATTTCTTCATTGCCTGAAGTGACGATGATATTCTGTTCATTAAAAAAAATTTAGGATTTTGTTTACAGCCTTAAAATTCCTGCCTGGTGTAGTCAGGGCTGGGCACATAACCAGTATTTACTGAAGGACTGAAGAAGCCTTTTATAAGTAGCGTTTCTGCCCTTCAAGGAACAGAGATACTCTGTAGCATAACCTTGATAAAATATATTTTAAGGATAATGCTGGTACATGATGGGAAAGCTCTTTCACTAAACAGTATGCCATGAATGAAAAAGGCTAGGGGCAATCTCCACTCTCTCTGCGTCAGTCACTAAATCAGCCAAAGTAGAATGGAGGAAAATGGGAAGAGCCTGCGTGCCCGAGATGATGGATACGGGCACCCTTCACTGTCTGAGTGGTACAACCCTGCTCTGAGCAGTAAGAAATGTCTCTCTGAAAAGGGTGAGCTCATTTGGAATTTGGGGTATTAACAGTAAGTTCATTTTTTTCTAACTCATATGAATGGCTTGTCACTTCCATTCATAAATATTGTATTCCTTTTCAGTATATTCCTATACATTAAATATCAGATGAACACTGTACATGCAGCCTTTTAAGAACATGATGACACCAGACATAAAAATCTACCCAGCGACCTTCACAGCATTACAGAGAAAAAGAAGTTGATGAAAACTCAAGCGGCAGAAGGGGGCAGTAAAACCCAGCAGAATAGTCTGGGAGACTTTTTTCCTTCAGAATATTTCCCAACAAATTTCAGAGACTAATTTAAGTGCAACAGACATATCCATTTCTCCAAAAATACACACAGAAACACTAAGTATGTACAAAAGTGAAAGCTATAATTTTCACACAATCAAAACCTTGTTTTCTCATAGCACAATAACCATAGTTTCCGAAGGAAACAGGTTAAGCCATTTCAATTTGGTTTGGGAGATTGGATCTCCTCCAACAACCAGCATCCCCCAAACGCACTGTTCATTCAGACTTGTCAGAATGTTTTAATAAATCTCATCACCATGATTCTTCTCATGTCCATTCTTGGACTTCCTTTCCAAACCAGGTCTGCCTTCGAGTGTCATTTTTCCTTGAACTCTTTCCTGCCTGCCTAGGTACGTAGAACTCTTTCCACTTCATCATGCTATAGAAGTTACAGATTAAACCGAGCAGTTTCACCAAAGAGCTGTTTTTATTGAATTTCCACTCTGAGGCAGACTTCCATTGCTTTCAGCTCCAAGTAGTCCAAACATGAATATTCTCTCTGCTCTGTTTTGTCCTCGCCTTAGAATTCAGTTGTGTCAAATAAGACACACTTCTGGACATGGTAGGTGTATAATTAAGATCTGACAATGAGGACAGAATTATACGACTTCCAAATGAATTCAGGATGACAATGTAAAACTGTAATACACTATCCGAGTCAGAGTATGGATCCTTAGGTGGCACCTAACCAAGCATGAACGGGTAGCCCCAAAAATCATTTGAAATTTTGACTTAGGTACAAACTACTTGAAATGAAACAGAAAACTGGATTCAAAGGAAGTGTTTTAACAACCTGTGCTCTTAGTTGAAATTTCATGGAAGACTCAGTACCAGAAGTGGGAGTGCCACATGTGAAATGATTTAAATATGACTAGAGAAGGAAGGAGAAAGGTTTCCTGAATGAAATGGAATTTTAGTCATCTATGTCTCATGTAGAATGTGTACATTAAGCAAAACCTTAAGAAAATAATTCCAAGTGTGTCCCTTTTTTTCTTTAAGACTTTTACAAATTGTGGTATCTGATGTGGCTTTATTTTAGGTGTTACGCCATTCTCTTCTTTTAATGCTAAGAATGTGCGGCTTCATTGAACTTTTTATTTTCCACTATGCTGTTGCTAATTTCTTTCTCTTTTTTTCATATTTCACCTTCACACACCTTTCCCCACCACTACTACCTAAAGGTAGATATTAAACAAAAACAACAGATGAGAAACTTCAAAGTTGTTAAAAATCACCCTTTCTTTCCATCCCATTCCTCATCAAACTATGCTCCAAAAGAAGTGTAGAAAATTACCCCTAGAAGGATTTACAGGAACTAGTATAAAGGACACATGGACAAACACGAAGGGGGGTGGAAACACGAGGGAGGTGGGGAGCACTGAGAGTGTGGGCTGGGATGAGAGTCAAAGACAGAAAACTGTATTTGAACAACAATTAAATAAATAAATTAAAAAAAAATTAGCCCTAAATGCAGCGTTGTACTTTGATCTATTGCCACATCTCATCTTGGAAAAATGGGCAGAAAAGACCAAAAAAATTACCAAGCTTTAAAAAAGGTCCCTCTTATTTGCATCTCCTGTGAAAGGCTGGTGACCAAAAAGGTTGAAATCACATGGCAAAGACATAAGTTAATCAAAGCAGACTTTCTGCACATTTAGCATCCGTGTAGACGCGGCGCCCCTCGGAGAAGAGGTCATATTACCACGGGGATAACTCTAGCTCAAGCGGACTATTCACAGGCTGTTTGGGAGCGGTATTTATCTCCTTCCTCTTCAAGAAGCGAGGAGGGGATGGTGCTTTGGAGGACAGTATTTCTTAGGATAAACACGACGGAGCTCAAAAGAGAAGTCACAGATACGTGCACTCGCTGTAGCTATTATATTCCCTTCAGCTAAATAAAAATTTTAAATTTTAAAAAGGTATGTGTGATGCGTATGCCGTTGGTTAAGGGTCGTCACGAAAATTAACCCTGGCATATTTGAAATACTTGATACGTGTAAAAAATGCAGCCTTTTTGGGGTTTGCTTGTTCGGATCGGTCCACACTGTGACTCCTTAGGCAGCCTGAAGGGAATTCCCTACTTGCACTCTGAAACCTCTGGGCACGCCTTCCCGTCCACAAACCACAGGGTCCCGCCACCTAAAATGAGGAGTAAGAAAAGTTATCTGGCACCCAAGGTCCCTGAGCAAAAGAACCGGGGAGTGAAAGGGCTCGGGGAAAGGGGAGGAGATCCGAGCAGGACTTGCGGGGGCGGTGGGGTGGCCATTCCGCTTTGCACCCACCTCGGAGAAGCAGAAAGTAGTTTCCTGAGTTTCCAATTTTGTCCTTTGCGTGAGTAAAAATCCAGTCCCGACCGGGGCTTGCGCAATTAAGTGAGGGGAGGGGTAGGAGAGGAGTTTTGGACCAATAAGAAAAGGTGGAAAGAACCAATCAGAGTTACGTGAGCTGCTTTTCACGGCTTAAAAGGAAGGTCCTCTCCGCTAGTTTCCAGCTGTCAAAGGACTTCAGCCAGCGTCAGAAGTACGCCCAAGAATTCTGTCCAGCGCCTCTTCTAGCTCCATCCACTGCCCGGAACCCACTCGCCGCAGCACCTCCGTCCGCCCGCCACCGAGATGCTCGCCCGCGCCCTGCTGCTCTGCGCTGCCCTGGCGCTCCGCGCTGCAGGTGGGTACCTGGTGCTGCGCACCGCGCGCTCGCCGCTGAGTTTCTGCTTTGATGTCCTGGGGACCCCTTCATTCCGAATACTTTCGGAATGGGGAGGCTGTCGACTTTGTACAGAACTTGGACCGCTTGAGCCCAAAAGAAGGGGGTGGAAATGCCTGCTTTACCACCAGCTCTGGTCCTCACGGACCAGTTACTTCACCAGTCTGGGTCTCTTTTCTTAGCCACTAGATAGGAATAGTGATACTAATTTGCAAGTTTTTTGATAAGACTGGACATGGTCAATCTACGTGAAATTATTGTGTGTGGTACCCATTGTTCTTGAGTGGGAGTAATTGTTTTATTTAAACACCCTAATTAGTGTTTTCCTGCCTCAGGAAAGCCCAGGTTATTTTATTTTAGATAAGCAAAATATTTTTAAAATAAGCTCTTTATACTTTGCAATTTTCCCTAAATTTTGATTGAAGTGCTAGATCTATCCATTTTAATTTTGAGATGGCTACTTACGTGAGCTTCTTAATAGTGTTCATTTGAACATCGAAAAACTTACTAAGAAAAAACTTAGCAACATGATTTCCTGGTTGAATAGTCTGTTACCCGTATTTAGAATAGGAAGTCGGTATTGCTACTTTATAACCATTGTGTGAGGCAATTTTTTAAAAGCTGTTTTCCATCGACTACCTGTATATTTCTAGAATTTATTAAAGATGACCTCATAGTAAGGAAAACAATCAAACATGTAAGTCAAGATTAAGACACCGAAGAACAATTTATTTACTTGTCCTTACTTTATTGTAGCAAATCCTTGCTGTTCCAACCCATGTCAAAACCAAGGTGTGTGTATGAGCGTTGGATTGGACCAGTATAAGTGTGACTGCACCCGAACAGGATTCTACGGGGAAAACTGTTCAACGCGTAAGTTTGCCCTTGGGTGCCCTCGTTTGGAAGGGGGATGCATAGAGTCCTCATTTTACAGATTTGCGTCTTATGATGTGCCCCATTAATTTCACCCTCCTTTTCTTTCTCTTATTGCAGCTGAATTTCTGACAAGAATAAAATTATTCCTGAAACCCACACCAAACACAGTGCACTACATACTTACTCACTTCAAGGGGGTCTGGAACATCGTCAATAATATTCCCTTCTTGAGAAATGCAATCATGAAATATGTGTTAACATGTAAGTACATTCTCTCTCTAAGGTTTTTAAGCTTCCTTGAAGAAAAATGGTTTTTGTAAAACTCTGCATTGCTAAACCTAATCCAAGAAACGTATTTCCAACCTTGTCAAAAGGACTTTAAACACTTTAAATACAACTTTTCAGTGTGCCTACGAGCTTAATGGCCAAAAATCTTGACATTTTGGTCCCATTTAAGTTAATAAAGTTCTGTCTTAACTTTATTAACTCAGAAATCTGCATACTATCTGTACCTTTTCTGGGCTCCTTAATGGTTATTTGAAAAATCAAGATGACTAGCCCTTCTGGTCTTGTGTAAAGTAACTAAACTTCAGTAAAGATGTATCTTAATGAATCATCCTTTTTTAGTAAGTACAACTGGCAGTTAGCTTTAAAGTCTAATTGTTTTCAAATAGTGGGTCTTTGTTGGAATTGAACTCAGTCTCTGGTGCCACTTTGTGCAATTGAGTGAGGGGTGGGGAGGGTCATTTTACACTAAAAATGAACATTGATTTGCCTTGCGTATGGAGACCCATTGAACAACTTTGTTTTTCTTAAAATTTTCAGCCAGGTCACATTTGGTTGACAGCCCACCCACTTACAATGCACACTACGGCTACAAAAGCTGGGAAGCTTTCTCTAACCTCTCCTATTACACCAGAGTTCTTCCTCCCGTGGCTGATGACTGCCCAACTCCCATGGGGGTGAAAGGTGAGTGAGAACAGGCAGTTGGAGATATATTGCAATGGGGGCAACTGCTTAGAAAGTTGGACCCTACATTATCATTCTTTGCTTACAAAAGCATCGTTTTTATCCCTTTCTCATGGGTAGCTAAAAAAATCTCCAGATTTTTTTCAAAGTGTGAGTCTGTGTAAATTATGGCATGAAAGTGAATGGGCATTTTGGTTTAATGTCCTAATGTTTGCAAATCCTTTCATGACTACTGAATTCATACTAGTTAAACAATAGATAAAATTATTCAATAAGAAGATTTCCCCCCATATCTTAGACCTGTTATTTATATTAAGATCCTGGCCACAACTGTATCTCTCCTGTATGTGAGGACTACCCAGCTAAATTAACAGTATTATCTCCTTCCTGGTCTCTATCAGTGGAATCTTATCTTCCTTATTTTTCAGGGAAAAAAGAGCTTCCAGACTCAGGAGTGATTGTGGATAAGTTTATATTAAGAAGAAAGTTTATTCCGGATCCCCAGGGCACGAATTTGATGTTTGCATTCTTTGCCCAGCACTTCACTCATCAGTTTTTCAAGACCGATCATAAGCGTGGGCCAGCCTTCACGAAAGCACTGGGTCATGGGGTAAGACAGAACTAAATCAAAATTACAGCGAATCACAGGGAGGTGCTAACATGCAAGACCATATATTTATTTGCCACAGCACATAATTCACCCTCTTTTTAAAATGTGTCCAGTCTATAAAAACATTAATGGCGTTTTCATTTGAATTCACTGGTTCAATAAAAATACACACACAGAGATATCTGTAATTTGGCTCTTGTGTTTCTAGTTCAGAATAGTAGCAATGCGAAAAGTTGTGTGTTTGAAACATTTGTACCCTGATTATGCTCCTTTAAATATTACAAGTGAGATTTTTGCAGCACTATTATCTTTTGGATTTCAATGATATCACTTCAGTTCATTGATAGGAATTTTATACAAATAATAAATTTTCTGATGCTTTTTAAAGGAAATAACCAAATAGCAAAGGGTATAATATATCTATCGGCTACATAGGACATACTAATGCCTTAAAATACAAAAGACCTGTGTGTTTGCAGCTTTAACGGTCAAACATATTAATTTAGTATTTTGTGGCTATGAAAAAAAGTGTTTTTATTAAAAAATTTTAATTGAAGCAAGATAAATCATCAAATTCTGTAATGATAAATTATGTCATAGACATTTATATACGCACAACTTCAGCAGCAACGAACTGAAATTTTTCTGTCTTCTTCTAGGTGGACTTAAATCACATTTATGGTGAAACTTTGGAGAGACAGCATAAACTGCGCCTTTTCAAGGATGGAAAAATGAAATATCAGGTTTGTCCCACTTGAATATTAAGGTTCAACTCTGACTCACCACTTTACGTGTATTTTTAAACCTCCAATTAGAATTTATTTCTTAACTTTTAAATTGATGTTTACTTATTACTGTCATTTTTGTAGGTCATCGATGGAGAGGTATACCCTCCCACGGTCAAAGACACTCAGGCGGAGATGCTCTACCCACCACACATCCCTGAACACCTGCGGTTTGCTGTGGGCCAGGAGGTGTTTGGCCTGGTGCCTGGTCTGATGATGTACGCCACGATTTGGCTGCGAGAACATAACAGAGTGTGTGATGTGCTGAAACAGGAACATCCAGAGTGGGATGATGAGCGATTGTTCCAGACAAGCAGGCTGATACTGATAGGTAAGGAAGGCGAGGAAATAATTGAAATACAGCCATTTCCCCCAGACGAAACTAGTTCATTAGCCTTGCTATGTCTTCAGTCATTCTGGGGGAGTGCGGTGAATGTCAAATCACATGCTCCATATTAACTCAGTCCATGCGCGTGATTGTAACGTCTAACGAACTACCTTTCGGTTTCGTGGTCAAGAAAAGGAGAAGTGAAAGAATGGCCAGTCCACAAAACGGCATTTTGGCTGCTTGAAGGATGGCGATCAGGAAGAATGAATGGTCTCATTTTCCCTTTTGTGCCAACAGGAGAAACCATCAAGATCGTGATCGAAGACTACGTACAGCACTTGAGTGGCTATCACTTCAAACTGAAGTTTGATCCTGAGCTGCTTTTCAACCAGCAGTTCCAGTACCAAAACCGCATCTCCGCGGAGTTCAACACACTCTACCACTGGCACCCACTCCTGCCCGACAGCTTTCACATTGATGACCAGGAGTACAGCTACCAGCAGTTTCTCTACAACAACTCTATACTGATGGAACACAGGCTCACCCAGTTGGTTGAATCCTTCAGCAAGCAAATCGCTGGCCGGGTAAGCAGTGCTATGGAAAAACAAAATAAAACAGGAGACGGCTCAGAACTACCATTTCTGCCATCAAAATGATTTTTCTTAAGCTGGCTAGAAAAGTGATGGCTTTGCTAGGAAAATTCTTGAACTGAGAAGCTTAACATTCTTTGAAATGTTAAAGCGTTTAGTCTACAGTTATCACGTGGCAATATGTAATCGTACCTTAAATATAGATATTTTTGACAGCTTTCTATAGTCTTCTAGGTTACAGGAATAAATACTTCCAACTTAAAGAGTTTAGGTCCCAGCTGGGAGCGTTAGTCTTACCTCCTTTGTGCCCAAGAAATGCTTTTAAAATAGAAATTGTAAATATGCCTAAATTTTTTGTCTTATGAATATAATTCATTTTCCCCAGGTTGCTGGCGGTCGGAACCTTCCAGCTGCAGTCCGATATGTAGCAAAGGCTTCCATCGACCAAAGCAGACAGATGAGGTACCAGTCTCTCAACGAGTACCGCAAGCGCTTTCGGATGAAGCCCTACGAATCTTTTGAAGAGCTTACAGGTGAGAACCGGTTTCTGGACTTCCTAAAAGATCCAAAGGGCGGAATGGAGACAACAGGGCAGTTGGAAGCAGGCTGAGCGCAGGGGTAAAACGGTTTTTGCACTTTGAACAGTTTCACATCAGTTGTATCTGTGTCTGTCACCTTCACAGGAGAGAAGGAAATGGCTGCGGAGCTGGAGGCGCTCTATGGTGACATCGATGCCATGGAGCTGTACCCCGCCCTTCTGGTAGAAGAGCCCCGTCCGGATGCCATCTTTGGTGAGACCATGGTAGAACTCGGAGCCCCTTTCTCCTTGAAAGGGCTGATGGGCAATCCTATATGCTCTCCTCACTACTGGAAGCCTAGCACCTTTGGTGGAGAAGTAGGCTTTAAAATCATCAACACTGCCTCCATTCAGTCTCTCATATGCAACAACGTGAAAGGCTGCCCCTCCACTTCGTTCAGCGTTCGGGACCCGCAGCCCCCCAAGACTGTCACCATGGACTCGAGCCCCTCCCACTCCAGGCTGGAGGAAATCAACCCTACTGTACTACTAAAAGGACGTTCGACTGAACTGTAGACGCCTATGGATCATATTTATTTATTTATGCGGATGATTTCTTTTATTTAATATTTATATTGAACTCCGTATGTGACTTAACAGTTTCTGTTAAGGAGAAAGGGGTTATATTTGTGAAGAGTTGCATGTTACTGATTTAAAGATGTCTTATCTCTACGTTAAAGGGAAAACCGGTTGTCATTGGACGTCTTTTTACTTGAATTTCAGGTTAGATTGTTTTTTGTGAGGACCAGAGAAAAGACATTTGAACGTTTAAATGCTGTCACTAGACAACAAATGCTGCGAGTTTCTTTCTACACTTTGGATACTTACGGTGTGTCTTCCACAACCAGGGGAAGCAACTACCTGCACAGTCTTCCCCTGATTTTCCGCTAGCCGTTTTGCCGAGAGAAACTTTTCTGATTCGTTTACATCTTCTATTTTGTTTTCCTGATTTGTGGATCTGCATTTGCCCTTTTTTGCTCTCTGTATTTTCTTACCTGAACTTCTGCAAATTTTCAGGAAAATCTCAGCTCAGGACTACTGTTTAGCTCCTCATGTAAGGAATGAAAGGAAACAAAAACTCCCCCAAAAGAGCCTTGACAGAAAGAAATGCTCATGTTTTAAGCGAAAGGCAAAACATTTTATTTATATTTAATTTTACTGTGTCACTGAAGACACCTGTCAAGAAGCTTAGAAAAAAAAAAACTGTAAGGGATTCTTGACAGGAAGAGAATTATGGTCTTCCTGTAATGAATGTCCTTCCACCTTTGAAAACAAAAGCCAGCAATTCCTGAGTAAGTCTCAGGAAGATCATACTTCTTCTTTTCCACATCTCATTGTCAGCTGACATTTTCTGGTACTGTATATTATTTAATTTATTGAAGATTATTATTTATATTTGTTAGGACGTTATTATTATAAACTGGGTTGAAGCCTGTATTGATTTTTTTTTGACATTATGTAAGGATCACTATGCCTTCCTTGGGATTACCTCTTTGAATTTTGAAAACTGCAGAAGAAAGTATTGGATTAAGATGTGAATGAATTTTCAGGAACATTGAGCTATTAGGTTGGAATTTATGTATTTAAGATTCATGTACACACCAGCCCAGGAGAACATCATGTCTCATTAGCCTGGATGAGACGTAAGACTAATCTTTTATACATTTTTTCAGGACCTGTGGATACTACATTAATTCATTCAGGCATAACTCATTAGAGAGACAGTCTTTGCAAAGCACTGTATATTTAATATTTTTAATCAAGCACTGATGATGGATAACTTTAGTATTTTTGTAAATAATTAAAAGCATGTCTCTTAGGCAGAGGGAGATGAAATTTCATTAAAAAGAAACAACTCAGGGGATTTTTTAAAGATTTTATATTTAAAATGTTAATAGTTAAAAAAGAAATAGTCAATATTAGAAGGGCTTGCACAAAAAAAAAAAACCTGTTAACTTCTCTGATTTAAAAACTGATTTAACATCAACCTGCTGTCTGAACCTAGAAATTCAGAATGTGTATGTGAATTTTTTTGTGCCATAGACTATATTTAAATTATGTAAAATGTAAGTGTTGAAATATGCCTGTTTATTTTTATATCAAAGAATTGAAAAATCTCTTCTAAAATAAATTCTGACTGTTTCTACATATCATTGTCTTATGACCTATGGTTTCTCTGAAGTGTTATACATACTGTAAATTGCTGTCTGTCCTCTCCTGTCTATGCCTCATCTAGACCAGCCCTTAATGAAATGGTTCTGCCCTCAGTCTTACAGAGGCTTCCTACAAACACTATTTATAATCCCTCATTCACTGCCACACCATACCAAGAAACAAGTGCTCTGTGCCATAGAAGGTAGCAACGAACTTGTTAATTTAATTTTGTGCCCAATCTTGAAGAGGGGGAAAAACTAAGTACACAAAGAGTAAGAAAAAAGAACGACTAAGGAGGCACAAAATTTAAAAGGAAGTTTAAAGAGGAGGAGATTATACTTAGTTGAGTAAATCACGGACACCTGGGTCTTTGTCTTCTGCCATGTACACCCCTACTCTTGACATCTTGGTAATTTCAGTATCCAAATGGGGCATGTGTTAAATATTATGTCTGGCCTCTCTCTTCCTTGGCATTCTCTTGCTCCATTCCCATGATGCCTTTTTCCACCATATCTCCATTGATCATACATTCCTTGATCTCATCGTTACTTACTGTGCCATTTCCTAAATCTTGATTTCAAAGATCCATTTTTCTTTTTCACCCACACCTACAGCTCATCTATTTAAGCACTTACACTCTAACTTCCAAATGTCCAGTTTCACTGCACCGAATGACCCACCAATCTCATAGCTTCAGTATTTTTTATCCCATTTGCTTGCACATTTCCTAACTTATGAATCTAGCTCAGATTCCATTGCCCATCATCATGATGACACCCTCATTCTGGGTCTACTCACCCTCCCCTGTTATTAACTGGCAACATTTAAGTAGTTTTAGCCATCTTCCCAATCTGTTTGAATTCTCAGTAGCATTCAATTTGAATGTCTGTAGCTTCTTAAAAAAAAATTCTCGGCTTCATGATTCGATCCTCCCCTGGTCTTGCTCTGTTTTCAGAGTGCTTTCACAGACATTTTAAAAACTCTTAATTCTCTACTGTATCTATAAATTCAAGTATTTTGTTCCACCTCTCTTTGAGTATATTCTTCCAGGTGAATCTCATCCAAGCTCATAAATTAAAACACTAATTGATCAATCACTCCCAAATCTATGTTTCTAGAACCAACCTCTAGTTGTCCATTGACAACTTTTGCTCAAATTCATAAATAATGGCTTCTTTTACATCTCCACCCTCTCGGCATCATATACCCAAACTTACAATAATCCAAAAGATACCACCACCCCTTAGTTCTCAGGCAAAAAAAACCCCTGTGTTCTTCAAGCCCATAGCCAAGCCAGTAACAATCTTGCTGACTAAATGCCACAAACAAATCCTAAATGTGTCACTTTTTCTCCAACTCCACTCTACCACCCTCATCTATGCAGTAATCTCTTAGTTGGCTTTCCCGCTGCTATTATTGTCTCACTCGAAACCGTTCCACTTGTGAGCGTGATCATTTTCAAATGTAAATCACCTCATGCCCCTCCCTTGTTTGAAATCCTCTGGTGCCTTCCTGTTACACAGTGGATAAATCTGAACTCCTTACCCTATCCTATGAGACCTACGAGGGTCTCAGTGACCTGTCACCTGCCTGTCTATCTGATCTCATCCACTACAATTCCCCATCCTTGTTCACTGTGTTTCGGCCACGAGTCCTCTGGTTTGCTCATTAGCAATGGTTTCAAGCTGTTGCCCCTTTCTAGAATGTTCCTTCTGAAGATTTTCCCATGGCAGTATCCATCTCGATATTCAAATCTCGGTTCAGATTCCTTCTCTTAGGAAGGTATGCTCTAACATGCTAAGCTAACGCAAGCACTAAAGCAGTTTTATTTTCTTTATGACTGGAATGCAATTTCTGCGGAAGCAAGGATCTTGCTTGGATTATTCACTGCTGCCCAAGCAGTGTCTAATACTTAAAAGACATTAAAAACATTCAACAACTGAATAAGAATAGGTTTCATGAAAGAAGTAGAATATGTGTTGATTCTCAAATAAAGAATAAAACCTTAAAATAAAAACAGAGCTATCCACTCTCAAAAATTGTATGGCAGTTTCTTCTAAAACAAACCAAAAAATTACTTACCCTATATATCAGGTTTTTATTGATGCTATAATATATTACCGCAAACTCATTGGCTTAAAACAACAGAAATTTATTGTCTACATTTCTGAGTCTACATGCAGGAATAAGAAATAGGTCTCATGAGCTCAACACAAGGTGTCCATAGGGCTGTGTTTCTTTGGGGCTCAAAGGGAATCTGTCTCGGAAGCCGCAGCTTCTGGAGGCCACCTGCACCCCTTGTTTCATAGCCCTTCTGTCTGTCATCAAAGGCAGTACGGTAACATCCCCAACTCTGACCCTCTTGCCTCTCTCTCAAAACGGCCCTTTCGATTACCTTGGGCCCACAAAGGTAATCCAGGAAAATCTCCCTTCCTCAGGATCCTTAATTTCTTCACATGTACAAAGTCCCCTTGGCCATGTAAGGCAACATGCTCACAGGTTCCATAAATTAGGGCATTGACACCTTTGGAAGGCTATTATTTTGCCTACCACTGCATACAACCCAGCAATTGCACCCTTCGGCATTTATCCCAGAAGGATAAAAACTGGCCCATGCAAAAATCTATGCATGAATGTTCCTAGAGACTTTATTCATACTAGATTAAAAAACTGGAATGATCCAAATGCCCTTCAAAAAGTTAACGGTTAAGCAGAACTGTGCATACTGCGCTGTGTGTACACCATGGAGCACAATGCAGCAAAACGAGCAAACCAACTACTGATACCAACTATTGATACGTGCAACAACTGGGATGGAACTCGAGGGAATTATGTTGCGTGAAAAAAAATGCCAATCTTATAAAGTTACCTACTGCAAGAATCTATTTAGATAACATTCTTGAAATAACCAAACTATAGGGGTGGAGCACAGATTTGCAGGTAACAGATTAGGGATAGGAGAGCAGCTATAACTATACAGAGAGTTGTGTGAGGAAGTCTTGTGCTGGATGAACATTTCTGTGTCTTGGCCAAGGTGGCAGTTTCACAAAGCTGCATATGTGACATGATTGCATACAACTCTACACACACAGAGATGCTTGTGTGCATGGAGAACTCTGAATAAGCTCTGTGCATTTTACCAAGGTCAACTCCCTGGTCTTGACATTGTACTACAATTATGAAATATGCCAACATTGGGGGAGGAGGTATGAAGGCTGCATGGTACCTCTCTGTACATGTCTTTGTCTTTGCAACTTCCTGTGAATGAACAGTTATTTCAAAATAAAAAGTTTTTAAAAAGAGGAAATGATGTAATGTCATACTTCGTAGAGGGGCTAGGTTTGCAGGCAATTGTTGTACTACATAATTTCCTTAACCCTCATCCAAACTGCCACAGTAGATTGGACCTACCTAACCAAAGTTCGGAAAGTAAAATGATTTCTCCAAGGAATCTGAACTTAGGGCAGACCCTAAGTTCAGCCAGACAATATATTATTGACAATGGTGTCGATGAAGTCTAGCTGGGCAGACCAAACAGTCTCCTCCTAAGTGGTCTGGCAGGACCTGAACATTCCCCATGAAAAGAAAGAACCACAATTATACCTCAAAATATACACAAGTTAATTCAAGATAGTTTATAGATATACAGGTAAAAGATGAAAGTAAAAACCTTTGAGGAAAAAAATAGGACATGTCCATAAATCTAGAGTAGACAAAGAATTGTAAATTTTTTTCAATTTGTATTGAATTTATTGGGGTGACATTGGTTAATAAAATTATATAAGATGTATCCTATAATACATCATCTGTGTGCTATATTGTGTGTTCACCAACCAAAGTCAAGTATACCTCTTTACCCTCTTCTACCTACCCTACCCTCTCTTCTCTGTTAATCACCATACTATTGCCTATGTCTATAAGTTTGTCTGGGTTTTTCCTTGCTTAATCAATCCCTTCATCTTTTTCATCCAGCCCCCGAACCTCCTCCCCTCTGAGGCTGCTAGTCTGTTTTCTGTATTTGTGACTTTGTTTCTATTTGATTGGTTAGTTTATTCTGTTCAGTAGATTCCACATAAAAGTAAAATCATATGGTATTCATCTGTCTTTGACTGGCTTATTTCACTTAGCATAACTCTCCAAGTCCATCCATGCTGTTGCAAAGGGTGACGTTTCCTTCTTTTTCATGGCCTAGTAGTATTTCATTATATAAACGTACCACAGCTTTTTTTATCTGCTCATCTACTGGTGGGCACTTGGGCTGATTGTCAAACTTGGCTACTGTAAATAATGCTGTAAAGAACATAGGAGTGCAAAAGAATTATAGATTTTATCCAGAAAGTACTAACCATAAAAGAAAAAATATTAATACAGTGGATTTATAAAATCATACAGTTGTCTCACTAAAAGACTAGATTAGGAAAATAAGTAGACAAGTCACAAACTCATGCAAAATAGTCACAATACACATATCTAACAAAGGACTTCAATATATAATATATAAATAACTCCTCCAACCCAGTAGTAAAAAGACAAGTAAGTTGAAAAAAGGACAAGCAAGTATATACACAGGATGACACAGGAATGTCCAGTAAGTACATGAAAATATGTTCAACACCATTAGTCATCAGTGAAATGCAAATTAAAAATAGTGAGATGGTACTATACACCTGTTAGAATCTTTAAAATTCAAAAGATTAACTACAGTGGTTAATGTTATGTTAACTTGGCTAAGCTATGATGCCCAATCGTTTGGTCAAGCACCAGTCTAGATGTCACTGTGAAGAAACTTTTAGATGTGATGGACATGGAAATCATTAGACTCTGAGTAGGACACATACTTCGCCATAATGTGGTGAGCCCTGTCCAGCTGAAAGCATTGAAGAGCAAAGACTGAAAAGAAGAAATTCTCCAGATGGTAACATAAAAACTCTGCCTGACTTTCCAGTCTGCTACCCTGCAGAATTTGGAACCACGACGGCAAAACCAACTCTTACCTGAATTTCCAGCGTGCAGATTTCAATCTTAACTACAGAATACACTGTGCAAAGAAAGGGAACTTCCACACTTATCTCCATAGAGGGCTTTCCTTGTTAGAACTGCAGTAGCGATTAGGAAGGCACAAGGGCCATCTGATTCCTTATAGATGGCAAAGTGTTTGGCATATCAAAAGCAATCATTGTATGTAGATTTAAATACACACCTTTTTAAAAAAATTTTTTTATTTAATTATTGTTCAAGTACAGTTTTCCCACCCCCATGCACCCCACCTCCCTCCCATTTCCACCCCTCTTAGTTGCTCTCCATGTGTCCTTTATACTAGTTTCTGTAAATCCTTCCCCTTTTCCCCTGAAATTCTCTCCCCTCTCCCCTCTGGTCACTGTCAGTCTGTTCTGAATTTCAGTGTCTTTGGTCATATTTTGCTTGTTTGTTTGTTTTGTTGTTCAGGTTCCTGTTAAAAGTGAGATCATATGGTTTTTGTCTTTCACCACCTGGCTTATTTCACTCAGCATAATGCTTTCCAGTTCCATCCATGTTGTTGCAAAGGGTAGTAGTTCCTTCTTCCTTTCTGCTGCATAGAATTCCGTTGTGTAAATGTACCATAGCTTTTTGATCCAGTCATTTACCGATGGGCATCTAGGTTGCTTCCAGCACTTGGCTATTATAAATTGTGCTGCTATGAACATTGGCAAGCATAGGTTCTTTGGGATTGGTGTTTCAGGGTTCTTAGGATATAATCCTAGCGGTGGAATTTCTGGGTCAAAAGGCAGGTCCATTTTTAGTTTTCTGAGAAAATTCCATACTGTTTTCCATAGTGGTTGTACCAGTCTGCAATCCCACCAACAGTGAACTAGGGTCCCCTTTTCCCCATAACCTCTCCAACATATGTTGTTTGTTGCTTTGTTTATGATAGCCATTCTGACTGGTGTAAAGTGGTATCTCATTGTGGTTTTAATTTGCATCTCTCTAATAGCTAGTGTTATTGAGCATCTTTTCATGTGTCTCTGGATCCTCTGTATGTCCTCCTTGGAGAAATGTCTGTTCAAGTCCTTTCCCCATTTTTTAATTGGGTTTCTTGTCTTCTTNCACGGTATACGTCTCCATTTGTTTGTGTCTTCCTTGATTTCTGTCTTCAGTGTTGTGTAATTTTCTGCATACAGGTCTTTAACCTCCTTGGTTAGATTTATTCCCAGATATTTTATTTTTCTTTTTGCTATATCGAATGGGATTTTTTTCTTGATTTCTGCTTCTGCTGATTCATTGTTAGTATACAGAAATGCCTTTGATTTCTGGATATTGACTTTGTATCCCGCTGTTTTGCCAAATTCATTTATTAGTTCCAGCAGTTTTTTGGTAGGTTCTCTTTTTATCTTAATACTGTTTTCTTTGCTGCGCAGAAGCTTTTTATTTTGATGAGATCCCATTTGTTTAGTTCAAGCAGTTTTTTGGTAGAGTCTATAGGATTTTCCATATACACTAACATGTCATCTGCAAACAATGACAGTCTTGTTTCCTCCTTTCTGATTTGGATGCTTTTTATTCCCTTTTCTTGTCTGATCACTGTGGCTAGAACTTCCAATACTATATTGAATAGAAGTGGTGAAAGTGGACAACCTTGTCTTGTTCCTGATCTTAGTGGAAAAGATTTTAGTTTTGCCCATTGAGTATGATGTTGGCTGTAGGTCTTTCATATATGGCCTTTATTATATTAAGGAATGCTCCTTCTATTCCCATTTTTCTGAGTACCTTTATCATAAATGGGTGTTGTACCTTATCAAAAGCTTTTTCCGCATCTATTAATATGATCATGTAGTTTTTGTCTTTGCTTTTGTTTATGTGATCTATTACATTTACTGATTTGCGAATATTGAACCATCCTTGCATCCCTGGGATGAATCCCACTTGGTCATGGTGTATGCTCTTTACAATATGTTGTTGGATTAATTTGCCAATATTTTGTTGAGGATTTTAGTGTCTATGTTCATCAGCAATATTGGCCTGAAGTTTTCTTTCTTTGTTGTGTCTCTATCTGGTTTTGGAATTAGGATGATGCTGGCTTCATAAAAAGAGTGTGGGAGTTTTCCATCATTTTGGATTTTTTGGAATAGTCTGTGAAGAATAGGGGTTAGCTCTTCCTTAAATGCTTTGTAGAATTATCCTGTGAAACCATCTGGTCCAGGGCTTTTGTGTGACGGGAGTTTTTTAATTACTGCTTCAATTTCATCTGCTGTTATTGGTCTATTCAGGCTTTCTACTTCTTCTTCATTGAGTTTTGGGAGATTCTATTTTTCTAGAAATTTGTCCATTTCACCTAGGTTTTCAAATTTCTTGGCATACAGTTCTTCATAGTAATTTCTTACAATCTCTTCTATTTCTGTAAATACACACCTCTTATATGAAAGTAACTTATTTAATGACCACAACAATAAATAATGGAGTGAATAATGAATGAAAAACCAAAGCAAATCATTATAAAAGTGAAATATGCATACTTGTTATAAAGTTTTTGTGCTAAAGCTCACATAATTTATTGAACAAGAAAGCATTTCAGGACTTCAATGAAAGGCAATTCATTGTTTATCATGGCACTTACTAATAGTTAGAAAGATTAAAAATAGACAAGAAAGTAAATACACACCCCAAAATTAAATTCTAGAGTGATACATACCTATTATATACTTCACAATATTTGAATGATTACTTTAGTAATCAAGAAACTATTACTTTTAAAATTGAACTATGTTCCCTCGCTTTCCTCATTTCATAGGCATAGATATACATATTTTTGCATGTATTATAACATTTAATAATTATATCTTAACAACTTCATATCACAGACTTAGGCAACTCAGGGCCTCTTTTTTCCTGTAGTTTCAACAAAACTGAGGTTTAAATAATAGGGCCCCAGCTGGGGAGTTGGCTAGAGCACCATCCAGATATGCCAAGGTTGTGGGTTTGTTCCCCAATCAGGGCACATACAAGAATCAATCAAGGGGAACAACAATCAATGTCCCTCTTCCTCTCTCTCTCTCTCTCTCTCTCTCTCTCCTCCTTCATCTCTCTCCTCTTCATCTTTTTAAAATCAATAAAAGTCACAATTGTCTCCCAATTCTATTTCCAATGCCACTGTACAATTGAGGACTTAAATGTTTGCAGAGCCGAGCCACAGTCTAGCTGTGAAGTAGAGGGGAGGAGTTTAACATAAATAGTACCTAGTTTGGTAAGTCATTCTGTTTTATAATCTAGACAAGAAGCACTACTTTTGAAGACCCTGGTTAAACAGTCAAAAGTGATCAGACTGCTCTCACCATAGTAATTCATTTAAATGCCTTAAATTAAGTAGACTTTATGTCAGCGTTCTGTGCAAATTCACTAAAAAAAATAAGTGGCCAAACTGCCTATAAACTGAAAGAACTTCATAGACTAGGTCATTATTTGATAAAACAACACAAGAACAGTTATCTCCAGTTTACTTCATAATCACTTTCTTTCCTAGATGACGTATCACTGAATCCCTATGAAAGAAGCATAGGATTTGGGCTGGTCTTGTGCCTCACCCTGGACTTCATTGAACCTCTGCATCTTCGTGCACATGGACTCTGTTCAGAGACCATTCACTTGCCCTTTCATGTACCTGGCTGTTACTAACAGGTGATGGGGAAGCATCATAGCATGACTTTCCTTGGCTGTTACTCAGCATCTGTTCACAATGACAACATTTACAAAGCACAGGGTGGGGTGTGTTTCGCGTGCTCTTGAAGGAGTGTCTTCTACTTACCCAGTACTCAGAAAGAAGCGAGTGAAAAAGGCCCGTGGGTTAACATTCTTTTTTCCGGAAGCCAAAGACAGTTGGAGATGATGCAGAGGTCAAGAATGCTTCTTTCATCCACACCCTGAAAACTGCCATTTAAAATGTAAATCTTCTGTAACATTGTCATGGTATATTTTAATGAGATTTAATCTATCACTATTAAAAGTTCTAAATACTGGGTTATCTGAAATGTTGTTTAAGATGGAAGACACCTGGAGAGAGTGAGAGAGAGGGAGCGAGGGAGTGGGGGAGAGAGCCTTTGAATGTTAGAAACAGTCATATTTTATTAAAACTCCAGCTTTGGAAAGCTTAACACTAAATAGGTTGCTCCAGCTCTCCTTTTTCTCACATTAATTATCTTTATTCACTTAAAAAGTGATCTATATCACAAATATTCTTAATAAAGTGAATAAAAAAGAAATTTAATTTAGAACACGACTTCTATCCATTTTATGTTTAGAAATTTAGAACATCGCTTGAAATAAGTAGAAGTATCCTTGGGAATTATAAAAATAATTATGAACTTCTGGACTCAGTTACATAATTCAGATCTTGGAAGTTAAGCACGTGACCTTTCACATTTCTGATGTTAATAGTATGGTGGTGTACTGGCTAGAGCCTTGAGGCCAGGGCACGGGCTTTGGAATTGGGCACACTTGGGCTCAGCCACTTTCCAGAACTCTGGCTAATAGGAACCCCCATATTTCTTTCCTTTAAATGATAAAAGGGAACACCCTGGCTAGGTGGCTCAGTTGGTTGGAGCATCATTCTGAACATAAAAATGTTGTGGGTTCCATCCCCAGTCAGGGCCCATACCTGAGGCAACTGATTGATGTCCCTTCCTCACATTAATGTTTCTTTGCCCACCCCCAATCTCTCTCTCCCTTTCTCAAAAATCAATAAATATACCCTTGGGTGATGATTTAAAAGACAGATAAAATGGCAACAGTAATGCCTGCTGTATTCTTAGTTCTCAGGATTGGCATTCAATGTAAGGTAGCTATTTTTATTTTTCTATTCCAAACTATAAATAAACGCAAATGACTTTTCTGCTCTTTATTACTCCGATCAAATACTAAATAGTGTTGACAATAATATTGTGTTGAGAAAATAAGTCGGAGAAAGTGGAAGTATTATGAGGTTCTAATACTGTACTAATTTGACATGAAGAACTAGGAATCCTTCTAGGTTTCATTTCCTCCAGTTACGCTATGAGAAGGCCACATACTTCCTCTTCTCATATGAGAGTCCCAAATGAAGTTGACATCTACATGTCCTGCAGTGACTTAATTGAGCCCTTTGCTTCTCAGCTGGGTTAGTGGATACCAAGGGCCGAAATTAAGAAGCTTTGCAGCTCAGGAAAGATGTGCCCTGTGAGGTTAAAAAAAAAAGTTACCTGGAATGCTTCTTCACTTGGTAGTTGTGATAGACAGAATCGTGCCTCCTTAAAGTTGTCCAAGTCTTAATGCCCCAAATGTGTCATATATTACATAACTAGGAAGAATAAAAGTTGCAGATATATCGAAGGCTGCAATTCATTTGATCCTAAAATGAAGAAATTATCCTGGATTACCCAATGCAATCATAAGGGTCCTTAAGTGTGAAAGAGGAAGGCAGAGGAGTCTATCTCAGGGCGGAATATTATGAGGAAGACTTAAGCAGCCCTCACTGGCTTTGAAAGTGGAAGGGGTGGGGGATCCACCATGCGTGAAGCCTCTGGGAGCTGGAAAAGACAAACAGTTTATTCTCTCCTTAGAGACTCCTGGAAATGCATGCTTTGATTATAGCCTCGGGTGACCTATTCAGGACTTCTGAACTACAGAATGCAAGATAATAAATGTGTATGGTTAAAACCACAGTTGAAAATGATTTAGATAAAGAGTAAGCACAAAAATAGGAACATAAATAAAATGAGTTGTTAAGTACTTCCTTTGAGAGAATCTCCTTAATCTTGCTAGTGTTTTCTTGGCTTCCCAGAAATCATTATCAAACCAGAAAGTGGGGCAGCCCCAGGGTGGAGCAGACAAGATAATCAGATGCTATGTAAACAACTGAAAGACTTTTCAGGAAATCAGCAGAAAATTTACAAAATTTCCTAGACTTAAAATGTTCCCTTGACATACCATAAAGGCTTTCCCTATCTTTTCATCCTCTTTTACCCTGAATTCTCTAATACAATAAAGTCTGTACACAAATTAAGAGGTTTAAATATTAAACAGCAATGAGTCTAGTAAGAAAGTGGAAATTTTCAACACTACATAAAATGTCTGCTAACTAGATATATTAAGTACAGGAAAAATATGATTGTATTAAATGCAATATAATGATCCTTTGTAAAAACATTTCTCCTTGATTAATTCTAAGAGCTCCATTTATAAATAGCCGGTTTTTGTTACAGATGAGTGGGATGGGATTTTTCTTTGAACAAAGTAGCTTATCCTTGAGGTGTGGTCTACCAACTTTCTGGTCCATATCATCCTTGGACAATCCTTATTTAAACACGGAAGATCTTGATGCCTGACTCAGCCTTGCACACCCCACAATTTCTGCCCATCTTTTAGAAGATTAAGGGCACTGTGTAGACAACCCATTCGGTGGTCTAGGATTTTCAGTTCTATTGCATTTCAGCCACCATCTACCTTTCCAAGGCAACCTTCATTATCATTTAGCTGTACACTAGCTCATAAAATTTAACCCATGATCCTTCCACTGATTTCTGTACCAACAGTTCTCTCCCACCTTAATTCGCATATTGTTACACTCCTACCCCATGTAGGTCTTGTCCCTCATTCCTCAATTTTATTTCAGTCAGTCCATCTTCTCTTGAGTTTTCTTTCTTTCCTATCATACACTCTCACCATTCAGAAATAACCAGTTCTAATATTTTGGTATATTACAACATGACCACATTATTTTACCTTGAACAGAAATTTTGCTTTTTTAAATGAGGTCAAAATTATGACCTCATTATTGTTTGTGATTTTAGATCTTGCCCCAGATTCCCTCATTCTAAGGTCTATATTCTACTGTGGTGTAGTTTTGCATTTCAGGAGTTCACCTTTATAAAAGAATAGAAGCGAAAACTCCTTTGAGAGGCTAATGTCTAAGAGGCAACACAGAAGGCAGGCAGCATGAGGCAAGCAAATGAGCTAAGACAGATCATGGTTCACGCTCCCACCCTCTGTAGCCCTCACTTAGCAAAACACATGCCTTAATGTTGAAATGAGAAATTCTGGGACTCTTCAAGTAAAAAAATAATGCTATAAAAGTAAACTAATTATCAAATTTTAAAAGTCTGTGGGAAGGAAACATATAAGGCTCACAGGCAAAAATTCAGTATAAGTAGAAAGCTAAATTCAAGACAACCATCTGGAAAGTAGAATAAAAGATATATGAGGGAAATGGGAAAGAAAAGATGTTCGAGAAATCCAAGAGAGCCAACTTCTAGTAAAATAGGAAGTTCAGAAAGAGAAAACAACAAAATGCAGGGGAATTTTGTATAAGATGTTCTAGAGTGAAAAGAAGTTAATGAGTACTAGCCTAGAAAATGAAAACAAACTAACTAAAATGTTAAAAAATTACAGACCACTGGTGAGGAATATGTGAAAGAAAAACTTCCAGAGAAAGGATGAGAAGTAAGTCATAATTAAAATCAAGAAAATCAGATGGCATTGGACGTCTCAGGAACAGCCCTGGACACCAGGAATCAGTGGAAGTATACGTTTTACATTCTCAGGGAGGAATTTCAAGATGACGTTTATAGATCGCCAAATTCCCAATCAAATGGGAGGCTCATAAAAGACTTTTCAGATGTGCAAGAGCTAACAAAATAAAATAAAATAAGATAAAATAAAATAAAATGGCCCTTTTAAGTTCTTGTTCACCGGAAGCTATTGGAGGATTGCTACGGTAAAATAAGGTCATAAAACAAGAAGGAGGAGAATAGTGGGTCTTGTTAACCAAGGGATCCAGTCTAGCAGAGTGATAAAATTCAGTTCAGTGATAAAATAAAATAAATAAATAAAAATAAATTTAATAAATAAATAAATAAATAAAATATAAATAAATAAAATTCAGAGAGATAAAATTCAGTGACGGTGACACTTAAAAAACCTGGGTGACTAGTGTGGCTCAGTGGACTGAGAACCAGCTTGTGACTCAAAAGGTTGCTGGTTCGATTCCCAGTCAGTGGATAGGGCACGCGCCTGGGTTGTGGGCCAGGTCCTCAGTGGGGGGCTAGTGAGAGGCAAGCACACGTGGATATTTCTTTCCCTCTCTTCCTACTTCTCTTTCTCTAAACATAAATAAATAAAATATTTTAATTAAACAAACAACCAGGATGAGACATTCAGCAGCCTTAGAAGCAACTGGTTCCATTGGAGCAACAACAGGACCAAGGGCTTGAGGGTTGTTTCCAGAAAGAAAACAAAAACAAAAACAAAAAAAACATGGGCTTGAGAGATTATCTGACATTACAGATTTTGGAAAATAATGTTGATAGCAATTTAATGCACATGAATGATATTCCCAAATATGAAGCATAAGTATTTTTTTAAAACTAAGCAAATGAAAAAGCTAAGTAAATTTGACTGAAGAAAAAACTAAATTTGAGCCAAACAAGGATAACTAATTAAGCTAACAGTGCACCATTGGTTCTGAGTCTTATGTAATCACAATAAAATACTCTGTTGTTTAGACCAAAAATTGCAATAAAGTTGGATTAGGATGATGGTAAAGAAGATGAACAAAGAAAAACAAAGCAAAAAACCCTCAACTATATTACAGGAAATTAATAGAAAATGTGTGAATCTGATAAATCAAAAAGTAGTATACACAAAATATCTAGGAATACAAAGATTAATCTCAAAAGACAAAAACCAAATGCTAAAAGGAGTTGATTTGAATACTTTTCTCATTATAAGACTTCTTATTTTAATATCAAACTTGATGCATTCATACTGTCAATAAAATCATAATATAAAAATAAGTGACTTCATGTCTTTTTGCTCATAAGATGGTGAAACCTGAATATATCACTCTAGAGGTAACACAGAAAAAATAACAGGGACAGTTTTGGAAAGGTGGTGAATTATTTTGTTTTTAGAGCATGCTGAAAAATTGAGATTGTGGGACTGACCCCCAAAATTTAAATCTGCAGACCAGGCTTTTCACCTTCAGCCTCATCTATCTGGTGGTTTGTTGGCCATTTTTTCTTTGTTGTTTTCAGCATTACCTAAGTTAATCTTGCCAAAGCTAACTTCATGATTATCCCTACTGTTACATTCGAAGAGCGAGTAACCAAATGTCCAGGCACTTAGAGCATTTAGATGTTATTTATTGGCCAAACTTTTAACCTGCACAGGGGCGAACTTCCCCAACTGTGACCGGAGTCACCGTAGCTCCTCAGAGCTACAATATGGAAGTCGCGCCTGGCTTACAGACTAAAGGGTTTTTATAGAATACTGCAAGCAAGCAATATACAGAAGCAGATGTGGCTGTTAGCGATTGGTGCCATTGAACAATAGCCTCCTTACTCATTGGTGGGACCCTCTTGTTGGAAGGCAGAACATATTTTTCTTTTTTTTCCCTCCTACTGGCCTTCCACATTCTCCTTATCTAGCTTCATGCCTGACTGGCCTTGTACACTGACTACATTCTGGGGTGGGGGCCTAACTATATCCTGTTGGAATTTCTACTTGCAGCTGGCTCTTATCGTAGCTGGCTCCTACACCTACCTCTACATCACACTCTCTGGTTCTCTCTCTCTCTCTCTTCTTTCCTCTCACTCTCTCACCTCTCTATCAGTAGGAGTTTCATTAACGATTCACCTCAACTTAGAAATATGGAGTCGTCCTTGTCTATTCCCTTTAAACTTATTCCCAGCAGACATTTCCCAAGTTCTGCCGATATTACTACCTAAAATTTTTAATATGAACCTTTATCTATTTCCATTTGTCTAATTCAACACTTCATCATTGAAATCCTGAATCACAATAGGCTGTGCACAGTTTTATCTCCCTTAATTTTATCCTTCACTCGATCACCAAGCAATCTTAACTATGTTTACCGTTCTACCAAGTCAGTGGTTCTTACACTTTCTATGTGTGTGTGCATGACCTATATTAGAAAAGAAAAATAGTTAGTAATGTCAGAATAAAAACACCCAACAAAATCCAAATAATTCAACAACAATCATTAATCAATTATTATCGCAGTGTCACAATGAATGTCCCAATGTCATTCATTTATCCAATAACTATTAAAGAATGATTACTGGGCACTCACTATGATGTGCCAGAGAGTACAGGAAATTCTGCAGTGGCCTAAGTGTTCAGAGACAGACGGTAACCAATTAATGAATAGGTAGTGATAAGTACCGTAAAAAATAGCATTTCAGTTTGGGTAGGTTATTTTATTTAGGAAGGGCAGTAAAGACTTCAATGATTTGGCAACACCTGAACAGAGACTTGAAAGAAGTTAGAGAGCCATGTGGGTATCTGAGAGAAAGGGGTTTCAGAAAGAGGAAAGAGAATGTGCAAGCCTTCCAACGTGAGAGTGCTGGGAGTGTTTGAGGAACCACAAGGGGCCCCGTTGGTTGGAGTAGACAGAACAAGAAGGAAATAGTAGAAGATGAGGTCAGAACGGAAGCTTTATGCTGGACCATCTAGGGTCCCATAGGCAGGGTGGGTACCGGAGCTATCCTAAACGTGATGGAGATTCTCTGGGGGCTTTGCGCAGAGGTGTGACCAGCACTGACTACCCATTGTGGATTGGTATGTTCTTTAGACTCTGATGAATTACAGTTGTAGGCATCTCTTCTGTTCTGCTTGTGCTGACTTAGTAAAGAGAAAAATCTTAATAATTGCTGATTTTATGGGGTAAGTTTGGGAGGAAAGGAAGAATAGTGATTGAAGGTCTTCAGTCCAGATAGAGGTTCATTTCTTCTTAATGCAGAAACAATCTAGTATAGAGAAAATTGATTTTCTTTAGGAAACTTATGACTGATAGAGAAATTCTACCCACTTAACAAATCTCTGACTTCCTACTGAGAGAGCTAATATTAACATCCAAAAACAAAAACAAAAACCAGTCACTCCCTCTTTCCACACGTGCTAGGGGTTATATTGCAAAGTGCTCCTGAGTTGACTGCCAATCGGGAGAGCCATGTCCAAATTACTTTTACCCTATTGTGAACTAGTTGCCACATGTAGAAAGAAAGATGATAGATGTCACTCTCTTATTCATATTTCCATCTCCAATAGCCAGAGGAGAAATTTTGTTCTCTAGTTTCAATAACAACCAAGAGGAAAGCCTCTGGTTGGCCCGACTGGGATCACATGTCATCCTTGGCTCAATAACGAGCTGCCAGAGGAATGAAAGTATCGCTCTAACAAGCCAGATGCGTATCAGGTGCCCTCACCTCAACCTGGCCTGCAGAGAAGGTGCTACAATAACCTGAGCAGGAATGGAAGCCAGCCCGATCAAAGACAGATTAAATGTATACACATCTACTATATAGGGCATACAAAACCTTTGACACTTTGAAGACTGCCTACTTCTACAGCCTTATCTCCTTTCATTTCCTTAAGTCAGATTATGCTCCAGAAGTAGAGCAGAGTGGTCCAGAGAGTGAGCTTTGAGGTTAGCAGACTAGGCTCACATCATAAACTTTCAATTCACTGAGTGTAAGGCCTTGGGTAATATTTGTAACCTCCTTAAGCCTTCATTTCTTAATTTGTTGAATATACTAAATAATAAAGGAAATGATACAACAAATAAACAAACAAACTTCTCACAGGGTCTTCCACATAGCAGGTGTGAAATTGTAGAGGGCCAATACATAGCACCCCTCTTCTCCTTTCTAGTTTGTTTAATATAAAGAGATACTCAGAAATCAGAAAACGGAAATACGTTTAAAACATGTCAAATCATGTATTTCTGCTTAAAACCTTTCAGAGACTTCCCACCTCACACAGAGTAAAAACCAAGGTCATTATAGGCCTACCAGACCCTGAAATCATCATCTCTACTCCCCATACCCATGTTACATCTGTGTCATTTCCTATGATTTCCATGATGCTCACTCTACACAGCCACTCTGGCCTCGTTACTCATCAACAAACTTTCCAGAAATCTCCCACCGCAGGTCCTTTGCCCTTGCTTTTCTCATTGCTAAGAGAACTCTGGGCACGTCTACCCACATGGCTTGCTTCCCACTTAAGGAAGAAAATTGATATAGTCTTTTCCCTTATGGGGCTGATAGTATAGTGGGGAGGTGGGCATTAAGTGCAAAAACAAAGAAGTATAACATGAATACAAAGTGTGGTCAGCGTTATGGTAGAAAATACTTGTACTCGCACTCCAAGGAGAACATGGGGTAGAATTACTGAATTCAAAATCCCTAACAAAGGAAGGGCCTTGCAAGCAAAGGTTAATTAAGCTGGAAGTGGTATGCAAATAACAATCAGAAGGTACAGAGCTTGTCCAAGACCACTATTTAGTCTAGTAGAAATGGAACAATAATGAAGAGTTACCTGAAAGCCAGGCAGACAAGTGGACAGGGTCTGGAATGTTTAGTCACACCCAGTCAGTGGCAGGTGGGACTTGGTTCCCCTGGTTTTCAAGCCTTTGAACTACATCACCAGCTTCTTGTATCTCCAACTTCCAAACGCCAGACAATGGAGTTTCTCAGCAATTGCATGAGCCAATACCTAGTATTAGATCCATAATTGCATGAGCCAATGCCTAATCATAGATTATATGTCCTATTACTTCTGCCTCTGTTTCGGTTTCTCTGAAGAACCCTGACTAATACTACTGCTAACTAGACTACACACCTTAGTCAGTTTCCACTAATTTTATGTGCACTCATTTGCTTCTAGGAGTGTGCATTCTTCTATGCAATTTAGCACCATGCACGGTTTCAGGTGGCCCCCATCACAATCAACATGTAGAACTATTCATAAAACTCAATAACAAAAAAGTCTAATGAAAAGTGAGCAGAGGACGAGAATCATAAAAGGGGTCAAATACACGGTGATGGAAGGAGACTAGACCTTGGGTGTTGAGAACGAAAGAGAACATACAGATGTGTTATAAAGTTGTGCACCTGAAATGGGTATGTTATCAACCAATGTTACATCACTAAACCTAATCTCAAAGTTTTTTAAATGGGCAGAAAAGTTCTGAATACATATTTTTCCAAAGGCATACAGATGACAGACATACATAGGTATATACTAAACATCGGGGAATTGCAAATCAAGACCACAATGAGATATCACCTCAAATCTGTTAGAATGGCTATAATCAAGGGAAAAAAAGAAACATCCAGTGTTGGCAATAATATGGAGAAAAGGGAAACCTTGTACACTGTTGGTAGGATTACCAAGTGGTACCACCAATATAGCAAACAATGTGGAGTTTCCCCAAAAAACTCAAAATAGAGCTACTGTATAACCCATCAATTCAACTCCTAGGTAATTATATTCAAAGGAAATGAAGACACTAACTCAAAAATGTATCTGTGCCCCCACATTTACTGCAGCATTATTTACAATAGCCAAGACATGGAAATGGCCTAAGTGTCCCTCATTGGATGAATGGATTAAAGAATGTGACATATATAAATGTAAATTCAAATATATATCTCAAATATATACATACATGTGTGTGTGTCTATATATGAATTTAACCATAAAAAGAGGGAAATCCTGTCATTTGAAACAGCATGCATGGATTTCAAGGGCACCATGCTAAGTGAAATCCGTGGGGGTGAGACAGAGGAAGATAAATACCATATGGTATCACTTATACATAGAATCTAAAGAAAACAATCAAACACTGAACTCATAAATACAAAGAACAGATTGGTGGTTGTCACAGGCAGGGGTGAGAGGGTGAAATGTCTAAAGGTGGTTAAAAGGAACAAACTTGCAGTTAGAGATCAATTAAGTCCTGTGGCTAGTAATAGTGTATTGTATATTTAAAAGTGGCCAAGAGAATAGGTCTTGAAAGCTCTTGTTATAAGGAAAAAATGTATAACTATATGTGGTGATTAAATATAAGACACAGATGTGTTCTCTCAACATACAGCTCTTCATGATCGTCTTTCACAGTCAATCTCCCCACTCCATCCCTGCCCCCGAGTCTGTTTTCTGTCTTCGTTGTTCTGTCCTTTCGAGAACACCTTGTCGCAGGAATCATACAGCGTGTAAGCCTCTGAGATTGGATTTTTTTTTCACTAAGCATAATGCCCTTAGATCCATCCTGATGTGGCTTGTGGTAATAGCTCATTCCTTCTTATGGCTGAGCAGTATTCTGTTGGGTTTGCTCAAGCATTCACCCACCGAAAGACATTTCCGTTGGGTTCCGTCACATTTATTTTTTTGAAAAGTAAGTAATTGGCAAACTTAACGTTTTTTACTTTCAGAACTAACTTTCAAAGTCAACCTCGGGAGGGAATGACTCACGGGTCAAGAGATTCTGAGCGAGAGGAATGCAGTTGGCAGAAGGAACAGGTGGGTCCTGCAAGCTGCTGCCATTTGTGATGAGCATCACGGGGACGTCACTCAGAATCAATATTACTTTACAAGGGTGACTTTTAAAATGCTCTAAGTCCTGATTCATCGATAGCTGCATCCCAAACTAGCACGTCTCAGGAGGCTGTGTGGGGAGGGGACCAGAGGTGGTGGGCATGAGGCCAAAGGGCTGAGCTCACTGAAATGTTGCAAAGGAGTAAGGAAGAGGGTGACGAGGGAGGTGGGGTGCGAAGGAGAACATCACCTTTCCTGTGGTTCTGAAACAGGAAAGATGACAACGTGGAACTCTTACACTTCTCATTTCCCTCAAGTCACCAGTGGTTGGACTGTCAGGGCACTTAGCATCACGGCCCTTGGGTCCACCCCTTATGCCTGACAATAACCATGTTGTTACTGATTTTACAAAGCCATGTGTGGAAACAAAACAAAACATAACACAAGACCATGTTTTGTGTTTCGACAAATTCAGAAGAATGGCTTCTAAGTCCACTAAGTCTCTATACATTTGAAGTTAGCTAATTTTTCATAAATAATTTACCTTTTCCAGTTGCCACACCTGCAGAAGAGAATAATCAGATCTTATCTTCCTGAAGACAATTAACAGGTCAAAAAAATTCTTTGAATTGCCACCTTCACTATTTCATTAAAATCGTGTTTTATCAAAACATTTTATTGGGAAAGAGCTTTTGTGAGGCTCTGGGTGAACAAAATTATATTTTAGACACAGTTCCTATGCTCAGTGGGCTCACAATTTAACTGGAGAAAACAAATGTTGAATGTGGAAAGCATGAACTATACAGACAAGGCCTTATCCTGGCAATTAAAAATAGATGTTTGGGGGGTTCCTGGACATTCTCTTCTTCAATAAATTTTACTCCGCTCTGCCTTCATGACCATGACCTTAATAAAGTCATCAGACTATTTAATCAAGCACTCTGTACTGGGACCATATATTTTTCCTCAGATGGCTTGTTTTAATACCCCCCAGTGCGGTCACACCTGGATCTCCTTGACTCTCCAGGCTTTCAGGGTCTCTGCTGGATCTCTTTGCTTTAGTTCCCTTCTGACTTCCATTTTCTTCTTCTCCAGAATAAACATAACGGTCTATCACCTCAATAATTCTCTTACCCAAACCTCTGCTCTCTTGTCTTTCTTTCCATTCTGGTTTTATGGTAAAATTTTTGCAAGAAACTAAATATCCGCTGTCTTCATATTCCTCTCCACACTTAACTCCATGTGCACACACCAGTATCTAAATGAAACAGCCACACAAGAGAGAAAGCTGGTACACTTACACATTCGTGATTACTCAATTCAGTGTGCCTGATAACTCCACTGTGTTTTTCTGACAAACTTGCTCTCTCCTTTCCAAGAGGGCTTTCTCATACCTCCTCTCCTCAAACATCTGGCCTAGACCCATCTTTCCCCTTGCCCCCTGAAAATGACACACCTTCACCTTAATAGAGAAAGCACAGGTCTGCAGAGGTGAATTCTAACAAGTTCCTGGCAAATGGCCCTGCACCTGGATCCAGTATAGCTTTCTTCATTCCTATGTCAGCCAGGGTGCCCCTCCTGTTGTACAAGGCCTGGCTTCTATCCTCTTTCAAGCTCAATGCCATCTACTGTTGCTTCTTTCTCTGCCTCTTCACCTCTTCCCATAACTGGGACCCTTCCCAGCAGCACTTAAACATGCACATCCATCTCAGAACAAAACTCTTCTCTTACTCTCATTTCCCCATTACCACTCTTCCTCCTTTTCCCAGCTGACGGTGAAAAACCACAGAGCTATTTTCTACTGTGGTAACTATTTCCCCACCGTGGTCCATAGCGCAATCCTCCCTACCTGTCCCTTTTCTCACAGAAGACCACACTTTCAGCTACAGAAGTAGGCACGTTCCAGGCTCAACGAACTGAGGTTATTCTCTGGCCTCAGCCATTGGTGATGGCCCATGACCTATGTCACTGAGGCCTCAATAAGGAAACAGAAACCACACTGGGTATTTCAAAGAGAGAGCAATTAATTCAGCAACCTCTTTCCATGAGCATGGAAGGGCTGAAAGAGCAAAAAGGAGATTAAGTACTGCTATGTCTGTGGATGCAAAGGTCATAGAAACACAGAAGTTCATGGGGATGGTCCCTGCAGATCTGGGGCTCCAAGCTGTTGGGGAGGCTCTCCACAACTGGAATGTGCACTTTTGAGGAGCAGGGTTGACTGGAAGGTCACGCACAGACAGCCAGGGAGGTGCAGCCTAGTAGGTCACACGCAGCAGAACTGTTATTTCATCTGCCCAGGGGGGTGGTCCTGCGAGTTGCTGGTTTCTCTTAGGAACACAGTGAGTTCAGGAAGAAGGGGGCAGCTGGAGTGATGAGTTAGGAACTAAATTAATGAAAAGACATTTCTTCTTTTTCTCCTTTTTTCTTCTATTTATCCTCTGGTGCCTCCCACTAATAGAATTTAAGAAACCAGACCGTAAAGGAATCTGAGAAATGCAATTAGCCAAGTCGCAGCAGCACCACAAAGTAATAGATCAAAACGTCACTTTCAGAATCTATCACATTAGCCCTGGTTGGTGTAGCTCAGTGCATTGAGCACAGGCCTGCGAACCAGAGGATCGCAGTTCGATTCCCAGTCAGGGCACATGCTTGGGTTGCAGGCCAGTTACCGGTAGGGGACACACAATACGTTGTGTGTCCTTGGCAGAGGCAACCATACATTGATATTTCTCTCCCTCTCTCCTTCCCTTCCCTCCTAAAGATAAATAAATAAAATCTTAAAAAAAAGAATCTATCACATTATTTCAAATCAAAGTAGTAAAAAAAATTCCAGGAGAAATAATATCTACCTAATAACTATGAGCACTTAGAATGACTTTCTGCCAACTTTCAGCCAAACTGCCTGTTGACATGAAACTTCTGGGCTTGGGTTAGTTTCTCTGCTCTATTTGGTAACTGTTGGCTGTTCTCCTACCAATCCAGAGTCTCCAAAGAAAAGCCCTCAGGAGTGTGTACACTGTTTTCCATAGCCCTGCATGGCAACGGAATTCAGTGTCTCCCTCCTTTGAAAAGCTCCTTTCCACACCCCTCACAAAGGCTCTCTAGGAGAAAAACATTTTCCACGTATTCTGCTTCTGTCTCTTAGTAGCTGATCACACCTGCCTGTCTGTTTCCAAAATACTGCCCGTTGCAACTTGCACAACTTGGAAGTAGGCAGATGGGTTCAGTGTGTGACAGTCTGCATTTACGTAGAAATGTGTCTCCCTTTCCCTGCAGGCATCAAAGTGGCAGTGCTCCGCCCTTCTGAGCCACTCCTGGGGTTTGAACGGCAGGGCGATGGAAGGGCCCTCACACAACAGTGCTACGACCGAAGGCCTGGCTGGTCCTCATGTTCCCCAGGAAAGAGTGTGTCTCTTTCACTGGAGGGGCAGGGAGGAAAGCTTTGCATTTCTTACTCTAAGAAATTCCTTCGGAAAACTGGGTGGTACTACAACCTACCAGATAGGGTAACACCATGCCTAGAAACAGTGAACACTAGATCATTGTATAAACAAAACCCTCTTTATCAATAGCAAATTATTGTGCTAATCACATTGGTCATGGGAACTCTGTAACAGATTTTCCAACTACAATGCGGTGGGCCAGGAGGGCCCCCCAGAGTCTTGATGGGTGGGCCCAAATATTGACCCTCTCAGCCCTCAGGCTAGCTGGTTCCTAGGCTTCCTTTATTTTCCACCGTGTCCCTTGAAATAATTATGTCTGTTTGTACTATGATGTAGTAGGTAAGAAGTCCTGTGGTAACTGACCATATTTTTCTCTTTTTCTCCTTCTATGCCAGGAAGTTGAGACAAATGTAAAGTTTGACTACTTCAATGATCAGCGTTAGGATATCTACATTTTCTTTTCTCCCTTTGCTCCGATTTTCTATTTTATTCACCTGACTCCACTCGTCTTTCATGGGAATAAAGAAAGTCTTTTGAAAAATTATCCAGATAAAAATTTCTATTGGTGACACTAGAGAAGCTGAAATATGAAATGTAACCAGATCAACGTTGACCTTAAGAAAAAGAAACCCTCCTAACGAGAAAAGTGGCCTTTATTGAAAATCCTAGACTATATGCACTAGACTATAGTTAAGGATGTTTTCATATCTAAGTATCCGTTGTTTCTTCCACGTGATCATTCATGATATTGATATATATTTAATGAATCTAAAATCGACAATGTTCAGCTGACATGTACAGTGTGCTATCCCACGGACACAGTTCTCGTGGGACGATACACAGCTGTGGAGAGGTTAGGACATGTGGGAGCTTCTGGGATGAAGAGCTTGAAACCCATAACTGAAATTTTCTTTAAATAATCCCTTTAACTCCATCCTACTGTGTTCCACCCCTAAAGAATCTCTCTTTTTCACTGTAGTTTATGGTAGATAGCCTTACTGATGAGGAAAGAAATAATTGTTAGAAATACAATAGATCTACCATAGTCTAGAATACGAAAATACTCCATGACTCCATTTCTCCTATTACTATTATACAATAATATTGGGACACTGTACATTTGCATAACTGCTACAAAACAGATTGGAGTGAAGGTAAGATAGAAACAGGACCAGCAATGTAATTCATTGCTCATTGGAACTAAAGAAACTTCTAATCAATAGAGGTCCAACTGTTCCTGGTTTTGAGCTCATAAATAAGCTCTGTGTGCTGCAATAAAACAATGAATACTTTGCTAATATTTTTCACTGTACATTAATGTATAATTCCCAAAATCAACTCAGTAAATCTGGGTGGTTTAACTAAAAAAATGCCTACAAGAATGAACGACTACATATTCTTTAGAAAACAGTTCAGAAATATATGTTTCCTACCAAGCTCCTTTTAAGTACAGAGTAACAAATAGTATGAGGTTTTTACTCATTAAGAAATTCTTGGACTTCAGATATTTGATGCTATGTGTTGAAAGAAAACCCATAGGCTTTCATAGTAAGCAGAGCTAGAGGCAAAATGGAAATCCAAGATGTATAATTTTAATTAGATATTAGTCTAAATATAAGAATAGGTAGATGTCTAAGAGAGTATTTCATTTTAATAAATATGTTCCAGAAAAAAATTCATAAAATTATATTTGCNGCTAGAGGCAAAATTGAAATCCAAGATGTATAATTTTAATTAGATATTAGGCTAAATATAAGAATAGGTAATGTCTAAGAATATAAGAATATATAAATAAGAATATATAAGATATAATATTATATAATATTATAATATATAATATATTATATTCTAATTATATTCTGATATAATATATAATATTCTTATATTCTTTATATAAGAATATATTCTTATATAAATAAGAATATATAAGAATATAATATACATTATATTCTTATAATGTATAAGAATATAATGTCTAAGAGAGTATTTCATTTTAATAAATATGTTCCAGAAAAAATTCATAAAATTATATTTGCAATTAGTTCTTTTCACACTGGGTTTGTACTACTAGTGAGAACATGAATCTAAAACAAGATTTATAAAGTTATCACTTTCCTTCCAAACGCCCAAATTAACATCATACCAAACACTAGAGTCATTTTGGACCTTGGAGAAATTACATAACTTCCTGGCCCTTAGTCTTCTAATATGTGTAATAGACATGATAATAGTGCCTATTTTATAGGGTTGTTTTGGGAATTTAGTAAAATGACATGTATATGGCAAGGATCACAGGCTCTGGTGCACGTTGAATGTCCAATGGGTGTTAGCTGCTAACGTTGCCATTGGGGGTCAGTACCGTGATAATGATATTTTATGTTATTCTTTCACCATCTTCTACTGGTAACCTTCCATTTGAAACCATCTCAGATTCCAGCTCCTTCCAATATTTTCATAATTCTTTTGCAATTTCAGTTATGAAGAGTCTGAGTAATATCCAAGTAATGATGACAATGATGATGATAGTAATGATAATGGTGGCAATAACTAGACAATGAGGACAATGAAAACAAAGTCTTTAAACAGCCTGTTATGAATGATTATGAAAATTTGGAGAAAACTTATATTGTATTATAGCCAAGAAACCAAGAAATACTTCAGTCTGGGCTTTGCCTAGTCATTCCTTCTCCCATGATTTCCCCAAAGAAGAAATATGCATGGGATCCATGGGAAATGGCAAAAGTTTACCAGTTTATTATTAGTTGGTCCTGTACTTAGGGTCCAATGCCTTGATCTGTAGTTAGCTAGAACAGTCAATGTGACCTGGTGAAAAGGATTGCTCTAAGTGCCCTTCTTCCCAGTTTAAGTACAAATCCATGTCTCCTGGTCTGACTAGTTCCAGGTTGACCACTTAGTACAAAAGACTAAAGAGATGGCAGTTTGCAGATGCTAAGGCAAAAAAAGAGAACAAGATAGCTAGCATCACCTTTGGAGAAGACCCTTTGACAGTTTCTCTGGCTTTTGCTTTATGGGCAAAAGGAAGAGGAAGGTAGACTCACAATGAGCTGCAGGACCGTTTACCATTCCATCACATCATGCATAGGTAAGTGTAGTCAACAGCTAAAATTTGGCTTCAATGAGATTAATATTCCCTTGAAAGGTTAGTGTTTTCTTTGGAGAAGAACCAAGAAATTCTCTTCTACTCTGTTTCCCAAACAGTGGTTCCCAAACCTTTTCACAACACATCAGGAAATAATAATTGCTAACTTTTTTTGGAAAAAAATAAAATTTGAGTTTTTTGAGCACTCAAGAAAATTTTGCTTTTAGAAACTAGCTAGAGAGGCCCATTCCAAACATTCTGAAATTATGATCTCTCCCTAGACACAAGAGCTCTGGATAATAGAAAGTTTTTTTCTTTTTAAAACAAGACCTTCTTTATGGGTTTAGCTCTCAACTAATCAACAAAACATGATGAATATTTTTGTGTACACAAAGATGAAAGGCTTCCCTATAACAACATGAGAACCCAAATAAAGAACAAAAGTAAAATTTTGTGTGTGTATGTGTGTGAAATCAATATAATGGTACCTGATCGAAACTAAAAGACTGTGAAGAAAACAAAAGAAAAGAAGTGAAAAATATTCTGCAAGGCACTTGGTGCTCTGGCAATCTTCTGCCAATTCCTTTACTGTCATATAAATAATTCCTAAAGATATCCACAATGGGCAATTTTATTTTAATCTTTACAGCTCTTTCTTTCTTTCTTTCTTTCTTTCTTTCTTTCTTTCTTTCTTTCTTTCTTTCTTTCTTTCTTTCCGATCCTTCCCTAAGGCCTCCCCTAAAATTCCTACCCTTAGAAATCAGGTAAGAATACTCAGGGCAGAAGCTCAGATCCAGCTCTCCCTGGAGCACATCCACGCCTTTCTTCCCTCTCAGGCATGCAACTTGTCTTTTCCCTCCTAAATTCTAAGGGTCCCCACGAGACTTGCAACCAGGGAAGGAGCCCATCTCAGACTTGCCCCCTGAGCCTATCTCCAAGGCCCCTTTTCTCTGAATGTTCAGTGAGCTGACAGTAGCCACACCATGGGTCACTTCTAGGGAGCCAAAGCAGGGCACATCAGCCTAGTCCCTGTCCTGTTGCTTCTTCTACCCTAAGTCCTCCCTTTTCCTCCCTAAATACCCAGCTTCAAAAAAAAGTATTCTCAAAATCATCTGGACTCGTGTTTTGAAACTTTCCCAGCACAAAGTCAAGACCCTGTTACCAAACATCAGTTGGGGTCCCGCTGCCTGCCACCACCCTCTAGGCTAAACTCCAGAGGCAAAGGTTTGGTGATCAAGGAAAGGAGTTTTTGTTTAAAAGCTACACAGTTTTGGAATAACAGCTTTCCACATGCATTAGTCACTTAAGCCTATCAATGAAGGCTAACCTCATTAACACCTGAATTCTCCTATCATTCCCCTGTTAAATTTATTTATATTAATATATTATTAATACATTTATTAATAATTTAATAATTTAAATTATTTTATGTCTATAGGGTTAGTTTGCAAACTAAAACACAATCTACAAAAGTTACATAATTTTGGAAGAAGGACAGGCTTCTGACTCAGAGGTCACCCCCTCTAGAATACCCAAAGAATAACCCAGCCACTCTCTGCCAGGCCAGCCCAATCCTAGGCTATGCCCTGATGGAGTTCCTTCCCATTAGAAATACCTTCTGTTGGGAAACACAGGCAGCTGCAGCCCGACCATCCAGGCATCCTCGAGAAAGAAGCCAGAAAGCCCAAGAGCCAAGAGCCTGAGAGCCAGTCTGCCAGCCCTAATCTTTTGTTTTGAACATTAAATACATTTTCAAAAGTCCTGCAGAGAACAGGACAAGGACCAAAAAGACTAGCCCACAATGTCCTTATTTAATCACAGAAAATACGAAGAGGAACTTTCTGCCCATTTTTGAGTTGGTCCTTGTTAGGGTTGAATCACTACAGTTTGTGAGTGTTTTACAGATTTCTAGAAATATCAGTTACCTTTCAATTGTTCAGTTTTAAAGTACTTCTATATCATAAAAGGAAAATAAAATTGGCTCAGACTCATTCATTCATTCATTCATTCATTCAAGGTATGACCCTCAAGAAGATCCAATTCTTAGGGCAGAGAGTTGATGTAATGAGGCAATTGATGCAATGCAGATGTAGAAAGAAGGCGCCGGAGCAAAGCAGAAGGAGAAAGTCACTCTGCCTGTGGGAATGTAAAGATTTGAGAAGGATTTAAGGAGATGGAAAAGCTGTTTTTAAGTACGTCTAAAAGAACAAGGTGGATAAGGTGGATTTGGCAGGGGTAGGAAAAAAAGCATTGTCGGTGGAGGGAAATCTGAATACATACACGGAGGCATGAGAAACTATAGCATATCTGAAAAGCTGACAATCATTTTCACCTAGAAAGCACAAAATAATTTTTTTTTAAATGCAAGAATGAGAATTGTGGGAGATAAGGCTAGAGAATTAAGCAGTAGACAGGTGGTGAAAATCACCCATAGTAAGAAGTGTGAAACTGATTCTCTGCTAATTTCTCAAAGGGGCGTCAGTGGCAGTTCATTTGAAGAATACGTTTCATTAGAGAAGGAAGACTAGCAAAGAGGCCATTGTAAAACCTGGTTTGCTGCTGAACTTTGGCCATGGAAATAGAGGGAAGGAAATATTTAGGAGATAAAAGAACAAAATAAAGGAAGAGATTTGAGAAAGAATCGTCCAAGACGAATCCCTAACATGATATCAATTCATGAATTTTGGAAACCCAGGGAAGACCAAATTAGTGGGGAAATCTTTGAGTTCAATTTTGCACATATAGAGTTTGAGGTGCTTCTGAGATAAACTGGTAAAGTTATTTCATTGTCGATTAAGTAAAGATGTCTGTAAACAGGAGAGAGGTTTGAGATAAAGGTTGGCAAGTCAGTGACATTCAGTTGAGTGTCTTGGCTATGGAGTTGGAAAAGACAACCCAGAGAGAAAACATAGACAGAGTGAATCACTGGTCATTGAGTAATAGCTGAGTCATCAGATGGGATGTCAGGTCTGTCTACTGATTGCAGTAAAAAAAAAAATCCTGGGCTGGATTGTCCCAAGAGGCAAGAGTGGAGAAGTTAAGTTTCCGGGCTTTTTTCCCCTTTGAATTCTATGTTTTCCCCTTTGTTTTTATCCCCTTTGATTTCAATGCTTCTACCTAATCTACTAGTCTACTGGCCCCTGTCATATATGGTCTCTCTAGATAACTCTCTTCTCCAATCCATTTCATACACTGTTTCCAGTCTTTGTAAACACCAATTCACCACTTCTTACCATCTTGCCTCCCTCCCCCACCCCACCCATATACATGCTTCTCAAAAATGGCCAATAAATAAACTTCAGACATTTTTCAAAAAAGACAGTGCTGCCCAGTAAAAAGAGCCAACCTTGGGAGCTAGAGCAATCTGGACTCAAACTCCAGTTCATATAGACAGTGTTATGTAGGACCATAGTCAACCTCCATTTTTGTAGGCCATGATGACTGGATATCAGCAGTTTCGTATGGTTCCACCTAAGAACTTTGTGAGCCAGGGGTCTCTGGCAAGTCAAAATGACATCTCAGGACTTAATTCCCATTGTTTCACTTGTTCATAGCTCCAGTGAGCCCTAACTGTCCCAAAGATGCGCTCTCAGGTCAGCTTGCTCAATTTGGAAGGAATGAAAGATGGATAGCGTGAACTAATCAGGTTATTAATTCCTTCTTTCTAGGACAGAAAAATCCCTTCTGTGTGTGTTGAGGCAAAAAAAAATGTCAGAAGAGGAGGAAAGAACTTTGGGCCTAATAAACATAGCCTGATGGATCTATGTGATGAAATCTTCCTGTTCAGGACTGGGAATGGAGAAGCTTTTTGTCTTTCATTTTCCCATGGTTTGTTCCCGATCACCCTATCCCCACGTTACTCTTTTCTGAGGGGCACATTATTTCTCTAGACCCATCCATAATACTGAACGGGGTGAGTCAAATATCATTCAGACCTAGGGACCATCATTTATCTTCGAAACGATGTTGTGTATTTCTTGTCTCATTCCGTAGTTTGAATTTCATAGTTCAACTCTCAGAGGTAAACCTCGTTTCCTAGTTCTTAGAGACAGCTCCCTGTGCTTTCCTGTGCAATTTAGTGGTTTCTGGATTTTTTGATAGCAGGAGTTCTATGGAGAGAGGGAGAAAGACAGAGAACATAATCACATAAAACACTTGAGAGGAGACGCTTTAGTTGAAACGGGAGTACAATTGGAGGCACAGAGTGTCCACAGACCTACTTCTCTCACCCATGATGTACCTAGGGCTTTACAGAAAACACCATGTACTCCTTAGTAATATCTGAAGATCTTTCAGCTTATCCTTTTGACTGAATTTTTACCAGTGTATGCATGTGTATATATATGTACGTGTATATATGCACACATGTATACGTTCATGTGTGTTACCCATAGACCCAATTCAAAACATGGCAAGTAGAATCCATTGATTAAATACTACTTTATTCAATGGCACCTCAAAAGTGTCGTGATAAGTTGGAGAGCTATTAATGATGCCAAAACTTACATTTAAAGATCAGAATACCAAATGGGAATGAAAAGAGAGGTACTATAGTAGACCTAACCTATGTGAGTAACCTCACAGGGTGACCGAACCATCAGGTCCTCACTGGGCAGGGCATGGTGGGCAGTCACACCCCAAGCAAATAGTTGCTTTAGTAAAAGGTTTACCTTTGCTTTAAACATGCGCTGTTCGTCGTTTCTCTAGATGCGCCTGTGAAATGGCAGGAGTCATTCTCTTTTCCAGACCCTTCAAAAGGTGTAACCCACCTTCAGAAGAGTTACGTGATCCTGTTAACTATCCTGGCCTTTGCTTTCTCCCACTTCCACGTGAATTTCCTTGCTTTCCCTCCTTAATTCCCGAAGGACAAAAGAAATTGCAAAACTGTCATTGTGCAGAGCATTTGAGGTCTTATTTCCTGGCAATTGTGGTCAGACGGGCGCAGATAAACTACTATCCAAATTGTCTATGGGTTTGAACATTTCTTACATCGATACAGAGTACTGATAAATTTAGAGATGTGTGCTTACTGTTCATTAAACTCTCCAAAACAGAATTCTCTCCAGCGCACACCCTGACTGTAGCTACGCTTCACTGGTTAAAGTTAAGATGTCATGCAACTGTGCACCGATGCAGGAATTTGCAAGTTCAGATTCTTATAGTGGTTATTCTCAATCTTGTATGGGTTATGGGTTTCTAGGGAAACTAGGTAAAAACTATGAACAGTTCTTCTCCAGAAAAAAATTATGTATGGCCACAAAAACTCAAAGAAGCTTGCATAGTTTAAGGAAGTGACAAGCCTAAAATCCTTCATAAACTATTGGTGAAGAGGTCCTTTCTATTATAAGGAATGTCCATCTATTAATTAAGATTTTATCATAAGAAATATATTGTCTAATTGTGCCCTCAGAGATACTGATGCATCAAAGATACTGATGATCACCTTTAACAGAAACCTAACCAACAAAACAAACAAACAAGCAATATATAACCAAAGACACTGAAATTGGGAACCAGCTGACAGCGACCAGAGGGGAGAGGGGAGGGAATTTCAGGGAAAAGGGTGAAGGGTTTGCAGGAATAATTACAAAGGACGCATGGACAATAACGGGGGTGGGGCGTGGAAATGGGAGGGAGATGAGGAGGGCTGAGGGGTTGGGCTGGGGTGGGGAGAAAAGGCAGAAAACTGTACTTGAACAAGAATGAAAAAGAGTTACTGATGCTAGTTTAAAATTCCATTATTATATTAGCAGAATGTGCTAAGATACGCTGCACGAACAAACAACTCCCAAGTTTACTTCTCACTCTCCTGGGCAATGTAGGTTTGTACATGTATTTGGCAACTGCTGTCGCTTAGCAACACAGGCCGATGGGGCTCCGCTCTCTGGGCAGTGTTTTCTGATCGTTGAGACAGGAAAAGCCGGTGTGGCTTCTCGCGCTCTGCCCTTCAGAGCTTCTGTGTGGAAGTGGCAAGGAGCCTTTCTACACAGGTTGCATCAGCTAAAGGAAGGGATGTTGCATGTGTGTGACGCTGAAACCCGGGGAGGAGAAGGAGAAGAGAGGGAAGTAGTTACTACTACTACTGTGTTTGCTTCAAGAGCGAGCTGTAGGTGTTATTCACTATTTCTGAGCTCTGTGAACAAGATCATCTGGTGCATTGCTTTGTAATCAAAGGCCTTACATTTTTAAACCTTGATAGGCTTCAGAAGGATGCTCATCAGATATTATTTTTCATGGGCATAAGTTCTATTTCTAGTACTTAAATGCTTCTTTAAAGCTCTATTCTGACTCAAACTTTCTAAAATTGGAAAAATCAACCCCTGCGCTTTATGGAACTGCTGATATAAAAACATGTGACTGTGGTTTGGGAAGAGATGGTGCACTCACAGTCGATTTCTATGAAGTAATTGGGTCAGTAACACAAAACCTATTGGTATTGTGGTGCCCACCTCCTACCACTGCAGTGGTGTGCCATCTTGGGTAAATATTTGACTATTACGTCTTGCCGAAGTCCTATCTGGCCATCCAATTCTTCCCATAAGTCTTTGCATGCCTATCTGAGCTTGCTTCACTGGCCCGTAATTGTCTACATACTTTCCTGCTTCATTAGATTATAAGCTCACTCATTCATTCATTAAACAAATATTTAATTTTAATGTACTTAACTGCCTGGTGTGGCTCAGTGGATTGAGTGTCAGCCTGTGAACGAAAATGTCTCAGGGTCAATTCCCAGTCAGGGCACATGCCTGGGGTGCAGGCCAGGTCCCCAGTAGGGGAAGCACGGGAGGCAACCACACACTGATATTTCTCTCTCTTTCTCCCCCACTTCCCCTTTCTAAAAATAAATAAAAATAAAATCTTTTAAAAAATCATAATTTTATTGTACTTTACATTCCTATTCTTAATGCAAGGCCTAGCACAAATGGGAGTTAATAAACTCTAAATGAAGTAATGAATAAATTGAAAATATTGTTATTATGATTAATGTTTATTGTTATAGTAGCAGCTGCTATTTACTGAAAAGAAGCCAGGATCCTTAACTAATTTGTAAAGTATTTTTATATATTCTTGTTTTTCTGTTATATGTTTTAAACGTATCATCTCTTTTAATCCTTACAATAACCCTAGGGGATAGGCATTATTATCCTTACTAGGGAAATCCACACTCCATCTCTGCCACTCTCTTTCCCCCTGCATCTAACTGGTATTCACTCCCTTCCTGAATGAGAGGGTTAGCTTTGAGGAACTTCCCATCCGCTTACCTACGGGAGTGTCACTCTATGATGGGTTGACTTGTGTCCTCGCCCTGCCCCTCAATGTATATTTTGAAGTTCTGCCCCCACCCAACTACTTCAGAATGAAATTTACTGGGAAACGAGATCGCTGCAGATACAATTTGTTAAGATGATGACATTCGAGAGCAGGGCGAGCCTGTAATCTGATCAGTAATCGGGTCTGATCAGTAATCAGTAATTACAGGACCAGCCTGTAATCTGGTCCTCATAAAAAGTACAGTTTGGACAGAGACGTACACACAGGGAGAAGGCCGTGTGAATATCAGAGTTATGTTGCCGCATGCCAAGGCCCTACCAGAAACAAGGGGGGACCCATTCCTAGTTTCTTCACAGCAATCACGGTTTTTCTGACGCAGCAAGTTTGGGCTTTTGGCCTCCAGAACTATGAGACAACCAATATCTCTTCTACTAAACTGTCCAGTTTGCAAAATGTCACTGCAGGAGCCCTAGGGAACTGATAGTGCACTCTCAGCATCTCTTCCCTTCCACTCCATGGCAACTGAAAGACCTTAATCGTAACTCATTTCTCCTCCATTTGACAAAGTACCTGTGCTCCTCGAATGGATGGAAAAACAAAAACTATCAGTGGGCTTTTCTCAAGCTCATACCTCACCACCGTCCACAATCTTACCTGCATCTCAACCCATCTTTTAGCATCTCTTCTCCAACAATAGAAAAGCTGTCCTATTTCTCATCCACAGCCTTTCTTTTCACTGGGATTTATCCCTTCCTATCCTTAAGAACCATGTTCCATTAGTTTTTACCTTCCCTCCTGCATCCCAACTGCTCAATTCCCTGGCTGGTGTGGATCTCTGGATTGAGCACCAGCCTGCAAAACAAAAGGTCGCCGGTTCGATTCCCAGTTAGGGCTCATGCCTGGATTGCAGGACAGATCCCCAGCATAAGACACACAAGAGGCAACCACACATTGATGTTTCTCTCCCTCTCTTTCACTCTCTCTTCTCCTCTCTCTAAAAATAAATACAATCTCTTTTAAAAATAGCAAAAATAATATTTATGTTTTCCCCCAAATCTACTTTGGGCTAATACCTACATCTTTCCTATAATTGTACTGGTGAAGTTATTGCTACAGTTGTCCATAATCCCTGCCTCCTGATTCGCCACCCAACCTTCCTCAATTCACTGAGTCTGTCTCCTCCCATCACGCCAACGAAACACCATCACCAAGGTGACATCTCTGCTACTTGATCCAGGCAACAATTCAGTCCCTTCCACTGGGTTTTTCAGCAGCCCTTGGCCCTGTCCAATCTTTATCTCCTTTTTTAATGCTCTTGATGTTGATTTTAAGACAACACACCTCCAAGTTTCATTTCCATTCCAGTCTCCTTCAGGAGTTTCTCTTCCTCTGTTCATCCCTTAAATTTGGGTTGTTTATGTCCACACTTTTCCTCCCCTGCCCTCTTTCCCTTCTTTACATCCCCTCCGCTGGCTTCAATTACCATCCATTTACTGCTGATTCTCATATCTTATCTACAGATTTTCATGCTTTGCTTGTGGTTCATTTGCAGTTAGGATTAATCTCCACCATCTCCCCGTGCGTCCCCACGTACCATAGAAGCTTAAAGGTAAAATAAATCGAATAAAAAAACCACACACATATTTTCCTTCTCCTTTGCTTCTAGAGCCTGATGTGTGAATTAAAATCCCACCAGATAAATGCATTTGCAAGGGATTCAGAAGGCAGAAGTGGATGAAAACGATCTTTCTGCTGCTTTGACACGTAGTATCTCCTTGAATCCTTAAAATAACCTTCGGGTAGAGGCATTAGTAACCTCACGAGCTAACTCCACTTTTCAAGCAACAATGAGGAAGCACGGTTTATCTGCATCATCATTCTGGCTCCACGGATGATGAGAAACAATGTAAACTGAAAAAGAAGAACAACAACAACAGCAACAACAACAACGCAATGTGGCAGCGGCAGTGACACGTTCCTGGGTCTGGTTTCCTGATTCTGGATCACAGGCGCAGAGGTGTGTTCTTGCTCTAAATATCTCTCATGACAGCCTCACACTTTCTTTGACTGTGTCATAGCTAAGAGCTTCCCCTCCAAGGCCATTCTGCCTAGACTCTACTTCTCCAGTTAATACTACAATGTGTGAATTCCGTGGATTTGCATCTAATTATCTTTCTGCTTCATAACTTGAACTTCATTGAGAGAGAGTTTGATTATTAGAATCAGGACATTATTGCAACAAAACCAAGAACGTCGAGTATTAGCTTGGTGACTAAAACAGATATCGCAGGGCAAAAACTTAGGGATATTTGTTTTATAGTGAAATAAAGTGTTTGTGAAACTGTCACATGCAACACCTTGTATAAAAGCCACATCTTCCCACAGCTTAAAATTCAAGTGGAAATAATCAGAAAAACTCTTGTCGTAAGTGTGAGTGAGCTGCTGCTTGCCTCTTGCCTCTTACCCAGGTTGTGAGAGAGCTATGGATGCAAGCTAGCTGTAAGCAGTGGTTCTGGCTACAGAAAGGCAGTATGGAGAAAAAGAAGCCGCAGCCCAGCCTTTCTCAAGCATCCCCATTCGGACTTCCCGGCAGACAATGGGAGCTTGTTCATTTCAGAAACTTGTCACTGGCAAAAATCAGACGGAGGATGCTGCCTCCCTACTCAAGGGTTTTCTTTCAGACACCTTCAATTTGGGGGTGAGTGGGAGATGAGAACGGAGCACCAAGGGCAGGAGATAAAACACCCGAGATTTCAATCACCCTGTGCTTAGAGATACACTTTGCTCTGATTACCTGAAAACACGAGAAGCATACCAAGTTTTTGAGGAAAATTTATTGCTAAAAATAACTTGAAAGCCTGCCTTCAAGTTGTCTTTAACTTTAAGCCTGTGGTTTAAAAAAAAAAAAATCTCTAAAACAACTCAGGATCCCCAACCCTGCTTTATCAGGAAGCATATGGGAAAGATCGTTTGCCTCCTCAAGAGGGCAGAGCCTCACTACCAGCTTCAGACCAAGTCACAGGAAACAGAGGGTGGGGGAATCCCTCCCCGACAGCGGGATCAGAGGTTGAGAGAGAGTGTAACCAAACTTACTTTATTGTCAGGGTAGGGAGTTCTTATTTCTGCCAGTGGGATTTGAAACTTGCCAGAGATCTGTGATTTTCATGCATCTTCAGCTCTTTCACTTTCTGAATGGGAGTTTATAATGCACTTAGTTTGCTCCCATTTCATCTCTGAAAACTGGCTGGGGCAGAGGTTTGTGGAGAAAAATGTTTCTTTTAGTTTATAAGTCTCTGTATCATAGGATCCACATCCAGCCCTAACTGAAAGGACACACATCACCCAGAGAGATACTGGACTTTGAGCTAATGCAGTAAACTCAGAAGACTCGGGGACTGTCTCGTTTGTGTAGGGGTGAACGTGCCCTGTGTGTGAAAAAGCAGTTCATTCAGATTTCAGGGTCACCAAAGTTCTGCACTTGGGCAGAATCTACTTGTGCCCTCAATACCTATTCTCCGCTTTTATTGTAATAGAGGTTCCAGGTAGAAACACGGCCGAAGAACAGAAGATTCTATTTCTTAGCTTCCTTTGTAGCTAGGTGTGGGCATATAACTAGGCCTCAGCTAAACAACATGAACAGAATTGCCCTGGCTGGTGTAGCTCCGTGGATTGAGTGCGGGCCTGTGAACCAAAGAACTGCAGTTTGATCCCCAGTCAGGGCACATGCCTGGATTGCAAGCTAGTCCCCAGCAGGGGATGCACGAGAAGCAACCATACATTGATATTTCTCTCCCTCTCTCCTTCCCTTCCCCTCTAAAGATAAATAAATAAAATCTTTTGAAAAAACGTGAACAGAATTCATGTGTCAACCTTCTACTGAGGGTTTTTTTAAAAAAACAAAGTATATATACCCAACCTTCTTGTTCTCCATTTCCCACCGGTCAGATGTGAAACAGTGACCTTGAACTCAACATGGAAGCCACACCTGAGGAACCTGGGGGAACCTTGTGGAACACAGTGCCCTCTGGGCCACGTACCACCTACCTCAGCACTGTAGGTGAGAGAGAAAGGAATTGGAACGGCTGAGGTCTCTGCTATGTAAGCCTTTGTCCCAGCAGCAGATGTAATTCTCTGTCACCCTGCGCCCTCTCCCAGCCGTTTCTCTCCCCCCACCGCACCCCGTGCCACCCTGTTCAAGGACCCTGCTAACATTATCTGGAAAATTCCTCTTCCTTCCACGCTCATCGTGAGCTGCTCCCTTCCCCGGCTGCCCACCACCACCAAGGCTGCGTCCTGTAGCGACTCTGGCGCAATTACACACGAGGACAATGAATCCACCATCTCACATGTTTATTTGTTGCCTTTTTTAAAAATCTTCTTCACTGGAGAAGAATGGCTTGAGGCAGTATCAACGATCTCTTGTTCAGCAGAAGTTTCCTAGCGCTGACTGCCTGGGATGTATGAACACTGAATAAACAGATATTAAAGGGAATACAAGGTCCATTTTTGGACCTGATGTGAATTTCTTGAATGGCTTTCCTTAGACACGCTTCACTTGGAACACGATTCTCCTGCACTGACCCAGAGGATCACAGGGTCTAATATTACCTACATACTACTTACATATTACCTATAAAGGGTCTATAGGTAATATTTACCTAAGTCTATACCTGAACGTTAGTTCATAGGCAGATCGTGATAATCACTGATTTCTCCAAAAAACAGAGAATACAGAAGTAAGAGGAGAAAGTCGAAGTATTATCAGAAGACCTGGGTGTACATTCTGGTACTCCAATATACTGGTCTTTTGTGAATTATTTGTTTTCATTACCTGATAGAAACTGGTATTCTCTCAGAGTTGTTGACACCAGCAAGATGAGAGAAAAATTTTTAAATGTCACACTTTTAGAAAGTTTTTAAAGAGTGACAGAAAATGAAGAAAATTGGTTTTCCTAGTTTTTATTTCACTTTCTTTTTTATGCTGGGCTTGTTTCATTTTCTAGCATATTTGCTTTACAAAATATGGTAAAAGTTCTGAGGGCTAAATGGAAGTTTGCTAAATGATTAAATTGCATGATGACGATGTATTATTTAACCTTTCCCCGTGAGGTTGATGGGGGGAAACTTTTCACTTTCAGTGTTATTTTCAGTTATACTTTCCACCAAATTTATGCTATTCAATTATTATATTAAGACTAATAACAAGTACTTAAAGGTCTATGTATTTTCCTATTGGCATCTATAAAAAATTTTGCTTAACATGAATAGTATTTCTAATATTTTTATATTAGAAAAAAATTTTTGTTTGGCTAGTGAAATGACCAAGAAAAAGGAATCAAGTCTTTCTTAGGAAGGAAAAAAAAGTAAAAATCTAATACATTCATTAAGAGTCATATTGGATCAAAGTGAAAAATTTCTGTGTCCTTGAACAACTGGAGTGCCAGTTTATAAAATGCAAATTAAGTAGTCAATCTTCAAGCATAGTTTCATCTGACCCCCAGCCTTATCCCAACTCATTCTTGAGCCTCACTTCATTTCACACACTTAATGTATGTCTTCATGGTGAAATTCAAGAATGGAGTTTAGATGTGGATAGAGATGAAAGTGTTTATGATGCAAGTTATTGAATATTTTTTAAGATTTTATTTATTTATCTTTAGAAGGGAAGGGAAGGAGAGAGGGAGAGAAATATCAATGTATGGTTGCCTTCTGGTGTGTCTGTCCCTTGCCGGGACCTGGCCTACAACCCAGGCATGTGCCCTGACTGGGAATCAAACCGTGATCGTCTGGTTTGCAGGCCCGCGCTCAACCCAATCCACTGAGTTACACCACCCAGAGCTGAATATTTTTTTAAATAGTGTATTTTTTAAGGTTTTACCAAAATAGAACATAAAGGTCTTGTTACAATGCCAAAACTGCTGCATCGAATGCTTTCTTTTAATTCTTTCTGCTTTTAACAGTTGTTTACATCTTTGAGGAATCAGAAGTGCTTCTCTGTAATTTTTATTATATTATATTGATTATGCTATTACAGGTATCCTGCTTTTTCCCCCTTTGCCCCCCTCCACCCAGTACCCCATACCCCCTCAGGCAATCCCCCCACCATTGTTCATGTCCATGGGTCATGTGTATAAGTTCTTTGGCTACTCCATCTCCTATACTGTACTTTACATCCCTGTGGCTATTCTATAAGTGTACCTATTTGTACTTCATAATACTCTCACCTCTTCACCCATCCTCATCCTCCCCCATCAGGCAACCTTCTGGTAACTAACTTCTTTTCTCGTGCTGCTTTTAAGAGTCTCTCTTTATCTTTAACCTTTCACCTTTTAATTATGATAGGTCTTGGAGTGGGCCTCTTTGCATCCATCATATTTGAGACTCTCTGAGCTTCCTGGACTTGCATGTCTGTTTCCTTTACCAAAATAGGAAAGTTTTCTTTCACTACTTTTCCAGGTAGATTTTGAATTTCTTGCTCTTTCTCTTCTCCTTCTGGCATTCCAATGATGCAAGTGTTGGACCTCTTAAAGTTGTCCCAGAGGCTGTTTATACTATCCTCATTTTTTATTGTTTTTTCTTCTTTGTTCTGTCTGGTTGTTTATTGCTTCCTTATGTTTCAAGTCATTGATTTGATTCTTGGTTTCATCCATTCTACTGTTGTCTCCCTATAATTTTTTCTTTATTTCAATTAGTGTATCCTTCATTTCTGATGGCTCTTTTTTATGCTGCTGAGGTCCTCACTAAGTTCCTTGAACATCCTTATAGATAGTGCTTTGAACTCTGCATCTGATAGATTGCTTATCTCCATTTTGTTTAGCTCTTTTAATTTGAAATAAATATTTAAAGGAGCACATCTCTAGATTTGCCCTTAGACCCTATTTTGTTGTCAGTAGGGAACTGACCTGAGATTTAAAGTTTAGCAGAGAGCAGAGCCATTCAGACTGGCTTCGGTGACTGGTAAATTGTAACCAATAGCATGTAGATTGATTAGAAAATTTAAAGATAAAGATTAATTTAATTTAACCTTAACACAATGACACTAATTTCAGCTAACTTGTACTTGCATTTTATAAAGTCAGAATTTAGGAAACAAAGTTCAAGGACAAGTCTGTGCAAATTGTATTAGCTGGTGGGTTTTTTTTTTCCAGTGTCATAGCATTTAAGAGACCCAGCTTTAGAAAGGTCTCTAATTGTCATTCCTTCCTGCAATAGCCTGAAACACTTATCTCAAAGCTTTCTCCATCAGAACTCCCACACTTCTTCCCTTTCTTTTCTCTATGGCTATTTCAAAGGTAGAACTCTACGCAAGCCTCTTTTGAGTCAGTTTTTTTTTTTCAACCAAGCTTCCACAGTTTTCCACCTTGGCATTATGGTTGAGCAAAGGTTTGTTCCTTATTTTGTCTGTTTCTTTGTGACGTAGAGCTATTAAAATCTAAACACATGTTCTAAAGGTAGTCTAAGTCAATCAACAATAGCCATGCCTACTATATCCCAGTGCCATGATGCCATGGAATTTGACATCTGGAATTTGGCTGTACTTATTATCTATTATTTTTCTGACTGTGGGCTCAAATTTTACTTACTCTTCTACCACTGCTTATAAAATCACTTTTGGATCATTTTCTAGATGCCTTCTTTGAGCGATATCTCTCAGATTTAAAATGCTTTTTAAAATATTATAATATTTTATTTTTAACCCTCCCTAATTGGGAATACTTAATGTTATCTGTCCTTAATGGGATAGATGGTAAAGCTGGTATGCTATTGCTATTTTAGGGCAACTCCGAGTTCAGACGTTCTGCATGTTTATAAAACACATTTTATCTGTGCTTTCATTAACAGAAGCCAGGACTGGTCACATGCTCCTGGCCTGGCAGGGGTGCCCGGGCACTTCCATCTCTAGCTCTGAATTTATAATCAAGCCTGGAATTTTTCAGGGTAGATTCTAATGTTTCTCGCAGACTTTAAACCCTCTTCTGAAATTCCTTATCTACATGATGCCAAAATAAACTGATAACAGTGAACCATGTAAACTAGTTTAACCAGGAAAATTCATTTGATTGCAGTAATTTTGATCCTAAACTGTTCAAAATACATAATAAGATGAGTCTATTATTTTCTTGGAATTTTCCCAATATTTCAGGAATGGGGGGTCGGAGAATCAGCTGAGGGTCAGAAATTGGTAAGCTAACGTGTGTGCTAATCCGCATTGAGACTATTACCCCCACGGTTCAGTCTGCTGCAGCGCTTTCAAAAGACTGCAGGAAAATAAGAATTCCAACTTTATGTTCTTCCCCAAATCTTAAGGGAACTCCAGATTCTGCATAAAAATCTTTAGATGCTGAGTAGGTGAGACAGAACCTTTTGTCGTGCACATGAAATGGAGAAAGCCTAATAAGAGTCACACTTTCATAATTTTTGTCTCATCACCCATGCACTGCATGCTAACTCTATGATACAAATATCCAAATATTGTAGTTACAAAATAGGTATGAAAACCTGTATGCCCATAAGAACTAAATAATGGTCAAGAGAAGAGGGTGAGAATACAATTTAATAAGAAAGGTTATAATAAACTGCTCTCCAGGCCATGTGGTAATGGAGCCTAAGTATAGGGTCCAGCAGAATGAAGGCCTGCTTGAGTGTGTTTGGTAGGGTAATTATATTTATGGATATAATAATTTATAGTTTTAATTTGAACATTTCACCTAAAATGTGATATGGTGTGCTTGAGTGTGATATTGTTATGTTAGAGAATTACATGCTTACGACTTTGTAATACAAGAGTTTATAATAAAAATGGGGGGGGGGGCGTTTATTTGTGCTGGACCCTGTAGTTAAGGCCCAAAACTACTGGCACAGCAAGAGGGCTGTAAAAATGTCTAATCTTATCATAAAAGCACTACCTTGTGTCCCAGATTTGCTAATGCGATCAATCTTAAATATAATTCTGAACCGGGTACTCCCTCATTTAAGTACTTGGGAGCAATCTGAAATATTTAAGCGATATTTCAAATCCACTACCAAATCATGCACTAATCAGGTGAACTAACAAACAACGCAAAAGCCTCAGGGGCTGAAAACAAAAATCAAATTTCCCTCGTGTTAAATATCAGTGATTGCGGGTCATCCTCTGTGGCTCTGTTCCGCATATCCTCTTCTCATGGGACCCAGGACTGAGGCGTAATCCCTACTTGGAACGTGCATTTTTATGGCAGGAAGTGTTAAAGCCTCATTTGTATTTTGATACGCAACTCAGCTAACACCTCTCTAGAAAGCTCTCTCCAGCTCCCTCTGTGGGTGGACAGCCTGTTCTGTGAGAGTCCTGTGCATGACTCCATCACGTCACTCAACATACTGCATTGCCGTTGTTAGTTTGCTGGAAATTATCCACTGTCTGTCTATTTATCTATCTATCTGTGATTTTTTTTACAGACAGTTGACCTTGTACACCTGTGGGAGATGGTTAGGAAGCAATCTGTATAAGTTCTCCGTCTAGAAAGTCAGCTCCTTAAGGGAAAGGAGAGTGAGTTGTCTTGTATACATAGCAACAGGCCGAGGTTTAGCTATGTGCTATCCTTTTCTGATTGAATGAGTAAAGAATGAGTGAGTTAGTGAGAGATAGGTAGGATTCCTTTGAATCAGGAGATAAATTTGGAGACTGAGATCAAGTTTAGGAATTTCATCTCAGATATCTTTCCAGAAAAGCTCAAGGGTGTAGTGTCTGCTCCGAAGGAAGATGGTTAAGAAATGGGTAAGGGGCGTGAGGATCATCTTAGACCTCAAAAACTTGCTGTGGAGAGGACCAAATCAGAATGGATCACAGCAATATCTTTCAACATAATCTAATATTTTTCAACACCTTATGACAATTTTTTAAATTTTGAAAAAAATTTTCAGAATCCTACAAAATATTTTATTCTGAATTTTATGAGTGACCCTCTTATAACCACCTGTTATGAATATAACTAAATAGAAATATTTGGTTATAAATCCCACAGAATTTTATTGCCCATGTTTTTATTTGTAATTATGACCATGTAGTTGTGAGATAGAACTAATTTAATCATCCCTGGCTCTGTCAGGGGGGCTGGTCAGATAAACTATTAGGAAATGATCTACTGTCTGTCTATTTATCTATCTATCTGTGATTTTTTTTACAGACAGTTGACCTTGTACAACTGTGGGAGATGGTTAGGAAGCAATCTGTATAAGTTCTCCGTCTTTCCTCTGAATGCTGGAGCTTAAAACCCATGAGGCAAGCCATCAGGTAGAAAAGATGAATAAGTGTATGGGGCCGATCCCCTAAGCACAAGCCAGAAGCTGCAAGAATGGACAGAAACTGAGGTCAGTTCTTGTTGCCTCTGCCCTCAGTGGTGTGAGTGTCCTAAAGAAGTTCACAGCTTCACCATGGGGTGAAACATTCACACCCATTGCAGGAGTCACAGAAGCCGGAGGAAGATCCAAGGTAAGGTGGAGAAATTGTAGGCCCAGCCACTGGCTTAAACAAATTAGGTAAACCAACATCTGACAACGCATGCAAGCTATGAAATAATTCGTGCTTTAATTCTGCCCTCCAAACATTGCATAAGAATCTCTTTTGCCTTATCCTAGCCAGAAACATACAAGAAAGGCACCTTCGTTCTGAGAAATGTGGTTCAGGCTAGCCGAGTGGACACATTACAAAGTCACCACCCTGGCTCATGAAAATTAAATTACAAATGATATGTCTATGCCAAATGACATCACAGCCTAGGGTATAAGTAAGAATAATTACAATGTGTTGAATATTTTGTGTTCTGTTTTTCAGACCTTAACTCTTGAGTCATCACCACCCAGTGCTGTAGGGAGTATTACTGTCCAGTCTTCCAGACGTGGAAGCTGAACCTCAAAATGGTCAAGTGACTTGACTGAGCTTCTGTACCCAGTGAGTAGAAGCAGAAGCAGACGTGAACTTCCCAGGTTTAACATTCTGCCACCTCCCCAGGCGACAGTGTGAGGAAAAAATCTAGCAGAAGTGAGTCAACAGATGACACAATGGTGTCAAAGGCCATCACGTGCCAAAGAACGTGGGTCCTACCAAGTCAACATTGCTCACCTGATGCAATTCATAAAATGCATTTGGCTTGAATATACTTGGTATAGATTTATTTGGGGTTTATGTTGTCTACAGTTATAAAGAAACCAGGAATTTATACAGCACTTATACTTGCATTTATTTATTTATTTATTTATCTTTAGAGGGGAAGGGAAGGAGAGAAGTATCATTGTATGGTTGCCTCTCATGAGTCCCCTGCTGGGAACTGGCCTGCAACTCAGGCATGTGCCCGGACTGGGAATCGAACCGCGATCATGTGGTTCGCAGGTCCACGCTCAATCCACTGAGCTACAACCAGCCAGGGCGCATGCATTTTTATGATGAAAATAAACTCAAAATCGCTCTCGAACAGTGAACAGCTTAACTCATATTGGGACAAGCTGGGTGATTTCTGACAGAGAAAGGGGACGTGAGGAGCCAATACCTCCAAGAATATCATTAATAAACCGAAGGGTGAACAAGTATCCTAATAATAGATGAGTGAATCATTACTAAAGCAAGAGCAAAGACGAGTATTTTTCCAACCCCCTCAATTCCTATCAAATGAGAGATGCTTTTGCCAGATGATGTTATGTTTGTGGATGAACATGTGCAGGCCATCGTCCTCATTCCTTCACAAGAAGCAAGATTTTCACAAAATCCCTCCTTCTTGTCCCTGGAAGCAAAAAATGTGCCAAACCATACCCCTGGGAGCAAAAGCAGGGGAAATTGAGGTACGTCAGGATGATTATGGCTGTCTGGTCGGAATCCTTCTGAGACTCTCCTTGCACAACTCCATGTGTAATTCAGTATTGGAAAATTAAAACGCATGTGGAGTGTTCTATGACAATGGCTTTGTATTGCGTAAGTCCCAAAGTGCTTTCAATCACTTAACCACTTCCCCCTGACTCAAACTGCCCACATTTCCGTTACGGCATATTATGCGCTAGGAGGAACACCCTGTCTATCACAGGTGGCTTACCTGCCAGATACTAAGGGGGAAGGGCGAGAATGGGGGGAAAGGTACAGAGATTACGAAGCATAATTGGTAGGTACAAAATAGACAGGGGGATATTAAGAATAGTATAAGAAACGGAGAAGCCGAAGAACTTGTATGCGTGACCCATGGACATGAACTAAGGGGAATGGCGCTGGAGGGAAAGGGATTATTGGGTGGAGGGGGTAAAGGGGGCAAGGATAATAGCATAATCGATAAAATATACTTTAAATAAAAGAATAGGATTTGGCACCACATCTGCTTCTAATAGACTCCTAGCAGCTCTATCCCCAAAATCTAATTGGTATGACATCCTAAAACTGCAGCTCTAAAAATATGGTCAGTTTTATATGAAGTCTCATTTCACCAAAACAGATGATGAAAAAGCCCTGTCTGGAGATGACTGCCCCCCTCGCCCTGGAGGACTTCCCAGTCTGAGCTGGAATCTGGCAGCCACACCCACCATGTGTCCTGCCAAGCCCAGCTCCACCTTGCCTGCTGCTTGGAATCCTCTCTCGTCCCTTACTGAGTCCGTATCAATTTCCCACAAACCTTTCCCAAACTTCTTCCCATCCCTTGAGTCAAATTAGTACCTTCTCTTTCTCACCAAACCCTAACAAACCCCATCCACTGCCTTCTCTCCTATGTCAAAACACTGTGGGTGTGAATGAAGTTTCTTAGTCTTCATTTTCATCTCAGGGAAAACTACTGACCAGCTCGAATGAAATCTTTCCTACATTCCACCAGACTGTATGGTTAAGACTTCTTTTTTCCCTTCATTTATTTATATTTTTACCTGCCACAAGGTATTACCATTGCTTCTTATTAAAGGTAGAAGTGCTGGGTTCCAATTCTGCTTCCTGCGCTAACTATGTGACATTCTTTAAGTCGCCTAATTTTTTGAATACTCACTGTTCTAGTTTGTAATAGGTTAATAATAATTATAAGAAAATGTAACAGTTTTAAAAGTGCTTACTATGTTCTAGGCACTCTTATGGGTGAAAATATAATTTTTAATAATACAGAGAGCAATTAAATAAATTTTAGCCAATTCTGTGGCCATTAAAAATAATGAGGTATGTTTTATGTCCTTGTACCTAATGTAACCATGTTTAACTACTTCTTGGTTATACTGGGTAACATTGAGGTTAGATTTTATTGGGGTATTCTAGAATTGCTTTTATAACAAGCCAACTTTTAAACCTTTAAGAAAAGAATACAGCATAATAAAATGGAACTGTATCAATCATATGTTAAATGGAAAATCAAATGTCAGAACAATATGCATAACATGATTATTTACATTAAAGCATACATTAGATGTATAAATAAAAGTTCTCTTTATTTTTATGTATACATACATGCAGAGATATACAGGTATGGTTTGAATTTTTTTTTAAATGTACTTATACATTTGTACAGTTTAAATTTTGAAATGAACATTTTAACGGAGACTATAAATACTTAATTTCTTAAAGAGAATCATATTGTTACTCATGGTATTAAGCTTTATGAATTTACCCTTTCAACTATGATTTTTTTGATCTTACAATGAACTTGAAAAGTATAAAAATCTGATCAAGTTTTTTAAAAGTTTGGCAAAACCATCTGCTTCCCTTTTTTAAATCAGTTAAGTTATAAGTAAAAATAAATAGTACTCATGGAGGAAATACTCTCAAATCACAATGAAGAATCTAGGAAGTCTCAACATAACATTCATAAAATCCTGAAGGCATGGATTAAACTATGAATATGCAGATTAAACTATGTTAGCTAGAAACAGGCTGCAAAGGGAACACTGTAGCATGTCCCAGCAGTGCTTTTTCTTTCCGAGCTTCGTCTGCCGTCACGGAGCCAGTGAAAGCCACAATTCAGAAAGACACCACGTAGAAAAAACAGAGAACAGCAATCTTTTAAAATGGACCTGTTGCACCCTGGCCAGTGTGGCTCAGTTGGTCGGTGTGTCATCCTATAACCAAACGGCTGTGTGTTCAATTCCTGACCTGGGCATGTGAATGGGAGGCAGCTAATCGATGCTTCCTCTTGCATCAATGTTTCTCTCTCCCTTCCTCTCTCTCTGAAAGCCATGAAAAATAAAGTCCTCAAGTGAGGACTGAAATAATAATAACAATAATAAAGCGGACCTATTATAAGAAAAAACTTCTTAGAACACTTCTGATTTATCATCTCAATAAGATTTAACAGGGTAGTGTCTCTATATGCAGTCCAGAAGTGGGAAGGAGTATTATAACTGCGAGGGATTTGAATTGTCCGTAGTGCAGTATCTCTTAAAAGTTTTATTAATTGACTTTTCAGTTGTCTGATTAGTTTGGTAGTACATTGGAAAACAATCAAAGAAAGTTGACCAATTTGATACTCTATTAAAGAGAAAGATTCTTACTAACTTTGATTTTAAGATTGGTGATTTGAAAGCAAAATGGCCGTCAAAATATTTTATAGTGGGTAAGTTTTCTATGATATTTAATAATTAGTGATGAAATTAATTTGATGTCATGACATATATGATTTCACTGAGTAAGGTCTGTGTCATGCATGCAATATCTAGGTTATAGTTTGAATGTTGAACTTGGACTAAGGCAAAATCAATACTTACATATACTGGAGTTCTGTTTCTTGAAGGTAGTAGAATTTAGGGCCTTTTTTTTTTTTAATCCACTCAGTCTATGTCCAAAGGGAACCAAGACACTAATTCAAAAGAATATAAGCACCCCTATGTTCATTGCAGCATTATTTACAATCACCAAGATACAGAAGCAGCCCAAGTGTCCGTCACTAGATAAGCGGATAAAACAACTGTGGGACTTTTACACAATGGAATGCACAAAAAAATGTTTACCCTTTGCAATAGTATGGATGGACTGGGAAAACATTATGTTAAGTGAAGTAAGCCAGTCTGAAAAAGACAAAAACTGTATGGTTTTACTCATAGGTGGAATCGAGTGAACAAACTGAACTAACAAGGAAAATTGGGACAGATTCATGGATGGAGAGGAGGCTGATGGCTAGTGGGTGGCGGGTGGTCAGGAAGTAGAGGGGTGGGACAAAATGGGAAAAGGACGTATGGACGTGGACAACAGTGTGATGATTGGTGGGGGAGGAGGTATAAAGGGACTAAAAAGTAATGTAAAAATACTATAAGGATTAAATTTTTAAAAATTTACCCAGTCTACAGTACGGTTACTACAGTATAGTAACAATGAGATCAACTGATCTCACTTTCAGTTCAGAAGCAGAGAGTTGAGGTAGTCAAGGAGACCAGAGAAAATAGGATAAAATCATGTATCTCCAATTAATTTCTAAGGGATGGAATGTAAGTGTGTTGGGGAAAGTGTCAAAGTATGAAATTGGAATAATGATTATTATTCTATGTCATTATTAATTATTATTGAAGTTCTTTGTATGTCACACATATACTGGAAAGGTGATGGAGAGCTACTGAAAAATCTTAAGCAGAAGACTAATTGTAGACAATTTGCACAGTAGAAAGAAAATCCTGAAAGAATTGTGGTAGGAAAGTTAAACTGGGAGTAGTGTAGGGAAGGAAAGTTCTAGATTAATGTCATCCCTCGACTAAAGGAAGCTAATGAATAAGGCATTTACTAATGAGAACCTGAATTAAGGACTTGACGTGAGAAATAGAAAGTTGGAGCATATCTTGGAAATAATCAGACACATGAATATGTAATTATGTTTATTAGAATCTACATACATAGATTTTATTATTTTTTTAAAAACCTCCTAGTAAGCCATACCACTGCTATCCTCTTTCCTTATTATATCCTCAAGTCTTGATTCCTTCTGTCATTTCCTAGCATATTTTTTTAACATTCCTGGTTTCTAATTCTTCCCAGAATGGTAACATACCACTTAGCCACCATAATACAGGGAAACTATAAGCTTTTAGGGGGAAAGAGCTGTTTTGCTTATTCACCCTCCAAATGTTCCATCAATAGTCTCTAGCACATAGTAAGTACTCAATCTCTTTCTGTTGAATAAATGAATGGTTGGTCTCCCTTGGATCACATTTGGAAAGTCTGCTCAGGGTATCAGTTGGATTCCTTTGTTGCTAAGTATAGAAACCATCCCTGAAGAGACAGTGAGGAATCAAGACTTCGGGGTTATAGCAAGGAAAGAAGACAAAAGTCCTAGGCTTGATTAGTGGGGTTTCATTTTTTTAACTAAGAAATAGGAGTATATTGAAAGGCCAGCTGAAGATCACAAAACCTATAGGAAGGAAAACCCATGAACCAAAGCAAATCTTTGTGAGTGCTACATGTAGTAAACACAGACTTCTGGGAGCAGTAAGGCATTAACAATGGAATGAATAATCCCAATCTTTATCACTTTATTCAAGATCAAATTAAAAAATAATGTCATGTAATGGGCACAATTTGTGTGAAATGCCTAATTGTAATCAAGGATAAAAAATAAATAAAAGTTTGGCCCTGGTTGGTGTGGCTTAGTGGATTGGGTGCCACCCTGTGAACCAAAGGGTCGCTGGTTTGAATCCCACTCGGGGCACATGCCTGGGTTGCAGGCCAGATCCCCAGTGGGGGGCGCTCAAGAGGCAACCACACATTGATGTTTCTCTCCCCCTCTTTTTCCCTCCCTTCTCCTCTCGCTAAAAATAAATAAATAAAATCTTTTTTTTCTAATCTAAAAGTTTGGGTGCCTAGAACACGATCCAGACAGAGTGGAGTCTTTACAAGCCCTTGTTCAGTATTCAAAAGGCGCTCAACTTTTGCCTTAGGAGGACAAAGCCAGCTGATCACTGCACAGTCAGATTGTATCCAAACAGGAGAAGGTTAATTACATAAAAGTAAATATCGTGTTAGAAGCAAAAGATGGCAGGCAGCCACAAACCAGTAAACATTCCCTATATCTACAAAATGCTAAGGATACAGTAGTTTTCATTATATTCAGGGTACTCAGGAAGTCCTGTAACTAATGCTAGGAAATAGCACTTTTTTAGAAAGGAAATTGCTAATATTAAATTACCTTTTTGATTAAGATTTTACTTATCTATTTTCTGAGGGGAAGGGAGGGAGAAAGAGAGGGAGAGAAACATTAAGGTGTGGTTGACTTTCACACATCCCCACTGAGGACCCAGTCCAAAACCCACACATGTGTCCCCGACCAAGAATCGAACCAGTGACCCCTTGCTTCACAGGCAGCACTCAGTCCACTGAGCCACACCAGTCAGGGCAGATTAAAATATCTTTAATGATAAAATTGTATCGGTAAGCCATAATTTCCCCTCGATTTCTTTATTTCCTTATTTTTGAATTTTCCTCTACTTTGTGAAAACTAATGTGCTTTCTGAGATAGGAGTTAAACGCTTTGCTTTGTTAGTCCAAGTTTTACCTGTTCATACACTCTTTTTATTCCCTATTCTTTTTCCTTCCTCCTTAAAAAGCAAGAAAAAGACTTATATTCTAGTCTGATGATGATCTGTCTGATGTCATTCTTTCTGTATTTCCTTACTTCACTCTGGAATGTATCTTTTTCCCCTGACCGAACCCAGCCTCCGTCTATTAAACTTCAGACTGTGGTGGAGTATTAAACATTTCCCTAACTGAGTCACATAAGTAAGGGTAGCTTTTCCTATTGAAGTTTGTTATCAATATTTTGAAATATTTTCCCTTTTCTATGTCCACATGAGATGCTATGTGAGAGGATATTGTAATGAGAAAATTCACTTTTTATAGAAATAAAAATGCATGATACTATTGTAATGTATTATTAGTGTGGGGTTGAGATGATGGCCCTGGGATCTTTCCAAAGCCCTGTAATTACTGATTATCATAATGTTACCTCTGATCTGTTGAAGAGCAACAGATAGTGTGATTTAACATTAAGGACTATAAAGGACCCGCTAACGGAGAAGATAAAACTCCCAGCCATGCAACACTGAAATAAAATACATCCACAAGAAAGCCTTTTTTTTAAAACCAGAGTGCAATTTATTTATAGTTTCTAGAGAATAATATATGAGCTCACTATCATGAGTCTCTCCTGATTTGGGTGAAAGGAAAGTGGTAGGTTTCTCTTTTTGCTTATTTAAGTTGGTTATATGAGAATAATTACAGACTTAGATTTTAAAAACAGAGTAAGTAGAATATTTTCCCAGATTAAGCAAAAGAAAAAGCCATAAAAATCACAACGAAACAGCCTTTTTCTGCCTCTGTCTCTCAGCCACAAACGGAGGGGCTCCAGAGTCTCCCAGCTTGGCCCTGGGAGCAGCTGAGTTGGTCAAGCTCGTGCTTCACAGTTAGTTCACAAGCTGCGGGGCTTCTCCTGCCCTCCCTCCGCTCCTCGGTGTCTGTTGTGTCCTGTCTGATGGCAACATTCTGTCCCGCCTCTTCTCTTCCACGTATTGTGCCTGGTCCGTTACTCAGCCTGCTCCGAACGCAGCCACGCCTGTAGACACTTCCCTTCTCCCACAGCGTTGCTCCCCTCTGTTGCACAGGACACAAGGAAGCGTTGCTTTGTCTTCTCAAGTTTTTAAATACAATTCTTTTCTTTTTATCATTTCCTCTTTTGAGGCTCTGGCCCAAGTCTGTCGGAACTAGGGTGAGCTGCACGGACAAGCTGAGCAACACATCCCCGGTGTTACTCAGAATGACCCTTCCATTAGGACACTGACCCTTCTGCTTGGGACTGACTCACTCCTTTACAGAGTAAGTACTATTCCTGGTGGTCCCTCAGTCATTATGCAAATTGCCTCTGTTGGGTATTCCCAACCCAGTCTTACAGACAACCCAGCTCTCCAAAAGGTAGGTAGGCTCCACAAACTCAGAGGTTTTGCCTCACAAGAGAGAGAAAAAGCTTTGTAGAATCTGTAGAACACTCTATTGCTAGTGTAGCAAGCCCAGTGTGTCCCCCTCCACCCTGCACCAGTTTAGGATCTTGCAAACCATATGGAGGAGGTCTCATTGCCTGATCCACGGGGACTTGTCAGCTTTCATCTTGCTTGACCTCAGGGTCATATGTTTGGTACCACCTTGTTGAAAGTTTTCCTCCTATTTTTTTTGCTGGTCATTCTCTCCTTGTTTTCTGTCTGCTGTGTTCCTCGGATGGTGGTAATGATTTCCATGCCTCTATTTCTAGCCCTGATCGCTTTTATAACAAGGGGAATATTTGTTACTTCGTACCTAACTGCTTATTGTATATGTAAACTGGGTTGTTCCAAAGCATGTTCACTGGACATGTTCAAAACCAGCTTCTATTTCCCTTTTCATTCAGTTCTCATCATGTTTCTGTTCATACCACCAGCCATGCACTTTGCTGTTTAAAGACTTCAGACAACTTCAACTTTTCTTTCATTCTCAAACTCTCAACATCAGTTATTACACTCTGCCAATGGTATCTCCAGAGTGCCTGCAATACAATCCTTCTCATGAATTCCATTGTTGTAGCCCCAGTTTGGGTCACCCATCAACAATAGTACTTTTTTGTTTGGTATCTTCTCATCCACAGACATCCTTCAGGATAGGTTTATCCCCAAGATAACCCCAAAGTTATCTTTCAAAAAAATATCCATTTGTGTTCCTCTATTGGTTAAAAACCTACTACTTTGCATTGCCTGTGACCGTTTACAGTCTGTTTCCAAACAATCATTCCATTTTCATATCATTCCAGTTTCTTACATTCTAGTCAAAAGAATCCATCCATCATTTCCGGAACACACTATTCACTTTTATACCTTTCTACCTTCTTCCATGTTGGTAACTCTCCTGAAAGGCCTCCTTCCCGTTTTCTAGTAAGCATCTTTCAAGTTTATATTTGAATTCCACCTTCTTTCTAAAGTCTTCTGCCATTGTGTTTCACAAATCTCATGTTCTCCAAGATGTATATTACTTGTTGCAGCAGATTGTGCATACATACGGTTATTTTGTTATCTTTACCTAGAATGTGCCAGCCTCTGAATCTTCTTGGCTGGCACACATCTGGAAAGGACAAAAGCAAGATAGCAAAAGCAGAGTAAACTAAACATGAGGATTTTTCCATTAAAGTATATATGTTCCATCCTTTTGTTCATTGATTGAAGATCAGTTGCGTCAAAATAATAGCTTGTCTAGTATTTGCTGCAAATGGTGCCTGTGACAAGGACCTGGATTTAAATATTAAACGCTAACTGAAAAAAAACAAAATCTGAATTTTGTATGGATGTCTGGATTGCTGTAAATTAGATGCCATGGCTCGGCTTCTACTCAATCATTCAATTGTTTGTGCTTAGACGAAGCAATTATAATTCTTTTGGCTGTAAGTAGCTAAAATTAACTCTGACTAGGTAAGCAATAAGGGGCGTGTATTGTAAATAATCCGTTTTCTTACTGAACATAAGGCTAGGCTATGGCTGCTTCAAGTGTGACTTAAATGGGCCCTTAATTGTAAAATCTCTCAACTTTCATCTTGGCTAACCTCCAGAACGACTCCTTCGTTCTCCTTCTCTCCTCCCCCTCCTTCCTCTCTGAACAGCTGTTGGTAAGAATGTTAAGTTCACTTTTAGTTTGGACAAAGTTTTAATTAGTCCAACTTTGGAACTTTATTAAATCTTTATTATGTCGATTTCTGATAAGGAGTAGAAATTCATAGCATGAATTATTTTTACAGGGCAAGTGAGGAGCAATAGAATCATCCACTACATTCAGAATTTCTCATGAAACTACAGATCTAATGGGGATTTCCAATGCCACACACTCCCTCTAAAGCTTTAAAAAGAAAACTCTTTAAATAGTTCAGGTGGAAGGTGACATCTGTTACACAGTTAGGCATACATTGTATTTCAACATATATATTTCAACATATATTAAGTCATCATATTACAAAGCATGTTGACACAAAGTCAATAGTATCATAGGAAACTAAGAATTAATGGATTTTGAATTAAAAGGAAATGGAATTTTGCCAAGACAGTTACAGCTATAAGATAATTTTTTAGTTAGGCTGGGTAGCTTCTCCTTTACTGGTATTTTAGTCAAAATGTGACTTGTGAGTCACAGAGCGTAGAGAAGGATGGGAGTGACCAGACACTACTCTTTGCCAGGTGTTTTCTAGCATGTCATTGATAAAAAGGGGTCATGGGGCCATCCCGCAATGTAATTATTTAATTATGAGAAACTTAAAGGGAAATATCTGAAGATTAAAGATTGGAAAATCCCAAATGCTTCCATTGTAGTGGAAAAATCCCATGGAGCTGAACAAATAAACAAACGCTATATCTAAACAAAAGTCATAAACAGGTCATCATGTAATTACAGGTATAAATCACGCCCGTGTAAATACTGTACAACAAAGAAACCTACGGGGGAGGAGCAGGGAAGTATTTCTAAATATGAGTATATTTGCAATTAATGAAGAAAAAGGAGACTTTAGCTAGAATCTGTGCATGTGGCTCTAAAATTAAAAAGTGTAAAAGTAATTGCAAAAAATGGTTCAGGACAAATATGAGGATTCCTATGGAATCTTGTGACTTCCTTCCTAACACATTTGGAAATGTGTTGTAGTGGTTTTTTTTCTCCTATACTTATTAATGAGAACTTTAATGAAGCTGCATTCTTTTAGAAACTGAAGATTCTTTGGCTAAACTTCAGAAATTACTTAAACTTCATCTGCAACCTTTTATATTCAAGTTCTTTATACTCTTAATCTGGGTATTAGAAGGTAGAGAACTCTGCAGGAAAGCAATTTCCCAATATTTATATATTCAAATAAAAATGTTTGTAAGGCCATGGTAATCAAAACAGCATGATACTGGCATAAAAACAGACACATAGATCAGTGGAGTAGAATAGAGAGCCCAGAAATGAACCCACACCTTTGTAGCCAATTAATATTTGACAGAGGAAACAAACACATACAATGGACTAAAGATAGTTTATTCCATAATGGTGTTGGGAAAATTGGACAGAAACATGCAGAAAAATTAAACTGTATTACCTTATTACACCACACACAAAAATAAATTCACAATGAACCCACAACTATAAAAATTATAGAAGAAAACATTAGGCAGCAAAATCTCAGACATTGCTCATAGCAATATTTTTTTCTGGTATTTCTCCCCAGGAAAGAGAAACAAACGAAAAAATAGACAAATGGAACTACATCAAACTACAAATGTTTTGCACAGCAAAGGAAATCATCAACCAAATAAAAAGACAACCAACAGAATGGGAGTTGTCTGATAAGAGATTAATATCTAAAATTTATAAAGAACGTACAAAACTCAATACCAAAAAAACAAACAACCCAATAAAAAATGGGCAAAGGACCTGAATAGACACTTCTCCGATGAGGACATACAGATGGCCAATAGATATATGAAAAGATGCTCAATGTCACTAATCATCAGAGAAACGCAAATTAAAACCACAATGAAATACCATCTTGCACCTGTCAGAATGGTTACCATCAATAAATCAGCAAACAACGAGTGCTGGAGAGGGTGTGGAGAATGGGAACCCTTTTGCACTGTTGATGGGAATGCAGACTGGTACAGCCACTCTGCAAAGCAGTGTGGAGGTACCTCAAAAAATTAAAAATGGATCTGCCTTTCAACCCAGCTATCCTATTTCTGGGAATATATCGGAAGGAACCCAAAACACCAATTTGAAAGAACATAAGCACCTCTATGTTCATTGCAGCATTATTTACAATCTCCAGGATATGGAAGCAGCCCAAGGGTCCATCAGTAGATGAGTGGAGAAAACAACGATGGGACATTACACAGTGAAATATTACTTGGCTGTAAAAAAGAAGAAAATTTTACCCTTTGTGACAATACTGATGGACCTGGAGAACATTATGCTAAGTTGAATAAGCCAGTCAGAGAAAGACAAATATCATATTATTTCACTCATATGTATAAACTAATGAACAAACTGAACTAACAAGGAAAATCGGGACAGACTCATGGATGGAAAGCAGATGACAGTTAGTGAAGTGGGGAAAGATTAGCAGGTGAAGCCAAAAGGGAAAAGGATTCATGGATGTGGACAACAGTGTGGTGACTTCTGGGGAGGAGGAGGATATAAGGGGACTACATGGTAATGGGGAAAAAGATTAAATTTTCATAAAAAACAAATATTTGTTGGGTCTCTACCTTACTCTACCAGTTAAGATTCTTGGCACTATGGAAATGAAGGACAAGTTCCTTTTTCTCATAAGGCTCACTTTCTACTGGAGAGACAAAAATGACTAAACAAGTAAGTAAATTTAAGCAAGTTAACTAAATTATGGAAAGAGCTAAGAAAGAAACAAATCAGGCAATACAATACCATGCAATATATCTGAAAGATGATGTTTGAATTGAGACACAGCCCCAGCCATGAGAAAAGCCTGGGTAAATAGATTTCATACACAGGGAACAGCTCAAACCTCAAGAAGCAAAAGTTTGAGTTTATTCTGGGACCAGAAGAGAGTCCAGGTAACTGCAGCAATGGGAGCCAGAAGGAGAGGTTGTAACATGAACCTGATAGGAAAGGCAGAACCCAGGTACCATAAGAAGTTCACATTTTATTGAAAATGCAATGGTAAACCATTGAACTTCCGGGGTAGAGTCCGTGGTTAATATCGTTCAACAAAACTAGTAACAATTTCAAGGCGACAACTAACACTGTAAAAGATGTTGAATTGCTTTTCAGAAGAAAGTTTTTTCATCATGAAATCCAACATTTTTTTTCTTTCATACTCTATCCCATTGCTAAAGACATGAGAACTCAGTTATGAAGTGTGATGTTAAGTATAGCTCTTATTATAAAAAATTTCATTTGAAAAATTAAAAGTTGACATTTTGGAAAACTTTTATAAATTATGAATAAGGAATAATTTGTGTGGAGAAAGTGGTTGTAAGAAGTATGAAAGTATGAAAGTAAGAAGTTGATTCATTTCTATTGATTTGAGATGAACTAAGGAAAGTTTTCTGTAATAGAGGTAATAATATTCATTATTTTATTCTGATTAAAAATGCATTGGATACTAATTTTAGTGAATTTGGCAAATATAGAAAGGTACAAAAATAAAGTAATAATCATAATAACATTACTTTCTAGTCCTTCTTCATTATTCTAATACATATTTGTCAAAACTGAAATTTTGTAGGATATGAAATTGTTTTTTTAAATATCAGTGTGTGGTTGCCTCTGGAGCACTCCCTACTGGGGACCTGACCTACAACCCAGGCATGTGCCCAGACTGGGAATCAAACCAGTGACCTTTTGGTTTGCAGGCCAGCACTCAACCCACTGAGCCACACATGCCAGGGGTGAAATTTTTCAACCAAATTATTTTCATTTAATATTGCATTTTGAACAACTTTTCCTGTCAGTGAATTTGCTTTAACAACACCATGTTAATAGTTGCATAATAATTCTTCTTGTGGCTATATGATCATTAATTTTTTATTTATCTGTTTAGTTTTCTTGTTTTCTCTTTATCTTAGAAGGGGTTTATGAGAAACTGTTACAGCACTTTTTTATTTTAAAATTTGTTTCATTGCATTAACAGCCATAGGGCTGAATCCTTGGCGAGCAGAAACAGGAATTCTTGGTGGTGGAATAAATTTCTTTCAGTTAAGTTACTAACCATCACAGTGACTAATAACCCAAGCTCAACAATGACAGTGAAAAAATACTAATGTTGCAAATATTGGAGTGTATTTTATATGTGTCTGCCAAAAACGTTTTTTGTCTGGGGCGGTTCTCTCCCCTTTCTCGCATGTGGCCTTGGAGGTTAAGTTTAGCATGAAATAAAGTGGGTGTTGTGAGTCATTGATCCCAAATTCAAAGTGGGATTGCCAACCACCAAGAAAACTGCTTACCAAGGGTGGGTTCTGTGTATCCTAGCGTAATGTGCCACGTTTTAAAATAAATAACTGCCCTAAGTAAAAAACTCTTGGTGGGAGCAAAACTTACTGCTGAAGTTTTTATTACAGATATTTGGCTCCAGTCTAAAGTTCAAATGCCATGTGCATACATTAAAAGTAGTATTTATCATCTCTTATTTGACAAGAAAGGGGAATCTCTGCCCTGATGAAGCCTCTATTCTAGTGAACGGACGGACATCCATCAAGTAGTCATCCAAATAAACAGTTACAACAGGGCTTAGGAAAGACATGCATTCCTATAAGAAAGCCTAACAAGGGACCAGTCTTAGCCTGGGGAGGGTCAAGAACATCTTCCAAATGGGAAGAACAGTAAGTGAAAGGCTCATTAAATAAATACTGCCTGTTATGAATCCTTGGAAGGAAAGTATAAATATTCTACAAATAACTAGTTCAAACTACTAATTAAGCTTTCACTAGAGCCTAGTCAGTTTAACAGTCATATCTGAAGCATTTACATGCAATGACAATGTCATTTACTAGGCAACCATCACTGACTCCAAACAGCGACATATAAAAGAGAAAAAGAAACAGCATTTGAAGCCTTTGAACCAGAGCCTCATTTAAAAAAAGTAAAGACCCATGCTTTGTGTGCTATTATACATCATTAGAGTGTACAGCAATATTTGTGGAGACTGGGGGAACACAAACACAGAATCACTACTTAAGATGTTCATTAGCTACAAAAACAGGTTTTTTAGCTTTCCGCCCACAGCTTTTCACACCAATTAGAAAGAAGAAATGATGAGTATTTTTCATGGGTAAGTAGCATTCAGAAATATGTTCATAGTCATCACCAAAAAGTCCTTCAGTATATATTCTAACCGAAGTCTCCAAAACTGCCGATAAATAGTAGTAGTAGGATTAACAGTAGTAGTAGTAATAGTATCAGTTGTAATAGTTACTGAATTTACCATAAACTTACCAGGCTAGTGCTTTATCACTAACATGCTTTTTTAATTTTTTGGTTGTCAAATGATCTTTCATTGAAATATGTTCCTTTGTTGTTATTGTATTTTATTGATTTGAGGCAGGTGATTTGTTGTTCCACTTACTGATGCATTTATTGGTTGATTCCTATATGAGTACATGCCCTGACTGGGGATCAAACCCATGACCTTGGCCTTGGCATATTGGGATGATGCTCTAACCAACTGAGTTACTCAGCCACGGCTATTGCAATTGCTGTCCAAGGCAGGTATAATGGACCTTTTTTGCTTTATAGAAGATGAGGGGGTTTTTTGTTGTTCGTTTTTAAAAAGATTTTATTTATTTATTTTTAGAGAGAAGGGAAGGGAAGGGAAGGAGAAAGAGAGGTAGAGAAACATCAATTTGTGGTTGCCTCTCACATGCCCCCTACTGGGGATCTGGCCTGCAACCCAGGCATGTGCCCTGACTGGGAATCGAACTGGTGACCCTTTGGTTCCCAGCCCACACTCAATCCACTGAGCTACACCAGCCAGGGCAGAAAATAAGGTTTTTAACAAAGAGGTTTAAGTGAGCCATTCAAGATCACACAGGGAGCAATGGAGAGAAGATCCAGCTCCTGTCCCTTTGTCTCTCTGTTGCAGACACTGTTGCTTGGACCCTGCCTGGCTCTCACTCTAACCATATGGTTTCTTTGGGGGTAATGCTCTATTTTCATAGCTATAAGATAGTGATGCCCCATTTACTTTTAAGTAAATGTATCTCAGTTTAAAGCAGAAAATGTAAAAATTCTGTAAATTTCTTTCAAAGTGCTAGATGATTGCTCAACATGTTTATCAATCACTTAATAGAATCTGATGAAACGTGTGAAAATGTTTCTTGTAAGATGAAATGCTCTACAGAGAGGATTATTATAAAAATAAAAATGCAAATGGCAAGAAACACCTACCACAACAATGCTTTTATTATTTTCTTAATTTTCGCAACTTATCTGGTTCCAATAATCTTCATAACACAGACTACTTTCTAAATAAAAACAATTAAGAAAGATAACAAATCCTGTTTTCAATAAGTTATTACACCAGGAAGGAATGATTTAGAAATGGCATGCAGCATACATTTGTTATAACACAGGAGTTTACTCACAACAAGGGTCATATCCAGTTCAAAATAACAGACATGACTATAAAAATATAATGTAATATTATTTTAGCTGTGTAGTGGCAAAACCCATAATTAAATCCATATGTCTAATCTGGATTTGCTGTTCTTCTCCACGGCTTCAGTAAATTTTAGAATGAGTGAGTTACCAAATGTATTACAAATAGATGAGCCAAATCCTTCACATACATACAAACTTAACAATATCTCGGTAAGTTTATTCTGGGTAAGGGAAATAGGTGAAAATGCAATTACGCATAAGAGAAGATGGGGAAAAACAATCATTAACAGAATTCTGCTCCAGATAAAATGAAATACAAATAAAAAGGTGATTAGAAAATAGTTAGGACCATCATAATTATATTGGAAGGTTCACCTCCATCTCCTGAAAAACACTAGTGAAGGAAAAAATAGTCTCATCTTTTTTCATTTCTACAACAGACAATATGAAAATGAGGCCATTGGTTATGCCAGAACCCAAGTTTGAGTTGATAGTTCTCTCTCCCCTAAAATATGCAAGAATATCCTGCCAATTCTGCCTGTAATAATCAGAGAAAGGGGAGAGAAGAGAAGGAAGGGCAGCGGGGGAGAGAGAGAGAGATACCTCCTGGATCAAAGTTCTGAATAGTTTGACTTAAAATAAAATAAGAAGAGATGGAATGATTGGCAGTCCCAGAAGTCTGTCTGACAGGCTTAGCATGTGGGGAGAAGATTTTAAAATCTTCAAGAGCCCTGTGGCAGGATGAGAAGAAAGAGCGAGAACTCCACAGACTGCACAGACGAGGAGCTGGAGAGGAACGGCACGTGCAGGCCCAAGCCTTAAAAACTGAGGGCTTCTCTGTTCCTGGAAGCACAGAGAGAACTAGTTAAATAGAACCGAGTTTCCACTCAACATGGACTCCAAATACATTGCCATGAGTAGCTTAAGCCTGAAGGAGAGACCTGCACATTCCTCTGAATTCTGTGTGTGTGTTTGAGACAGAGAGACAGGGACAAAGACAAAGACAGGGACTGAGAAACTTGAGGAGACCCTGGCTAAGAATCTGTCAGAGGTAGATCGTTTAGTTGCAGACGTAAAAAGAGATCTCCCTGTCTGCAGGGCCTCACGACCTCCCCAAGGCCCAGAGTCTGACTTCTGTTTGAAAACAAGGTTTTTATTTAAACAGTGCTACACAATTGTAATGGAAACTTACCCTAACTGGCTACCTGTATGATTATGATTAGTCACAGGACTAAAAAACATATCATTATTTACTTTTGCACCACCCCAAATATTCATAGGTATAAACCTAACAAAATATGTATAAGATCTATAGGAGGAAAGCTACAAAACTCTGATGAAAAAAATCAAAGAACTAGATAAATGGAAAGGTATTCCATTGTCTATCGGTAGGAAAACTCAATATTTCCAAAATATCACCTCTTCCCAAATTGATCTGTAGATTCTCAAGGCAATCTCATTCAAAGTCCCTGGAGTTATTTTATGGGTATAGACAAACAGATTCTACAGTTTTTACAGAGATGCGAAAGGCCCAGAATTGTGAACACAGTACTGAAGAAGAACAAAGTTGAAAAAGTAATGCTTTTGAACTTCAGTACTTACTATAAAGTTATAATTATCAAGACATTGGAGGAATGACAAAAGAATAGACAAATAGATCAATGGGACACACACAAGTAGAGTCAATTGATCTTTGACAAAGAAGCAAAGGCAAATCAAGAAGCAAAGAGAGTTTCTTTAACAAATGATGCTGAACAACTGGACATCCACATGCAAAAAAAAAAGAAGAAGATTCTAGACACAAACCTTGCACTCTTCACAAAAATTAACTCAAAATGGATCATATACCTAAAGGTAAGACTATAAAACTCCTAGAAGATAACACTGGAGAAAACCCGTATGACTAGGGTATACTGATGCCTTTTTAGATATAACACCAAAGACATAATCTATGAAAGAAATAACTGATAATCTAGACTGTTAAAATTAAAACTTCTACTCTGCAAAACATAGTATCAAGAGAATGAGAAGACAAGCCACAGGCTGGGAGAAAATATTTACAAAGGACCCAGTATTTATAAAAGACTGTAATACAAAATATGCGATTCTGACTGTATGATATTGTGGAAAGGGCAAAAACTATGGACTCAGTAAAAAGATCAACAGTTGCCAGGGGCAGTAGTGAGGGAGTGGGGGAGAGATGAGTAGGCAGAACATGGAGGAGCTTTAGGTAGTGAAAACATTATGTGATGATGATGAACCTGTGTCACTATACATTTGTCCAAACCCATTGATTTTCCAGTTTGGAAGTCCCCAAGAGCCAAACGAAGCGAATGAAGAAGGACTCATGCTCAAGTGATCAGTAAAGCATTGCTTGACCTTTCCCTCCCAACCTGTATGCCCTCCTGCCTTTAAACCATCTTTTCCTTCCTCCAGTTACCAGGCAGGATGCGTCCATCCCCCTCGGAAAGCTAACCTCTCACCTGTAGCCTGGGTCTGAGAACGCACATCTGCTTAAAGCCTTTGCTCCCTTCGCACCTTTCCTTCTAGCTGTGCCATTTCCATCCACGGGCAATTACATTTTCGAATTCTTACCCTAAAACAACAACAAAAACCTTTCTATCATTACATTCTGTCTTAGATCCCATCTGATTTCTCAGCTCTCCTCGAAAGTGTTCCTGTGTTGTAGAGATTATTTTTAAATTTTTATTTATCAATTGATTTTAGGGAGAGAGAGGACAGGGGAGAGACAAGGGCATCAACTCATCGCTCCACCCATTTATGCATTCATTAGCTGCTTCTTGGAACTGCCCTGACCAGAGATTGAACCCACAACTTTGGCATATTGGGATAATGGTCTAACCACCTGAGCTACCCAGCTGGGGCTGTTGAAGAGATTTTTAAAACGTAAATTATCTCTTCCCTCTCTAGTATGTATGTTGTTTTTTTTTAAAAAATTGTCTACTTATATTGCCTACAGTTCCTCATTTCCCATTCACTTGACAGCTCACTTTTATCTGGATTCCACGCCCCAAAATCCACTAGCCCTGCTTTGGTTCAGGACATCTGAAGCTGGATACTGTCACACTCAATGGATTTGGCATTCATCTTTTGGCCTTTCTTGGGAATTTGATACAGCTGATCACTCTTTTCCTCTCCCAGATCTACAAGTTCCTGACTTTTCTCCTTCCCTCATTGGCTTCTCCTTGTCAGTCTCCTTTGCTGATTTCTCCACCCTTACTAAACCCCTAAATGGTAGACTTCTTCAGATCTGGCCTCCCTTTGTTCAGGTCTCCCTTTCTTCCTTCTCCCTAGCTTGTCTCATAGTTCCCTTGCTGTAACGACCACCGATGAGTTGTCAAACTGCATGTCTATATTTCTGGGGAAGGCTTCTCTGCCAACTTCCTGACTTGCCCATCCATCCCCTTCCCTGATATTCCAACTTGCCTATCTTACCAACATTTCAAATTTCAAACGTTCAAAACACGAAACAAAACCTGGTTCTCATTCAGGACAATTCATTTGACCATGTTTACATTACACTACCTGCTATGTTAAGAATCTTTCCATATTTTGTCTCATTTAATCCTCATAGCAAGAAAGTATAAGTGTTGTATTACAAATAAAACTCCAAGGCATTAGGTCAGTTATTAAAAATTGGAGTTTTCTTTGCTCCCAGTTTCAACTTCCTCCTTCCTACTTTTATCGATATCACCGTAGATGTTTGCCAAAAACATATTTCTCATCATGTTATTCTTCTGCTGAAAATCCTTTAATGGTTCAGAATTGGCTGGAGAATAACACGTCCTTATCATGGCATTTACAGGTTTTATGACTGGTCCCTGCCTTCCTCTCCAACTTCCTTTGCTCCCACTTCCCACTACAACTCATAGATTCCAGCCGTATCAAGCACTTTAGAGATTCCATTTAAACGGGCTGTGCTCTTTCTTTCCCCTGTATCTTTATCCAACCTGTTTCTTCTGCCCTCAAAGTTTGCTCTACACATAGCGGACATTGGGATTGCCTAGCTGCCGCCTATTCTGTTTCCTTCAGTAACTACCCCCATTTTTGTTTAAATATCCATACTTCCCTGGTGCTATGGTTTGAGGTTGGCTCAACTCTAGCAAATTACCATGATTTTCCACTTTGGGTATATAGTTTTTGTTTCAGATGATCCATAAGAGACAGTAAGAGAGACATAACTTATTGTTTACATGAAAAATATTTCCTGATTCTTCTGAGGGGATTCTGGAATTGGCCCTCTTTTCCTCGCTTGCAGCTGGTGGGTACTTGGTACCCATTTTATGACCGTGAAGGAGAATGAATGCTAAACTGAAACAGAGTCTGCGAAGGTCAGGGAGAGAAAGGGTTACATGGGGTCCTTCCTTAATGACGTCACTGCGCTGCTGAAACAAACCAACACTGAAGTTCACCTTACCTCTGGCCTTTCCAGTTATTTGAAATATGTGTATTGACATTTTTTCTGGTACTTGCCACTGAAAGCAGGTAAATGTTACACCACATTTTATCATGTAAATAATGCCAACTAATAATAGGCCTTACTTAATCTCTCCAAGTATTTCTTTCCAGTGAAAGTTCCTTGTGTATAGCTCTATCAAAACCTACCCTACATAGGTTTAATTATTCGTCTGCTTCTCAGGAGACTTAAACAATTTTAGAAAAGAAGTTCATGCTATTCGCTGGTCTGTGAGTTTGTTACAGGACTGACTGTGCTCAGAACAGCCTACCATCCCACCCCAAAGCACACTTATTTAATCTGGAGTTTCTCAACTTCAGCACTACCGATCCTTTGGGCCAGCTACGTTTTTGCTGTGGAGGGCTAATCTGTGCCATGTTGAATACTCAGCAGCATCTACATCTGACCACCAAAAAATGTGTGTGGGAATTGACAAATATCTCCCGGACCATAAAATCATCCCCGGTTAAAATCTATGGACCTAACATAATGACCAAGCGTTTACACTTTATTGCAAGCATCTGCTTGGGATTCTAAGCCAAAAGCAATTTATAGCAGTTCATTGTCACAGGATCATATTATATTCACCCCGGAATAGAGGCAGAAAGAGCGAAGGGTCCTACAAAGGGCAAAGCATGTTGGTTTCATGCGAAACTGTTGGTTTCGACTGTGATAAAATGTGTGCTAGAGCAAACTTCACCAAGTACAGGATGTGATCTCACACACACCAAACCTGCTTTTTGAATCAGCCAGCCCCTCTCCAGAAACTTGGGATGGGTCACTCATCATTGAAAAAGGAAGGACCCTAGAGGGGGGATTCTCTTATATGTAAAGAACATCCTATTGGGTGCCTGGAACAGAGCTTAGCACCAAGCTCTTTCATCACCACCTTGTTCGTTACACATGCCCAGCCTAATCCCTCAATAGTTTTTCCTACTGCCAGTGAGACCTTTCAAACTGTTACTAATTATAAACTCCTTCACAGGCAAGATGTTTTCACTGAGAGTGAACATGCAGGTACTTGAGCCCAAACGAACTCCGTGGCCTCAAGGCATACACGTCTGTCTGAAAGGTCTTCTCTAATGCACGGGACAGTGAAAACGGAAGCCACAGAACTGAGTGAACCAAGTTGAAAACCTGTTAGGCTGGTTATTTTCTAATGTATAAAGAATTCAGAGAAGTGCTTCAAAATGAATGTGCCTCATCATGATTCGATGTAACAAGAGTCTATACCCTTTATCTTTATGTTTCAGCGTATTTGTATTTATCCGACCACTACTCGAATATGTCATTTTGATAAGTGTGAAAATTAAGTGATGAGGGTGAAATTTGTAAGTTACACACATACATTTTTTCCTTTTTTCCTTACCTCTTAGGGTGAAGCAAACATAATTTTTGCCTTTGAATCTAGATTTAGTTTTAAATATTAATTTTTATTTTAGAATTAGCTTGGGGATAGATATCAAGTCTGATCTGTTTTATTTTACTGAATTTCCATATTTTAAAGAGTGAGCAGCCAGAATATTAACTGATGTAATAATTTCTCACTATTCTAATTCTATAGCCTAATTCACATGGAGCCTCTTTTCTCTGCCTTTCTACCCTAAGATGAAAAAAGTGAAACTTTAGATACTGGATTGGATCAAGCAGCTTGCCTGGTCACATATCTAGTAATGTATAAGTTCAAATCCTGGTTTAACACCAGATTCTGTATTTTTCCCACCAGTCCTCTGACTTGTTTCAATTTTCTCTTTGCAATAACCAATGAACCAATGACATGTCAGCATGTCAATTTAAATATCATTCCTTAGGAGATGATGAAAGAAAATATCCATGAAGTAGTTCTGTTTGCTTCCTGTGGTCTTTTCATCTTACTTCCCTGAACACTAAATAGTAAACCTATCTGTTCTGATTAATCTGAAAGTAACCAGCAAGAAAGAGAGAACAAAAGAGAGACAAAATAAAGGAAAAAATTTGTATACCATCATTTTGCAATTCTCCATTGATTATCAATTCAAGGTACAAATTTGAATTATGATTATTCAAGGCACAATTATGAATTCAAGATACAAATTCAAGGTGTGAATTTGGCCTTCTTCTTCTCTTCTCTACATATCTTCTGATTCTTTAAGCCTGCTATAAAAATCACCTCCTATATGAGTGGATTTTCTTCTTGAGTGAGACTTTTTAGCCCATAACACTTACATAGTATTAATTTCAACAAATATCAATTTCAGTATAGTGATAAAAGCATGTTGATAGAGATGAATAAATCATACATAGTGACAAGGAGACAGAAAAAATTATCTCTTGATAATCTGAACCCTATAGATTTTATGTTCCCTAAAGACAGTGACTTGGGTTCCTTCATTATCCAATCAATTGGTTTCTACCATGGACACAGGTCACTTGTTTAACAACCTCCTTGGAAAGAAAGTTAATTACTAACGCTTACCAATGTTTTAACATTGGATTTCACATAGTTATAGTTTTCTCCAATTGTTTCAATTTTCCCCTAGAATGACTGCTGGGAAGACTGTTAAATTCCTAGAGATGAAAAATCCCAAAGATTTACAACTATTTTTACCTCCCAATTAGTTTCCTGAGTTAAAGTTTCTTATGATTTCTGTATAAAAATACCAAAAATACCAAAAAAATCTTGTGCAGTCTCCTAGATTGTCATTGCTCAATCTACTTGGAATGTGATTTGCATATGTTAATAATTTAGGGAATTTTTTCCACAAAGATGATACATGAGGCAGAGGAGTATCACAGAGATGACACAACAAATCAAAAAGGACCACACCAAGACACACCATAATTAAAATGCCAAAGGTTAAAGTTAAAGAGAGAACCTTAAAAGCAGCAAGAGGAAAAAGTATTACCTACAAGGGAGTTCCCATAAGACTATCAGCTGATTTCTCAAAAGAAGCCTCACAGGCAAGAACGGGCTGGAAAGAAGTATTCAAAGTCCTTTACAATAGTTCCTGCAAACCCTTCACGAGGAGGGGTGGAAACAAGGGAGGGAGGGGAGGAGGGAAGGCTGGGGTGGTAGGGAGGGGTGGGGGCAAAAGGCTGTACTTGAACAACAATAAAAAAATTAAGTATTCAAAAAAAATATTCAAAGCTCAAAAAAAGAAGGATTCAAAGTCATGAAAGGCAAGGACCTCCATCCAAGATGACTCTATCCAGCAAAGCTATCCTTTAGAATGGAAGGGCAGATAAAGTACTTCCCAAATAAGGTAAAGCTAAAGGAATTCATTATCACTAAACCCGTAGTATACGAAGTGTTAAAGGGACTTATTTAAGAAAAGAAGATCAAAACTATGAACAGTAAAATGACAACAGATTCACAACAATCAACAACTGAACCTAAAAGAAACTAAGTAAACAACTAGAACAGGAACAGAATCATAGAAATGGAGATCACATAGAGGGTTATCAGCAGGGAAGGGGTGGGGAGAGATTCAGGGAAAGGGTACAGGGAATAAGACGCCTAATTGGAAAGTACAAAATAGAGAGGGGCCCTGGCTGGTGTGGCTCTGCGGATTGAGCGCAGGCCTGCAGACCAAAGAGTTGCTAGTTTGGTTCTTGGTGAGACACGTGCCTGAGTTGCAGACCTGGTCCCCTACTGGGGGCAGGCGAGAGGCACCCAGTCAATGTTTGTCTCCCTCTCTCGGTCCCTTCTCTTCCATCTCTCTCAAAAGAAATAGATAAAATATTTAAAATTAAAAAAACAAAATAGACAGGGGGAGGTTAAGAACAACAGTACAGGAAATGGAGAAGCCTAAGAGCTTATATGCCTGACCCATGAACATGAACAGAGTGGAATTGCTGGGGGGAATGGGGGCACTGGAGGAGGGCAAAGGGGGAAAACTGGGACAACTGTAATAGCATCATCAATATAATATACTTAATTAGAAAATAAAGTTACAGTGCAAATCCCATTGGTTAGATGGATCCCATTAGTTGTATGATAACCAAGACTAAAGCAGAAAAAATAGCCAAACCAGAAACGTCACCATTGTAGAGTTTCCAGTGTTATCATTGTTTATAGCAATTTTAACAACCAGAATAAAATCCTAGCATTCTGGGTGTGCTTTTTTATTCATCTGTTTGAATTTTTCAACAATGTAAAACTAAGTAAATTCTATTCCTTTATGAACTTTATCTTAAGTTTACAAATTTTAATTTTTTTAAAATCACTGGACGTATTTTAAAGTGACTCCCAAAAGGTTCTGGGGGTTTTCCATTTTCTTGCTATAATTTTATAATCAGTGTTATTCTCAATAATTTAGAATTTTTGATTGTTTGACTTGGCTGAGAAGAGTTGTTTTCTTATTTTTTTTCCACTTGACACTTCTAATTAGAGTCATTTGTAATTTGAAGTATCTGATTATACATTGTCTAACTAAAAATAAAGTCTGAAATCTATTCTAAAGAAATATTACAAGCTAAAAAACATGTCCAACACATTTTTATATTCTACTAAGTTGAATATAGCTTTAAAAACTGAAAGTAAATGATTATAGCAATGTAAAAATGATCCTGTGAATTAAATTTTTAAAAGAAGAATATACAATTGTATTTTTATCATGATTATAAATATGAAAAAAAAGATTTAGAGGTGGATGTTTGAGGAACCTTCAAAGGTTTTGGAGCTTCAAGAAGAAGCTCCAAACTGCTAGCAATGGTTGCATTCGGTTTATGGGCTTTGGGGGATGACTTTTCTCCCTTTATTTCCCGAATTCTCTATAAGTTCTTTTATTAGTTTTTTTTTGTTTTTGCTTTTTTTTAAACTTATACTTTAAAATACTATTTGGCCCTGGCTGGTGTGTCTCAGTGGATTGAGTGCTGGCTTGTAAACCAAAGAGTTGACGTTCGATTCCAAGTTAGGGCACAGGCCTGGGTTGCGGGTCAGGTCCCAAGTAGGGAGCGAGCAGGAGGCAACCACACATTGATGTTTCCCTCCCTATTTCTCCCTCTCTTCCCCTTTCTCTAAAAATAAAATAAAAAATAAAAAAATAAAAATGCTATTTGTAATATATACTCAATAAACTATTCTGGTCAAAAAAATCTATTTAGAATCTGAATTTACCAATTACTTTATTACTTTGGGTACTTAAAATAACCTGTAAGACTTCTTTGTCTTAATTAATTAATTATTTAATTGAATTTATTGGGGTGACATTAGTTAATAAAATTATATTGGTTTGGGGTGTACAATTCCATAATACATCATTTGCATATTGAATTGTGTGTTCATCACCCCTGACTTTTCAAGTTTCAGATGAAAACAAAGAATAAATTTTAAATTTTGTGCACAGTAGGTTCTATTCTGATTTTAAAAAAACTCACTGTGACTATTTAACTTCTTTTCTAAAGACAACAAATTTAAACTGAGTCATATCTTGGAAAAACATTGACCAAAATTGCCCTAACGTGAAGGGGGAAAAAGCGGTATAAAAAGTGAAAAAACCTGAATGATAAAAGAAAACTTTCCCGTATGTTAGAGAAAAATCATCCCCTTGCTCAATACAGTACATCCTACTATTATTCAAATAAACAAACTCATACAGGCGTGCTGAAAAGTCGTCTTAACTCAGAATGACCCAGGAGGCCTATTTCCTGTTAGATTCTAGCCCTGGTTCTGCTCTCTAATTCTCTTTGAATATATTTCAGCAATGAATCACTTTGTCATCCTGCCAATAGTCTTTCCTACTGAGCAAGTGGCATGTACTTCACGTACTTTAGCAGGAACATAACCGAGAATTTGTTTCTGGGTTGACCCCAATGACCATATTTGCTCTCTAGAAATATCATATGGTATTTATCAGTAACTTGCCTCTCCAAGACTGCATATCATGTAACAAACAGTGGAAGTTCATCTAAAACCCCAGGGAACCATTATCCAGAGATGACTTTGAAGGGGTGTAGGGATGACTCTGCCTTTTGGGGACCTGGAATCCATCACAGTCCCACTGACTGGGACCTGCGTGGAGCCTGCCTCTGGTGTCCAGAAAGAGCCAGCAGCGTCTAGATCCAGCCTTCCCCAGTGGGCGCCCTGTCTGAAAGTACCACCTACATTCCTTTTTTGGTGACTTTTCTGCCCTAACATACTAGTGAGGTTCTAGTCACAACCATCCTTTCATGATCATATTTCCACCTACTCCTTGCCACCTGTTTCTTCACCTCAACACTCAAGTCTGAATTCCATGAAGAGCTGTGCTCTCCAAATAATAATAATAATAATAATAATAATAATAATAATAATAAATATGTATTGAGTTAGTATGTGTCAGAGATTGTCCAGAGTGTTTTGCAGGTACGAATTCATTTAACCCTCACAAAAACCACATCAGACGAGTAGAGAAGATCACATTTTCACAAATAAGAAAACTGGCCCGCGTAGCGGTAGAGTTGAATGAGCTCTCGTTATGAACTATTCCACGTGGACCTAGAGCCCAAGCGTTTAACCTCTACACCGCAAACACTCCCCTGCGCTCTGATCCACACGTTCTTCCCTAGTATTTAAGACTGTATTGGATGTGTTCGTGCACTGTAGAGGCTTCTTGACTCCTCGTGGACACATCCTATCAGTCAGTGCATCGCCACAGGATGCAACTCCATAGCAGGGGCCCCAGCTTAGGCTCCGGGTGAGACCCCTGCTTTTCCCAACGTCGGCATGACAGCGACTCACAGTCCTTCCTTTTTCTTTCCTTCATCTCCATCGGGTCATATGGACAGCTTGATTTTTTGCTTCTACTTAATGCCCATGCGGGAGATAGCATTCCCCCCTCATCTGGGGATGAGCAAGTAAAGAATTCTTTCTTCCCTGAGTCAGAAACAAGAAACTAAGGAAACCCCTGTTCTCACTCCAGGACCCTAAGGAAGCTTGGCTGGCAGCAAGGACCACGTGTTTCTAAGATCCAAAATTTCCAGCTGCAACTATCTTCCCCCCAGAGAAAGCTGATTAATAAGAGAGTCGTTTCTTAAAGAGTCCTTCCCTTTTAAGGATCTCATTTTAACGATCTCACTTCCACGATCTCACTTCCATACAAGCAGCACGTGTGAGTTGTCATTGCGTCCATCCGTGTCCCTCCGTGTCCCTCCGTGTCCCTCCATACTCACGGTCATTAACCTTATAAAGGCAAAATCATCTCTCATCTGTATTACTGAAAACATCACCTGGTTTCCCAGGCTCCCCACCCCCACCATTCCATGTCATTTTCCACACGTTAGCCAAAGAATCTTGGCAAAATGCAAACATAGTCAAGTTACTTCTTTGCATAAAATCCTACAATGACTCTCCATTGCTCTTAGGATAAATCAAAACATTCCAACATTGTTTTCAGTTATCCGGTCTTAACTCTCCAGACTTGTCTTGTATCCTCCCTCCCAAAAGTGGCCCTACCTTCTCTTCTGTCCCATCACCGGTAACTTGTCTTAGTTTCACTACAGTAATGCAGGGGTGGACAAAACTAGGGTAATGGTAATAATAATAAATAGTATAATAATTAATACATACATAATAATACTAATGCACTCTGTGTTTTGTGTACTCACAACTGTTTGATGCCCACCCAATTTTTTTTTTTGCCTACTAATGTTTGGACATCCTTTCTTTTGCAATTATCACTGCCCCATCTCCTTTGTTGGGCTAACCTCTCCACGTTACAAAGCACATACCTCATACCTGCTTTCATATCTCCCTGTACTTCCCCAACATTTTCGTGTCTGAGTACATTTTCATTGCTTGGCTTGTATCGGTTGTAATTCTGGCTAAACTATAAGCCAGGTGGGAAGAGGAACAGTTTGACTTTGATTACTATTGTGTCCCCAGCACTTACTGCTATGCCTGGCAAGTAATAGGCCCTTGGCAAGCATTTACTGAAAGAAAGAGCATATGAGTAATCTGTTACATTACAAGTTAGATAGTTCCCCATGGGTCTTATATGAAGGCTAAACTTTCAAATTAACATCTGAGTTTTTTAATAAGTTGGGTTTACTCCATTTTGTCCACCCATTGGTTTATTTAGAAATAGAATGTAGTCTTATACATCATCTCTCTCTTTCTTCACTAACAACTGCTTCTAAATTTCATATATGTGTTATTTGGTCAGACAGGAATATAGAGTACAACAATGGTCCAAGGTAGAGAAGTTGAAAATGGCAATAAGAGAACTAGAAAGATTGGAAAATAGGAAAAAAAGGAAGTGTTATGTATAAAAGTAAACGACTTGATGTTTACTGAACACCTAACAAGCACGGTATCGGGCACTTAGTAGACTCATCAAAAATGTGTTGACTTTCTCAATGAAATATCCTTTCAGAGTGTTTTATCCCACCGTCCCTGAGAGGGAAGCCTGTTGAGAGTCAGCCATACAGACGCGTCTCTGTCACAGAATCCAGTCTAAGCACTGACTTAGGAAGTTCTGTGGGATCTTCCCCCAGGCATTACAAGCTGTGAATAGGACGGTGTTTGAAGCATTGCGAGTTTTACTAAAGTTTTGAAGTTTTTCTCCTAGTACCTTTCTGGGAGGAGAAATCGTTGCAGATGGAGTTAGCTGTGTGCAGAGCTGGGAGTCAGGAGTAGCAGGCACCCAGTGGGGTAGGGGGTGCCCTGAGGGTCTGGGGCGGATGCTGGTGGTACCACTGCCTTGTCGATACCAAGCCTCAGGGCAGCACTGAAGTATTGAGTTGAGCCTGAAATCTCTTGGCTGATCCAGGATCTTTAAAGGGAACTAAAATGATCCTCAGCAGTTGGAGCCCCTTGGGTATTAGCAGAAGCACAGGCAAAGGCACTTTGCTGGACTGTTTCCCACTAGACTGTCACCTAGTAAGATAAGGCATTTAGATGCTAATTAAAGGCTACAAAGAAAAGGTCAGTTAACATGATTAAAGTCGGTAAAACAATACAAAACAGTTTTGGATCCCCCAAATATTTTATGTAAACTTACAAGGAATTTTAAGCAAATGTGTATAAAATGTTAAAAAAATAAAAGATACCATCAAAAATATAACCAATTAAATGTTATGAATCCGTGTATTTGAAGGGTAAGTGAAGTACCTGAAAAAGCTAAGTGCTAAAACTTGGAAGCAACTGAGATGCCCTTCAGTATGTAAATGACTAAATAAATGGAATATTATTTAGTACTAAAAATAAATGACCTATGGAGCCATGAAAAAAATGGAGAAAATTTAAATGCATCTTACTAAGTGAAAATGTCAATCTCGAATGACTATTTACTATGATTTCAAATATATAACCCTCTTGAAAAGAGCTATGAACACAGTAAAAAGATCAATGGTTACCCCGGTGATGGCCAGGGTGTATGAGGAGGGGCAAGTGATTAGGCAGAACAGAGGGTTTTTAGGGAAGTGGAAATAATATTATAAATGATAGATATATGTCATTACTCACTTGTCCAAACCATAGAATGTACAACATCAACAGGGAACCCTAATGTGAATTATAGACTTTAGATGATTATGATGTGACAAGGTAGGTTCACCCTTGGTTAAAAAAAAAACAAACAAAAAAACCCAGTTCTGGTGAATTATGTTGATAGTGAGGGAGGTTATGTATGTGTGAGGGTAGAGAGTTTTATTGACCTGAGGAGAGAAAACACAAATTCAAGAAGTCCACCAAATCCCAGGAGATAATTTTGTAATGCTACATTAAAATGCATCATAATGAAATATTAAAACTCAAAAAGAATAAAAAGTGTTCAAACCTAATCAAGGAAAGGAAACAATGACTGGTTTCAAAAGAGCCACAGTTACACGGAAGCTGATTTCTCAGCAGCGGCCACGGAAGGAAGAAGGCAATCGTTATCTCGAAGAAAACCGAGAAGTTATTTCTCGAAGTCTTGATGGAAAACCACCCATCAAGACTTCAACAGGGAAAATGAAGGTGAGAGAGTTGTCACCAGCAGGCGTTCACCAGGCAATAGTCTAAAGGACGAATTCCAGACACAAAGGAAGTGGTCTCAGATGTCACGTCTAAGAATTGGAGAGTAACGAAGAACAGAAACTGATAAATACATAAGCAAATTTAAATGAGTAGTGAATGATTGTATACACAAGTAATAGTAATATCACGTCACTGTTTAAAAAGCATTAAAACACCAGATAGTAATATATTAAGCAAAAAGTGGGGGCACTGAAAGATATTAAACCATTACTTCAGGACTTGACTTCGATGTTAACCACTTCTAAACAAGTAGAAAGAAAAATAGCAAAAGTATAAGAACCAACTTGACAAATTAGAAAAAGAAACACAAAGACTTGAGACAAATAAAAAGTAAACATACGGTGGCAAAAAATAAATTCAATTATATCAATAAATACATTCAATGTACATACATGAAATATTTTAAAGATGAAGTCTGAAAAATGGATAACAAAAACAATGTTATTAAGGTAAGTAAGTATAAGTTATTTCTCATAACTTATAAAAACTACTGCACACTTACAGAAAGAATGAAAATTGCAGAACTGAAAAAGATATACCATGAAAATTCTAAGTAAAGGTATTCTGGTCTAGTCCCATAAATGTGAAAAAGGTTACATTAAGCCAAAACAGAAAAAGAAAGTCAGAATGATAAAAGGGTTAATTCACAATGAAGGTGTAACAATTCTAATTTTGTATACACAAATAATATGATCCCAAAATGCATCATTTGTGAAGGATAGCACTTTCATTTGTCCTTTCCAATCCTTGTGCTTTTGTTTGTTTCATGTCTATTTACACAAACTAGAAGATCTGGTAGAAAGTTTTATAGAAATGGTGATAACAAACATTCTTGTCTGATTCTCAGTCAAAAACAGGAAGTCTTTAAAAAATGTCAATTGTGAGATTTACTATGTCTTTGTAAATACCCTTCATTAAGTTAATTTTTTTCTAATTATAGTTTTAATCATGACTCGATTTTGAATTTTGTACTTACTGAAAAATTTTAAAGATTTTGTTTATTATATTTTTGGAGAGAGAGGAAGGGAGAGAGGGAAAGAAATATCAATGTGTGGTCGCTTCTCATGCGCCCCCTAGTGGGGACCTGCACTGTAACCCAGGCACGTGCCCTGAATCACACCAGCTACCCTTTGGTTCCTAGGCTGGCGCTCAATCCACTGAGCCACACCAGCCAGGGCTATTTATTGATTTTTTAAAAGAAAGATAGAAAGTGAGGGAGGAGAAAGATTTGTCATTCCACTTATTTATACCTTGATGTATCAGGACAACACTCTATCAAACTGAGCTACCAGGCCAGGGTTCAATGTTATATTTTTAAAGATTTTATTTATTTGTCTTTAGAGAGGAAGGGAAGGGGAGAAGGAGAGAAATATCAATGTATGGTTGCTTCTTGTGAGTCCCCTGCTGGGAACTGGCCCACAACCCAGGCATGTGCCCTGACTGGGAATCGAACCGCGATTGTGTGGTTCACAGGCCCGCGCTCAATCCACTGAGCTACACCAGCCAGGCCAATGTTATATTTTAATAAATGCTTTTTATTTGCATGTTATGAAGATCATACAATATTTCCCCTTTAATCTGTTAATGTTGTGAATTATAGCAATTTATTTCCCAATGATGCATTTCTGGGATATAACCAACTTTACTGGCATGTTTAATTCTTCCTCTGTATCACTAAATTTTGTTTCCTAAAGTTTTGTTTGAAATTCTGTCTCTATGCATATGAGTGAGATTCTTCAGTAATTTTCCTTTCCTTTTTCATACTGTTTCTGTCAAGTTTTAGAATCAAGGTTACATTAACCTCTGACCAAGATAGACTTAATATTCTCCTCACCTGACAAAGCTTCAGGTAGACTTTTTCTGACTCTAGGTCCATGACCTTTCTTTTCTTACTGCATTTATGCAACTACTTTAGAAAACTTGCAATCTTTAATGTTTTCTTTGTCCTTGGGAGATGTAAATCTTCTACAAGCCAGTAAATATCTTTCTGTAGAATCTAGGAATCAGGTTCTTTGAAACGTAATCACCAAGGAAGATGGGATTGTAAAGGATACAATAAAACTTGCTTATTATTAAGAAATTCTGCTGCTCATGTAAAAAAATCTAACAGAATTTGCAGGAAAACTATGAGAATTAATAAGAGAATCCAGCAAGGCAACTGGATGCAAATCTATACACAGAAATCAATTGACCTTTTACGTAGCATGAACCAGCTATGACAAAGTTAAATTTTAAAAAGATACAACTTTCAATAGCATTAAAACCTTTAATCATCAAAAGATTTAATTGCAGAATGTATAAAACCTGCTCCTACAAAAATATGAGAACACAGTAGAGAACCCAACAATAAAGTAGGTAAGAGACAAGAATAAACTCTTGGCTCAAGAGAAAATTTAAATGGCCAGTTAACATACAAAAATATGCTTACTCTTTTTATAGCAATCAGCATTTTAAAACCATATGAGATAACACTACACAATCTCCAGACTGGCAAAACTTTTAAAGTGCTAATAATACCATGTGGAAGATGTGAGGTCACAGGAACTCCCTACACATCAGATGGAAGCATAAGTCGGATTAACTAGTCTCGAAAAGTGTTTTGCTTTATCCACTACAGTTGAAGTTATAATTGGCCTGAGCACAATAATGATTCCATATATGGTGTAACGTGTAATGTTCTTAGTTATATTATTTATATTATTCACGGTTTTCAAAAACTGAAAGAGCCCAAATGGCCATCAACAGTTGATTGGATAAACAAATCATGACATAATCATACAATGGAATGAAGAGGAATGAAAATGAACCAACTGACCACATACCTATGAAAAATATACATGCATTTTAGGAACAAAGTTGAGGGAAAGAAGCTGGCCAAAAAGACAGACAGGCAGTGTGATCGCATTTTATAAAACTCAGAGTAAAACTAACCTTTATTTGTTTTGGATGCATATACAATGGATAAAGCAAGAAAACTATTATAAAGGTAAGGTTTACTTCTAAATAAAAGGGAGGAATTTGTGATTGGGATGAGAGAAACAAGAAGTTTTTGAGGGTACTGTTCGTGGTTTATAACTGAGTTGTGCACAGGTGTTTGTTTTATGGCTGTTTATTATACCGCACCCCTCATTTTTGTACTTTTCCTCCTGTAATACTGTTACCGAAGAGCAATTGAGGCCCCGCTGCCCACGGCCACCCTCTAGGCAAAATTCCAGGGGCAAAGTTTGGGTGATAAAGAAAAAGAGTTTTATTCAAAAGCTTCACAATTCTGGCATCACTGAAGCCTAAAATTAAAGCTAAACTCTAATACCTTAGTCCTCCTATCATTCCCGTTAGTCTTAATTATCTTATTTCTATAGGGTTCGTTTACAGACTAAAACAACATAAGATACAAAAGCTACACAATTTGGGAAGAATGGCAGGCTTCAGCCCCAGATGTCATCCTCTCTAGAACACCCAAAGAATAAACCTGTCACCCTCTGCCAGGCCAACCTGATCCTAGGCTGTGCCCGGAGTTCCTTCCCATCAGAAATACCATCCGTTGGGAAACACAGGCAGCTGCAGCCCCATGGTCCAGGCATCCTCCGGGAAGAAGACCAAGAGCCAGAGCGCCAGCCCTCTTTTCATTTCCTTGTGCTCCGAAGGCATTTGGCTTCTCAGCCAATCCCGTCCCAGAGTGCTTCCCATTGCCTCTGCAAACTGCTCCTGCGGCCCCTCCCTACTTTTCCCATGAGCGCACCAGATCTTTCTGTATCCATACTTCATACCTTCAGATTTTATTTTTAGCAAATATTGTGGGCCTGGCTGAGCAGCGCAGTCGTTTGAGGCCTCAATCCCTACTCAGGACACATACGGAGGCTGTAAATTCAGTCCCATGTCAGGGGTTGAATTGATGGCAACCATTGATGTTCCTCTCTCACATCTGTGTTGCTGTCTTGGTCTTTGTCTTTCTCTTTCTTTCCCTCTCCCCCCTCCCCCCTTCCTTTCTAAAATCAATAAATATGTCCTCAGGTGAGTACAAAAGTAAAAGAAAGAAAGAAAAACTAAATATTGTGCAATTTAGACTGTGGTTTTTAGTATAGCCACTAAAAGAAAAAAAATACAAAGATGCCAAGTCAGTTGAGGGGGGGGGGGGAATGATTCTGGAAAAAAAATTTAATCAGTCCAAAAAAAGGCCAAAGAAAAGCAAAGAGAAAACTTCACAGATACGGTAGTATTAGCTCCAAATCCATGACAATGAAAACAAACATAAGGGAACTTACGTGAAACTCATCAGTTGAAAGGTGGACATGGTGAGATCACATTAACCACAAAAATAAAAACCAAATGCCTGTATTGTCTGTATATAAGAAAGTCGGTGAGCCCTGGCTGGTGGAGTTCAGTGGATGGAGCACAGGACTGCAAACCAAAGTATCAATGGTTCAATTCCCAGTCAGGACACATGCCTGGGTTGCAGGCCATGTCCCCCGTAGGGGGTGCGCTAGAGGCAACTAGACATTGATGTTTCACTCTCCCTTTTTTTCTCCCTCCCTTCCCCTATCTCTAAAAATAAATAAATAAAATCCTTAACAAAAACCATGGATGAAAGGAGAAGAACAGAAAACAATGGATGCACTGGACAAAGGCTAATGACAAGAAAACTGACATAGCCACGCCAGTGGAAGATTAAATCAGCTATAGAACAAAAAATGTTGTTAAGCATCGACAATCACAGCAGCAATGGACCCCACGCTGAGTCAAAAAGGTTTTCTTCTGTAAGTCAGTGTGGCAGGCCCAGTACCTTCAGACTCTCTTCCTCCTTTTCAATTAAGATGTCTATCCTAACCAAAAAAGCCATCGAGATTATGTCTCCTCTCGTCCCACTTGGCTTGCTCACTCTTTTGATTAAACTAATTTGGTAGTTCTCAGTGCTTCCTGTATCGGAATCTCAAAGAGAGCTTTCATGTAGTCTCAAGATGATGAGTCATCAGTCCCCAGGTTAGGGCACAGTCATCAGGATTTTCATAAAGGTCCCCAGGGAATTCTGATGCATCAGAGATTAAGAGCCCCTGGAGGGGCAATTGAGGAGGAAGCAGTGAGGTCCAGCTCCTCTGGGCTCAAGATGGGAGTGCCTCCTGGAGCGTTTTGACCTGTGGAGGTTTGTCATCTCCCAGTTTCTCGTGACACACCCTCACACTCAACCCAGCAGCAGCCTTACACCTGGGGACATCTGTGGGGTTCTGTATGGGGTTCAGCCTTTTGCAGGTGAGCTCTGCCTTCAGATCCTGTGAGTCAAGGGCAGGCCCGATTATTCTCCAGTCTTGCTCTATGCACTGCCGCCGGAGTACCCTTTCTGACCTCAGCCCAGTCTCGATTCGGCCCCACTACCACCTGTGAACCCTTCAGTGGTCACCCACAGCCAATAAGGTGCAAACATTTTGACTTGGCTTTCAAGGTCATCTTTGATGTGGGCTCTGCTTTCCTACCCAGACTTAGTTCCCAATACTTGTTCCCCCAACAGTGATGTGCCAGCAATACTGATCTGTCTTTACACTCACACTCTCCATTCTCCTGTCTTACAAGTCATGAACTCTCCTTCAAACTCCACCATTGGCTTTCATGCCCCTACCCCACTCTGTGACCCCTCACATCCTACTCTTTATCTGAATAATTCTAACTTCCATAGCAGGTCTCAGTATGCATTTCCCTTCCTCCAGATGGCTCTGAACCCTAGGATAGATCTCGCTGTTCTGAAGCAACCTAGTATCTGTATTTTGAAAGATTAATTGAACTGCTTAAATTATTGTAGATTACTATTTGTCTGCCTTCCCTCCCAGACTCTAAGTTCCAGGAAAGCAGGGATGAGTGACTTGTTCACAACTTCTTTCCAACAACGAGTATAGCCCTTGGAATGAGAAGAATGCTTCATAAGCACCAAATAAGTGAATGAATGAATGAATGAATGAATGAAATGTAAAGAGTCTCCTTTCATCCACCCAGCCTCCCTTCACCATTCCCAGATCCCGCAAACACTGAAGATAAGGTATAATAACAAAAGGGGGAGAAATTACAATATGATTAAGATTTGGGGGGACAAACACTTCTGTAAAAATTGACCCTTGAAAAATGCTAACTTGAGGTTAATCAAACAAAGTTGATGGTCTCAGATGCTCTGATAGAAGGAAGGTCCACTTTCTACCCTCAGGATTTGAAGTCCTGTGCCCCCCTTTTAACAGTTATTTTTATATTAGATTTATATATTTTTTACATTATTTTAATCCTGCAAATCCTTCTTCCTTGGGCATTTTCTATATTTCAGAAGATAGTATACTATCTACGGTCCATCTCACATGACAAACATGATCATTTGTCAGAATGTCAAGTTTTGTTCTTTTAAACTTATATGCTAAGCACGTCACACTACCTTTCATTCCACATGCATTCGTTGCTCTTCTCAAAATAGCTCTTAGAAATCATTCTTCTCATAAATGAAGAGAAGAATTCCAAGAAGTGGAGTGAAATGTAGAGGAGAGATTCCAAGTGCACTGTGTTCACGAAACACCCACAGGTCAATGACAAACCACTATGCCCCAGATACACATAGTCAGTGTCTCCTAAAAGCAAAGCAAAGCAAAAGGCCCAGATTAACTTTCCTTAAATGATATGTCTTAGGATTTCTATTATTTTTTCACAAAAGTATTCCTGTCATAGAACCTGATGAAGTTCCATGTTATCTTTCATAGCAAATAGTAAAAATATACCTCTACTATATATTGAAAATGTTTAAATTGTTTTTGTTTCTTTTAACATAAAAATAATGAATACTTGGTAAGAAAAAATTACATGATTACTTTAGATAGAAGATATCATAAATAGCTTTCTGAAATATAAAATAAATAACTCACCTTTAAAAAGTAAGACAAAAAAGAGATATAAAAGTGAATGACTAAAGAGCCAAACCTATATTGTATGACTCAATAAATTATACTTAAAAAAAGCCTAAATTGACAGCAATACAGCAGAAAAATACAAATAATCTCAATAAAAATCTCAACTATAACTAAAGCAATAACAAAAATGGACAGTCAAGAAGAGTACAACATTAAGCTAAAGACATGCATACATACCCACACCAGTGACCTAAACTGATGCTGAGAAAGTATAAGGAATTTCTGTGCCTGAAAAGTCTCAGCTAAGAACAAAATTTTAGCAGCTAAAAAGAGCAAAAAGTAGCTAAATAGAACGTCTAGCTAGAGCAATTCTGTGTTCTCAGTTTCTATGCGAAAGTTCTACACAACTGTGGGTCAACTGAAGAGTTCAGACTAGGATGTTCAGCCCATGCTTCTAATATGTATTTCTGCCCTGGCCGGGTGTTCAATGGGTTAGAGCATCATCCCGATACAATGACTAAGGTTGTGGTCCAATCTCTCTCTGGTCAGGGCAACCAATACGTGCATAAATAAGTGGAATAACGAATTGGTGTTTCTCTGTCTCAAAAATCAACAAATAAAAAATAATAATCACCCTAAAAGCTACTTTTATTTTGTAGAATAGAAAAATGGCTCTAAGTCTGCATTCATCCAGAATTAAGGTAACTATTTCTGTGAACTCCCACATTTGAGAACATGCGATTCCAATACAGGGCACCCTCTGCTAAAGTTTCCAAAAAAACTACGTGCACATGTCATTGCTTGTAACTGTCTGTACTGTCTATAACTCACTCATTCCTTCCTTTCACTCTCAGTTCTGTTCCAGCCATGAGCATAGGTCACTACAATGGCACTTTGTACATACTGGCCTAGGGCGTCTTCTCTTGCTGGGGGCCTCAGTTGAAGCTGGCAGCTTTTCAAGTCATCTGGTAAGTGGCCAAAGCAGGATACACAAAGTGGGTAGATACGCTTTTCCCAAGATGTGCCAAGTAACAGGCCTCTTACAGATTCTTAATGGTACAGGGCCAAAAGCATAGCAAGTTGTTTTTCTCTTTGGTGGGGCTATCTTGACATCTCCCCAGGGCACGCTGAGTGTTATAGCAGGATCTGACATCAAGGTTGTCTGGTCTTCCTTTCATTCAAGGGGATCTGATAGTGTAAACAATTAGGTTAGAGACTTGGCGAGGGATTGAACCATGACTGGTTCTTTTCACAACTTAAATAAGACCTCTGTTCACTAGACCTGGAGGGGTTTTCTTGTTTTATATGATGGGGTGGTTGCTCCACTCCCAATTTTTAACTAGGGAACTCATTCCTAATCAAGTAAGTACAGCCAGAGAGCTCTTTCAGACAGGCCAAGTTGCTGGTTGTGCCAGTCCCACTGCCTATTATGGTCATGTCTTATCTCTGTCACCCCCATGGTTCTGTTCACTTGCAGTGAAGTACTCAATACCAGTATTTTTGTCCGAGAGAAAACAGCTGTTTTAAGCTGATGTTTTAAAACAGCTGTGGTAAGTTTGTATCTGTTTGTACCCTTCTATACATATATATTTCAAGTGTTCATCTAGGGCCTCTAGATTTGGCTACTTCTATCATTTCTAAAGTAAGATATTCCTAATGTTCTAACATCCAACGTTCTTTGACTAGTGAATGCATTTTTAAGTGTGTGTCTGTGTCTGGGTGTTAACAAAGACAAAAAAAAAACAAAGCCAATAAACAAACCAGGACTGTTTGGATCAACCCAGCTAGTCTGTTTCATATAGAATCTCTGATGCATGAACCACATTGACAAATTCAACAAAACTCGAATCGTGCTGTGTTTATTTTCCTTAGTCTACCATCCATGAAATCTATTCCCGCATACATTTCCTACGTTATGTTCCTGCCTGCCATACTCCGGTTGTGTACTTTCCAAGACTGACTTTGGACTCTCGACTCTAGGGACATCCTAGGGTATAATTCTAATAATTGGCCTATGGATGAACAGATATGGAGCAGGAGGAAGACTGTGGACTTCTTTCTCAATGTGAACTCTCTCAGGTGAAGGTAGATAGGCATCTACAAGCGTGGAAGGAAATAGTTCTTCAGACAATGAACAAAGAAGGACCATTCTCTGTCGAGAAAGACTCAGGAAGAATTTAGAGGAGTTTGGAGACTCAAATTACTCTGCTGCCTCTAGTTCACTTTTTCCAAAGGGATGCTCAAAGTTGCACGTAAAACATCTAGCAACATTTTGGAAGTAGTCCTTGGTGCTGCCCGCCGTTATCTCCAGTTCTTAAACTAGGCAAAATTATATTTGCTCGCACCATTGAAGTTATAAAAGGACAGATGGCTTGCTTTGACAAAAAATGTATGAGCAGAAGAGACGTTTCCCACTTTCCTTCAGGAGCTTCAGAAGCCATTTCGAAATTTGCCACACTTTCTTTCCTTCCCTCTGCCCCAGTCACCAGCGACGGATGTTCAGAGAGTGGCTGTCACGTCGGTCTGGGTCCGGGAGTGAGGGTGATGTGGAACAGCACTGCCAACCCCCCCTACAATAGGTATGTAGTATGAATGAGAAATGAACCCCCTATTGTTTTAAGCCACTGATATTACCACAGCATAATCCAGCCTATTCTGATCAATACGACTCTGAATTCAACCGGTAGATGAACACCAGCTTTGATTCCTGGCTGTCTCAGTCTAATATGTACAAGACAGAGGACATTCTTTGAACACATTCATATAAAGTACCTGAGCTTATATCCAACTCTTTTAAAATGGAAAATCCAATGTTTTGAGTTTATAATTCCTTTGCTATTATTCACCCAATGCCATCGGAAGCCCCCTTACCTTGCCTTCCTTGGGCTCCTCACACCCTTTATATTATTGTATGTAGAGGCTATTCCAAGTGCCCAAACTGTATCTTTTACTGAGATATGTCGTTTCAGATGACCATAGGTGATAACTTCATTCATCGCTTCATCAACGGGCACCATACTTAGGGAAGGGTGACATCTCGTCCTTCCCTAAGGATCTATGTCTTGTGCATGCCATATTTTGGTGATTCCTCATCACAAATATTAATCATGCACACACGATTTCTCATCATGTTCCTTGGTTGCAAGTAGCTGACTTTCTTAAAAGAGAGTTTATTGGAAGGTTATTGGGATCTCAACACAGAAGACACCAAATTAGAGGACCATACTTGGCAATGGAAAGAAGCAGAGGGAGCTCTGGAAGAGAAGACATGAAGAAGCAGGAAGAAAGAACTACCCTACAGCTGGAGCAGCTGGGGCTGCTGTGAAAGACCTCTGGTGGTTCTGTCTGTCCACGCACCACTTGCTCAGACTTCAGAGTCCTGGGGGGAAATTTCCACTTAGCAGAGCTTAGATCACACTCACCTACTAGTAGTTCCAGAGAGTGGGAGAGGAACTGTGTGAACTTTCAAAGTTTCCTTATTAGAGGCATAGACCTGAAGTTCTCTCCCAACATGATTACCCACTGTGAGTAGAGAAGTAAGTCCTCGAGGAAATCAGGTCCTACTCAGGAGAAGAATTTATGCTAGTCAACAATGATACCAAAAAGGTAGCTGTCCACCAGGGACATGAAAAATAAAAGAGAATAATATGAACCCTAATAAAAGAAAGGTTTATGGCTTCATTATGTTATTAGGTTACTGTAAGAACTCAGGAAATATCTACTTAGCAGATGCATTGTTTTTCCTTGCAGGGTCACATAGTTAAAGGTAATTTGGAATGATATAAATCTGCCTTAAAACCAAAGCATATCATTTACTAAATATTTTAGGGTAAGTTTCTTTAATTTCTTTGAATCTCTGAGACCTTGTAGAGTTGTCTGAAGTTTCTGGGTTAATATGTATAGCATGCTTGGCACACACCCTGCACTAAATAAACATTTGTTTTCACCCATTGTGTATTACACAGGGCTCTTCTCAGAAAAGAACCAATAGGATGTGTTTCTGTGTACAAAGAGATATATTTTAAGGAACTGGTGATTATTTTAGGATCACACAGTGACAGAGGCTTGCAAGCCCACTGTCTGCATCGTGGGCCAGCGTGCTGGAGACCCAGACAAGACTTGGTGCTGCAGTGATGCTGCAGTTTCGGTCGTAAGGCCAAGAGACTGAGGCCTCAGGGAAAGAGCCCCTGCGTCGTAGTTCAAGTGCAAAGTCTGTCTGCTGCAGACCATGAGTTCCCTCATGCTCAAAGGAAGCCAGTCTTTCATCCTGTTCAGACCTTTAACTGATTGGACAAGGCTCGCTGTGGAGGGCAATCTGCTTTGTTCTAAGTCCACCCATTTAAATGTTAAATTTCACCCAAAAACGTTCTCACATGAACATCCAGAATAATGTATCACAGAATATAGGTGGGCACTGTGGTCCAGACAAACTGGTATGCAAAATTAACCATCACACCCCCAAGAGATAATATTATTCAAGAAAATAGTCTTCTTTCTTTCTCTGCATTCAGTAAAAACTTTCTAAAGCTGTTAAAACCCACTGAGGAAGAGGTGCCTGAGGTCCGGACTATGGGAATGACAAGGTGGCAGGTGTAAAGCAGGAAATGACAAGTCCCAGAGACTAGGTAAAGGTCTGAACAGGACAAAAGACTGACTTCCTTTGAGCATGAGGGAACTCATGGTCTGCAGCAGACAGACTATTCAAGCTTTAGAAGGACCTTTCCCCCCAGGGAGTCCTCTGCTGTTGCAAGAAAAAAATATGGTGAGGCCATGAACTAAAATAACATCCACCCACATCCACTCCTACCAGCCAATCTCGAACCTGATCAAACATGGGCTGATGATCTGCACACTTGGGGATATCCGTTCATGGGACAATGCTGGACTAGCACTTGGCCCCACTGTAAGGCAGGCATATGGGTGCCGATAAGCGAAACATTTCCTGCCAATATTCCAATGCATGAGGATGGCATGGATGAGAAACACAATTTCTTCAAGGACCTCTCAGAAGATATATTGAATCCAGAAGACTAAGAGCTAGATGTATCGTGGTGCATATCCGGCGATGAATGAATGTTCAAAATCAAGATCCTCGTGAACTACACCCCCAGGCTAAAGGCAGACAGGGTCCAAAGAAGCTTTTGAATGACTATGCTGGGCTGCAAGGAGCAAATCTAGAAGGAAAGAAGCCAAGAAGCCAAGAAGGAAAAAAATCATTCAGACTCTGTCCAAGAAGGAAGACACTAAGAAATAAACCTTCTCTTCTTTCATATGATCCAAAAAATACAAGCCTTTATCTGGCAGGGGTGGTGGGGGAGAATGGTTAAGTAAAGAAACAGAACATCAGGGAAATTTAATTATGGTTGATGTATAGAAATTAGGGCTTAACTGTGTGCTACTGCTATTATTTGACCACTTTTCATTTTCAAAAACGTCCATTTCTCATGGTTCTGTCTAATATGCATAAGAGTCAAGGTGAAGTCAAGGTACCATCAGCAAACCAGCAAACCTTATCCTGTAAGTTATTATGTCATCATTCTAAATCCAAGGAAGTACAGCTGCTAGTTATGAAAGGGAAGCAGAAATGTAAACATTGACATTCGCAATTCGACATTATAAAATCGAGACCTTGAGATCAGAGGTATATGGTAAAAAATGGTGCTGATGCAAAGTACAACATGTATTGTACATATTCATATAATAGAAAGAACTCCCTCTTGAGTACAAAAAACGTGGTTTGGCTAAGTAAGGGCAAGGTGACTACGGGCAAGGGTTGGAGACTGAGAGACAAAAAGTACGTACGAGTGTGTATGTCTCTGTATCATAGAAGTGTGTGTTGATGTGTGCAGTGGTGTTATGTGTACGTACATGGGTATGTAGGTAGGTATATATGCATGCACAAGGATGAGTGTGTAAACATAGGTGTAGATATAAGTGCTAAAGGTATGTGCTAAAATTTTCCAGTCATGGTGTTGACAGTATTACAAAGAAGAAAAAGACCTGGGCCTTGCCATCTCATTGCTTAGGCCTAGGTGCTGTCTTCAAAAGGTGTATGTAAAGTAATCTTTTACAGTCATGATATGAATGAGATTCCAAAGAAGAAAAAATTTAGGCCATATCACCTCATTCCCTAGTTAGCGTAGGTAGGTCTAGGCACGGCCCAAAGGTCTCCCATGGACATACAAAGCAGTTGCTGGCTTGAGTCTGAACCAAGTCCCTTTTTCTCCTTTCGCTTCTTCCGTGACATTTCTTCACTCCTTCTTTTTCTTTCTTCCTGTCAAGAAGTATGGGAATAGGGAAAGCCTTTCACATGGGAGACACTGGTGGCCCTCAGGGGAGAAGCTGGTCCCACCCCTCTGGTAACTAATGATTCTCTGCGTATTCTCCTGGCCTGGGACATCTTCTTCTGGCAATGGATTCACTGGTTCCTCACCATGGAGGAGATCAGATGAGATTGACCCGTTAAACTGCTTTATGAGTTTTGTTTTGTTTTGTGTTTTCCCACACAGCTTTCACCTTTTCTCAGTTGCATACATTCCTCTTAAGTAAGAAGGTGTAATATATGAATTGTTAAGTTAATCAAGCGGAGAGGAGAAAAAGTAATTCTATGAAGTCTAACAGATTTACTCTAAGGAATTCTTAGGAACTGCATCATGTTTCTCCAAAGCAGTGTTGTCTAAACCTATTACCTCACAATGATCTTTTAAGTTTTGTAAAGATCATTCACAGACTGAAAGATTAGATTCAGGAAATTAAAAGACAGCCAACATCCAAGAAAATACCCTGTCTTAGAAGAGGTACAAAGAAAAGTGCGTAATACTAGTATTGAACTACAATCCCCAGATTATGAGTCCGATTACCACCTTAATCACCTCATTTTGAATTTAGACTGCTAGGGAGTATTTTACAAAATTTGAATTAATCCAAGGCATAACAAATTCATAAAAAGCAAACTGGTCTTAACTTAAGTATTGAGCATCTACTTTGTGCCAACACTGTCAGAGAAATAAAATTAGTAAAAGAGAGTACATCTCTAAAGAGCTCAAGATGTTTTCTGGGAAGAGGAATTTCCAATTTCAGTACTGGCCCTGTGAAGGCTTTCTTCACAAGGTTCCACCAAAGCTAGACATTCCAGCATGCTTAACTCACGACTTTTGAGACTGCTTTAAGGACACCCATGTCAGAAACATGAACACATCTATGACAGCAGCAAAGGAAGTAGCCATCAGAAAACCTGCGGACCCCTGCTTGGGTTCTGCAAATATTGAAAAAAAAAGACAACCACCTTGAGTTCAGGGAGGATATGCATGTGTATCTTTTCAGCTGGTTTGTCTCGAGACACAGGTGTTGCAATCCCCCACCTGCTCCCACAGCTCACCTTCCTGTGGCCATTAGGACCGCAGATCCCAGAAGACTTAGCTAACGCCTCCTTGGAGATTGGTCCTCTTTGGCATAACTAGACTGGCAGTACTTGATTTTTAGTAGATCATTTCCCCCACTGATCCCACAGCGGGGTCATCTCAGCTTATGATTCAATTTGAATGGGCATGAGTTCTTGGAAATTTGACAGCAGAGACAAAGAAACAGAAGGCCTGATGATGGATGCAACTAAATTGTCCTCCCTGACCAATGGAACAAAGCAAACTAAAGATTAGACTCTGATCCTGCATATAGAGAAGAAGAAATGTACATACATATGGATTAAGCATAAGAAATATGAATTAAGCATAAATTAAGCATAGTTGGAACAAGAAATAATGACATTGCATTGAATAAAGTGCCATGGGAAATGGGGTAAAAGAATGGTCAAAATGGTATGAAATAAATACAACAAGGGTTCCTGGAGGAAGAGAAGTGTGTTCAAGATAAAGGAAATGGGCAGGAAGCCACAGGAAAGAATTAATAAATTTTCGGCAATCTTAATTTTTATATCCTTAAAAAGCATATAGCAATTTTAAATACAAGAAATTCTGGGAACAGATGTTTATCTATTTAGATTTCTCTTTGACTTGATACAGACAGAAAATAGAAATGATCCAGGTATAGAGTGTTGACTCTGAGTAGTAGTTTTGTTTATGAATTCTAGACTGTAAAAGAAATCAACACTGACAATGTGTAAGTCTAAATTTATAAATGTCACTAAACTTATAACACTGGCACACCTCAATCTAAGAGGAAGGCTTGGAGCTTGTCTTTTGACTTAGAAGTAATATTGGTATTCCTCTCCTTGTTTTTAAAAGTGACTTCAAAATCAAAAAAAATGTGTAGGTAGTATATTTTAGAAAAGAAATAGATGGTTATGTCAGGAGCACAAATTGCATCTCCTATAAGGCTTAGATGAGTCCAAAGTGAAGCGTTAGGATTAGGTAAAAATCTCCATTACTGAAACATTCCAACGTAAACTAGCTAAAAACTTACAAGAGCAAATGAATTTGTAAGGTCTCTCCTGACTTAAATTCCATGAGTCCAAGGCTCTAGCTGGGAGCTTTCCATACGAGTAATCTCCTTTATTCAATGCAGAGCATTCTATAGAGCCAACAATTTCACTTCGTTTTAGCAATGAGGTCCAACAGCCAGGGATTCACGGCATGGCCTGGCAGTTTACAAAAGTCTAGCTCTAGAAGCGTCTACGATATATCACAGTCTCTGGAATGTATACTAAACTTAGATTCCTGGGCCCCACCTCAGGCCTATAAAAAAAAATCCTTGCCAGTAAATCCCAGAAAACTACCTATGTAACAAGCTGTCCCAGTGACTGATACAACACTATAATTTGTGAACTGCTGTCCTCATCCTTGACCATCCCACTGAAAAGCACACCCGGAAGAACTGTTTGCAGTTCCGAGCGCGGTCCTATAATCTTCTGTTCCTCCAGGAATGAGTTAAGCTTGCAAGCATCTCAAAAGCTATGTAAGCGTCCAGCCACTTTGGGGGAGTAAATTTACAGCATGTAAAATCTTCCTTGACTTCTTCCTTACAAGAGACAATTTGTAATCTCTTGGACATTACATTACTAATAGTAATTGTTCTGAAAATTCCTTGTCTCACCAAAGAACATTGAGTGAATGAGGCCCCAGTTATCAGCAGTGTCTGGTCAAGATTTAAATCTATAGATATCTCAGGCTTTTTTTCATTTTGATGTGATATTAGAAAAGGACACAGTATTCAAATCATATCTGCAACCTCAGCCACAAAACACAAGTTAAGAAGCCCAAGGAAATCTACTGACTTATCCCCATTTTACTGTAAAAAATTAACTATTTAGTTATATTGCCAAACCAGAACTGATTTACCATCTGTCCTATGGTTTACCATAGTAAGAAAAATTGAGGGTCCTAGAATCTCACCTATTATTTTCCCATTACAATTTTTTAAGTGCATGCCAAAGATTTAATTCTGGCATACTGAAAATACATAATTAATAGTAAAAATCTGGCTAAACTGGGTTAATTGAGGGAAATCTAGTCCAAATTAATAAAAATATTGAGCATTAATCCTTTTGTGAAATATTATTTTCAATAATATATAGGATATTAAATGTCAAATGTGAAATGCTAATGAGAGCATGTAGAAAGTAAAGAAAAATAATCCATATTACTTAAGTTTTGGAAAATTCATTCTGTACCAGGTCCATACATACATGTTCCTGTGTATGAAAACTCCAGAAAAAAGTACATAAAGGTATAGATAATACATTGTTACTAAGTTCTGAGAAATTAAAAAATGGATTCTCAATAAATCCATATAATAGAACATTAGGAACATTATGTAGGCATTAAAAATCATACTTTCAAAGAATAACAAATAACATGGTGAAAGTTAATGAGAAAATGGTACGTAAAAATGCAGGACATGAAACCATAGACTCTCTGAAAAAATAAATGCATAGAAAAGAATGTTAGAAGAAAATTCCTCAAAATGCACAGTGGTGCCACTCTCTGCTTGGGGGCAGTACAGGCGGATTACACGGAATTCGATTTCTCTGATCATGGTCACTCTCCTGATACTCCCATTCATTCATGTACTTTTAAAAGGGTTGATTTTTGAAGCCCTTAATTGGACATAATATCCACATGGGTTTTTAATACAATAGGATGATCACTTACAGTGATCTGAACACTCTTTAGACAACCAAAGACACATCTATTTGTTGAGCACATACTGAGCCTTTACTCTTGTAAAGAGCAGAGATAATAAACACCCCAATAGCCCTGGCTGGTGTAGCTCAGTGGATTGAGCGCGGGCCTGCGAACCACACAATCGTAGTTCGATCCCCAGTCAGGTCACATGCCTGGGTTGCAGGCCAGTTCCCAGCAGGGCACTCACGAGGAGCAACCATACATTGATATTTCTCTCCTTCTCACCTTCCCTTCCTCTCTAAAGATAAATAAATAAAATCTTTAAAAAAATAAAAATAAACACCCCGATAAAGAGCATACAGAGTACTGCAAGGGCACGGAGCAGAGCAATCAATTTTTTCCCCCGGATTTGGGGTAAATCAGCTGAATTTTGACATCTCAGTTGGAAGGGCTTTGATTTCACACCCAGTAAGTGTGATGCACATAAGATATCCTTATGGAATTGTCCAGTAATCTGTGGGATATATGAGAGTAGAAATCAAGAAAGAGTTCTGGGATGGAGGTGAGAAATTAAGAGCCCCAGACACACAGGTGATAGTTAAAGCCATGAGAATGCATGACGTGGCAAAAGTGAGCACGAAGAAGGAAGCATGGATATGATCTGGAAACAGAAAAGGCAGAAAGCCCTCAAAAATAACATTAGTTAAGGGAGGTACTAAGTAACAGGGCCCCACAAATAAAGGCCAGGAAGAAAGTGTCAGAGATATAAAAAAGAAACCCGAACAGAGCTGATGAGGAAGCCCTGTACAAAGTTTTTTAAGAAAGACAGGGATTGGCAGTGCTGGTACCATGAGACAGGAAACTAGTTTGTTGGATTCAGAAGGGAGGTTTGGGGGGTAGCATTTGCTAGAGCAGCTTCAGTGTGTATCTCTGTGCGTGGTGTGTATGTGTACTTGTGGGGGTGGGGAGTTACAGGCTGAGGACACTAGATTTAAAAATAAATGAGATATTCATCTTGAATTTTTATCCACCACATATGGGTGAGGGCCCAGCCTGTTCCGCATCTGTGGCCTCCTACCAGTCTGGATGGATGTGATTTCTTGAATTCCATAGTTGTCAGACTCCCGTCCAACTCAATTGCTAACAGTTCTGAATGAGGGTTGTTCTATATTTTGGTTGTCGTTTTGATGTGGTTGTGTGAGGAGGCAAGCCATGTCTGCCTATGTCGCCATCGTGACCAGAAGTCCCACATTTTACGATTTTCATTTTTTCAGGGTAAGTATTTTTCTTGGCTTAAGTCTCCACTTATCATCTCATCATTCTTTGAGTATGAATTTTGGAAGCTATTCAGAGCTTCCTTAGTCAAGTCATACCCTCCTAAGACCGTCATACCCTCTGCTGTTCAGCTGGTATATGACTAAAACTATGTCTAACAAGTTTGTTGAGATTGATGGAAATAGAAAAAGTATAAATTCAGTTGGTATTTGAAGTGGGAAAGTAAAGCATGAGTAGGCTCTAGTGTATTTCTGATGTACTTCATATTTCCCAAACTGTAATTTTAATGAATCATCAGAAAGTATTCTGTCTGTACATACTATTCAGGGAGTCTCAGGAAAAGTACAGTCATCGCTGGTCTCTCAGGAAAACAGGTACAAGATTTGTTGATGCCTCTTCTCCGAGCACTGAAGTACTCCTCACCATCAGCATTATCTGGTGTTACTCGTCTAGAACTGATCAACACCAGCTGAAGAGTGAACCACACCAGCCCTTTCAAAGAACTTGGCACTACCAAAATTGCACCATTTTTTTTGCTTGCTTGTGAATATAATGAAATGAAAACAACTTACCTAATCAGGCACTACTGTCTTTTATGTCTCAAGTCAGTAATTCTGGACAAGGGGCAATTCTGCTTCCCAGGGACATTTTTGCTTATCACAACTCAGGGTTGGGGATGGAGGAGTGTTGTTACCAGCATGGAGTTGATAGGGGTCATGGATACTACAGAACATCTCACAGTGCACAGGATAGCCCCACACACAGATTTGTCTAGTTGGAATATCAGCGGTGTGAAGGTTGAAACGCCTTGTGTTAATTGATGGAATGTGTCCAGCTTTCAGAGAACCCTACTCAACTTTAGGTGGTAGCTAAGCTACCACCCTTCCCATGAGGCTTTCTCAGGTCAACCTGCAATGACATCTCCACAGGTTAAACTCTCCATAATTTAGGTTTCATCGGATGGTGACCTGACCCATCTCAAAGATTTTTGGAGGAATCCGATAGACATGCTCACTGCTGGTACTTCTGGCTTCCCTTTTCAGGATTTGCCTGTGTTTCAAGACCAATCAAGGCACTCACTTCTTCAGTTACTTTCTCTTTCCAAATGTTTCAGTATCTTTACTGTAATACTGGTTTCACAGATGATAAATTTTGAAGTGGAAAAGAGAACTAATTATTCCATTGTTTTTTCTAGCAGAAATGTGAGTAACATTTCTAGTAATCCCGTTATTGCCAATGTCCTTTGTCATTCTAGTAATCTTAAAAACAAACAAAAAGGTTATGATTTTTGGCTTCTGATCAATCATGTAATTCTCCTTCTGTTTCAAGTTTGAATGTTTGGCTTGTTATTTCTACTGTCAAGAATTCATAACCCCATGAGCCAGCAGTGGTAGGAATGAGAGAGAGACAGGAGAGCGGGGTGGACTCTGAATGAAAGCTAACAGTTGCATGGGATTCTTAGCAATACTCTTATAAAACAAGTGATTTTCTTGAAAGAGAATGGTGTGTTCATAAGCCACTGCCATATTGATCATCTTTCCTAATTCTTGAGGGAACTTATATTTATGTGTCATGCATAAACATAGGAACTAAGTACGTACGCAAGAGTTTGTCAGTGGTGTAAAGTTTGGCACAAAGTAATATTAAGGCTTATAATAACCATTCTTCTTTGACCTACCCATTGTTTTTTTAAAGCTAGTTCCATAGCCAGGTTACTCGGTTGCATATTTCCAGGAAATGAAGAGTGACGTTGCAAAGATCTGAATGCCACCAAAGGCTGAAGCTAAGGATGACGTGGTGGAGAAGTGACCCGCAGAGGCCACCTAGAAGATCTTCGTTTCACCCTGCCCTGAAACCTACCTCCCTGTTACTTCCCTAATACCTCCCTCCTGAAGCAACACAAATGAAGGCCCCTCTATCTTTCTCAGAAAATCCCTTCAGATACTTAAAGGCAGCAGCCCTATTTTTCCAAAGTCCTCTCTTTGAACTCATTTTGACACCAAATGAAAGACAAAAAAAAAAATTCAAAGAGAACATTCTTTTTGATGCTGACACTTGAGCGCCTTTTGACGTTTGAATACAATTTGACTTGAAATTCAATCCCTATTTATTGGAGCATGCCTCTTCCAACTGTCTTCAGGGATTCTCAGATGGGGAGAGCAGCTGAAGACTCACTTTTCTCCTGGTTACCCTGGCTCAGAGCTATGTTTTTAGCAAATATTCCGTCATACTTTGTTATTACCTTACATGGACGTTGTTTTTTTCTTCTGTCTTGAGCACAAACTCAAACATGAAACACAAATCCTTGTCCTGCATTTTCCCAAAACCAATCACACAAGGCCTTTGTGTTTGTATCAAAAATTTATAGTAGTTTGTGGGGCAACAGAAGATGCTTGCAGTGCAGAAATGCACATAACAAATATGTATAGCAGGCATCTTTGTAAAATTAAATAGTAGGCATCCTTATTCTTCAAAGCCCTTTGACCATCCAGGTTAGCCCTCTGCCCTTTTACACACTCTCATATAGATCTCACCCCTTCTTTTGGCTCTAACATTTACACACGACGTTCTTAGCCTTGACCTCCAGCCTGTCTTCATTACCTCATGCAGGACAGATCTGGGTCTAGTATATTTGCATTAGCCATGGCACCCCTACTAAACTTGTCGGCCTGGCTCAAAACCATGTTGTTGCACTCAGGTGTTCTTTTCTTTGCCATCAAGCACGGTCTACTCTTAATTAATTGTACAATTAATTAAAATTGTACTTACATGTAACCCCACCCCTTCATTTGGCCTTATGTCTTTCAAACATACACCTGCACATGGCTTTTGCTTTCAGTCTTGGCCTGCTGAAAGCCCTCCTAGCACTGCGAGTTTCAACCCCCAAAGACGGAGAATTCCTCCCACTTCTCCCCCAAGCCCCTGACCAGATTTGCTGGTCAGCCCCTGACCAGATTTGCTGAAAGTTCCACCTTTCCAGGTCAGTGTCACATCGGCTTCTTCTCTAAGAAACCAACAAGACCTTTCTCAATACCAACCTGATAGGAGAACTCAAGAGTGAAAGATTTTAGTTTCAGTCGTAGTTGATAGGCTTACATGACGAAGGCGCGTGGAAAGCTGGTATTCTAGGAACTGGAATGACTCCAGGAGGCCCACCATCAATTCAACCTCTGTGTCCCAAGTGATGGGACACAAAGTGATGAAGACGAAAAGTGATGGAGATGGTACCTGAGCCATTGTGTTCCGGGGAGGGGCACAGATAAAGAATTGTTCATCCACAGATAAAGAAGTAGCAAGGAAAATCTCCCGACTGCAACCTTTACCCCATTAACCTCTTCCAAGCCCCCTTTCTACCCTTTCTTCTCCTTATAAAAATGTCTTCTGGAGATGAAATGTTAAGACAGTTTTGAGAGTACGTAACCCAAAGTCTTCTCAGATCCCTGGCACCCGAATAAAGCACCCATAAAGATTCAATCCTTGTCTCGACTTATTGTTCTGGTAGCGACAGGCAGCATGAACACTGACTTTTCCAGTTTCAGGACCACTATTTGCTTGCTAGTCTCCTTCCAAGGAAACGTGTATTTCTGCTCTGTTCATAATTTCCCCCACCGAGGGCTGCCACCACAACCAAAAACCACAACATGAGTGGCTCAGACAACAAAAATGTATTTTCTCACAATCCTGGAGGCTAGAATCTCCTTACGAGAGTCATATTAAATTAGGGTCCACCTTAATGACATCAGTTTAATGTTATGTCTTTAAAGTCTCTATCTCCAAATATAGACACACTCTGAGGTATTAGGGGTCAGGACTTACTTTAATATATGATTTGAGCAAGGGGATTAAAATTCAGTCCACAACAGCTACCTAAGTTTTCTTCTTCCTTTTTCTCTTCTCCGAATTCCCACAATACTCAAGGCCACATTCAAATCCTCCTTCCAGTCCTGCCATCTACTCATTCTGGCTCACCTTTCCTTCTTCCTCTAAGTACTTCCCTCACTCACTTTTGCATTTCCTTAGTTTCACCTTCTGGGTGCAATCCTTCTATTTCCAGAAAGTTTAGGCTATTTTAAGCTCTGTTAAGTCCTTGGTAAGTGCTCGCTGAGTATAGATTTGAAATCCAATAAGATTGAATTTCCTTAATATGAACTGTCTTTTTTTGAACCACTTTTCAGGGTCATATTTACTATGATGATTTTCGTAGATGACAGCTAAGTGTCTATGTTGAAAAATAGGCACTAGTCTATTACCAATTAAAAACTAATTAATGGCTCAAGTCTTTGAGAAGAAAAAATTCTCTTCTGTATAAGCACATGAGGTCTCTCCCCAAATCTTAATTTTTAACATGTTATTTCATTTTTTATTTGTATTGTAGTACTTGTCTGTTGCTGGGTAGAAAACCCTAATTCATAATGAATACTCTCAAATGACTTCTCCAAACATATTTTTTTCTAGGATCTTTGGGACCAAATATCATAAAATGCGATCTAGACATCTCACTAAAATTCGTTCTTCTACATGGGGCTCTGATACTTAGGGCCTTTTAACTTGAAAAGTTCAGCATTTACCTTATGAATAAAATGCAAACTAACACATCCATTTCAGTTACTTTTAGAATATATTTAAATTGGTCTGCCTGTATTATCTCATTTAATCCTTAACAACTCCAGAAATGCCTACTGTGATCCCTCTCATATTGTATTTGAAAAAAATTAGGGCAGAGAAGTGTTAAAGAACTTGCTCAAAATATTCTGGTGGATTAAAACAAAATAGTCAAACAAAAGTGCCCAGTGGCTTAACCACTACGTAGGATTCCATCCACAAACAGGAAGAAAGTCAATCTCTGTCTCTCTAGAGTGTTCTTTTTTAAACCCTAAATTTTAAATTCACAATTTCGTGTCCTCATGTAAATCACATCCTTTTGATAAGGAGTTTTAACCATAGGAAATATTTTTATTTGTTCTCATATTGTTGCCTTGTGTTTCATTCAGGTGAGCAGTGTATGTAGAAAAAAACTGATTCCACATGTTTTTAAGTATGTTTTATTGATTATGCTATTACAGTTGTCCCATTTATTTTCTCCCCCACCCCCACCCCCACACTCTGCATCCCACCTCTCTCCTGCATTCTCTCCCCTTAGTTCATGTCCATATGTCGTACATGTAAGTTCTTAGGTNACCAAATATCATAAAATGCGATCTAGACATCTCACTAAAATTCGTTCTTCTACATGGGGCTCTGATACTTAGGGCCTTTTAACTTGAAAAGTTCAGCATTTACCTTATGAATAAAATGCAAACTAACACATCCATTTCAGTTACTTTTAGAATATATTTAAATTGGTCTGCCTGTATTATCTCATTTAATCCTTAACAACTCCAGAAATGCCTACTGTGATCCCTCTCATATTGTATTTGAAAAAAATTAGGGCAGAGAAGTGTTAAAGAACTTGCTCAAAATATTCTGGTGGATTAAAACAAAATAGTCAAACAAAAGTGCCCAGTGGCTTAACCACTACGTAGGATTCCATCCACAAACAGGAAGAAAGTCAATCTCTGTCTCTCAAGAGTCTTCTTTTTTAAACCCTAAATTTTAAATTCACAATTTCATGTCCTCATGTAAATCATATCCTTTTGATAAGGAGTTTTAACCATAGGAAATATTTTTATTTGTTCTCATATTGTTGCCTTGTGTTTCATTCAGGTGAGCAGTGTATGTAGAAAAAAACTGATTCCACATGTTTTTAAGTATGTTTTATTGATAATGCTATTACAGTTTTCCATTTATTTTCTCCCCTACCCCCCCCCCCGCACTCTGCATCCCACCTCTCTCCTGCATTCTCTCCCTTTAGTTCATGTCCATATGTCGTACATGTAAGTTCTTTGGCTTCTGCATTTCCCGTACTATTCTTAACCTCCCCCTATCTATTTTGTACCTATCAATTAGGCTTCTTATTCCCTGTACCTTTTTCCCCATTCTCCTCCCTTCCCCTCCCCACCAGTAACCTTCCATGTGATCCACATTTTTTGTGATTCTGTTCCCATTGCAGTTGTTTGCTTAGTTTGTTTTGTTTTTGTTTTTGTTTTTTAGGTTTAGTTGTTGATAGTTGTGAGTTTATTGTCACTTCACTGTTCATAGTTTTGATTTTCTTTTTCTTAAATAAGTCCCTTTAACATTTCATATAATAAAAGCTTAGGGAAGCACTTTATCTGCCCTTCCACTCTAAATGAAAGCTTTGCTGGATAGAGTCATCTTGGATGTAGGTCCTTGTCTCTCACAACTTCGAATATTTGTTCCCAGGCCCTTCTTGCCTGTAAGCTTTCTTTTGAGAAATCAGCTGATAGTCTTAAGCAAATTCCTTTGTAGGTAATCCTCTCCTTTCTTCTTTCTGCTTTTAAGATTCTCTCTTTATCTTTAATCTTGGGTAATTTAATTATGATATGTGTCTTTGTGTGGTCTTCTTTAGGTCCAGCTTGTTTGGAATATCTTTGAGCTTCCTGGACTTATATGTCTGTTTCTTTTGCTAGATTGGGGAAATTCTCCTTCATTATTTTTTCAAATAAGTTTTCAGTTTCTTGCACTTCCTCTTCTCCTTCTGGCACTCTTATGATTCAGAGGTTGAAACCCTTGAAGCTGTCCAGAGGTACCTAAGCTTCTTCATTTTTTTGAATTCTTGTTTCTTCATTCTGTTCTGGTTAAATGTTTATTTCTTTCTTTTGTTCCAAATTGTTGGTTTGAGTCCTGGTTTCCTTTCCTCCACTGTTGGTTTCACTTTGCATAGCCTTCTCTTCTTCCTTCATTTTGCAACTATACTCAATCATTTCTCTGAGCATCCTGATTACCAGTATTTTGAACCCTACATCTGGTAGGTTGGCTATCACCTCACTGCTTAGTTCTTTTTCTCGAGTTTTAATCTCTTCTTTCACTTGGGCCATATCTTTGTCTTGGCACACCTGTTACATTGTAAGGGACAGAGCCTTAGGTATTAGGTACCAGGGCGGAGGAACCTACATCACTGTGTTGTGGCGCTGTATGTGGGGAAGTGGTCAGAGGGGGAACAATGCCACTTGCTTGGCTCTCGTCCCACTTTCAGTCACTTCCCTCACGTCTCACAAGTGAATTGCACCCTTCCAGATGCTAGCCTGGTGCTGATTCTAGGGTAGGTAGCCTTGTGTACATTCTAAGACCCCGTGGGCCCCTCCAACAGACTCTCCTGTGAGACTGTTCACTTCTCCTGCCACCCCAATTTCCACAGGTTTTTACATCTAGAGTTTTTGAGGCCTTATGACCCGGCACTGGAACCCTGGGTTGCACGGTCTTTCTTGCTCCCCAGTTGTTCCTCCCGGTTTATCTGCACAAGAATGTGGGGCCACCTGGTCTACCAGCTACCTCCTCACCCGCCAGGTCTCCCCCACCAGCCACTGCCTTGCCATGGTGCATCCTTTCTGCTCTGGCCACCCATCCCTGCTCCTCTACCAGTTAGACTTCTATGATGTTCAATTTCCTGGCCCTTCTGGTTGTTTTTTTGTTTTTAAATTGGTTGTTATCCTTCTTTTAGTTGTGTGAAGAAGCAAAGCGTGCCTATGCCTCCATCTTGCCGGGAAGTTTGATTCCACATGTTCTTAAGCTTTGTAGTTTCCTTTGTCACCAGTTCTCTGATTTATGGTCAAACCAGATAGCAGGCCTGTGTAAGATTATACTGCCCTCATGTGACAGATGTTGTGAACTGCCATTACCTTGGACTCCCAGCAGAGCTATGAAGTCCGACTCCAGAGCTGAGAATAGCTACTCCCCAATTGCCCGAGGACTACTCTCAAAAGCCAATGCAGTTTTCACAGAACAAACACACAGAGTGGGAGACTAGCCAATTAGTGCAGATATTCACAATACTACGTATGTATTTACAGGCATTACCTACCTTTACAATTTGGTAGCAGGAAATATCAGAAACGCTCTCCCTGTGAACTCTACATGCGAACAGAGAAAGCTAATATATTAAAATTGAAAATTATGTTTACAAACACTGGAAAATTCTCAAAACTTCTCCAGGGAAGTATGGAATTTACCTATGTGATTATATAGCCTGACATGGCCTGCCATTTTAAAATCTGAATCTTGGAAACATGAACTTTAAAACATGCGCTTACATCCTCTGGTTGCAATTATGAGTATGGGAGAAGCCTGTGTTGTGTCGATGAGATAAAACAGCAGAGACTGTGCCGTCCAACAGAACCCAAGGCATGTCTTGAGAAACAGCCTATTTTCTGGTAAAGGCAGCGACTAAAATCCCCCTTGGTCATCGTTTCCCACGACAAGTCTCACCCAACATGAGTTCAACATGAGAAACAGAGTATCATCAGAAGCTACCAAAGGGCCTCCAAACTATCTCTCAAAGTGGCCTGCTTCTAGAGTCTAGGATTCCTGCCATTAACTACATTCTTTTCTACTTACAACATGATTTCTCTAGCAGTTCCTCTGGTAGTCTGATTTTGAAATATCAACACACAACATTATCTGGAGAGATAAGACACTATACAGCACAAATTCTTAAGCTTAGATTAATTGATCAGAATACTTCATGTCAACAGAAAAGCAGTAACTAAGGCCTGGAAGGAGAGGCACAGCTGCGAACAGTGTTTGATGCAGGGATGACCCAAAGCTCACACGGCACTGCCCACTGCCCAGGAGAGCAGCCTTGTAGGCTGTAGACCAGGGAGAACAACAAGGTTGCTTCCCTTGATGACAAGAAGCCAGCACTGAACGGGGAAGGGGGGAAAGGCTGAAGCAAGACAGACTACTTGAGAATTTTATGGCAGGCTGGCCTTGTTGGAAAATTAGCTGAGAAAGTAATCATGTAAATAGGTTTTCCTTTCTGTCTCTCTGAGAATGCAGTTGTAGCTAGTCCTTCCGTGGCAACCTTTTTCAGGCTGTACATTTTTTTTCAGGCTGTACACTTATTTGCAGCATAGTAGGTGTTTTTTTTTCCACAGGAAGTATGGGTACAGTGTCTGTGCTCATCTCCTAGTGAATTAGGCATTTTCTTTTTTTTTTTTTAGATTTAACTCTAAGTTTATTTATTTATTTATTTATTTTTAGAGGGGAAGGGGAAGAGAAAGGAAGAGAAACATCAATGTATGGTTGCTTCTCGTGCATCCCCTGCTGGGAAATGGCCCCTGCCAGGAACTGGCCTGCAACCCAGGAATGTGCCCTGACTGGGAATCGAACCGCGATGGTCTGGTTCACAGGCCCGCACTCAATCCACTGAGCTACACCAGCCAGGGATAAGGCATTTTCGACAGTGGTTACAATAGCTCTTTATCGTCTAAAGAAGACAATCCAAGATCACGTTTTACATTCCTTCTGCTTACATCCCTCTGCTGTGTGACCAGGAAAGACCCCAAGCACCAGTAGGAATACACTCAGACATAGAGGTGAACCGCGTCAGATTCCTTGACTGGTTCTAACGTCTGAACCAAGGCAAAGGCAGCAGCCCCAGCTGCTGACGCCGCACCTCCCAACAGGTCCAAAACTGGGTTCTCTTCTCCTCTCTGTCCCCTGTCCCCATTTAAAAGACAACATACTTTAAGTAGAGAAGCACTTCTTTTATTTGCAATCTCTAAGGATGATAGCCAAAATAGCTTGAATAAAGGCAAGGTGGCACACTGGCCAATCGAAATAGATTCTGGATGTAAACAACGGGTCTTGGGCAGTCTTATAAGTTTTCTACATCTCTTGCTGAGTCTCAGTTTTGCTTTTCATTCAGTTTTCAATTTTCATAAGACTTTAAAATAATCTATTTCATGGTTTAAAATAAGATCTATGTTTTGAAGAAAAAGCCAACAGACTGTTGCTTAAAACATTTTTGAAAAAAGAAAGGAACTCAAACAAGAATCTACAACCTTCACACTACCAACACGGTGAGTTAACCATACAGATTTTTTCCAAACATGTTGATTACATCTTAATAGTCCATTTACCATATTAAAATACAGTAAGAATATTTAAGGTTAAAAAAACAAGAATATTCAGTCTATTCACTTGAGACTATATGAGAAGGAATGTGAATTATCAGGTGTAGAAATATTACTAGAAAAAGTCAAGACATGTGTAACCGGAATATTAAAAAAATAAAATTAAATACACCTCATCTGGAGTCAAGTTAATGTCCAAGTCCTGGTTCCAACTTCTTTTGTCTGTGGGATATTGAGGAGATTACTGAACATCTCTTACTCTGCTTCTTCAATTATTAAATGATAACAACGCTCCCTCTGCTTGGATTATTATAAAGATCAAAATGAAACCATGCCAGTAAAGGTGTATTATAAATTATTAAAAGTGATTCAATATTACCCAGTGAAGCATCAAAATAATAGTAATATTAATAATAAGCTAAATCCTAACACAAGCCTATAATTCATCAAGGAAAGTTGTTTTCTTCGTGTGCTATGGCTTGAGATGTGAGAAGTGAGACAAGACTGTAAAAGCTGACAAACATGTTAGGCATTAACCCGGGATTAAAAAGGCAGCGGGCTGGACCATCTCTCCCATCACCATGACTACGCCTTTGAACCTCACACCTGAGAAGGAACGTTATTTATAGATAAAGCCGCCCAGTGAATCCTCCCAAGAGGATTACAAGACTGCCAATCCAGGCAAAGGCCCTGCAGGTGGGGTTTGTTGAGCTGATCAACAGGTTTTGTCCAAGCACTTGTACCAGTGAATTTCAGAACCACTGACTCTCCCACACCCTATTCTTCTTCCACAAGAAATTGTATCCTCCATTTAAGAAAAAAATAAGAGCTTGATATTAAATAGATGTGTTTCACCTAAAACACATTGCAGGTTATACAGAGAATATATGTGTTCTATAGGCCCAGATTTTGGAAATTGTTCTAAGAATTCAAAAAGCTGTCTGATTTTTCAAAGGTATCTAAAGTAAATTATATTTCTTTGTCAATTGTAACAACATTCTTCTATACCCAAACTTGGACTCTTTTTCAAGCTCCAGGCCCAAATTTTCTTGTGTACTTAGGACAATTTACCTGCACCACCCAAAGATACTTCGTATTCATTATGTCCAGAAACATCGCGATGGTTTGGTCTCTGTGAAAATACCGCTATCACTGTAATCACCTGGTTAAAACTTTACATCATTGTTAATCCCCCCCTCATCCTCACTGCCAACGCAGCCGTTCACTGACGAAAGCCTTTGATTTCTATCCCTGAGATGTCTTTTACATTCATTCAGTTCTCTGTTCTATTCCTGTTGTCTCTGCCCTTGTCCAGGAAGCCATCCAATTTCAGCTGCATCATCTGTGCGTCGTGACTGTTCCCACTGGCCGTCTCCCCATTCCAATGCACTTGTCACATTCCTAACGGAGGGTCATCTAAACAGCAAGGCAGCAAGATTAAGAGTCCTTAGCAGGGCACTTAATGATCTAGATCACATCTGTCTTTCAGACGTTTCTGAATTGATTATCTCCGAAAACTCCAATCTCTAGCCACACACACACACACACACACACACCGCTCCATTTCTTGGATGCTATACACTCACAGTGCAAGGCTTTCCATCATCCTGTTGCCCACATCTACAAAGCTCTTTTCTCCCTTCTGCAAATAGTAACATCATTTATCTTTCAAAACCAAGTTCAGGTACTACTTTTCCACCTTCTCTCATTGGAGCTATACCGCAACACTAAGAACTTACCACGATTCCCCAAACCTTTATAAAGTTCTGTTCGTATTCCTAAAAAAAAAGCCCTTCTTTCACTCATGCATGTTGTTTCCTCACTAAACAGTAAATCCCAATCCAGTAAGAGTATTATTTTTAGCTTGGTATTTCCTATGGTCTCCAGTAGTATGTGTGTGTGTTTTATCCATTGGTAGCTCATCCCACATTTATCAAAAGTGAGGGTTACCATGGAATGAGTGCTTATTATGTGCCAGGCTCTATGTCCAACATTTTTCACTACACTACAGTCATTTAATCCTTAAAATAAATCTATGAAGTGACATCAGCCCCATTTTATAAGGGAAGTAACAAATATCCGGAAAAGTTCAGCAGCTTCCCCAAAGTCAACACTAGGGCAAAGTCAGGGCTGCAACCAAGTTCTTTCATAATGTACAGCTTGTGCATTTAGTATATAGTTCTGGATAGTTAATAGTTCACCCCCAACTCCCCTAAACACTACGGTCGATAAAAAGGCTGCCATAGGAATACTGACTAAAAACACCAAGAACATTGGTGCCGTAGGCTATTTTGAAGATTAAATAAAACGAAGTGTGTCAAGTGCCCAGGACAGTACCTGGAACACAGTAAGAGTTCAAACAAGTGCGTTTGTTTTTCAGGTGTGAACAGTGTAGAAAACACATTTAAACTTACTCCCTAAACCATGAAGTCCCACGTCAAGGAGACATGTTTTAAATTGGCAGTGGCTTGAATGTCAGATAAAAGGAAATACTGTTTTAAACATAAATGTATTAAACATTTCTTGTATATATGCTATAGATAGAAAATATAAATACGTTAACAAAACTGTTTGGGAAAATGTCATGATGGTCTCATAGATGATATTACAAAGACATCTTCGTGCTTAGCTTTTGAGGCTGACGGCATCTCCCACAATGCACTCCTCGCCCACTTTTCCAGGAAGAAAGCTCTGGAGTCTTATGAAGTTCTTCCAGCAACAATAATCATACCAACGATATTACTATTCACTGAAAAATTATGTATCCACTCTTTTACTTTTCATAAAACACCTAAGAAGTTGGTTTTGCTGTTATTTTTCTTGTTGATGTTATTTTCATTATTTAAGTGACAAAACCAAAATGTGAAGAGTTGAAGAAATTCGCCCAAAATGACACTGCTGTCCATGACAATAACCGGAATTTAAGTGCGTGCGTGTTTCTGACTCTGGAGCCCCACCTCTTAATCATTCGGCCTGCTTCAGTCAATCTGTAATCTACTGTTGACTTCTTTTTTCTTTTATAAAGGGAAATTTTAGTGTGATTCATTGCATTATAAATACTAGCTTCTTTTTAAAAACTCACTCAAGGAAAACACTCATTGTCTAGGAAATCCCACTTCTTGTAATTTAACACAAAAAGCAGACATAAACAAATTATAATTTGTGTAGTCTGAATGCCGATGCCGAAAGACCAGAAGGTCCCATGTACATTTATCTGTCCACACAGTCTCTTCCGAGAATGGCCTGAAACCAGGAGTGACATCACTGAGGGGCAGACCAACTTCACACCAGGTGGCTGTGCGATGGTGACGTGTTCTGGGCATGCCTTTATCTTGCTCTCTTTATCAAGGTCACATCCACAATAGGTCAAATAGGGTATTTCAAAAACGTCAGCTTTTCCCAAGTCAGCAACATGGTCCAGTCTTTACATTTACATATTTGCATTGCTGTTTTTCCTATAGATTCTCTTTTCCTAATTTGATATGTACCAGGACTTTCTTTATGATGTGGGCTCTCACCTTAAAAAGGATCCTGTAAAAAAATCGTTCACTTGAAAACTCCCTCTTCTGTAGAGAAGTTAAGTTACAAACTGTGTGCTGGACTTGCTCACTGAAATCAAAGGGGCACACCCGGGTTTTACCCTCATGGCCTCCGACCTCCCCTTTTCCACCACATAAAGAAGCAGAGAGATGACAGAGACTTTAATTTAATGTGGTGGTGGTTTGGGGAGCCCCAGCATCTGATGACAGTAATTAGAGACTCTTCTTGCCAAATTCAATATTTTAAGGCTGAGACAAAGCGTTCATCTAAACCTAACTTTCAACTACTCATAACGTTCGAAGTTATTTTCCTTGTTCCTTCAGACGTCTTCTATGGTCACCCTGAAACGCCAGAGATACCCACTAAAAGACACGGTTTTCCTTAAATATTCTGAAGTGTTATGTTTGGGGGCCAGTCCCCTTTCATCCCTTTTCGCTTCATATGTCTGATTCTTTGGCCAAACCTCAAGTCATGAACGTCTAGAGCTATTCCAAGGGGAGTTAAGGTCCTAGGCAAGTCATGTATTCTGTCCAAAAATGCTGTATTTGAATAAAGCATTTAAAGTAAAGTTTACATGTAAAATGGCAACACAGTCCAGATGTACATGGTATATATGGAAGAGGAGCCATCCTCTTGTAAAAAATAGAAGATGCTGTATTCTGGTTAAGGTATAGGAGGAGCCCCAGGTACACTGTATGCCAAAAACCCCATAGAGTTTGGCAGTACTGAGGAAACATCAGAACCAGTCTTGGATGTGGCAGAAGCGGTTGGAGTTATCAGACTGTGCATTTAAACCAACCATGACTAATAAGCAAAGGGCTCTAAATGGAAAAAATAGGCACAATGCAAGAGTAGATGGACAATGTAAGTAGAAAGATGGACATTCTAAAAAAGAATCAAAGAGAAATCCTAGAAATTAAAAAACACTGTGACAGAAATGAAGAATGCTTTTGGTAGGCTTATTAGGAGAGTGGACATGGCTGAAGATACAGAGAATATGTCAATAGAAACTTTCTCTTTATTTTAAAAAAATAAAGAGAAAAAACTGGGCAAGGGTCAGGGTGGGATGGTAAAGACAGAATATCTAAAAACGGTGGGATGAATACAAGATAAATGAAAAAAAGAAAAGAAAAAGAAAACCCTACACCTAGTCATAGCATATTCAACTGTAGATAATCAAAGGTTAAAAAAAAATCCCCAAAGAAGCAAAATGAAAAAAACACCTTTAGAGCAGCAAAGATAAGATTTATATCCAACTTCTTCTCAGAAGCCATGCAAGCGAGAAGAGAGTGGAAAGAAATATTTAAGGTGTTGAGAGAAGAAAAGTGAGATAGTCAGAAAAATTAAACAATATTTTATATCAGCCATAAAGGCAAACATATTTTTCAAACAAAATTGTCTAAATGAAATACAATGCAAACATGAGAAAAGAACACCTGAGAATCAGGAAACATACGTAGCTTAATCTTTAAGATCCTTTCTTCAATCAGAAGCCACAACATATTCGAGAGGCGTATGCAGCAACTACAGCTGCAGCTGAGATGGAAATTGTAAGAGACGTTCATTGCGGACAAGGAGCCACACCTACACAGGAAGATAGCGGTTCCCGTCAGGAACAGGGTGCAGAAATGTCGAGAAAAAAATAACAATACCTAAGACATAGCTCACTTACCGTGTGTAAATTTATTTACATGGATTGACTCATTTAAGTGGGTTAAGGCAACGATGCCTGATTCTCAGTTCCTAAAGCCACGCAAGTGGAGGGCCCAGGTGGCCTGGCTCCGGAGTCCACACCCCTAAGCACTGGGCTGTTTCCGAGGGACTCTAAAAAGAAAACGCTTTGTTTTCTTCCCTGCAAACACTGTCCATGTAAGCTGGCTATTGGAGGTACCAGTTTGAGCTACTGATTCAAATGGCTGTCATTACTTAGGTTTACAAAAGACAACTTTTAAACACCTCTAGTCCAAACTTATTATTATTTTTCCAAATAAAAATGAGTTTTATTTGAAACTCTAAATTTTTGTCATCCCCTGATATTGAATTCCATACAATTTTTAACTTCTGCATAAAGGAAGTTTCTTGCATTAATTTGCTTAAATTTATGCCTTTCAAACTTAAAAAGGTGTTTTTCTTTTTATGTTGAAAGAGTTTATATTCCTAAGGCCCACCGTCTTTAATATTTTATAAATTGCAAGTGTATCTATTTAAAGGTAATATTTTCCCAATTCCTAAGATTCTATTGAAAATGTTTTTTTAAAAATTCATATAAGCTCTCTAAAAAGTGTTTCCAATTATTTGATATTATCATTTTCCTGGAAGGTTTCCAGCTTTATTACTACTTTTTTAAAAAACTGAATTCAATTTTTCCGATGTGGCTGTACTTGGGTTTTGTACAAGGGCAAAATGATGTGCTTTGTTTTATTTCTAAAACCATTCCTGATGCTATTCACTAATTTTTGGGTTGTGAGGATTATAAGTAGGTCATTGGTCAGTTATTTAAGAGACAAGCATCAATCCCAAGTTCTCCATTGGAGTGAAATGTAACTGAGGTCACTTTCTCTAAAATGCATTGATTCACCAAATACGTAAGAAGACTCTGCTCTATACGAGGCACCATTGAAGGACAGAGCTCCTTGAAGAAATACTGAATAAGTGCAACAAAGAGAATTTCAGATCAATCATTTCCAAGTCCTGTAAATGTTTCCTTTATTCATTGACTTTACACATTATACAGTATCAAACAGCAAACAGCGTCAAATGTACATGTTTTCTTAAGCTCATCATCCTTGTCTGGGTCAAAAACAAACCTGTTTTCTTATCTAACATTTTCTTCATCAATTGCTCGCTACCCATGGTTGTTTCAATAAAATGAGTCTTATATAATTTAGCTTACGTGGGCCTGAGAACCACACAATCGTGGTTCGAGTCCCAGTCAGGGCACATACCTGGGTTGCAGGCCAGTTCCCAGCAGGGGACTCATGAGAGGCAACCATACATTGATATTTCCTCCCTCTCTCCTTCCCTTCCCCTCTAAGGATAAATAAATAAAATCTTTTAAAAAATAAATCAATAAAATACTACAATAAAAAAATAATTTAGCTTAAAAAAAGGAGGAGGAAGAAGAGAAAGTCCTGATGAAGGAGAAAAAGAAACCACTGGACAATTTAATCAAAAGGCTATTAATGGTTTTGCTATGGTTATTTCAATGAAAAGATTACTGTGGAAAAAGTAGCTGCGTTACAGACTCATGTTACACGTACTGTCTGCAGAGCTGAACCGCAAACTCATTCTTACTTTATGAGTAGTATTTTCACTAACACGGAGGATTCGCCTCGTCTGGGTGCTGTGTCCAGCATAATACAGCATTTGTAATGGTAGGGACAGGCCCCTTGCCCAGAAGGTTTCCAGAGGCAATCTGAAGCTCAATGAAAGTCCTAGTAAGCCAACACTCTATTATAAAGGGAACAAAAAAGGAATATTTACCTAATTCAACGAAACAACCCTCCAGTGTTATTTTTATATTCTTCAAACTTTTAAGCCAGAATAAAAGTAAATAGCTAAGCCCTGGCTGGTGTAGCTCAGTGGATTGAGCGCAGGCCTGCGAACCACACGATCGCGGTTTGATTCCCAGTCAGGGCACATGCCTGGGTTGCAGGCCAGTTCCCAGTTCCCGACAGGGGACACACGAGAGGCAACCATACACTGATATTTCTCTCTCTCTCTCTCCTTCCCTTCCCCTCTAAGATAAATAAATAAAATCTTAAAAAAAATAAAATAAATAGCTAAAAGGAATATAATTCAACCCACTAAAACAAATAATATTATCTCCTACTTATTTTTCAAGATTTCACTTCTAAAGATGTGCAGGTTCTATAAACAATGTACATTTTACTAATCGGTCCAAACTGTAGACTCAAAATGCAAAATGAAAAGTTTGGGTAAAAACTCCAAAAGAGAAATAACATAAATACTTCCATTAAGTATGCATTTCTACACCTCAAACCCCAGATATATATAGATGTCCGAGAATACCAAATTAGTTTTCCACAAAAGAAATGAGTCTTGGAGTTTTAAAAAGGATAGAGTTGTCAAAGTTGGCCCCGAAACAATTGGAATTACATCAGGAGAAGAGGGAGGTTACATAGAAACGAGGGAAACGGATGAAGCAAAAAGAAGAATAAATTATTATCTGCTCCTTGTGGGACAGTTAAGGGTGTGAAGAGGTTCATGTTCATTAGATTCTCACAGTGGACCCCTGAGGTCAGCATCCTTCTCATTTAACACTAAAAACAAGCTCCAAGGAGATCACAACAGCAGTCAGAAGAGCCAGGGCTTGACCGTGGGCGTCTCTTACTCTAAAAATAATGTTCCACTGCCTTATACTAGTTATTTGAACAGGCCAAAAAGAAGCAGAAAGTATTCGCTCTTTTAAATTTTTGTGCCTTTTTACTTTTAAATCACTTCAGGCATGCCTAGGATTTGCGGCATTTCACTTGGGATGTTGAATGCACATTACAATATACAGAGGATTATCACAGAATTGTATGCCTGAAACCTGCACAATTTTAATAACCAGCATCACTCCAATAAAATTCATTTTTAAATAAGAGAAAAAACAACTTTTCCAGAGAGAGAGAAAAGAATAGGATGAGAGGGATATAAATAAACAAATGTGGCAAAATATGAACAGTTGGGGAGATTGGGGAAGGAGATATCAGTTACTTGAAGTATTCTGGCCACTGGTTTGAAATTATTTCAAATTTAAAAGCTACAAAATTTACATACAATTTTTTTTCTTAATCAGAATTCTTGGAAAGTAAGTTTGAAGATATGAATGCCATGTTACCTTAAAATACTTCAATATCAATTTCCAGAGAAGAACAAGAATATTATCTTTTACAACCACAGTATAGTTGTCGAAAGCAGAGAACCGATATTGAGATAATACTATCATCATGTCTACAGACCGTATTCATATTTCATCAATTGTCTTAATAACTCCCAGGAGCAGAGCGAAGAGGTATTGAGATCTAGGATCCTATAATCCAGGATCACTGGGTTCATTCAGCTGCCAAATGTCTTTAATCTCCTTTGATTTGAAACAATTCTTCCCTCTCTGTCTTTCGCAACTTTCTTGTGAAAAGCCTATTACTTTGTACAACGTCTCTCAATTTTTGGTTTTGTCTAATATTTCCTCATGATGAGACCCAGACTATGCAATTTCGGTTCGAACTCCACAAGAGGGATGCTCCCTGTCTCCCTCTCAGGATCAGAGAACACACGATGCCGGTTTGTCTGCCTGCTGATGAGGTTCAGTAGTGACTTTCGTAGGTAGTTTTTATCAGATTTCTCCACTGTAATGTGTTACTTTTCTCTTTTGAACTAATATGTAAATTGTAAGGAGATATTTGGAGACTGTGTCGATATCCTGCTCCACGTCAAACTGGCACACGATGTTTACATCCATTTGTAAATTGTCCAAAATTTGACCAGTGAGGCCCTTTCAAGTTTGTTCCTATATCATTTTGACACGTCTCCGACTTTTGAGCATTTATTGATTTTTGTTATGACACCTCAGGCTAACGTTATCATTTCCCTGGTCCAGCTCTTGTTTCCTTTCCAACGATCCTTGGTTCCTTCTAGTAAGGATGTGATTTAGAAACCAAGATTTGGCTACTAAGTGTACTCACTGCTACTGGAGTATTTTTTCTACGCCCTCAGAACACAGAAGTAGGAGCTCTATGTGTGCGTTTGTATACACACATACCCAGATAGGCAGGTTGGTAGGCAGAAAGAGCAAGCCATAAATTCATGTGGATACTTCCAATCCCAATCCAAAATAAGCAGCTTCAGGCTAATCTCTCTGAGCGTAATGATACTCTAATCAACAACAGAATGAAACTAGACTTCTTTTACCCTTCATGTATACACTTACGAGCATGCCACACACATCAGATAACAGATTGTTCACGGCAGCACTGCAAAAAAACAGTCCTACTGACTAGCGTTCAACGTTGGAAGAATTAGAGTTCAGTTTTTCAGGTCACTAATCTAAGGTTAAGTTTGCAAACTATTGTATTCAAAAGCAACTTGGGCTGATCGCCCCCTGCCTTCAATGTGGTTGTATTTTTCATTGGAAATATTTAGTTTCACTTGCTTCTAGTTCGATTCCATTTTAGGTCCCCTCCTTCTCATTGGCTTTACATCACTTTTGTGGGTTTAGTTTGTATATGTAAAAATATTATCATCATTACAAAAATCAAGCTGTACAAAAATTATACTTGGAGATGAATCACCCTCCCTCTCCCCCAATCCCTTACTTCTAGCCATTCCTAGTTGATAGCCAGTCTTATTGGTTTCTTAGCTTTTCCTTTCCGTGTTTCTTTTTGGCACAACTAAAACACAGATATAATTACTGTCTCTCGGCCAGTTGATGCATCCGGTAAACTACGCTGACAACTCTTATTTCATAAAATATTCATCCCAGGGGTAGCCTTGAACTGATGATGGTCTGTTGTAAACATCTAATTTCTGAAGACTGCAATATCACTTTTGGTAAGCATCCCCTAGCAAGGGGTAGGTGGTCAATAAATCATTGTTGAATAAAAGTTCATTGTTTTGAATGGCACATGGAAGAAAAGTGAAATGAGCCACACAATAGAACAAACAAGGACTAGAAAAGATACAATAAAGCAGAGGTCATTAGTAGCAGCAAAGACTGCATTCAAACTTCTCTGGGATTTTTTTTTCTTTTTTGCCAAAAAAAATAGTAATAAGGAACAGTAGAGATTTTAATACATGAGACATTTCAAGATCCTAAAAGGGGAGAAGAAAATAGTCGTTTGATAAATTTAAGAGGAAAAATATACCATGCCAAATGTTGTTGAAAAGCATAGTTATTACAGTTAACTCAAAAAAAAGTTTGTAAACACATAGAACTAACTTTTCCCTCAGAGAATGGCAAGAAGAGGTATCAGTCCATACTGAAAAAGATAAATGATTGTTTCTCAAATAACATACAATAGTTGATGAAGATTGCATAGACTGGAGGACTTGAAGGTTTTCTTTTTTTTTTTTTAAGTTTAGTTGTCTGTTTTTGCCTTACTGTAATGAATAGGATTTGTTAATTCTATTATGTCAATCCTATTACTTGCTCAAAGCTATTTCTGCAAAGGTCATCAATATCCAGAGATCTTAAATCTGAGCTTAAACCTTGTCCAAGTTCAAGACGAGTTCTGAGTACAGGAATTCTTACCCACCGAACATAATCAAGGACACCAGGCACAGAGAACCAAACTGTGAGTCAGTTATTCTGGATAATATAATTTTTTAAATTTTACCTTCATGGAAAGAAGTATGATCTCACTGTTTGTATATTAATGTGTGTTCTTTCGATATAGTGCAAAGTAACATTAAGTGATAATTTACTATAAAAGCCAATACTGTGCATCTTTCTTCCTTAAAGTGATTTGCCCGAGATAGCTTCACTCTTGTAAATTCAGAATACACATACAATTTTGAGTGTAATAATTCTAGAAATGTACTGTCAAATAAAACTATGAATAGAGAATTAATTGTGAAATTTAAAACTCTTCAGTCCTCCCTTTGGGCGACAGGAGAACTGAAGGAAAGAAGTAATGATTCCTTGCCCTTCGTACTTGGAGATCTGACTACCAAACTGTAAAAGGGAGCATAACCCTGAGCACTGCAACACCCTCAGACCCCCGCACCAAACACCCAGTTGTGTGACCTTGGGCTCTTGTTCTTAATACTATATGTTGCATTGTCTGTTCCTCTTAACCTTTAAAGTGGGAATGATAATATTTGTTCCAGAAGGCTACTTCAAAATTTAATGCAACAGAAATGATGTTTTTAAGAGAAAAGAATACAGGCTGATAGGTTTTGCATACCACTCGATGTTCCTTTGATCATCGTTCTTTAATGCAATTCAGAAGCTGAATCTGTCAAACCGTATTGAGAAAAATGGCTCTGTTATAGTCTGTTACCTTCTGTGCTAGTGCAATGGTTTAAGATTTAGCCCTGAAAGTCAAACCCAGATTCGAACCCTTGCTCCACCATTTACTATAAGATCCTGAGCAAGTAACTTCAGTTCTGTCCTTCAGCTTCCTCATTCGTAGGGCAGCACTGACAATTGTTCCATCACACGTGGATGTGTGACAATGAAAGGATTTTGACACAAAATAATTGGAACAATGCCCGGCACATAGTAACTGTTCATAGGAAGTAAGTGCATAATTATTATTAATTAAAGCATTTCATTATATAAAACAATTGAAATATCATTTTATGAAATTCGGTGCAAACAGTAATTGAAAAAAAATCAGTAATAAATAATGTTTACTAAGTACATAGACCTAAACCAAAGATATTTTAAGTAAAAGAAGATAAACTATGAATTATGCAAAATCCTTAGGCCCAAATATCTTTAATAACACAAAGAGTAATGTTCTTTTGCCAGCAAATAGAAACATACTAAACACTATATCACTTAGTAATAATCCTTAACATCCATGGAACCGGACAGTAGAAGAACATTTATTTATCTATTTACTTATTTCTCATTTGTCATTAAGTTTTTGTTCTTCCTATAGAGTGTATCACATCTAATCTCTAAAATGGAAGAAGCCAAAAGCCAAAGTTTGGAAGAAGACTTTGATGGACAGGCCACACATACAGGTACGCAAAGCTATAGGAAGAAAACGAATTATTAAATTAAAATTAAATCCGGAGGTCTCAACTCTTCTTATTGATACTATTCAGTATGAAATTTTTTTAGCTTTGAGGGGTCTGATGAAATCTAAAAATAATTGAGTAGGTAAATTAATTTGAGATCAAATACTTTTAAAACCACTTTATTTAGATGTTAAGTAATGAGAAATTTAATTACAAACACTACTTATGGAGAATTCCTTGCCTCCCTGGTCTCACAAGACTTCTCCCTAGGCACTAAAATCAAGCCACTATCCCCTGTCCTAATTTCCCACAGTATAAACTTTCTTTGCAATTGTAAGCAATGGTATTAAAATTATATAAATAACAATTATTAGAACATATGTACAGAAAGAAAAGTACATCCACATATACAATACACTATTAAAGGTATGGATACCGCTAAGTTTTACTGAAGAATATGTAAAGTTGCATGTTTTCAAGAATTTAGACCTTCTTCCAAACACTGTTACTATTTATCAGGGCAACTGAACATCAGAATTCCATGCAGATCATCCTTGATTTGAATCTGCAAATCCTATCCTTTCTATATTTGTAAAAGGTTCTCAGAATGCTAAAAAGAATTGGATGGTTATGTGATGATTTTTTGAAGGTCATTTTAGTTTTGTTAGCTGAGGTTAGGCCTCTCTCACTGCTTTTCTTTTATGTGCTATGGTTATGGTGGTTTTCTGGATCTTGATAACCTTGTCATTTGTTTATCCGACAATCCTAGTTTCCTTTGTTACTGGTGCTATGCCAGTTTTAGTTTATTGCTGAAGCTTCTGTCTTATGTAACAAGCGATATTTTTCTCAAATTCTAGTTTCCTCTCTACACTCCAATTTTAAATATCGTTACCCCCCAATTTTGAGCATAATTCAAAGTCCATAATTCATATTTTCGTCATTGCAGGTGTTTCAGAAAGATTCTTAGCCAAAACCCATTTACCAAGATTAATGTGGGAAAACATTTTTGTTTTCTGACTTATGGCGGTCAGAACTTTCTAGCCCAAACAAGATGCTTATTTCTGAAACAGAACACAGGTCTATTCCCATGGTAATACTTATATAAATTTCAGTTGTATAAAGTCCTTGTGAAAATGAAGAGAAACAATTTGTTTTTAATTTTACTCCAGGACCAAAAGGAGTAATACATGATTGGAGGAAGTTTAAATTAGAGAGTGAGGACGGTGACTCAGTCCCACCAAGCAAGAAGGAAATTCTCAGACAAATGTCTTCTCCTCAGAGTAGGGATGACAAAGACTCAAAAGAAAGATTCGGCAGAAAGGTAAGCTAAAGAAAAATTAATAATAAGTAATTTACAAAGTGTAAACATGAATCACATTTCTTTCCAAATCACATTTTAGGAGGGTTTTTTTGTTTGTTTGTTTAGTTATTTTTAGACAGAAGGGAAGGGATGGACAGAGAGAGGGAGAGAAACATCAGTGTGTGGTTGCCTCTCACACGCCCCCTACTGGGGACCTGGCCCACAATCCAGGCATGTGCCCTGACTGGGAATCAAACCTCGACCCTTTGGTTCGCAGCCCGCGCTCAATCCACTGAGCCACACCTGCCAAAGCTTAAATCACATTTTTTACAGCACCATCTTTTAAATCTCACTTATTTACCAGTTATATAATATGTACGTCCATGTGCATAAAGAGATATATTAGAAGATGATCTCTGTGATATGAATAGAGATTATCCCAGAGTATTGGAGCGGTGAAATTACTTTCTTCCTTTAGCTTTTAGGTCATTTTGGGATCTCTCTAATCAGCCTGACGATTAATTTATATGACAATAAATATATTCATAAAAGAAGCCACAAAGTAGTTTTCACCGTGGGGAAAGAATCACTTTAGTGGATTACCTCCAAACCAGTCCATGTGAGTGAGTTGTTGTCTATTGATTCTCAACAGACAGACGGTGCTTCAGAAATAGGCTTGCTTCTAGGCTCTGGTCATTGCAAACGTTTTGAAGTCACAGATTTTATTTTCCGATAGGGTTCCTTCACTGAGTCATCCTATGGTGCAGATGAGACAATTACATTTTTTCCATCTTAGGAATTGTAACAGCACCTCCTCCACTTGCGTTAAAGCCATGTAAGGAGAAAATAAATGTAAAAGTGTTTGAAACATGTAAAATGCTACGCAAACATGAGACCATATCATTATTAGAGATGGACTAACATTAAGCTTTAGACATATATCTAAGTGCCCGGATATCTATCCATATGCCCGAATATGTGAATAGAACAAGTTCTTATAAAAAAGCTCAAATGTATGAGTAACTATGTCTGTGGTTTAGCCTATTCGATTAGCAGAACTATAGTAGCAACTTAAAAATTATACAAAACACTTACCAATTTTTAAGGTTAAAACAAATTAAACTGGGACAATCATCTTAAAGCAGAAAAAATATGATAAGAAAAAGGATGAGGACATTAGAAACACAAATGTAAGAGGAACAGAAGGATGTACAAGAGCATCAGGTGCTTTTACTAACCTGAATCTCAGTATCTTTTGTAAAGTTCTGTAACAATACCTACCGCATAGATGTGTTGGGAGGACTGAGTAAAATCATCTACATCAACCGCCTAAGATATACATTTTTCGTAAGTACCAGTTCCGTGCCTTCTCACTCACGTACTTTAAATACTGTCAGCAGTTGCTGTTTCAGAAGCTACTTGATGACGAGGCTGATTGGTGTCCCTTGGAAACCAACCTCCTATCTTGGCTCTCGGCTGCTGTTCATCTCTTAATCACACCATGTCCCATCATCGCTCTCTTATACCCTTTCTTCTCTCTCTCTTCTTTGGAGTGTGTTAGGGGGTGGGTTTTAACATTCTATTGAACAAGTTGGTAATAATATTAAGAAGGGTTCTGCAAATAATTTGTATTCTAGCTGCAGTGATAGGTAGCTGTCTTGGAAGAAGTTAGGCTATTTCTCACTGTTGCCTAAGACAGTGGATAGGAACTGCCTGCAGGGCTTGGTTAAATGCAGCAGCTCACTCAGCCTCACCCTGACAGGTTGTGATTTGATAGGTCTGGCCTAGTGCCCCTAAATTTGCATTTCCCAGAACTTCTCAGGTGATGGCGACACTGTTGGTACAGCACAAACCTCCTGGCTAATCCGATGAACCCTAAACAGTAGTTAAAGCTATCTTGGCTCAATCTTATTCTACATTTTCTACAATCAGTAGGGGATGAGATAAAATCTCTTTAACAATTTCTGTGGAGGAGATGCTAATGTCCAAAGGCATTTGTCGAGGATACATTTAAATCGAGTGTGCATGTGTCTGTGTGGGTGTTTATGAAAGTCGCTTGTGAAGCAGGCCTCGCTGGGCCTGTGTTTTTCCACCCACAGCGATCGGTAGTTAAGTGACACATTTCTGACTGAGATAGTGATCGTCTCCTGGCTCAACTGTATTCAGCAGTCCGTATGCATGCGTTTGTATCACGAAATAACTACCGAACCCTGTTATGTGTCAGACACTAGAGCAGACATTGAAGAGTAGCGACTGAGGCAAATAAAATCCCTGCTCCCATGGAACATATCAGTTAGAAGATTAGTATTATACAATCAAATAAATTTGTCATACAATAGCGGGTGGTGTTTATGGGTACAAAGAAACACTAAAATCATATAAGGAATAGAAAGCTTGGGGCTGGAACTCTTTTAGGTAGAGTAATCGAAGAAGGGGACACTGGAACGAAAGCTTGAACGAGGTAAAGGGAAGACTGCATTGAGGGAGGGCAGCACGTGGAAACTCGTGGAGTCCAGGAAGGGGTTGGTGTGTCTAAAAATGAAGTCTCTGGCTGAACGATCTCTGTCATTCTCTCATTTATTTCCAGATGAGCATTCAAGAGTATGAGCTCATCCACCAGGGCAAAGAAGACGAAAGCTGCCTCCGAAAATACCGTAGACAGTGTATGCAGGACATGCACCAGAAACTGAGTTTTGGGCCTAGATACGGGTTTGTGTATGAGCTGCAAACTGGGGAGCAATTCCTGGAAACCATTGAAAAGGAGCAGAAAAGCACCACGATCGTGGTTCACATTTACGAAGACGGCATTAAGGGCTGCGACGCTCTAAACGGTAGCCTCACATGCCTTGCAGCCGAGTACCCTATGGTCAAGTTTTGTAAAATGAAAGCTTCCGATACCGGAGCTGGTGACCGCTTCTCCGCAGATGTACTCCCCACCCTGCTTGTCTACAAAGGTGGGGAACTCATAAGCAATTTCATTAGTGTTGCTGAGCAGTTTGCCGAAGACTTTTTTGCTGGGGATGTGGAGTCCTTCCTAAATGAATATGGGCTACTACCAGAAAGAGAGATGCATGCCCTAGAGCAGACCAACATGGAAGAAGATATTGAGTAGAGATTTGCTATGTCAGTCTCTCAGATTTCTCCCTTACACACTGAACATTGATTGATTCGGTAGTATCCATATTCCTTTAGAGAATATCAAAGGTGGACATGGCTATTCTCGTGTGGAAACAAAACCAGGTTGATGCTGAAGTTATATGATTAACATTTTTCAGTATTCGTTACTCAGATGTATGTAAGGCTTTATTACAAAACCCTGTCGTCTTCGGAAACATGTTAGTAAACAAAGAGAATGTGGACTATATGGTGACAGTTTTAAGACATCCCTTTCGTGTTACGTGTTAGCATTTTTGCTCCTTGTTTTTCTCTGCAGTGTTATTATTTGGACTTTTCGAAGTACATCATTCATTATCATTTGGCCTACATAATAAGAATAAAGTCTCATGAGGAAATAAATATTCTATTGAAAATCTATTCTTTCTCGAGCATCATGACATCAAGGCCCTAAAAATATTATATAACCTAAAATACAAAAAGCATCACTCAGAAAGATATCTTGTATTCTAATCAAACTAAAGCCCAAGAAACTTAGAAACATTGTACTGCATTAAGGTTGTAAAAAAGAAAGTATTTGTTAAAAAGAAAATTTCAGAAGTTAAACTTATCTGTGAAAGAAGGCAGCTAGAAGCAAGGACTTCTTATTTGTTGGACGAAAGAATAAAATTTAGTCGTAGTTATAATTAAAACTGTCATTTATTTATTGATTGCCAAATACGGGCTAGTAATTTACTCATATCACCTCTAATTCTTAAATACAGTCCTGCAAAAAGAGAATATTACTCTCACTTTGTAAATGATGAAATTGAAATTCATCAAAGTTTGAATTCCTTTGAAAATACTTCAAAACCTCTGCTCTGACACAAACACACGAAAACACCAAAGAAGGCTGGAAAAGTGTTTTGAAGTACATGAATGGGCTGAAGAGCAAGAGAAAAGAAACCTCTAGGTGTCTGAATCAGAGTGGAAAATGAGGGTGAGGGAGAGCTACCGCCATTATGTTGCCTGTGAATGAAGAATTCATGCTGTTTGATAAGTAGCCAAAAATGGGCTCCCTGGAAGAGGTGAGCTCTGTACATTCTCCCTAGTGGACCAATGCTGAAACCAGATATTGCTCACAAATTTCTGTCTCCGCTCTTCTAAATTACTATCGTGTAGCTTCTCACTCTTTCCTTAACCCTTTTCTATCCTTCTCCCCCAGTCTAAACACTTTACTTTGCTCACACTTCGTTGAGAAAAGAGATGCTCTCAGGTGAGTGCTAGGTCATCATCTCTCCATCACCCAAGGGAAACCTGCACCGACATGTAAACCTCCACTGATGTTACCATGGAAGTGTTTAGGCAGAGGCTAAGGCCAAATGAGTAAAGTAGGCTTTGGATCTTATCAGCCACACGGTAATTTTCCTCCTGCAATGAAATTATTTCCTCTTTCTCTGCATCACCTGTTTTTGTTGTTGTTCTTGTATTATTCGTATTGGCTTGTCAATGAGTTTTGAATCACCCACTATTTAAAAGATGCCTGCCGGTAATTTTCAATTTCCAGCTATCCCTCACTTTTCTGCTTTACTTTGCAATCATGTCACTTGAAAGAAGTATCACAAGCACTATCTTTATTCCCCATTTCCAATGCTTCCATTCCACTTCAGTCAGGCCTTCTTATTGACCGGTCCCTAACACACAGTTGCTGCAGTAGGCACTGCTTCTGTGCATGAGTATAAAAGTCAATCTTCTATTCCTCTTTATAATTGAGAAAGGCATTTTAAATCCTCTATGGCCTATTCATAAGTTGATGAATACCAGGCACCAGGTGGAAAAATTCTAGGAGGGAGGCATGAAGGATAATTATGTATAAATTAAGGAGCTTGAAAACAAACCAAAAAAGAAACCACCCATGATTTCTCCAATCCAGTAATTGCTAACAAATTTATTAAACCCTTACAGAGTCCTCTGTTAAGGAATGACTAGACTTTAAGAAAAAACAGGAGCCTTGTATGAGATGTTTGTAATTTAAAAACTCCTTAGTAGAGCAATTCTTTAGATTGACATTAATTCCATGGACTGGCAGTAAATACTTAAAAACATGATGGAAAGGCAGTGGAGAAGGACAGTCAAATGGGAATCTCAAAAGAGAACATATTTTAAGACTAAAACATAAGGTCTTTTCAATCATTAATCATTATTAACTACAATGTAGTACCGCTTTGTAGGTCATGGGTAGAAAGGCACAGGTAGCTAACAGAGAAAGAAGGCTTCTGCCTATAGACAAGAATAAAAATGAGTGCTTTGAAAGATTCTTGTTCAACGAAAGCTTGACTCTCGTAAGCAATAACCCACCACGCATTAATTTAAAGTAGAGAAGCTGGCAAGCTTCAGCAGGACTAAACTCAGAAATGTATTTAACCCGTAACTGTCAAAACAAAAGTAACTAGGTGGCACCTTTGTAAGGAGTGATGATAGCAACCGTGCTCAAAATAAGGGCTTGGTGACTAATGGATGCCAGAGCGCTGCTTTGACAGCAACACTCATCAGCAAGAGTCGGACAAAGGCAGGATGTGACGAGAATATTTGAAATCCACTGCTTCAGAAATCCTGGGTTACAAACTGTCCTCATGCAAACACTCCATCTGGTATTAGGCGAGAGGAGAGGAAAAGCTCGTTTTTTGTCTCAGCAGAGGAATGAGGTCTTAGATGCAAAAGTTTAAAGGGTCATAGTATGTCTCATAACAAATAATACTGGAATCGACTTGAAAAAAAAGCCAAGTGTTAGTTGTAAAATAATATGAAAATAGTAGAAAAATCGGTAGGAATCATCGTGGAAAGTATGAAGCGCCTTTCTTCATGTGTTCACAAAACATTTATTGACAAGTTTGCAATGTGCTCTGCAGTGTCTTTGACCTTAGGGAGTGCAAAGTAAAGAAAACAGACCCTCAGACAGGCAATAGGTGTCAAATGCACCTAATTTGCATCTCTATATTAGCAGTCCTAACTAATATCTTGAGCACAGTGAAAGACTTCCTAGGTTTGAATCCACTCACTAATTTTGTGATCTTAGGCCCGTTCGTTAACCTCTCTGTACCTATTTCTTCATCTGTAAAGTAATAATAATAATTGCTCATCTTCATTGGGTTGTTATGTGGGGAAAAAAGACCAGGTAAATGACTTGTAATAATAGTGCCTATCACAAAATTAGTCTTACACAGATGTTATTCTTATTATTACTAATATATATATATATATATATATGAAGCAAAAGGATGCATAGTGTACATAGATATAAGATCTTAAAGATACAGTTATGTAAATAAAGATTACTTAAGGGTTGGGTTGCAACTCATCTGTCTAAAACACAACCTCACATTCCTTTACTTAAGGACTTAATTAAAACTCCAAATCTTTAAACTAAAAGATACCCAAAAACTGCCATTTCAAACTGACCACAATAAATATAAATTAAACCAGTTCTGAAAACACCAGTGCAAAATAAACATTAGCACACAAATAAGAAATTTGTAGAATTTTAAGTCTAATACTGAATTTCTTACAGAATACAATTGTGATCATATAATTAGCTGTTCAAATATATCTAGCAAACTATTATCTGATGATGAAAATTTTGTTTATTTTTCTCTGTTCTGTTTTTCAAATATTGGACAAAAGTTTGAGCATTTAGTATACATGGGAATTATGTTACATATAGAGGCGGAGTAATAAAAGTAGGTAAGATATAGTCAATTCTTCTCAAGGGATTTATAATCGAGGAAGGGAACACAGATATTCTTGAAATTAAAAGAAATGGGGACTTCTTTTTGTTTATTAATTACTGTTTGAGGGTCTATGTTCTAGAACCCAGTTGGTAATGGATTTCAGGAAAGAAATTGTCATCCTCTCATGCCCCTCTGATCAGTAAACGTAGTCTGTGATTATACATTCAGCTCTTACTCTCAACACCAAGTTCCTGTTTTAAATCTTCAATTCCAATGTACCATTATTTGACGACAGCCACCTACCCTCCAACTTTCTCCATCCTTTACTCCACTACACATTCTTTAAGTCCTGCAATTTCTCTACCTTCCCTCTTTAACAGTTTCTCCACGTGCACAGTTTCTGTCTTTCCTACGCAGCCTAGACACTTGGTGGATGTCACTCACTGTCCTGCTAGTATAGTCGGTATTTTTGTCGCCTTCTTCTTCCAAAGCACTTCTCTTTTAAATTTCCTTCTTTCCTACTTTCCTACAATTCCCTCTTTTATTTCCTTAAGCCATTGTTTCATGCCTTTATTATTCCCCTTCTCTCCCATAGCCTTCCCCTCTGAACGCAAGGCCTTGCCTTCAATTTCAGAGGGAGAACTGAGTCCACACAGTGTGAGGTTCCTTATTTACCCCACATGTATTAACCCATCAATTCTCTATTTCATTGTTCTTTTTTTAAAATATTTTATTTATTTATTTATTTTAGAGAGAGGAGACAGGAAGGAGAAAGAGTGGGAGAGAAACATCAATGTGTGGTTGCCTCTCATGGGTCCCTCACTGGGGACCTGGCCTGCAACCCAGGCATGTGCCCTGACTGGGAACTGAACGGATGACCCTTTGCTTCACAGGCCCATGCTCAATCCACTGAGTTACACCAGCCAGGGCTCTATTTCATTGTTCTTGTACAAGATGTCTCTTTGTACAAGGCAGATTCTGCCATCTGTGCTTTTAAATGGATTATATCACATTCAAATTTCACAAGTTTTTTGCTTATATCATATCATTGTATCCTCTTGTTCTGCATCAGCTTCTTATTCACAACCTAAAAGCAAGTCTCTGGTTCTTCAGAATTCTTTTTTTTAAAGATTTTATTTATTTATCTTTAGAAGGGAAGGAAAAGGGAGAGGGAGAGAAATATCAATGTATGGTTGCCTCTCATGTGTCTCCTGCTGGGAACTGGCCTGCAACCCAGGTATGTGCCCTGACTGGGAATCAAACCATGATCCTCTGGTTCTCAGGCCCGCACTCAATCCACTGAGCTACACCAGCCAGGGCTAGTTCTTCAGAATTCTTACTGGTTATGATGTTCTCTAGCATTTCCCTTTCCTTTATGACACAGTATTTTCTAAAAATCCACATCTGTAATCTTTTTTTTTCTTTTTTCCATTTGCTTCTTTACCCATCATCCTCAACCATTCCAAAAAAAGTGATTCTGATACCAACCAACCACAGCCCCTGTTGGGCAGGTTCCTGGAAAGAAACAGAGTACAGAGAAGGTGTGATTAGAGGGAGTTTAATAAAGAGGCTATTTATATGGGTGTAGGCAGGAAACCAATAAGGTGTGGGGAGGACCACAAGGCTAGCAGCAGGTGAAAAGGACTACTACCCCAAGGACCTTGAGGGGCAAGATAGGTGAAATGTGTAGCTATGGGAAAAGAGCTGACCGATAGGAGCTCCAGTGTTTTGGAGAGAACCCTGTAGCCCAGCAGGGAGAGAGATAGGAATATAAATAATGGGAGCTCTCTCTCCTCCTGTTTTCTTCTTTCTCTTCAATGCCTTCATTTGTCCAAAACCAACTGGACCGCATCATGAGAATACCAGAAGGAGAAGAGAGTGAGCAAGGGATTGAGAACCTATTTAAAGAAATAACAATAAAAAACTTCAATGATCTGGTGAAGGAAAAAGACACACAAGTCCAGGAAGCTCAGAGAGTCACAAACAAGTTGGACCCAAAGAGGCCTACACCAAGACACATCGTGATTAAAATGACAGGCTTGAAGACAAGGAGAGAATCCTAAAAGCCGCAAGAGAAAACCAGATAGTTACCTACAATTAAGCTGTCATCTGGTTTCTCCAGAGAAACATTGCAGGCCAGAAGGGAGTGGCATGAAATATTCATGGTGATGAAAAGCAAAGATCTATAACCAAGGCTACTTTACCCAGCAAGGCTATCATTTAAAATTGAAGGAGAAACAAGGAGCTTTCCAGACAAGAAAAAGCTAAATTAGTTTGTTAACAGCAAACCAGTACTGCAACAAATGTTAAAGGGATTGCTTTAGAAAGACGAAGAAAAAGAAGAAGAAGAAAAAACAGAGGAACATAGTCTAGAAATAAAATGGTACTAAAAACCTATCAATAAACACCTTAAAGTAAACAGCTTAAATGCTCCAAGTAAAAGACATAGGGTAGCTGAATGGGTAAGAATACAAGACCCATATACATGCTGCCTCTAAAAGACCCATCTCAGAAAGATACACACAAACTAAAAGTAAGGGGATGGAAAAAGATAAGTCATGCAAATGGGAAGGAAAAACAAAGCTGGTGCAGCAGTACTTATGTGCAACAAAACAGACTTCAAAATCAAGGCTATAGTACAAGACCAAGAAGGACACTAAATAATTATAAAGGGAACAATTGAACAAGAGGACATAACCCTAGTAAACATCTATGCACCCAAAATAGAAACACCTAAATACATAAAACAAATCTTGATGGACACAAAGGGAGAGATTGACAGAAATACAGTCACAGTCAGAGATTTTATTACCCTATTGACTTCAATGGATAGATCTTCCAGACAGAATATCAAAAAGGAGACAGCAACCTTAAACGATACACTAGATCAAATAGATTTGATTGATATCTTCAGAGCATTTCACCCCAATGCAGCAGAATATGCATACTTTTCAAGTGCACATGGAATGTTTTCTAAGCTAGACCACATGCTAGGACACAAAATGAGTCAAGAAGATTGAAATCATATCAAGCATCTTCTCTGACCGCAATGCTATGAAACTAGGAATCAGTCACAAAAAGCACACTGAAAGATACAAAGAAATGGAAGCCAAAACCACTTGGATGCCAGAGAAGATGCTGTTGGCGAAAAGTGTTGAATCAACCTTCTTGGGACAAAGCAGGATGGAGGACAGAGAGCGGATCTTCTGAGGAAAGTGGAGGATATTCAACACAACTACCATGTCACCAAACCACTAGAACCTACTGTCTCCATCCTACTTGATTCTTGGCTCCATTGAGTGCTGATGACCACTCTCAAGTTGAAATCCTTTCCTCACTAGGTTTCCATGCTACAACTATCCAGATTCTTCTGTGCTTCTGAAACCATTCGATCTCAGTTTCATCTTTCGATCTCTTTTCTTCTCATATTGATGTTTTCTTGGATTAGCCTCCGGGGCCCTTTGCATTCTGTTATTCACATGGATGGCTTCAGGTACCACCTATACCGAAGTTTCTGAACCTTGCCACTATTGATACTTTGGGGTACATCCTGTGCATTGTAGGATGTTTAGCACTATCCATTGTCTGTACCCTCTAGATGCCAGTAGCACCCCTATTCCAGTTGTGACAAGTAAAACTACTTGACAATTTTCTCAAACACCAAACATTGCTGAGTGTCCTCTGGAAGGCCAAATCACCCCCCACCCTGGCAAGAACCACTTACCTTTACCTATAAAATATACTCTTCTGTCTCCCAAGTTGCATGCTGATGAAAATTTAATCATGCATCACCCCTCAAAGGTACCACCATAATTATTTCCTAAGATGTAATGACTTGCAGTTTTCAGGTTGTGAGTGGGTGAGAAGATTCCAAGGCTGTCAGGTCTTACAACTGAAGGTCTCGTGGAACATCGGTGAAACAAATAAAAGTAAAGATTAATTGTAAAAATTAATTAATCTTTACAAATAATTGTAAAGATTGTTCTTTATTTTTTAAGTATTTTTATTGGCTATGCTATTACCATTTTCCCAATTTCCCCCCCTTTGTCCCCCTTCCGCCCTGTCCTGCAACCCTCCAGCATTCCCCGCCCCCCTTAGTTCCTGTACATGGGTTGTACCTATAAGTTCTTTGAGTCCTCTGTCTCCTTTACCATTTTTTCTCTCTCCTGATCTATCTTATGCCTATTAATGATGCTTCTCCTTCCCTGTACCTTTCTCCCCGATTCCTCCCTTTCCCCTCCCCATTGATAACCCTCCATTCTTCTGATTCTGTTCCTGTTCTATTGCTTGCTTAGTCTTTGTTTTCATTGTTTTCTTTGCTTTTACACTCATTTGTTGATAGTTGTGACTTTGTTGTCATTTTCTTGTTCATATTTTTTATCTTTTCTCTTGACAGACACTCCAAAACATTTGGGGATACAGGCACTCTTCTTGATGACCTATGACTCGTGGGAGCAAAGAGGCTGTGGACAGAAATATCCTACCTCCCATCACTAGAAAAATATATTCCTTCAAAAGAACATGAATTTAACAGCAATTTTTCTCTAGTCAATGTTCAAAAGTATGATCTCTAATTGAAAGTCTAAAATCTGAAAAGATTATAGAGGCTACCATAGTATTGACATAAATTTAAAGATAGGCAGGTTTTATGACAAAAGTTATTATTTTTGTAGCAGTTACATTTGTTTCGATAAACCTAGCGCCTTTGATAAGAAAACTTTGACCAGTTATTTAAGAATAAATATATTTGTCATGAGTCGTTGGTATACCCTGTTATGAACAGAAAATACCTCTCAAACAAGTTAAAAATTAAATTCCTGGAACATATATGGAGTCCAAACACTACGCAAGTCACGATTTCTCAAGAACTCATGTGAAGGCAGCACCACCCGTGCTGCGGAACAGTGGCTGTGGAAACTCAAATCACAGAGGCAACATTTTCCTAGCATATTATAACATGCATTATATATATATATGTGTGTATATATATATAATACATATACAATTTCACATACACTATTTCATTTTATGCTCACAATTGCCTAATGAGGTATGCAGGACAATACTTTTAACATGTCCAGTTCAAAGACAGAGAAAATTTTCCCCCAGCTTTGTTGAGGTATAATTGACAAATACAATTGTAAGACATCAAAGTGTACCATATAATGATTTGATGTACAGATACCCTATGAAAGGATTCCACCCTCTTCCCAGTTGAATTAATTAATACACGGGATGAAGTAGTTGAAGTGTTTGTGGTTAGATGACTTGTCCAGGTTTATACAGCTAGTAAATAACACAAAGAGTCTGAACTTAACCTTGAGTCTCCCAATCCCAGGGCCTATGATCCTCACATTGTATCATACTCCCTACCTCGCACTCTCAAACACAAAGAATATGTTAATAACCAAATCCAAGCATCTTTTCTAAGATTAGAAGATCTTTCTTTATATATTATATGTCCATACATCGAATAGTTAAAGGAAAAAAACATCACAAAGTTACCAGATAAAGCTTTATTAAATCTCCTATCTCCAACAATCAATGCAGTAGCCCCATGCAGCTCCAGCACAGAGACTGAGGCTAAGTGTGCAATGACCTCAGTGTTCACTCACTTATGGCATTTCCTTATATGGGCAACAGCATTTAAAAAACATGGAGTTTCATCTTTACTTGAAGCTCTTAGCTATAACTCGTATCAGTCTTTTTACCTTTCAGGTTTATTTTGGGGTTGCTTTTTTATTGTTTTATTTTCTGTCATAGTGTACAAAACAAGGCTACTAAAATTTAGTTTTCATAAAACCAGGTGTTGCACCCTAGGCAATTTTATTTCTGAGTGTCCACTCCCAATTCCCAATCCCTGAACACACACTAGCTTGATTTATTCATCTTATCTCAATAAAAATGATAATTCATTTTTTACTAAAAACAGTAATTCATTTTTAAAGGCAACTTCCCAAGGTTTTGCTATTTCTTCATTGAAAAATCTAGGGTATGACTACTCAATTCTCTGGTATTATTGGCCATCATTCCATTTATTATTAAAATCTAAAAAATATTTTCAATAGTGCCAACTCGAAAGCATAGAAATATTTTTTAAAGCCTTGCTAGCATCTTAGCTTACTGACATTCAGAAGTTTAATCATGAGGACAAGCATCTGGTGTGTATCTACAACTAAATTGGATTTGACTAAAATAGAATGTGAGAGCTGATTAAAGTACCTTCATCCCTATCATTAAGGTCCCCTTCACAATTCTGTAAACAAATGTCTCCTTAAGAAACTGAGCAAATAGAGTGAAAGATCTTTCTCCTAAAAGATCATCTTTTTTACTTAACATGTACAGGGCTCTTTTAGGGTCAGAATTCCAGGCGTTTCTCAGTGCAGTATAAAGTCTAGCTTCAGTTGATGGTGCTACTTTGAACCCATTAACAAATCTTTGCCCTGCTTACAACACTCACATTGTAAAACTCCAGTGACATAGGGTCTGTGGAAACACTTCAGAATTGGCAAAAGTAGAAACAAACATTTCATTTCTAACTTCACTTTTATCTCTTGTCCTTGATCAGTAAATCAAACCTTATTAAAATATTAATTTACCTTCTAATAGGCTATAGGTTATGGATTGCATGACAACTCATTGACTTCCTTTAATGAATATTCATGACAATACTTGCCATTCTCAATAGACTACTTATTAAGGTCAAAAATGAAGAACAAGTTACTAGGTGTTTATTGTACTTTGGCTACTTTATAGTTAGGCAAATCATTTAAATGAGGGACAACAAACACGGTAAGCATTTTAATAGAACTTGTTTATTCCCAACTACTTTGGTTATATAGTTATGAACCTATTGAACTTTGAGCATTATAAGAACAGGTGAAAGGAAAGGACATTGCATATATCTGCAGAAATATCACAACAGAAATGAGGTGGACAGAGACAAACTTGGTAAGGGTCATAGGTAGAGTATGTTTTTAAAGGAATAGTAGTAATTCTTTCCCTAGGGAACTTAATTGTCTTTCCTTTCCCCTGTATTTTTATCCTTTTAAAAATATGGCGTGCCCTGAAGGCTATACATGTAGTAAGTCTCCAGTGATGAAGGCCATCAATCTTTTCCTCCCTATATGAATGTGTTCCTACTTCCCCATTGAGAAATGGGCTTCCCTCCCGCCCCCCTTCCCTGGAAACCAGCTGGGCCCTGTTTGTTTTCACCAATGGAATCCAGAGAAATGACATCTGGGACATCTGAGCCCCAGAAGTGGAAGTTGTTAACTTCCACTGATTCCTGCGGCTCCTCCTTTAGGAATTCAGTGCCATGCTGTGAGAATCCTAAGCCCTGTGCTAACCAAAATTAAATTGGCACCTCGAAATAGGGTCTATGGAGCCCAACCCAAAACACGTACCCTTAACTTAGGACCTGAGCAAACGATGAAGGCTCTAGGGCCTTCAGGAAACAGTGAACGATAGGACTAATAAACATATGGAAATCACTAATGGGGAAGTAATTATCTACTAAACTTATGGAGCTGACCAAGATTACCAGGCAGAATGTTGAAGATGCCAGCTGAATTCTACTAGCTGGCTAAGCTATGAGAAGCAGGAGATGAACTAAGTAAGAAAGTGTTCCATTTTGGAGCACACTTCATAGGAAATATAAAGAACCCAGAACACTTTTTTCCGGCCAGCAAGAGATTCTCAAGGAGGAAATGATCTCCAGGGAATTATCAGTAAAACATAGATAGCATCAGGGTAGGTTAAGATCCAGGGTTGTAGCTCTCATACTCTTTAAGACTGCAGAAATATTTAAACCAGTGCCTGAACGACCTCTTAACTAGAGAGAAAGACTTCTGAGAATCTTCCGAACCCGCGGTGTAGTCTACTTAGCTAGACAGTGGCTCCCTAAGATTCTTACGAGGATTGCTCTTTATCACCTTCTCAGCTCCAAGTACAGAGAGGCCTGTCTTGAACAGATCTGTGGGTGTGGCTTTTGTTTAATGGAGCACATTATCATTTGACTTATAGGAAAGACAAAGTATCTTTAAAAAAAAAACACCATAAATTTAGTCTAAAAGGGAGAAACAGTTCAAAATAAAAAGGCATGTCTGGGCCTTTAACCTTCAAAATTAGGAAGCAGCCCTGGCTGGTATGGCTCTGGATTGAGAGCCTGACTGTGAACCAAAATTTAGGAACCAGGTTGAGAAACTACTCAGTTTCAAACATAAGCCATTTCTCATGAATAAGAACGACTCAGAATAGAGTCAATATTCCCTAGGGAAGAGCCTAGAGTTGAGAACCACTCTCAGGGAAAATTAGGTACCAATCAATATACATTCTTTGCTTCTAGAATCATGATGAATTAGAGACATGTGCCCAACTGGAATTCAGAACTGCTATAGACAATTCACAGTGATGTGCCTCTCACTTTCCCTGTTTTCAAATAAGAGTGTCTATCGCCTATCTTGTCATTCTATACTAGATGAGTAGGGGGAAGAATTTTTTTAAGTTCTTGTATCCTCAGCTTGAGAGTAACTGCAGTAAAGATGGATGATATGTACCTGAAACTGATTTAAATGATGAAATTATAGGCCTTCAACCTGAATCAGCTACATTGACATGCAATTCTACTGTTTTGGGAGGCGGTGAGTGCATTTTCCACATGTCAGGAGTGCAAATTATTGTGGCCAGAGAGTACATTAACTAATCTCTAAATATGGCTGCCATCAAGCCCTTTTCTTCTTCTTTCCTCCTCCTCTTCCTCCTCCATTCCCTCCTTTTCTTCTTTTTAACGCTGCACTAGAATAGAATGCACCACCTCAGCAGCTTCTGAGGCCAATACGTTTCTATCACCACAATTACTTCAGCAAACCTGGTTCCCTTCAAGCCCTTTTCTTCTTGTATCTGCAGGCCCATTGAGAGGTAAATGTTCTTTTTCCCCTTCCCCTTTAATCCACACTGGTCCTGTAGGCTACTTGGACCAATGCAATGCAGACTATAGAGGAAATGATGTTCTGAGACTTCCAGGCCAGGTCCTGAAAGAGGGTGATGTTCCTATGTTTCTCTTCATTGGAATGCTCGTATTTGGGATGCTACTTCTTGGACCCAGGCATCATGACAGGAAGAACCCCAAGCCACATGGAGAAGAACTGCGGTGTGAGGTGTGAGCTGAGTTCCCAGACCACAGCCAGCATCAACTGCGAGCCATGTAAATAAGCTCTCTTGGATGTTTCATGTGCACTCAAGCTCCCAGAAAAACTGTAGCTCTAGCCAGCATCATGTAGAGCAGAACTACCCGCCTGATCCCTGTCCATTTAGAATTGTGAGGGGAAAAAGAAATGGTTGTTGTCTCAAGCCAATTAAGTTTGGGAATGGTTTGCTGGTAATAAACAACCAACATAATAAACACATTAATGCCATTAAGTAATACATATTTATCAGTCTACATGTGCTTGTTTTGAAGCTTTATAAAAATTGTATCACCGCACATGTCGGCTTCTAAGACTTGATTTATCACTTTCTCGTGTAATTCTCCCTCCTAAATAAAATGACAGAACCCATGTTTTTTTTAAAATAATTGCTAAGTTTATTGAATGCTTACTGCATACCAGGCACTGCTCTGTGTTCTTTATGTATGCAAAGTAATTTAATGTTCAACCCTACGAGATAGATACTATTATCTCCACTTTACAGATGAGAAACAGAGGCACAGAGGGGTTAAGTAATTTGCCCAGGACACACAGCCAGTCAACATCAGACCTTAAATACAGAACCTACCATTTATTTTTATTCTCTTGTCAGGGGATACCTGGTTGGTTACAAACTGGGCTGACCTGAACATCCTCATGTGTACTCCTGCGCACAAATGCAAGAATGTTCCTATGGCACATATGTAGAACAGCTAGGTATTAGAGAATGTGAATGCTTCACCTTACAAGTCCACGTTGCTTTCCAATGTATCAGTTTAAAACTCCATCTGCAGATGTCTTCTTGTTGCACATCTTTGTCATTGATAATACTGTATTTAACTTTTCAACCCACTGGGAATAAAATGGTATTCATTGTGGTTCCAATTACTCATGAGAGTGAACATCTTTTCCTGTGTTGAATCATATACTCTTTAGAAATACCTGGTTTCTCTTTTGTTGCTCCTTTTTTTTAAAAAAAAGATTTTATTTCTTTATTCTTAGAGACAGGAAAGGAGAAAGAGATAGAAACATCAATGTGTGGTTACCTCTCAGGAGCCCCCAGCTGGGCATCTGGCCCACAACCCAGGCATGTGCCCTGACTGGGAATTGAACCAGCAACCCCCCCCGTTTGTAGGCCGGCAATCTCCTGAACTACACCAGCCAGGGCTGTTTTTTGCTCCTTTTATACAGGACAATGATGAGTAGAAGAGGTGACAACAGGTATTTTCATGTTCCTGATTTTTAATATGTAACTTAATCATTATATATTTTCCTTTCATACATGATGTTGAATAACTTTAATAGTATTTTGACTTTAATATCTATGTTTGCAAATGCTGTTAGTCTGTATTTTTCTCCTACTGAATTGAATGTATCTGAATCTAGTATAGTAAGTTATACTGGTCTCATAAAATGAGCTTACCCATTCTTTTTAAGTTTGTATAAAATGTTGAAATAATATGGTCCTTGAAAGAGGAGTAAAACATCTGTAAATGTGAGCTAAATATTCTCTTTGTCAAAAAATTCTCAATTATGCTTTACTATTCAAACTATTGAGGAAGTCTATCTAGCTGGTAATCTCTTCTTGAGTCAGTTTTAAAAAACTGCATTTTTCTAGACCATTGTCTAGGTTAAGATGCTTCTGGTAGTCTCTTATTCTTTCTATCTTTACTATATGTACAGGTTAGGACTTGAGTCCTGTTTAATTCTTATTCAAATGATGTCATTGTGATCAAGGAAACAACTTTGGCCTTGTGATTGTTTTCTAATTCACTCATGTTTTCCATTGCCTACATCTCCTTGTTTCTACATTGCTTGTTCTACCGTTCTTTTCATAAGTTATACACTTAGCCTTTTTCCTTAAGCACATAAAATCATGTCCCTCAAAGCACTGTTTCTGCTTCACCATCCAATTTTCCAAATGTAGCACTTATAATTAGATTCTAAGTATGTTTTCTTCTTTCATCTATGAAGATTTATTAAACTTGTAAGTACATAATTTTTAAAAGTTAACCTTTGTTACCGACCTCTAACTTATTTCTGACTATCCATTTAACATCAACTTTTTGAAATTTACTCTGCCCAGTAAGTACCTGGTCATTTTTTTGCTAATATACAATGAATAAGAATATTCTCTAATGTTGAGTATTCTGAATATGCTCATTGAATCAATATTGTTATGCAAATCTGTACTCATTTTTAGTCTGCTTGATTTATCAATAATTGAGAGCTGTTGATTTAGCCCTATAGTTCATACATTTTGAGATAATTTTTTAAAGAATTTGCAAATTTATCAAGCAAAAAAGGAAAAAGGACTCATAGATACAGACAACAACAGTGTGGCGATTTTGGGGTTGGAGAGAGAGGAGTGTAAGGGGGATAAATGGTAATGGAAAAAATGCAAAAATATCCAAATATAAAATAAATTGTTAATTCTAATGAATTGATCCTTTTATCATTATTTAGTAGCTTTTTCCATCTTTAACACTTCATAAAGTCTAATACTGATTTAATATCACTGAAGTTACACTTTCTTTTGCTACTTGCCTAATTTTTTTAATTCACCCTATAAAAATCAGTATGGTGGTTAATTTACTTTAGTCTATTCATATTTACTTTAATTGACTTCTTACTATTATCTTTCTAATTTTGCCCCTCCTCCCACTTGTAATTTCTCTTTTTCTGGACTGAGTTATTGACTTCCTATCCCATATTTTAAACTTCTCTTCCCCCAGAATGATTCATCCTGTATCTATTCTTTAGGAGTTACACTTGAAATTTGACTACACATTTTAACATATAAATCTTACTCGTTTTCTGAATAATAAAAGCACCTCAGAATACTTTAATCACTCTCCTCTCATCTTATAAACTATTGTCCAATTTTTCAATTACATCCTATTTTAAAAGTACACATAAATGTTACATGTTTATTTAGTTTTACATTTGCTTACAACTTTACTTCTTATAAACACTTCATTGTGATTGTTTTCCATAAACACTTGATTTACATGTTTATCATTTTATTTGCTCACTAGTTCTTCCATTTCAGATCATCCTTTTGCAGTTTCTTAATGAAGGTCTGTTGATGGTAAAATCTGTTTTTCATCTGAGCATGCCTTTATTTCAGTCTTGCTTGGTATAAATTCTAAGTTGATAATTAGGTTTTCTCACAATTTTGAAAGCATTAAATTACCATCTTTTGGGTACACTGTTGCCATTTAAGAAGCCTACTCAGTATTTGTCTAACCTTCATTAATCTTTTTCCTCCTCTGATTGCTTTAAAATCTTTGGTATCTTGCAATTACATGACATTGGGTTTAGGCATGAATTTTATCTATATATGCTCCAGGTACATTGTGCTTCCTGAATTCATGTTTTTCCAACAAATGTGGAAAACTGTTATTCCTTCATATATCATCACCCCTCCATTCTCTCTCTCTGGTGCTTCTGGCTTTTATAATTTTTCCCTCTACAACTCTTAGAATTTTTAACTTCCAGTCATTTCTCCTTGCTGCAAACTGAGTCATTTCTTTAGCTTTAGCTTCCAGTTTATTCATTCTTTTCAGCTGAGTCTAATATGATATTCAACACGTCTGAGGTTTTTTTAAATTTCAAGTAACATTTCTCATTTCCAGCAGTTCCATTTGTTTCCTTTTGCATATCTGCTCCATCCTCCATGTATGTTGGTGATGAGACCTTAAAGAATTTAATCCACTGCTGGTTCTTTCTAGAGGTTCTCTCTCATACTAGCTGGTTTCCCCTTGTGCCTGGCAATCTCTAGTCATGGAATAACATTGCTTATCTTACTCTGTGAGAGTCCTGGGCCTGTATCCTGCTTCTGCCAGGAGTCCGAGGGCACTACGAGCTGAGGGCACCTCAACTGTCCTGGCTAGGGAAGCCTCTCAGACTCAGACTAATCTCCTGGTCTCTGGCCCGAGGTAACCTACACAAAGCAGTGCTGCACTTGGCGTCTGCTCCGGCAACCACAGGCCACCTGTAAGCGTAATGCAGTGCACACAGTTCCTGACTCAAAATGTGTTTGTTTTTGTAGGGAAAGGAAAACAAAGGTACGGTTCTTGGAAATTTCCCCTACTTTCTCTGAGCCCATGAATGCATTTAAAGGTAAACTTTTATTTAGGATCTAGGCATTTTACAAGACCTAGTCTGAAGTACTGCTGAAGAAAAAGTCTTATTTAACATACTAACACAATTATGATACCCAAGTGTGAGAAAGCACATCATTTATGATACGCCTTACTGATTCAAACCTGGAAAGGTTTCCTACCTCTTGATTAGAGCTTAATCAGTATTTTGGAACTGGGTATGCAGGTCCTACAGTACGAACTAGCCCTACAGGTTAGTACCCCACTTGGAGGAAATTTCTCCTGTTGTTCTAACACTAAGATGCTCGGACAACCCTGACTATTCACATTGTCAATGTCCTGATGAACATGTGGTCCACATCGAGAAGTCTAAAACCTGTGAAAATAAATGACTATTTTCAACATTAAAAAAACAGGTATAATGGCTTGTTACATGCAGCTTCCATCTAGATAAATACCTTTATTTTTGGAAGCCCGAGCAGATAGAAGCAAGGCTAAACAAGGCAGCTGGTGATTTCACATTAAGTTAGAAACACACCTAAGAGGCATTTGGCAACAGATCTGGCTGCTACTGTCTTAAATGCAGATGGCTTGCTGGCATATTTATTATTTGTAATTGCTGGACAGTGTTCTCTGGATGATCAGAGAGGTCTTTGTGCTTCACCCTGATTAGTCACTGAAGTAATGAAAGGAGATACCAGCAGCGAGGATTCCAACTGCAAAAGCTGCAATCACACCTAAAAGTAAACAAACACAAAACAAGTGGAAATGGAATGAGCAAAAGAAAGGCTTAACGGTAACGGCCGTTAGCCTCTGACATGTAGGTTACTGACGGACCTACACAACGACACACCCATGCAAATACAAATGCAAACACATACTCAAATACAAACACAAATGCAAATGAACATACGGGTATGTCCTAAAATCTGACAAAGTCTTAGAGGTAAATAGAGCAATACATTGAAAAAGACTGATGGCAAACGTCAGGCTGGCAATCACGTACTTCCACACCGTAACAGTGTCTGTGTCACACATGTGCACACTCCCATACTTCGAAGGGAAAAACCGACGCGCACTGCAGAGGGTTCTGTAAGTTTATACTGACATGCAGCTACCTCATGCCACCTGGCCTAAAACAAACAAGACAGCTCCAGGGTGCGGGGTCCTCGGTCGATTCACTGCAAAGTCATTCGTGCAGCTACTGAAAACTGCAGAAACCAGATTCCACCATTCGACGAATTAGTAACTCGAGGTTGGCAATTCATTTTTACCCCGATTATTGCTGAGTTACAACAGAATGGACCAGAGTATCCGAAACACACATACACACACACACACACGTACAAAGGATTCACCTAATTAACAGGCTTATCTGGTAATAACAAGAAAATATCTGACAAGAAAAACAACTAACACTGGCTCTCAGTCAAAAATCCAAATACTTATAAAGCATTTCTCAAAATGGCATTCCACGAAACGACAGCTACATGTTCTTCGATCAGTAAGTTTGAAAATCTGAAAGTGACTGCCACATTATCTTGGAGCCTTTGAAACACTGAGGAGAATCATCAATGTCCACACTGGAATTTGACTTTTTTTCCGAGTACACATATCAAAATCCACCATAGCAATCCTGGGAACACCAGTTTGGGAGACACTGCTCTTACTATACTGATGGATTCCCCAAACTCAACATGCTTTTCTTCTAAAAACACAACAAAACAAACAAGCAAAATACAACCAGAGAAACTGCAATTAAGAATAATATGACAGTAACCTGAGGGGAGATGGAGGGGATAATGCGGGGGAGTAGGGTTTTCAGGAACAACCATGAAGGCCACATGGACCAAACCCAGGGAGGGTGTAATCAGGGGAGGGAAGTTGGGACGGCTGAGGTGGAGGGGAGTGGTAGAGGGTAAATGCAGACAACTGTACCTGAACAACAATAAAATAATTTGAAAAAAGAAAAAAAAAGAAAAACACAAAAAAATAGCAGGAAGAGTCATTTTTGTGGGCACCGGGGATAACACATTATTTATAAATGTTTCTGTCTCCAAGGCCTAGCACTTTCCACAACACTCAGTAAATACTGGCTTAATCTAGCACTTTTCAGTAAAATAAAATACAGTAATTTAAAATAACAAGAAAGCTCAAATTCAAAATACCATTTTCAAGTTATAAAAGAAATAAAATACCTATGTTTTGATGAATTTTCAACACTATTGCAGTTTTAATTGGTTCTTTTGGTTGTTCATCATCCGTGTTGTCCAATGACGCTTCAGTATTTATAGAGGAACTTATACAAGCTGCAAGAGGACAATAATGATTTTTATTGTGGTTTTAGCAATCAACGATTTCAAGTAATTAGACATTCATAATAAAGACAGGATCAGCAAACTGCAGGCCATGGGCCAACCTTGGAGCTCATTGGGCAGACTTTCTGTGCTCCAAAAAGGCTGAAATACTATTTGGCCCCATACAGAAATACTTTCTGAATCTTCATCTAACCTGATATTTGAAATATACAAACAAAATATGATAATACATTTGGGCTTAAAACAAGTCAGTGTTAAGCAAGAGAAGCACATTATCTCATTTTACAGATGGAATATGAAACCTGAGAAGTTAGTGCATATATGAGGGTTATGGGCAGCAGACTGCAGATTCAAGTACAAGTTTCCTTTCTTCTTGATTATGGTGACAATTTCTGTAGGTTTGCCTAGCTGAATTTATTTAACACCGACTGAAAGTATTTGAATTGAAAACATGCTTAGAGATCACACGGATCACGGGGTTTCATTTCCCCCTAGTACTGAAGAGCCTGACAAGAATCCCAGCAGGTACAACAGGTGAAAGGGGAAGGGGAATTACTCTGGTTGGAGAAAAGGGGCGGGGGCAGGGGGGGGGGGTGGCTGGAGCCACGCCCTTCTTCCTCTAGCAGAGGACTGCTGCTCTCTAGAGCTCCAGGGACCTGTGTGTGAAGGTGGCTACTTGGTGTTGATCCCTTTACTTACAAAGAAGAAAGCCACAGTAGCCACAGTAAGAGACAGTAAATACTGCTGTTTAAATTCAAAGTAAAATGGCCTTCGCACGGACTGTAAGTGTCCTTAGAGACGTGTGCACCCAATGTACTAGCAGACGCTCACAAGGATGACACATTAACTTACGGAAATAGAGATCTGTGGTACCTAAATCCTCGTATTAGGTTACCAGTAAGCAAAAATACTGACTAAAGCGTGAATTACACCTATTTGCTAAAGACATTCTTTTACTTGAGTGCTTGTATACGAAGAGCATAAAAATGGTTTTGTCATTATATGTTATATATTTAATATTGGATTGTTATATGTGAAGATCATGCTCTAGTAGGGCAAGTCCTCTGCACAAATAATTTATTCATTTACAAAAAGACATTCTACTGCTCTGTTATTTCCATTTTTCACTCTGTCAAAATCCTGTGATTTAATACAAATGCAAGATGATTTTACTGAAGCAGAGCATTTTTCAAGAATGAATTAGGCCTTGTCTTGTCATGACAAATTATTTGTGTTTACTTTTGGTGGAAATTGTAGGATTTTAATTCAAATCTCACACACTATGTTATTTTTACCGACAGTTTAATATGTTATCTGAAAATTAAATGCAAGTGACATCTGATTCAATAAGAAATTAGATCTAGCCCTGGCTGGTGTGGCTCAGTGCATTGAGCGTGGGCCTGGGAACCAGAGGATCGCAGTTCGATTCCTAGTCAGGGCACATGCCTGGGCTGCAGGCCAGTTCCCAGCAGGGGACTCATGAGAGGCAACCATACATTGATATTTCTCTCCCTTTCTCCTTCCCTTCCCCTCTAGAGATAAATAAATAAAATCTTAATTAAAAAGAAATTAGATCTTCACTATTCCTTTAAACTGGTAATTTAACTTCAGACAAATCCCAAAATAACCAGTAAGAAAACAAGGTTTTTGAGCAATTCAAAGGGCCATCATGAATACATGCTACGTTGTCAATGTGTTTCATTTCATTCCAAGCTGCGGGTAGGTGGACAGGGCTATTTAGAAGTTGAAAATTACAGGTTAGGACTTGAACTCTATTGGTGAGCTGTCTTCCTCCTCATCTCCGAATCCTAAGTTAATGAGGTTTCACTATAGTCAGTGATTTAGCTATAAAAATACATCTTCATATTACTTTTTCTTTATAATTAAATTATCAATGTTTAACCACACAGAAGAAATTAATTTCAGTTCAGATATCAAGGCCGAGATGGCAAAATGAGTTTCATCAGATTTTAAAGCATGTCCCCAAAATTTTAGCTGATGCTGTGCATGCAGTGCATCTGCACTGTTAAGTTCATGTCTCCTAGGGGATGACTAACGCATCCAAGAAATTTTAAAGCCGTAGTTATCCCTCACCTTAAGTGAGTCATTTTGACAAACAAATTGTTCTTCATCCCTTAAGTCATTTAAAAGCATGTTATTTTAAGATACTCACCTGGCAAAATATGTATTTTAAACATAGCAACTACTTGGCAACTATATTATAGAAGTTATTAAATAATAATCAAGCAAATAATAACACTGAATACTTAGAAAATAAAGCCAGATACTTAAAAATTTAATGCTCACTGTATAGTAATTCCATTTTTAAATTTAAATATTTGAACTCTACCTTTTCTGGTTTATTTTATATGAAAAGACTAATTTCAAATATTTACAAAAATCTATGTATACTATAAAATATCACTTTCATGATTTAATATTCATATTTTTCATTACAATTCAGGAGTCATTATTTAAAGCCAATAATGCTAGTTGATATCACATTGCATTAATGTACCTTTTTCTGTTTAGAAAGTATCTTCCCTGAGAATTTTACTGAACTCTCACATCAACCCCAGGAGAATCTGGGGCTCAGAAGGAACCTGGTTAAGGCTGCACAGCTGTAAGTGGCAGGGCTGGATGCAGCTAAAATACTGTCTTGGTAAAATTAAGCATCTACTATTTTTGATTAAATTAATAAATGAACAAATGAGTTCATGAATGAGTCAGATTCTAAACAATTAGGATGTTTATATAAAAGCAGTTAATTTTTCTATTAAAATGTTTGTTTTCACCTTATCCTACAATTTGGGAACGTCTCATTTTGTTATTAAAACTATATTACTACATCATTTCTCCTAATTTAACAAATATTAGATAAAGCACAACTAACATAATTCTAGAAGAGTCACGTTCTTGGTCATAATAACACTGATGCCACTGTTCACTCCCTAAAAGGCCTGGGGTTACTTTTACTGTGTTCATCCTTCAGAAGGAACTCAGATGCCACCTGCTCTGAGAAGTTTCCTTGAATTCCTTACAAATATATTGCTTGTGCTAAGTGTTCTGATAACTCTCTGTCCCTCTATTATGGAAGTCGTCACCTTGTTTTGGAATAACCCATTTCTCAGCATTTCACACAATACTATGAGAGTCAGAACTATATGCCTGATCTCTAGACCCCTAATGCCCAATGCGTAATAGGCAATCAACAAATAGTAATCAATCATTCAGCAGAGATACATTAAGTTTCATAAACAGAATCCTAAAGCAATCATACCTATTTCATTGAAGTAGTATCTTCAACACATTATATGACACTAGAAAAAATATAATATGATCTAGAAACTATGAGTTTGACATGGTGTGTACGGGGAGGGGGCAAAAGCAGATTCACAGTTGTTTGTACGGAAAATAGTAAACAACACAAGAACAAACCCTGCGTTTCACACATTCACAGCTGTGAGCCTCCATTTGCCCCACCATGTAATGTATGTAAGTACCCACACCTAAACTTGCCAAAATGCTGCTTTTTTGATTCCTTTGTCCTTGTAACATTAAAGTCTTCCTACTCAGTTAAGGCATCTCTATAAACAAAATATTGCCAAAATAAACAAAAATAGACAGGAAATAGTTTTAAAATACAGTGCAAAACATACAACAAAGTGCTAATGTTAAAAGCTTCTAAAAGGAAAAACCTACGAAAAAGATAAATGGGTTAATATTTATGACATCTAAGATTTTAAATATTTATTCTAAAATATTTTATAGCTACTAGTAAATGCTAATATTTAATAAGGCAACGATAAAGCTTCATGAGGGAAAGCTGAGAAACAGGACATTTACTATACATAAATAATAAAAATAATTCATCAGGAAATAGCATTTAAATTTGATAATAGATGAGAAGTATATTATCTTGAGGCTAAAAATAAGTCTCTTAATTATTTGTAAAAATATTTCAAGGAATTCAATCATTAAAACCATGGGACTTTTAATATACTTGGGACTATACTTTATATATTTAGTAGCATTATGTTACAGAGCATCAATTTACACAATACATGTGCTTTCCATTAAAATGAAATATAAAAGGAGAGGCGTAATAAAGCATTTGCAAATGAAAAGAATTTACTAAAATTTAAAAATACTAATGTCAAAACTTTGCTATTATAGAATATAGGTTATTGCTAACCAAAAGTCAAAATATTTTTTCTGATTAATTCGTTAACCAAGTCACTGGAGACCCTAAACTGCTGGTCATTAATCTTGACTAAATTCTCAATTACTCTTAGGGGCTTACGGTGTGCTCTGCATAGGTAATAATGCACATACACTCCCTCGTTTCAGTCAGACCACAGGCGTCTTGAGGAAAGAAACCTAGTCACCCGTTCGTATCTATCACACCACCTTGAATACAGCAGATGCTTCACAAATATCTGACAAACAGACACACTAAATACTGTAAAACAGAACCAATATTTCTGGGGAAATGCTTTAAATGGTTCTCACCCCTTAACAGGCTCTGAACTACTGAGCCACAGAGCTATGGCTATTATGTTCTTTTAAAAACCTTCGTGTTCAGTGTAGTGCACTATACCGGCCTTAAAAACTGTGTGTGGCTGGGCACAAGCTTATAACTTTTCACACATAAAACAAGGATCTCTCAGTCAGTTGGTAGTGATATTTATGAATACCTTTCATGTTTTAGGCAGGGAACTCAGGGAAATAAACATCGCAGGTACTTGCTTTAAAAAATCTTACAGTCTCATGAAAAATTGTACTGACATAATCAAGGTGAAATTAAACCAGGATAAAGTAACATCATTCATTTAGGTTTTAAAAAAAAGATTTAAATAGCAGAATTAAGAGGGCCAGGCTAAAATGTGTATCTCAGTCCTGTACAGTAAGAGTCTCTGAGTACGTACTGGTCAGGTCCCACAGAAAGGCGGCACAACAAAACAGAGAAAAAGCACAGACTCTAGAACCAAATGTAAGTTGAAGCTCAAGCTTTACCATTCACTAGCACTGTAACCTGGCAAAGTTACTTGGCCTTTCTGAGCCTCAAGTTTCTCATTTTCAAATGCAGCTAGTAATATCTACCTCACAGAGCTGTTATAAGGAGTAAATGACTTTGTATTTGCAGCGCCTGGCTCATAGTAGCTTCTACACAGACAGTTAATACTGTTTTTAGAGTATTAGGTTAAATTGAGGGTGACATATCTCAAGAAAGGCAGATCAGAGTATATTTAAAGAAGTAGTTTTTAATCTTTCTTATGTCACCTTTGAAAGCTATAGATCTCTTCCCCAGAAAAAACTATACAATTACTTTCCGGCGATTTGTGGATCTCCCTAAAACCGTCCATAATCGCCAACGGTTCCAGACACCCCAGGTTAAAAATCCATAATCTAGAGGAAGGTAACCAGAGAGGGGAGGAAAAATGGAAACTATAAGAAAGAGAATAGCTGCAGGGAGGTGGGAACACCTGGCTCTGAAACATTGAGTTTCAATGACAGGCGCCCTGAAATTTAAAGCAGGGTCCCCCAAAGGAAGTATTCGTGTTTTACTGCTCCAGAGTTCTGAACATAGTGTAAGCCGCAGGAAGGCAGACTGGTATTTAGAATAAGGAAGAACAGGCTGTACAGGCCCATCTGCTAGGAATACAGAGTTCAGTATTATAAACCAGAGGATGAACTAGGTCAATGCTAATGATCACACATAAAATTCATTATCAACAACAGGACGGGTCAGGTGAAGGAAGGCACCAGTGAAAGAAGTAAAAAAAACGAAGAAAAATCCCTGCCCTCATGCTTCCAAGCTGGGTCTGCAGAGACGTCACAGTCGCTAACGTGGCAAAATGTACTTTGAAAAGTAGCAAACATTTCCACCAGTCTACTTTCAAAATCTCTACCAATTAGGCGATATGATATAGCTCTACCTTTAAAAATATTAGTTTTGAAAAAACTGAAACACAGCTGCCGCTTTTTTCCCTTTAAAACAAACTTGCTATCCCACACCACGATTAATACTAACCTGGAGCTATTAAAAAACCAGAGGGGAAAACCAACCAACCAACCAACCAACCTGGTGGTCTCCCACTAACCTGAGGCTTTACTGACAGATCGCTAACCCATCAAATACCTACTTGACTCACCATATTAACAATCAAACACTCTGTTCTTGTGAGGGGTGGGAATTAGTTAAACAGCAGAGAATAACTAAGGAATTCGAATTTTAAAAGGACTTATAAACTGCTACATTCAAATTTCATAAATATCCATATTCACAAGTAACCTAAAGACTTTCTACTATGATGTCAGAAATTTCAAGATTGGTAAATGGCGATGTACCCAATATTCATTGATATTTGCAAATACTTTTACCACATATTTTTAAATGTTTCAGGAAGTCTGTCATACATGTACACGTTTATTTACAGAGATCTTTTCATAGCCTGCTCTCACTAGAAACAAAGACAAATCATGAAGCAAAGCAAAGCAAAATAAAACAAAACAAAACAGCCTTCCAAAATGTAAGGTCAACGTGAAAATGATGGCGAGGGGAAGAAAACGTGTCATGTAACTCAGACAGCAGGGTCAGTCTATGCCCTTAAAAATAATACTGACCTACTTTCTGGAATTCTCCATTTCAGCTTAGCATCCTAATTATATAAAGGGAGTAGGAAAATAGTATGCACAAGATATTTAATAAAGTATTTTTAAAAGCTCTGTAAAGGTGTTTAACCAAATGATTAATCAAAGTAATGGGTTTTGAGAAAAGTTCTTTTAAAAGAAATACCTTAAAACCATTATTTTCACCTACTTAAGGCTACAGTTGTTTTATACAGATCTACTTGCTAGGCTTAGACTAAAACCATGAACTACAGTAAATGCTGGCACAATTTTCCAGGCAAACACTGACTGCATATTTATATATGTAGAGATTAGACACATTTTAAAAACTGTGGAAGTACCAAACATGACCAGCTTTAAGGAAATCTAAAGACGGGTTATTTAACGAGATGTCTCATAGGTAATTTTAGCAGTAGTCCAATCAGGTTCTTAAATAACATCACATAATTACCTGTGTTCATTTCCTCTGCAATTTCCAAATCTTCTATTTGAATCCTATGATCTAACATCTCTATAAAATGGTCTCTGATTTCTTCAGCTGACTCATCGCCAAATTTATAATCACATAACATCACAGCGGATCCCGGAATGGGGGCAAAAACTCGGTGAGGGAGGATGTGAAACTCCTTTTCAGAATCTAAAAGGAGAAGAAACACCATCAATATTTAGATAGGTCTGCCATTGATACCAGTGATATATATTTTATAAGTACATGAAAGCATCACATATTAATAGAAATAAAACCTAAAAACTATTTTCATTTTCTAACTGACCTGGCACACAATTGTTCTTACTGAATCCTCATGTACCGCAACACACCTGGTGTCCACGAGGAACCTAAATTATAGTCCCGTGAAATATGAACTTATCACTACCTTCAATATGAGGATGTTGTTGATTACACAGTCTCGTATTACCCACCCTCCTATGAAAGAAGAGCCAGGAGAAAATTTTGTTCCTGGTCTCAGGAATTGCTATTTTTGTTTTAACTTCACAAGCACTAAACTTTATAAGCAATTTTCCCTTCTCCATGAAAGTTCAGAGCCATGAAAGTTTAGTAGGCAATCTGTATCAAGGGTATAGAACACAATAGCATGCATTTTTGTACATGTGTGTATAACATAATCTTATTTCTGACTTCATCTTATGAGATGCTAGTAACCCCCTATGTCAAACATGTGTAGGACATCAATATATATCTTGCATACTGACCTCACTACCAATTCCATCTTGCTTGCTTTTCATTTTCCCTTTGCCTCATTCTTATTACTAGTATTTACTTATCTTGATCATTAATCTTGATTAAGTTCTTAGTTACTCTTAGGAACTTACTACATGCTCTCCATAATTAATAAAGCATACACATTCTATCTTTTGACTCAGATGATAGGTTTCTTGGGCACAGGAATCTGGTCATTGACTTGTATCTACCACGTTGCCTTGAACTGGGCAAACGTTTAATGAATATCTAATACACAGACACACTAAATGCTGTAAACTAGAATATTCTGGGGCAACCATTAGCACTACATATTGTCACAGACAGTGTTTAAGTAATTTTTAGAAAAAAACAATCCGGACCTAAATAAATAATGAAGAACTATGTTTCCTTCTTCTTTGAATACTCACAAGTAAAATATAGTTCCCCCAATTTCTAACATCATCTCGAGTCCACATAAACACAGTTTTGTTTGGCTCAACACCAGGATTCCAATGAACTAGCCACAAAGAGCAAGACTTTGTGCAAAGAATGACCTCTTCCCGCACTGCATGTGATTTAAAAAGCTATCAACGTACGGACCAAGTAGAAATGGGCTCACTTGGATAGTAACCTGCACTCCTGGCAAAGAAATGAGTGGTAGCTTTATATAACCACAAAGAGAAGACGAAGGATGTCCTAAGTGTCGGTGGAAATGCAATGACTCTAATTCTATGTCCCTGCCCTATTCTGCTTATTATCTTGTCTTCCTAAGAGAATTAGAACAATTTTACTCTTTGACTGGACTGCCATCTAGCTGTAAAACTATATTACTGCAATTGGTACTGTAACACGTAAATTGTTCACACACTGAAATCAGGAACATATTATTTTATTTGGGGCACAGTTTCTTTAAACAGGTTAAGTTCAAAATTTTCAATGATGGCTATGACATGTATGTTTAATTGGCATTCAGAACTTAAAAACTATTTCAAACTGCATTCATTCTAGCTTTGCCTAAAAAAAGATAAATATGCTTGCTATAAAATCAAAAGTTTACAGTATTGATTGCAATGAATTTAAATTACTCATTAAAAAAGCACATAATTTTCAAATTAAAAAGTTAAATTAGCCATTTGGTATCCAAATAAGACCAATGTTTTCTAGTTGGTCTGAAAATGGGAAAGGGAAACCTTTTAAAAGACATATCTTTAAAACTATTCTAAAAGGAGTCCTTTTTTTTAGAAGGACTCTTCTAAAATTCCCACAGCAGAGTAAACAGTTCAACATTATCTGAGTAAGTTCAAAACAGAAAAAAATTTAAATTTAAGTCAATATGATAAGAACTGGGTACCTATCTACGGATTAACAGAATCCTAACTCATACTCAAGTATTAGAGCAATTTTTGTAGAATAGGTGATAGCTGAGCTGACTCCTAAAAGATAAGCAGCCCTCTGCAGGAAGGGACGAAAAGTGCTGCCCAGAGTGTGGAACCCTGGCCACAGGCAAAGAGGCTGCAGTTGCTCAGACAGTGAGGACCCAGCACCAGGAAGGAGAGCTACACCAGACACAAAATCAAGGAGCAATAATAAGCCGCAGTGAGATGAGGCTGTCAGGCTGAATGGGTGGCTGAGTGACCGGGTTTCATGCAAAAGTCTCAATCCAATTGCTACACATAAGATTCAAATTCATACTATTCCATTTTCTAAGAAAACTAAAAATGAACGTGCCTTTTGACCCAGCAATTCCACTATTAGGAGTATATCCTAAGAACCCTGAAACACCAATCCAAAAGAACCTATGCACCCCGATGTTCATAGCAGCACAATTCACAATAGCCAGGAGTTGGAAGCAACCTAGATGCCCATCGGTCAATGACTGGATCAAAAAACTATGGTACATTTACACAATGGAATTCTATGCTGCAGAAAGGAAGAAGGAACTACTACCCTTTGCAACATCATGGATGGAACTGGAAAGTATTATGCTGAGCGAAATAAGCCAGGCGGTGAAAGACAAATACCATATGATATCACCATTAACAGGAATCTAAACAAAACAAACAAGCAAGCAAAATATGACCAATGACACTCAAATACGGAACAGGCTGACAGGGTCCAGAGGGGAGAGGGGAGAGAGAATCATAGGGGAAAAGGGGATGGACTCACATGAACAAGTATAAAGGACACACGGACAATAACTAAGGGTGGGGGCGGAAATGGGAGGGAGGCGGGGAGCACCAGGCGGGGGGTGGGCAGGGCTGGGAATATAAGACAGAAAGCTATACTTGAACAAGAATTAAATTTAAAAGTTATTAAAAAAAAAGATTCAAATTTATTTCTCAGCAAAACTATACTCAGCAAAAAATATACATTTCACTATTAGTGGACAGAAGTTCAGGGTTATTTGTGAAGTATAAGAAGGTCAAATGTTAAACCTGGCAGTTCCAGTAATCTTTCAAACTAGGTATACAAAAAAGATTATGATTCGTCTACCAAACCTAATATACTCTCAGTAGTACTAAAAGAAGTCAGTTTTACACAGGAGTTATGTTTTCTTCTATAAATATAAATAGATTCCCTTAATAAGCTAATATATATGTTTCAATTACGTGTACATTCAACTGTGAATTCTAATCTACTCACATCTGAATGGTGGCAAGGTGAAGATGAATGTGTAGATTTAAAAAGCATACTCAATATTATAATTTTGTTTGAATAAAATAATTGTTTTTAATACAAATTACAGAAACACTATAAATTGTTTATGTTTCAAAAAATATAATAGTTATGATAGGTTATAACATGATGATCCAGACTTTTTAAAATCTAACAAAGTCTGTTGAGTAACAGATAAGAAGTATATAAAATAGCGCACAAAAAATTTGATAGGAATAAAATATCAATCACATATATACCACACATTAATACCTATTAAAGAATCTATTATATAATACTAAACAAATAAAATTTTTGATTACAAATTATTTTAAGAAACCTAATATATATTAATTTTTAAAATTAGGTTTAAAATGTTACCAGTTTTCCAGTCTGGCAGAAATTCATGAAGAATTTTTTTAAAAACCTTCCCGGAAATTGTTAAATGTTGACAGATTTGCTATTTTAAGGTGTTCAGAAACCTTTTTTGGTGCAACTGATAATTTTTCATTCAATAAGGAAAGATAAATATGATGCATTATGGTTAGAGACAGATACAGGCACTTATGAAAGATGACATATATATCCTGACAGCCTCTCAACTGAACACATGCAAAAAAAGCACTTAATTTTATACTCATAACTTTTTTTCCCGGAATCTCATTCAAAAGCAGATCCTCAAACAGTATTTCACAACGATCAGCAACTGTATTCAATATGTCTCTCTTCACTGCCTACGGAAAAACAAAACAACACAAATTACACATAAGAAACAAAGCCTGTTACTTTCAATCTGCATGATTTTCCTACCCGAAAACCCTCACGTAACTGGTTTCCCTGTATAATCATGTCCACTGAAACAACTGATACATTATTCTTTTTTAAATGTCTACTTACTTAGCATACTTACTAACATTAATAGTTTAAAAGCAAATCCGCCCACCTCATCTAAATAATAAATTAAAACAAATAAATAAATGAAATGTTGCATCTGAACAAATAATGCTAGCGTTCCAAATCAGGAAATACTTAACTATGACAAAAGTGCCAATTATCCTCTTTAAAATTTCTGAATTATAGAGATTATAGAACACTATCCAATAATTCTCCCAATGAATGCTTTTTCTGTTATTTAAAAAGTTTGATTTCCCTTGGAAGAAACAATTTCCAATGTACTGATAACTCACAGATAATTCACAACTATGGAGCACTTAATAAATTTGTATAACCATTACTTTAAAAAAGTCACAAAACAGATATTCTACATATGAAAATCTTGCAACCAATTATGTAGTATAATTGTACTGCCCAACCAACTGGACCGTTATTAGTTAAAGTGAAATGAATAACTATGAAATCTGAAAGTGGAAAAAATAAAATTCTAGAATTTTTGAGTAATGACGGGAACAGGCTTCTGTTTTCCACGTGCAGTCATCCCCGTGGTACCTGCACAGCCTCTTTGACCTTGGGTTTGTTGCTCTGAATGTAAGCTCTGCATCTCACAGCGCCCTTCAGGTTCACGGAGCCGCTGCAGACCTGGACAGTGGCTGTGGATCTGTGGTCTGAATTCAAACGCTGAAAGACAGAAACCACTTTAAGTTCTAATAGCCGATAGTATATTATTAGCCATATAAACTATTATTATTAACTATTTGAAATACTTAAACATTATAGAAGCCATTTCATAAAAAAAAATTTTTTGACTGAATCATGTGTTTGAAAATATTCTCCATATTTACTATTAAAAGGCATTCATATTTCTCTTTGTAAGTTACATATTATTTTCTGAGAATTCTGAAGATAGTGTGAAAGTAAACACAACTACATCTCAATTTTTTCTTACTGATCTATGATCCAGAACACCAATATTCAATCATCATATTCACTAAAATATATATAATCTGCGTATGACTCAGGTAAGTATTATTACCATGAAAAGATGTATACAGGAGGTATGATCTAACCGGAGTTACACGGCATGCAATGGAAGATCTGCATAGCCCATAAAGCAGGATATGATAAATACGGCAAAATCATAAGCAATGTGTAGTTGCTCGTTTATTTCTACACGTTCAACTCCTAACTTTCACAGACGGAGGTAATGCTACACGCTCCGCAGCAGGGAGAAGGCAAGTCAACTAGGCCTGTCACCAGAAATGGTGTCAGTGGTCCTAAGCAGTGATTTTCATCTCAGAGACCCATGCACCTCTGTCTAAAGAGTGTTGGTTCATGCTAGGTGCCGAGGTGTTTCACAGACGTTTTCACCTTATCAGTTTAACAAGTGGCGAGGTGAGGACAGCCCTGAAACAGGGGCAGCACTACCAGTGGGTATGAAATCACACTGGAAGTAAAAACGATGCGTTAAAATCCCACCCAACGGACACATAAGACATATTCTACGTACACCTGGAATATATCATGCAACAATAAGGTCAATTCGGAAGAACAAAAAGAAATCATGCAACTTATGAACAGTGCTAATTGTGTGTGTGCAATAAAGAACAATCAGAAACTGATGAGAAAAAATGGTGACGAAACCAAATGACTTCAATATTTTAGCCAGTGAAAAAGTATTAATAGTCAATGTAACTGACTAATGTAATTCAAGCAAAAACTAGGTTTCTTTTTTTTTTAAGAATTTAAATTTAACACAGTAAAGGTCTTGGTGGTAAAAAATCTGTAACAGACCAAATAGTTCAAAACGTTCCAGGTTCATTCAAAAATGTCCACAAGCCAAGCAGTAGGGGACAAGGCTGACACGTATATGGAATGAGCTTCCAATGATTCTTGCAGACATCACGGAGCCATGGGCAAGGTGGGCGTGCAGGAGGAGGAATGAGCCTCCCTCATCCACTGCATGGAGCTTTACTGTAAACAAAACTATTCTATTTTGGCAGATAATACCCTATTTACACATCCATTATCTACCTTTAATACGTATCTTATAGTGTGTAACACACTGATGACATATAAACCATATATGTATAAATTAGTGCACTGTTTTCCAAACTAAAGGAGACTATATGCACAGGAACACACACACACACACACGCACACCAAGGAGAAGAGTTTTTAAAAGACATGGAAATCGGCTCACTCCTTTTAGGTGGAAATGTATCTGAGTTCTACACATGTCAACTCTTCTTGGTTTCTTTGGACTTAGGAACAAACCGGCTTACAGAAAGGCTTTGGGAACCCAACCTGTTCATAAATGGAGGGACTTCTGTGATACCGACATGGTACTTTGGAAAAGGAAAGATCCCTCTGGTTACAGTGGCCAAATGAAACTTTACAGAGGTGGCAGCATTTGGGAAAGATCTCCCTGTCCAGAGAAGACCCTGACAGTCTGGACTACGGAAAAGACGCCTGGCTCAGGACATACACAGGGCTTTAGGAACACAAAACATATACTAGAAGAGTAAATTAGAAAATAATGGAAAGACAGGCTAAGGCTATGAAAAGCCTGGAATGAGATGTTTTAACTAGTCAATATAGAGCAATTAAGGAATTTTAAGCAAGGAGAGTAACAATCAGTGTCCAATCCTTATACATACTTAGTAAGTATTTTATCTGGGAAAAAAAAGTAAATGAACAAGTGAATAAATGTGATTCAAAAAGGATAATCTGTAAGATATGTCCAATATATATTTTTTAAAAAAAGAATCGGAGCCCTGGCTGGTGCAGCTCAGTGGATTGAGCGCGGGCCTGTGAACCAGACGATCGCGGTTTGATTCCCAGTCAGGGCACGTGCCTGGGTTGCAGGCCAGTTCCCAGCAGGGGATGCACGAGAAGCAACCATACATTGATGTTTCTCTTCCTCTCACCTTCCCTTCCCCTCTAAAGATAAATAAATAAAATATTTAAAATAAAAAAAAAGAATCAGGATTTTCAGAAACACAATCACTCTGGACAAAAATGAATCGATGGAGAGACCATTTCAGAGTTACTTGAGGTGATACAGGTAAAACAATAATGTTGCAAGGCCAATGGCAGTGGGACTGACTACGAGAAAAACAAAGGATGACGTTAACACTGCAAAGAAAGGATCAACAAGACTTGATCGAGGCTGAATGGGAGGAAAGTGGCAGCGAGTATTTATCGACTACTTATTATATATTGATTTGAAAGTTTCCAGCTGACTGACCACGGAATGATTAATAAAAACATACTACACTATATAATAATATCATTACAACAGATTACCTCGTATGATAATTTGATATTGACTTCCACTATTCTCTCAATATTCCCACTCTATATCATATCTTCCAACTGTAATTTTATCACTAAAATAACTTTAACTGAATTGTTTGATAAACCAAGAGGTCACATAAGCATAACTAGTCAAAATATTTAAGTAAAGGAATAACCTTCAAACAAAGGACACTTCTAAAATAAAATTTTTTAAAAAAGGAAAACAAAAGGTTAAAAATAAATGTAAAGTATTGAGAAGAGACATGAAGAGCTAATGTTGACTGGCATAAACCCAATGACAATTTAGTAATGCTCTGTCACGCAACACAGAGAATGGAAAGAAGAAACATTCTCATAAGTCTATTTTATTCAGTTAAAAAATATGCAAGTCCTAAGACTATACTTTCAGGGATCATTTCTACAGTCTGTTACTAAAAAATATGCAAGCCCTAGTAATATTTTTGTTTCAACATTTCCAGCATAATACTGAAATTAAAAGTTTTCTAAAAACATGGATGTTTTACACCCTGCTTGTTTTTAAGGAAAATTCCAAGCAGGTTTAAAATCAAAAGCATGCATACTCTTAGGAATAATTAGCAGCTTTAACTTCTTATTCTTCAAGATGCCCAACTTTCAATTTCTGAAAAGAAGAGATGTGTAACTCGAAACAGCCATAAAAAATTAAAAACTGCTAATAATGTGTGATTTTTATCAAATCGGAAGAGGAGTAAATCTACTTCATATTAAGTAAATGACAACTCCTGGCATATACAGCACACACAGACTCTGCCTTTAAGTTGCTGAGAATTACGTCTGCTCATAAAACATACAACCGCAAATACTGCACACACGTGCATGTATATGTGTGTGCATTTATGTATACTTACACTTAAATGCTATCTACTTTATGTCAGAAGTTCAGTAGTTTTGGGCTAAAAGACTCAAACAGGTTTTATTAAAATTGTGTTTCTTGGGAGTAACTTTCCTAGAATGGGACATTTTTTAGTCTCTTGCATCTCTAAAATTTCTGATTCTAATTAGAAACATGAAAACAAACAATTTCATGAAGGTTATTCTTAGCAATAACGTATTTTAGATAAGTAGGATTTTAAAATACTTACCAGCTGTGTTAGTACTCTGACACCAAAAGAATGACCGACTGCTTGGGCATTTCCTCTAGAGGATTTTTTCTGGAAAAAAAATTAAAAAACTAGATTAATGAGATCAGAGTGGAACATAAAAGATGATTTAGGAACTATTCTATACACACTAAATAACCTAGAGGAAAAGACCTTATTATTTGTTTTATTTTAGCTTTTTCTACAGACATGTTATTTTGTGTATTCTCTAGCAATATGTACTATCAAAAACCATTAATTTCCTCTTTTTATTGCTCTAGAGCCAGGACTGGCAAACTATGGTCGAGGGGTCAAATTCAGACCGCCACCAGTCTTTGTAAATGAAGTTTTACTGGCACACAGCCAAGGTCATTCACTCACATGCTGTTTGTGACTGCTTTCACACTAGAGCATCGGGGCTGAACAGCCAACAGACACCACGTGGCTGGCAAAGTCTAAACTATTTACCAGTTGGTTTTCTCCATAAACTTCACTGACCCTTGCTCTGAAAAGAGAGTTCACCAAAGTTTCTTCTCAAATTAAAGCTATTTTAGAAGCCCATAGAGACCCCTCTTTAAAATGGAGAAACTTAGTCTTCCAACTGCTATCAGGGCAGAATTTCAATTATTTCAGAAATTACGCCCCATCATTTTCTGAGGGAAACATCTGCCCTTTACTTTAAAAGATCTTAGAAGTAAGAAGTAGATGAAAACTGTTTTCATGAAGAAAAGGACTAAAGAACTAAGAACAGTCATCTTTTATTTTGCCTTAACACAAATAATTTCATAGGATGATTTTCTCGTAACTCACCTGTCCTTCGAGTAGGTCACAATCTTCAGCTTTAACTTGTCCATTAATCAAATAAATTCCATTTTCTATTTGCTTGGCCCAGCGTGTCAGTCCGTTCTTAAGAGAAACACAACACGGTAGCTTTCAAACATGATGCCATCTCAAATAAAGTCCCTAGAGTCAACTTTTGCCACCTAATACACTGAAGTCATAAAAATCTCTAAATATCAGGAACGTGGTATGTACACTCGGTCTCACAGACAACAAAAAATGTGTAGCCCCAAATTTTGGCACCTTACTCATATTTAGTAACAGTGTTTCTAATCTTTATCCCAAACTACCATTTATATCAAAGACTTACGAGGCTTAGTAACTGCATGGACACAGTCGAATACACTCAGCAATTTCCATTATCTTTCAAAAATGTGAGAAAAGAGAAAGAGGCTGAAATGTATAAAGCGGTATTAGAGGGAAAAGAAGCAACCTCCATTTGCCTCCTTATATGAGTATACCAGTATTATGACACTGTAATCTGGGGTAATAAACTAGTTACCCCAAACAGTATCATTATAATTAGAATGCAATTTCTGAGGATTTTAAAACCAATGGCAGACAACCAGAACAAGAGCAGATTATCTATTCAGCAATCACTACAGAAAATTCATTTTACCCTGATACCTTTGTATTTTTCTCCAGAGTATGGCCGACAGAAGTAGCAGACAGTGGGATGTGAATATTAACATGAACTGTACACTCTAAAGAGTGCCATGAGGTTGAGAGTCCATTCTGATACTTCCAATCTGCAGGTTTTGCCGAACTCTTCAGCAGCGAGGAAGAAAAAACATAAAACATATTAGGTCATAATATGTATGGCTTCATGACTGATACAGCATACAGCTAACAAATCTGGCCATATTCTTTCATTAAAGGTCAATAGGATAGAATTAAACAAAAATAAATCATGCAATTAAGTTTAGTAATCTTCAGAATACTGTACTTGGCAACCCCCCCAGCGGCTAACTGGAAAAGGATCAGATAGGCCGAGTTCAGAATTTTGACAAGTTCTCCGGAGCTCTTGTTCTCATTTGCAGCTATGACGAGGCCAATTTGGAAACTGCCAACGTGAGGCAAATAATCACCAGGTGACAACACGTGCCGGACATGCTCCTGTCTGTCCCATCCTTGCTAACACAACTCTAAGCAGTTACTTTCTCACATTGCTTTCAAACATCTTAGTAAAATGTCACTACGGATTCTGCTGAGTATGAGTAAGTTGCTTAGTAGGCATTGTAGCTACCAAAAACACACATACTTTTACTACCAGCTTCTCAAATATAATACACATAAACAAGGTAGGGGAGATTAATAAAAATGTGTTAATAACTAAAAAAACTAACATTTCTTTGTAATAAAATTAGTATTTCAAAATTTAAAAACTGGTGGCTGAGGACATCAGTAGGAATGGATAGCATTGAAAATGATAAAACTACATAAAGAATTAAATTTTATTTTCAAAATAGTTTGAAACAGAAAAATCTTTAAAGATCAATTTTTCTTACCTTTGGATCATGGATATCATAAGTTCGACAAAATATTCTTTAATAATTAAGGATAGAAATAACCCAAAAGAGAATTAATTCTTCATAATCAAAAGAAAATAAACCATCCCAAAATAAAAATAAAGTGTAAGTATCCAAGAGTTTTTATAAACTCATACCACTTTACACACTTAAAGATATACACACATATCTGTATGTATATATGTGTTCGTACAAATACACACACGTACAGAAATCCCTCTGACTCTAGTTGTGGTGACCTAAACTATTTCTTACTACTTGTAAAGTCTGCTGATCACAATTAATAGAATTAAAACATGTGCAGCATCGCCGCAAACACACAGCCTATGTAACAAATAGGAGTGATGCTTTGGACGAGTCAAGCCTGAGATTCTTAGTGGTTTAAAGGGCCTGTGCATGAAATGTTTTCGCTAAATATCCAAAGAAGGTAGAAGCCCGACTTCTGCAGGAAAAACCCCGTTCTGAACTTGGTCTTTTGCCAGTCCTGGCTTATTGGGCCCCTGCGCTGCTCCACCCCCTTCGTGAGGCATTCTCTTGCTTTAGAAAGACGACAGTAAAGAGGCCAAGGAGGCCCTGTCAGTGGCTTTTTGTGTCACTTGACCTTCGCTAAAGACAAACGTTTCTTGGATGTCCTAACTGTCCAGCCCAGTGAGCCTGGGTTTTCAATTGAACATTTTATCAATACCAACTGAAAGTGAAAATTTAACATAACAAAAGCATCCCTTGGCCAATGCTGTCAGTCGGGGCATCTCCCTCTTGGCAGGGGCCCCACTGTGCCTGCTGGAGTAGACGGCTGGCGAACAGTTTCCAAAAGTCTTCGCCACCCTGTCAAACTCTCGGCAGCCCTGAGACGCGATCAACAACCATAATTACTATTATTATTGGCAGTCCCAATTATGTGTTATTGACAGAAAAACTTACAAACTATGCCTATTTCTTAAATAATGATTTAAATCAATGTTTGGGGGGAAAACTCGCAGAAACATTATTTTGGTATCATATACTTTTAAAACACGAGCACTTAAATAAAAGATACTTTTTTGTAGAAGAACAAATGTGAAGTGCCACACGATCTGAGACTTCCTCTTCTGTGAAACTCCACAGTCTTTTTTTGCTCATAGATTTTTCCGTAGCAAATACTAGCTGGAATAGAGGAAAATGCAGAGCAACTGAATGCAAAACGCAAGGGGAAAAGTGACCGTAGAAAAACACAATTATAATGTCCCTAAACAGCATTTAGCTTTAAAATTCCATGATTTTACCATTAAATTATCTTTCTTTCAGAAGAAAGAGTAAATGTGTTTATTAATCACTTGGGTTCTCTATCTCCGTAACAATTGGCTTTTAAGTAGAAAACTATAACCCACCACCATTAAGTATCAACTGGATGTGAAAAACGAATTTTGGGCAACTAACATTTCAGTGAAATAGAGAAGAGACCTCTATTTCATATTTTATTTTATTACTACTTTTTAATCCTTATTCAAGCATATGCTTGTTGACTTAGAGAGACAGTAATCGATGTGAGAGAGAAACATCAATCGGCTGCCTTCTGTACGTGCCCCAACTGGGGATCTAACCCGCAACCTAGGTAGGTGCCCTGACCTGGAACAGAACCCCTCACTTTCTGGCATCCAGGAGAATGCTCCAACCAACTGAGCCCCCAGGCCAGGGCTAATGACTTTAATTAGGACGGGAATCGATAAAATGAAGCATGTCACCATTTGGCATCTCTCATTTAAATGTCAAAGAAGATTTAAGGCAATACATAAAGACACATTAAATACAGCAGTAACATAAATGAAAAGTCTTAAAAAATCAGAAACAGCCCTGACTGGTGTGGCTCAATGGGTTGGGCATCACCCTGCACAGGAAAAGGTCACCGGTTTGATTCCGGTCAGGGCACAGGCCTGGGTTGTGGGAGTGAGACAGGCAACCAATCACATACTGAAGTTTCTCTCCCTCTCTCCCTTTTTCTAAAAATAAATAAAAATATAAATGTTAAAAAACTCAGCAATAGTAAATATATTTATGCCAGAAATAAGAATTATAAAAGTACATACTTGATATAGCAAAGGAGTCATAAATTTGGCTCTAAGCTTTCTAACAATGATGTGCAAGAAGAAACCTCACCTGTTACCTAATTCACATGGTCCATCAAGCTGAAAACGACTGTAGAAAAGGCACAACTTTTTTCACAATGATACCAAAAGAAATTTTTTCAAAGACAGTATTATATGATATAATGAACAAAGTTTGTAACAATGACCTTATGGGAGACACTGGCAAGTTTTATAAAGTTAGCTTCTTACAGTATCCCTTGATGTTGGCCAATTGAAACAAAGTTAGAGAATTCAAACTCAATACTTTCTGAAATACAGCATTTATAGTCTGACAGGCTTCCCAGGAACAGAGTTACAGAAGCAAAAGGCAAGACTGTGTCTCTCTAGCCCACATTCACCCCATTCAATCAAGCACCAATCACGAAGGATGCACAACCAATGCTATTCAATACATAAAGATTTAGATTATATTGTAAAATGTTAATGAAATTGAGTAACTGTGAAATACACATTTCTTTAAAATGGAAAAGATGGTTGAAGCCTGAATAACATGCCAGGGGAGAGAAAAATCGGCCTTTTCTTCCCTTATCTCCTTAGGTAGGACACCAAGGTTTTGACAGTGGGGAGTGTGACAGCAAAGGTTATAAAACTGGAAAAACCTGTGGCACCTGGAATTCTTATCTGCACACTTTCTTACCAGAAAAACGAGGGGGGGGGGGCGTGTGGATTCGTTTCAGAGATGAATGCGGGCTGCAGTTTGCTTTGGGTTTAAAGGGAAACAGCTTGTGAACCTTCATCTTTACATCCAACTGCGTTACACAATTCACTGGTGTGGGAATAAACAAAAAGTGGGAATCCACAATAACTACTCTGTCCAAGAATAAAAGATCAGTATCTGATTGTTGTTACTTTATGTTTTACTCTCAGGATCCTGAGAGACTTGAACAGGTGGAGAAACACAAAACCCATTCATTCCATGTTACAGCCATCACTCCAAACGAAATGGAAGGTCTAGCCAAACACTGTTACTGCATGACAAAACCAGTCAAATCATCGCAATTGTTTCAGGACAGTAAAAACAAATCTTTACAATAAAGACTTTTAAAATATATAGTTTTAATTGGAAATATAAACACTGACATTTACTGCACACAAGATACCAAGCAAGTGGGTGGGAAAGCTGTTTCCACATAATCCCAGCATAAAGAATATGGAGTGGTGATGTACATATGCCTAGGAGCAGTGTGTGTGTGTGTGTGTATGCGAGTGTGTGTAAAATCAATTAAAACAAGGTATAACTGTGATCTTATTAAGAACTATTATAGTTCAGACTTACCCTGCGCAGAGCGTTCTGAAAATCATTTCCCATTTCCAGAGCTGTAACAATAAATACTCCAAGAACTAAAAGACCCCCAGGCAGCATTCTGGACACCTAAGGGCAGAAATGCATTAGCTTACATTAACATCTGGCTTTGTGTTTGAGAAGGTAAACATTAAATCAGCAAATACTGAGTACCACCGCACGGCATTGAGGTAGGGGCTTTGAAAAGTGATTAAAACATTGAGAAAGGTATGATAACCAAGATAAATGGGGTTTCAGCATTACATAATCTTCCTAGAGTTTACTGAGCTTTACCCTAAAATTTCCTTATGAATAAAACCATTTAAGAAAGAAACCCATTAGCTACATAAATAAGCCAACCCCTTTCTCGAGGGATCAAAGACTGAAACATCTTCTAAAAGTTTTTCAATGGCTTCCACTATCAGCTAAATGAAACATCAATTTTGCCTTAGAATGCTATTTCGGACTCTAAAACCTGGCTAATCTGATATTCAGAGCACCCGTCATCTGACACGACTTTCTGTGAAACGTTACAACACCACTCAGAAACCTCTCACTGTTCTTCATACGTGTGCCCAGGCTTTCTAACTCCACACCTTTACTCAGGCTGTCCCTCAGCCTGAGCGGACTTCTTCTTGGATTTTGGGAACCTTACTACTTGGTCTGGGATCCTTAAGGGAAGAAATAATTCACAACTACCTTTTACCCTTTTATCCCTATAATATTTAGCAGAACGCTAAAGCCTGAACTTTGAACAGAGTCGGACTTGAAAATCTATTGTTTAGGTTTACTTCAAAATTTGAAACCTATTTATTAATATAATTGAGCATTTATGTTATTTCATATTGGAATGAAACACTAGCAAGTCTTCCTGTGTCCACTGAATTGTGTGCTCAGGATAAACCTCCTGCGGTGGATTACAAGTTCAAGAAGTCATGCATATTTTTAAAGTGTCTGGTACGTACTGCCAGCTGGTCTTCCGAGAGATCTGCGATTTCCCCGCACACCACTGTGGCTACTACCACTTAACGCCATGTGGACCTCTTCATACCACCTCTACCCAGTGATAAGAGCGCTTCGGTTATCTTTTGTGTAGTTAATATACAAACACACTGATCATAAAGTTCAGTCTTCAGAAAATTAGACACCATAGTAAATGCCTCGTTGCTATATTATCTGTTGATTGTTTCCTCTGATTGCACAAATCCCATTTCCTATAGCAACAAAAGCTTGGAATACAAAGAATAAGCTTTTCATGTTTAGCATGGTGCACCTGCATATCTTTTCAAAATCGCCTACATAAAATCAAACATTCTCTTCTAGAGGAAAAAATGTGAATGTACTCTGCTATATAAATTTTGTTTCTATGTGTGTATGTCTGTGTATATATATATATATATATATATATATATATATAAAATACATCAATACATCTTTCTCTTTCTCTATGCACATGCACACACACCTTTGAGAAATTTAACTTTAAAATATTTAATATTTTTGTTAGAAGATGGTATTAAATATTTCCTTGATTTTTTAATAATTACATACCACCCTGCATCACAAACACAGACACACAGACACCAATAAACACGTGTATTTAAAAGACTTAAAGTTGATTATAGAGAAGGAAACAAACAATTCTACGTTCACCTTACTCTAACACTCCTTATTAAATGATGTAATCCATTCAGTAATGAGTCGGAAGTTCACTGGGGTGTGGGTGAGCATCATTCCTCACCCACACCCCAGTGTGTTATCCAGTACCACCACCATCCTCCAGGAAACCCAGGCTAAAAACCTCAGTAACCTTAGCTCTCTCTGTCTCTTTCCACTCCCAGTCTACATGGTCACTAAACTGTCCTGATACTAGCTCTTTCTCTGAAGTACTCTGGCAACGAAGTGTTAGCTCACCGCTTAGCTTACTCATCTATCCAGTACTTTGGAGTTTTCTTTAAACACCATGAAAAACTGTGCACAACAGACAGAAGCCCTGTTCCTCACGAAGCTGAGTCTAGTTTAGATTCACGTCATTGTTTTTTTTTTGGAGGGGAGACTTTGCTGTACCTGTGTGTTTTCTGTTCTGTCCTCAGTCACTCTCCTCTCCGTTCACACTGTATCAAGGCATGAAAATCACTTTCTAAATTGCCGACAGATCAATCCTATGAACCTCTCAAAGTAGGGAACTCCGAATGACAGTCTACCACATAGCTACTGCCTACCAAAAAGGCTCCTCACTTCCCAGGACGGGACTCCAAAGTCAGCCATAACCAGCCCCTTACGGCCGTACGTCTGATCACACTTTTCTCATGCCCTGTGTTTCAACCACACCCAATTGCCTGCTCTTCTCCCGACATACCTTTAACTTTCAAGCCTTTGGGTCATTTATCCACACCATCCTTTGGGCATCCAATTTGTTCCCTGACTTCAACTAGCAAGGTTCTAATCATCCTTGCCACTCAAAGCCTTCTACGAAGCTGTCTGAATCCAGCCACTGGCACACGTTTAGTCCTTCCCCCTGGACATTCCTTCGGAACGCTTCCATTTTTTATCTCATTTCTCTTATAACTGGTTTGGGGAATCTCTTTCACTTTGGTTGAAACATAAATTCTGAGGATTTTTTTTTTTAATTTAACCACCATTTTATGGCCTCGGTGCCTAGTTTGTCTTTAAAACAATCTGACCAGAAACTGTACTATCAATAATTACTATTACTTTAAAGTAAAATCAGAATAAGCGCATGACTAGTAGTAGGAGACAAGCTGAAAAAAAAAACAGATAAAAACAGATAAATAAAAAGCTGGAAAAAAAACAGAAAGCACGACATGGAAGACCCAGAAGTCAGACCGCCTGGGTTGCAATTCCAGCTCCACCACTTCATCTGTAACCTTGGGTAGGTTACTGAACTTCAAGAAAGAAAATGCAAGTTGGGAAAAACTTAAGAATGAGCACTCTGAAATCCTAGTCTAGTAATCTGAGGGTAAAGTGCGTGCCTGCTGTCAGTCAACAAACACAAACCGAACCGCACAGGAGAAAACGCGATGACCTGCTGAGCATGCTCCGTGGCCCACTCCTCATCCACGCTGTCCAGCTTATCTCTGGGAGGCTTGAGGTTCTCATTTTTCTCCTCTCTGGGTGGTGTTCTAGCGGCAAGAACCACATAATCCTTTTGCGAAGAACACTTAAAAACGAATGAGAAAAGCTTACTGGAGCGATACCCGACTGGGGAATGTAATACTCTTAGGATGTGCAAAAACTGAGCAACATTTATAACAGCTCAAATTGCTAATACCTATATGATATGGACTCTAGAGAAACCAATTTTCATAGGTAGCCTCACTCTTCTCATGTTATCTTTCAATATTTAATATCATCCTGTTATTTATTGCACGTAATGGTCACTGCAAGTGGCTTCCTGGATGGATGAATAAACTGCATTTACACTGAAAGATAATGAATACGCTTGGTCAATTTTCTAGTTATTATATTTATTTCCTATATAATTTGAACAGATGTGGTGATTCAGTAAAATAAAGCAACAAATGACCTTATGCATCTTACTTTCACTGAAATGAAGAATATCGTATATCAATAGAAACTAAAAAAGAAAGAAAAAGCAAGCAACAACAACAAAAACAAATGATAACAGGGGGGTTTGTACACGTGTGCCCAAATTAAAATGACATCAGATTTATGTTCCTCAGTTTTAGCAGCAGTTAAATGGTAATCAAAGGTGGGGAACTGAAAGATAAATCTAGGGGACATTTAATAACTCAGTTTTATTACACTAGAAGTTTCCTATGAAGAATAAAAATAAAGCTGAAAACACAAGTTAGTATGGTGTCACCCTCAGACATCACCTGAAATTCCTAACATTGGTGTCACCTTGGCCTAGAAGATACAGGAAATTATTCCTAGGAAAACTGTTTCCAGAGAGTTGCATTCAAATGGACACAGGAAAAGGTAGGCACTGATTAAGAATGTTCTTCCTTCTTATAAAATCTATGACTTTGAAAAGAAAATGACATGAGAGTAGGAAACACACAAGCCTGAGGGGGAGGACAGAACAGTGATGAACCCTGGAATGATGAAGAAGAAGGAAAAACGTGTATAACAGTGGAAGGAATGAAAAGGCAGCAAGAAAGAAGGCAGGAAGGAACGTCTTAAGCTGCGGGAGACTTGTTACAAACAAGAGTCTATGTGCACTATGCCAAGTTCCGAAGAGGAGATTTCTCTCTGATCATTTACCTTTAAGATCCCATCTTTCTCTACAGCTCTTCTTCCTTCAAATTTTTTTAAAAATGACGGGAAGTGAAAAGCCTTACATAAAAAGTTCCTGGCAAAAAGAGCCCTATATTAGATACTAAGCACCCTGAATGAAAAAGTTCAGACTGTTGCCAAGACAGTCAAGCCGGCCCCTTAAAGAGAGGCCTCATCCCACGGCACTGCCTGGGCGACGGGTGCAGGGTCTGCCCTCTGTCTTCCACAGGCTACAGAATCAGATTTGTGACCATGAAGGGCTGTGGCGACTTGAGTCCTCTGGACAGTGCTTTCTTTACAAGACATGGGGCACCAAATCCCAAGAGGAGATAGCTTGGGGATGTGGATAGAATCAGAACAAGCAAAGTTAATTGTGCAATTTGAATGTTCTATGCCATCGTGATTAACTGTCCAGAAAGAAAATTGTCACAATTTTCTTTATTTGTGACTAAGCCTCAAAACCAAGTCCTTGGGCCTAGTGGGCTCCCCGGTAAGTGTGTTTAGGCGGATGCAGGCAGCTTGTCTATGTAACTCTTTTTGCTGTTGTTGCCGTTACTTTGTATTGCTGCCCAGTCCTCCTTGCTTATTACATCAGTTGGTGCTCATGCCTTTTAAAGTAACTGTTCAAATCTCTGTTCCAGTTTGTGTTGATTGTTAAGGCTTAACGCTATGAGGAAAATAGAATATGACTCATATTCAAATTTCTCCCAACCCTTCCCTCACCTTCTCTTTTGAATCAACATTTTAAAGTCAACAAGATAGGTGTTAAACTGTGTAACAAAATATATGACCACTGTTGCTACAAGTCTGAGTTCAGATGAACTAGCACAAGAATAAAACTGTCAAAAGGCACTTCTATAAAAAATGGTATAACCAGGAATTAATAGATTAGAAGGGAGTATAATACACTTGGAAACACACACACACACGGATACAAATAATGTGGTCAGTAAAAATTCTAATTTTGAACTATAAATTATTTTTACACTTTTGGAAGGAAATGTGTGTTGACCTGAACAAACCTGGACTAGGCTGGTATTACTGTTGCTCCACATTTTCCTTTAAAAATCCATTTTAAATTTCCTTCTACATTCAATCCCTCCATCCCCTAACCTTGAGTTTATTATTAAATAGCATATATCAGCTTTATTTGTATGTCAACTTTAAATAAACAGGTAATTTGTTCCATCAATAAATACACAGTGAAAGGCACATACCTGTCCTATTAAAAGACCGGAGACAAAAGACTTTCCTTGGAGATTGAGGTTGGAAAGATACTGGCCAACAGTCTCTTCTACAATGTAGGTTCTTCCCATTATTGATAACTAATTCAATCTCCTAAATCACCAAAAAAAAAAAAAAAACACACACACATAGTATTTTTAGGAAAAAATAAAACTTTCAATGTTTTCCTCATGGGGGAAGTATAGAGAAGTGGTACCACTTCAATGCCATGGCAACCTTGCAGCGATTGCTTCTCAAGTAGGATATTCTTACCTGCAAAGTTCAAGTGCAGCTTCAGAATTCTCAACACAGTGCTGCAGTAAGCGACTACTAATCAGAGCTGGTATGAGATGAGACGTACATACTGAGGATAAGGGAGAGGACCCTAAATTAGTAGTCAACATACGTGACTTCTCATTTCAGATACACCGCTCCTTAGCTATCTTTCATAATCTCCGGCTGGGCCTCAGCACCCTCATTTCTCAAACAGAGATGTAACTTTTCAGTTCCTCACTGGGAGGTGAGAAAAATCAAATTCATTCATTCAAAAAGCACACAGTGAAGAACTACAACGTGCTAGAAACTCTGCCTAGTGGGATGGTACAAAGATAATTCTTGATCTCTGCTCCTGAGTAACTTGCAGCACAACGAGAAGTAGCAGATAAATAGCAGTGCAGTAATAGCAAACATGTGTATAACTTCTACTGGAACAAAGAAAGTAATGTCACTTGCCCAAGTGACAAGGCTGGGAAGTGGCCAAGGTCAGGTTTAAACTCATTCTGGTTCTAGAATTCATGCCCTAAATACTGTGCTCATCTATTTTGTAACTCTTGTATACAACATGCTCACTGATTTATAAAATAACTTAACATGACTAATATAAATAGGGGAGGGTAACAATATTTGATTAACAGTGAAACAAGGGATAAAACAAATATAAAGTCCTTTAAAACCAACACAAATTCTGAATAAACAGTCAAGAGATTATAAGGCTCCTCTTCAAAGACTTCTTGAAATGATGCTGCAAAGATACTAGTTTGTGAGGAAAAAAGTGACTAAAATTCATTTCTTACCAAATATTACTTGGACCAAAACCTTATTATTGAACTACGTCCTTCTAAATTTCTTTTAACGTAATTCTATGTCCTGACTTTGGAATTGAAGAAGATAAAGCAAAGGAGTCAAGAGATTTGTATCACAGAACAAATTAAAATATACACTTAATTCTAAATCTTGAATGTTGTGTTAATAAAAATGTGCTGTTTCCTAAACAGTTTTAAAAAAAAACTCTCAAAACTATGCTCACACTGAGAAATCGCACCCAGTCTCTCTACTAAACGATACCAAAGGGTAACTGCTGACTGTGGATGTGGGTGAGAACCAGTGTGTTCCTCTTACTGGCTTATGTTGCTTTGATTTGATTTTCTGTAGCTGAAAAACAAAGATACCGACTAAAAGAGCTAGGCTGTAATGAATGACAATCTCAAGGAGTTCACACTCACTGTGGGAGACGAAAATGTAAAAAGAGATGAATTCAAAATGTTATAAAGCTATAAAAGATTGCAGGAACATAGATGCAGCATTCTGCATAGCGATAACAGTCATCTGAGTTCTACAAATAATTTCAATCTTAGTACGACACAGTCCAGGCAATTGTGGCCGAGCTGGGGCAACATGTCCGACACCAGGAAGCTGCCACTTCCAATGATTTTGCGTTATCTAATACTAAAGCCCAGAGAACCAGTTCCAGTTTGAAATGGCCTACTGGATGCTGGTTTGTTTTTGTTTTTCCCAAAAAGCCTGTTCAGTTTTGCCTCAAAATGCATTAAATTACTTCCTACCTCTTTTCTAACAACCCTGCAAATAAATTGGGTTTGCACAGCCTTTTTGTTTAGATTGAGTCTAGATAGAACTGTCTGTCTAAATCATTAATGCCTCTATGCAGGTAAGAGCTTTCCACTTCTAGTAGTGCCTTAGGTCTGTATGCATTTCTGCGTATTAAGCTTTCCTCTGCTCCATCATACTATTCTATCCTGGGGAGTGCCAAGCAGGATAATGCGTGCCAAGGAGCTGGAAGCAGGTCTCGGGTTCAGCACAGCTGCCCTAGGCCACGGAAGACTGCCTGACAGGTTGTTGTAAGGAAACAGTGACTTGGCTGCTTGCTATACCACTGTACCAAGAAGTAGCAGCAAATGTTCTGGAAAAATAAAATGTATCTAGCCTCCCGGTTTGTCTTTCTCCCGCTCTGCTTCAGAGCTGGCTCAATATACACAGCCTGACTTCACCAATAAACAGTTCCCTCCTCTGCATCCCAGAGAAGGGACTCCACCTGACCCAGCTTTGACTCTGTCTTTTTATTTCTCAATCCCCCCCTATCGCCCTCCCTCAGCACCTGACCGATGGAGCTGCACTGGTTGTGGCAACTCCTGTTCTTCTGTCTGAAAACTTCCTAATCCTTGGAGGAAACAGTAGTGAGAGTGTACACAAAGTGATGGTATGTAACTTTCTAATCATATGTCTTCCAAAGTGTCACCTACCAGCCATGTTAATGTATAAGAAACTGAATGCACTAGGAAGATGAAAATATATTGGGTTATAAAATCTGGTTGAATGTCGGATTTTTCCCCCTAGTGTTCCTTTACCTTTTAAATGTAACGAATCTTATTTTACAAAGTACACTACTGAAAAGGTAGATCTTGCTTTCCAGAAGTGTCCAACCTTTTGGCGTCTCTGGGCCACACGTTAAATATATTGTGACACGTAATCACTCACACACACACAAACACAGACCCCTCATCATGTTTTAGGTAAATTTACGATTTTGTGCCGGGCCACATTCACAGCCACCCTGGGCTGCATGCGGCGCGCGGGCACGTTGGCGGGTCGGACACCCCTGCGGGACACAGCTCAGTTTTTCCCGAAATGCTGTGTGTTCGCATCTTTGCAAGTTGTCCAAACACTGTAACGAGACCATTCAATTTCCCTGCACTCTGATTACCTAGTTTACAAAATAAAGATTTTGGATCAGAACAGGTCTGAAAACCTATGTAATTTCAGGATTCTTTGAGTTCAAACTTCTCCTGGCTTCTTTTAAAGGGCTTCTCCCTTAGAAATGAACCAGGCTCCTTAAATTCCTGTTACATATCACTGTTCCACACACACGCAGCACCTAAATAACCATTTCGAATAAGGTTTGTCGTAATTTGATTGGAGTTGTTCCGTAGTGTCTGCCCATATGTTTCCTAAAGTCTCTTTCTTCCTTCAAGTAGAAAGCTGTGTCCAAGTGCATACACACACACACACGAATTACAAACACCCTTAAGCAGACTCACCTGTACGCGTGGCCGATGGACCCACCTGAGAAGTGAGTCTAGAGTTCAAGTACCAGTCTCCAGCGGCCAATGAACTCATCAGAAGGCGACAGACTTCCCACACCTCACTTCCCACTCCAAACCCAGGGTCTCCCTGGGAGCCGGGCGGCGCAGCTTGATGACGCCACTTGCCCCCCTGCCTTCACCGCAGCGCGGCGGCCAAAGCCACTGCGGTCGCCACCCCGCCCCCTTCCGGGCACCGTTGAGAGCTTGGCGTGAGCCAGGTGCTTGCGGTCCGGCCCTGCCGGGACCAATGCCCTCTAGTGGCTCAGTGCCTAGAAACCGCCAAAGAGGACTCCACATGGCATCCCGAAGCTTAGATGGTAAGGTTGCCCTGCTTTTCGGGGAGGGACGTGGGCTAACGAGTATTCTATGGCGCCACCTCGCGGACAGCACTCGCGCGGCCGGGCTAGGAGCGCCAGGGGGCGGGGAGAAAGGAGGAAGCTGAAGCGGCTCTGCGCCTTTGGGTTCACTGGGGGCATTGAGAAAAAAAAATACATTTCCCAGAATCCTGCGAGGCTTGCAGCGGGTGGGGAAGGGGAACCGGAAATCCGAGTGCCGGGCTGCGTTACAGGCCGGCTCTGAACTCGTACTCCCAGGGTGCACAGCTTCCGGCGCCTGCGCGCGCACCCGGGTCCCGGCGCTTGAGGCGCTACTGTTGCCGCCGCTCACCGGAGACTCTGCTTCCCAGGGTCCCGCCGCGGGAGTCTTCGGCGGGCCGGCGCGCGCGAGCCGGCGAGCGAGGTGGCAGAGGTGGCAGGCCAGGCTTCGGGGTCCTCCTGGCCTTCGCCTTTCGTCTCCGTTTCTGCTCCATCGGCCGCTGCGGCCCCCGGCCCGACCGACATGGCGGCGGTGTTGCAGCAAGTCCTGGAGCGTTCGGAACTGAACAAGCTGCCCAAGTCGGTCCAGAACAAACTCGAAAAGTTCCTGGCCGACCAACAGTCCGAGATCGATGGCCTGAAGGGGCGGCACGAGAAGTTTAAGGTGGAGAGCGGTGAGTACGACCCACTTCCCGCCCTTAGTTCTGGGCCTGAGCCCGCAGCCGTTGCAGGTCTTTTCCCCTTCAAGGTGCCCGATTTCACTGGCAGCATCGCTTCCTCGGCCCCGTGGGCCCCTAGCCCTTGTCCTTCCTGCTCTTCTCAGAGTTTGATGCGAAGGAGCCTTTCTGTTCGTTTGTTATTGGAAGTCTGAGTCCACATTTGGGTCTGTTTTCTTTGTAACGAGGGTAGTCACATAATATGACGTTGGGAAGATCTGGGTCTATTTACACGGGACTTAAGAGAGTCTGCAACCCCTGCCTAAGCTTCGAGGAGCCTGTGTGTAAGTTGCACGTAAAATAAGGGGGATTTCCGCTCTGCCGTCTGCTCACTTGCATTCGGAGACCTTTGTCTAACGGACTGCTCTGGGCACTTGTTTTGGATGTGTGTCGCTTGGTCCGGTACCGAACGAGGTGAGATGGAAGTGCCCCCAAATGAGGAGATGCTCAGGGCGGTGTTGACTATGAAGTGCACGTGCAGTGAGTAAGTTTACTGTATCGGACTTGCCTTTGAAAGTTGGAGTTTAATAGAAAATATGTTAACCATTATTAATACCTGTAGTAGACCCTCAAATAGGAAAAGTTACAGTAGTGGCTTGAACATCCTTTATAAAAGGTTAGGAGCATAGCAGTTACCATTAGCAAAATACTAACTTCTTGTTGTGTGTCTTGGTTGACCAGTTGTTTGGGGGGCATTGGGACAGGGTTTGGCTCAGTTGATTGAAATGTCTGAATACATTTTTACTTCCAAAAATGTAATTATGAAGCAGAATTTATGTTGCAAGTTAATTTTTGAGTCCCAAAGGTGACTGTAGTACACTGCATTCCATTCATTTATTGAGAAAATATTGAGTGGTGTCTGATGGTCTGATACTGTGCTAAACATTACATACTCAAGCCCCTTCCCACGGTAAGTTAACACATTTGTTTTTACATAAATCTAATTATTTAATGTTTTTAGGTATTATTTTGGCTATTTCAAGCCTCTGAAGCAAAGCAGCCTTTAATCTAAATACGATTTTTCTCCATTTAGTAAAGCTTTCTTGGTTGCTTTACGCTAGGATTTGCGTTTGACTTTATTTTTTTTCTCCGCTCTCCTGTAGAACAACAGTACTTCGAGATCGAGAAGAGGCTGTCCCACAGTCAGGAGAGACTAGTGAGTGAAACCAGAGAGTGCCAAAGCTTGCGGCTGGAGCTGGAGAAGCTCAGTGAGTGTTTAATTGCATCTTTATAGTATTTGGACGGCTGAGGTCTTCAGGCACCTTTGTATGCTTCAGAAATGTTTACATACTGATAGGAAACTATTGATCAAGTGTCATCGTTTTCATGTGTGGTAATGCTTTGATTTTTCTTTCCTGGTGAAGACTGGAAAAGAACATAGAGTTTAATGGTCAGGAGGTCTGGGTTTTAACTTTGCGTGCTGTTAAAAAGCTCTTTAGCCATGTTTAACTCATACCAGTGCCTGAATGTTGGAAAGGTTTTGGGAAAAATTAAAGCAGTCATACAACTGAAAAGGTAAAGAGAGTGACTTGTTTTTATGTTGTTGTGTTGAAAATTAAAACCTATTAGTCCCATTACATTTATTTGTGTTTTAACTCTCTTGGTTATAACTTTTATAAATAACTAATCTCAGGGTATTTCCTACTTCACTCTAATTCAGGTGAAAAAAGAGTAGCTTATTTCCTTCTTAATTAGTTTTCTCACACCATTAAGTCCTAGGAGGGGTACACAGGACCTGACATTCTGTGGGAGGCAGATGTGTATTAGTTACTTTGTCTACAGCAGAAGAAGGCAAATGTCAGGGAAGACCTGTGTAGAGTAGGGGCACACTTGTTACTAGATACATCTAGATTTTAATTTGGGAATTCAGAAAAGTGATGACGAGAACGATTAAAAACTTCAGCTTTCTTTGTTAACCAGGTTCATGTTCATTGGCTGTTTGGGTCATAACTTTTTTCCAGCTAATTTTGGCACAACTCATTTTGAAAACATTTGACATATAATGGTATGGTATGGCTACATGTTAATAAGGGTATAAATACTTACTGAGTAGTTAGATCCTCTTTATCATCTCTACGTTGTGTTGCTTTGGCATTATCAACGTGGTTTGTACAGTAGTGATGGTAAAGGAGTTCAGAAAAATGACTCGACTGTAGCTGCTTGCCTGAGATCTGGAAAAGCGAGAGGGAGGGAAGGTGGGGATAAACCTACACAGAAATCTGATGTGTACAGTTACTTTTGTATTTTTTTGGTTTATCATTCTGAATCTGAGAGTTTGGAAGCAGTAAATAACCTTAAAGCAAAATGGAAAATTTAGCAGGGTTTTTTCTTTTAATCAACTAATTGTTTAAATAGAACTTAAGACTGGAAGTATAGTGAGTAGTAACATCTTTGCTCATTCAATTGCTGGCATATAATATAGGTGAGTCTTAATGGAAGAAAGCTTTAGAAAGTGCACTGTTGGCTAATTCCCTGTTTAGAAGAGAAACCGATAAGGAGAAAGCCCATTATAAGTGGATATGGCAGGATTGATAATTTAGTATCGAGCATAATTTTTTTCTTCCATGTTGAAGGCTCTCTTTGGAGTGATAAATAAGCTGAATTGCAACTATAGTATTGATTATTGTGATTTATTCTATGTATATTTTATGTAATTTAAATGTTATTTCTTGATATTTTTCAACTCCGTTTCCTTGTTTATGTATATGATTCACTTTTTTGTAGTTGACTTAGAAGATGTCATTGCTTAAGGAAATTCATAATTGTATATGTTTTTTTACCATAAATGTTTGCTAGAATGATCACAAGTGCAATTTGGGAGACAGGATAGCTTATTTTAAAATTTGGTCTAGGAGCACAGTAAATTTGGGATGTATTTGTGAGTGTGGAATACATAGCATAACTCAGTCTTTCTAAGACTCGGTTTTTTATTTTATAAGCGTGTATGGGTGGCAGTTGGATAAAACCTGTTGTTGGGAGTTTTAAGCCTTTGTGTGTATGATTATAAAACTCCTTTTCTCCAGGCAGTCAACTGAAGGCACTAACTGAGAAAAACAAAGAACTTGAATTTGCTCAGGATCGCAATGTTGCCATTCAGGTAAATGTTCTTCCTGTGAATTAAACTAATTGTAAACGTGATACTTGAGGAAGTTTTCCATTCCGATTTTGTTTATTAGTTATGTAGTCAACAAGAAGGTGAAATATGTCCTGTTAAGAGAAGCTACTAGCAGAAACATGTATACATAAATTTCTTAATTGAATATATATTTTATTGATTGCATATTTCTTTTACTCATTAGAATATATTGGTCCTTTATATTAAAAAACTTGTTTTAAATTGGTACTTGTTTTTAGCTTTGACACTTTTGAGTTCTAATCTTATTAAATTCTTACTGTAAGTGAAGTGCCACAGAATTAGACATAGGATAGATGTGTAAGTCTGTGCACCCACTCATCCCCTTATCTACCTGCCTTCCCTCTTTCCTTTCTCTGAGAAAGTAGCCGTTGGATGATTACTCTTGCCTGGGCATTATTTCAAGTGTCGTGATACTGTTGGGGGTATGGGTGGATCCACGTCAGAAATCATTTCCTTAGACTAGTGACATGAATAACAAATTGGATGTAATTAACGAGGGCTGTTGACCAGTTTGTTTAATAAAGTGATTGTATCTAGTGATGTTTTTGTTTTTAAGATTTTGTGTACTTCTAGAGACAGGGGAAGAGAGGGAGAGAAACATCAATTGGTTGCCTCTCGTGCACCCCAGCCGGGGACCTGGCCGGCAGCACAGGCATGTGCTTGACCAGGAATCGAACCAGCAACCTTTCACTTTGCAGGAGGATGCCCAGCTCACTGCGCTGTACCAGTCAGGGGGTCCAGTGATTCTTTAACCAGATTGAACCTTAGACTCCTTTTGGTTTTTTGTTTTTAATTGAAAGGTACTTGATATATAAAAAATATTGGGAAAGGGTAATAGACTTGATCCGACAGAAATCGAAAGGGTACTAGAACTTGATCCAAGGTGTAAATATGTATTTACATATTCTTACTGTAAGTGAAGTGCCACAGAATTAGGTGTAAATACGTATTTACACCTCGGTTCAAAAAACTCCCTGGCATGTTTAAGTAGGACACTTCCAGACGATAGTGACATGAGGAGTTTTTCCATGAGTCAAGGAAAAATAGGTTTTAAAAATCCAAAACATGAACAGAAATGTCGAGAGTATAGGTAATTTTTAAACTTTCTGCTGTGTGAGTTATAAGATAAAGAAAACCAAATCTTTAAATCTTAGCTATCATTAACTAAAGTGACAGTTTCTTATTCAAGTTCCTATATTGAGATTAATCAGCTTGATTTTTTTCTTATTTATGTGTTATGCTTATTCCTCTGTATGACAGAGCCAATTTACAAGGACAAAGGAAGAATTAGAAGCTGAGAAAAGAGACTTAATTAGGACCAATGAGAGACTGTCTCAAGAACTTGAATATGTGACAGGTATGAAGAAGCTCTTTAGCCTCCGACTATGCCCTCTCCCTTTCTCTTCTAACAAGGCTAGGAATTGATTCCCTTTCCTTGCCTGTCGGTGTTTGTTTATCATAGATCAGAATACAGGGTAATAGCCTATTGTTTCTCCCACTCACTTATCTCTAGATCGTTATCAAAGATTAAAAGAACTGTACAGACAAGTACACAAATGAAAAACATCCCAAAGAAGTAATTTGAACCAGGGGTGACATGCAAAGATACTTAATACAGTGGCATTAATAATACCAAGTTGGCAGTTTAAATGTTCATTTATAGAGGCTGAACTTTATTTTATCTATAAATCTTTGCTAGTATAAACTGTCCACAACCATTCAATATAAGAACTGAAAAGGAGAGCCCATACTTAAGGACATACACGGAAGTAGTCTGGAGGCAGGAAAACAAAAGGTGTAAACATATAGATACAGTATATAATGCAGTTGATGTGTTCAGGTGAACGTGACTCTTACACAGTTTAATGGTATCAAGGTCCCTTTGGGTACTTTTTGTAAGAGTTTTAAAAAGTTCTCTTGCTGTAAAGGAAAAACTTCTGAATATTTATGTTGTTATATAACATTTAACTAGGCTTTTCCAGTCTCAGGAAAAAGAATTACCTCAGAGTATTTGTTGATTTTGGTCAGCTGATGGGTAGGTAAAAGTTAGTAGATTTTTATTTTATTTTTTTAATAAAACCTTGATGTAAGGAACATAGGGAAAAGTAAGCATATATATCCTGATAGTTTTGAGTGGAAGCTCTTTATATGTGTGTGTCTGCATATATATATATATTTACTTATTTATTTTTACTGAACAGGTAAGCTATTTGTGAAATTTTAATGGACCTTTTGTTATATGTCAGAAAAGTTAATGTTAATTTTGTATATTTAACTTAAGATGCTGCATTTAAATAAAATAACCAGTGTAATTTAAATTGTTGGTTGAGTGCAGTAACTTGGCTTCTTTATCATTTATTCAAAACAATTATAATTCAGTATGACAGAAATAAATGAAAATAGAGGAGTTGAGAATGACGTATTTTTCAGACCATAAAATGCACCTAGGTTTTAGAGGAGAAAAATAGGGGGAAAAATTTTGAAGCAAAAATGTGGTAAAATAGTTCATAACATAAATAACATAATACTGATTCACCAGTGTAAATGTGAACAGAATTCAACAGCAGCATTAACAACCATTATTCCCTCCCAAATTTGGGCAGGGGGTGGAGGGGGAGGTGCATCATACAGTCCGAAAAATGCGGGTACTTAGTGTGGTTTAATATCCCTAGATAGTGCATTTAGATGTTTGGTTCCTCTCAGCAATAAGTAATTATTATTTTCAAATTCTCTTCTGACCTTTCTAGAGGATGTTAAACGTTTAACTGAAAAACTTAAAGAAAGCAATGCAACAAAGGGTGAACTTCAGTTAAAATTGGATGAACTTCAAGCTTCTGATGTTTCTGTGAAGGCAAGTAACAAATAATTCCTAACATACAAGATAAAATTTTTGCTTAAAATTTACCTAAGTTAAATTTAGGCAAGTCATTTATAAGATAATTAAAGCTGTGTTTTTGAATGTCAGGGAATTAAGAATTAAGACAGTGTTAGTTGAACTGTTTTTCTTATGTGACATTTAAGTTTCTTGTTCTTAACTGGTTATGTTTTCTGTTAAGAATTCTTGCAAATTCTTATTTGTATTGTAAGATAAAATTCTGCCTATGTTCATTGGTTGCAGAAAAAGTATTCTAAATAATGATGTATTATTCTTTACTATAAATGTAAATGCTATTTTTGGGGGATTTCTTTAGTATCGAGAAAAACGTTTGGAGCAAGAAAAGGAATTACTACAAAATCAAAATACGTGGCTGAATACAGAGTTAAAAACCAAAACTGATGAACTTCTGGCTCTTGGCAGAGAAAAAGGAAATGAGATTCTAGAGCTTAAATGTAACCTTGAAAACAAAAAAGAGGAGGTATGTTAATAAAATTGTATCTTCATATTAGTTACAATTTACATTTGTGTTGCAGTTTATTAAACAGTTACTTAGTGGCATACCAGAGTAAATGTAGGAGTATGGGTCAGATATGGAAGACATAACTCATAAACATTTTGCCCGGGAAATTAATCAGTTGCTTTTACATAAAATTTATGATATTCTTTGATGCATTTTGGTGCTACTACTGTCTATGGTACATCTTTCCTAAGATGTGTTGAAGAAGTGGTGATAGGTTTTTGTGAAGTAAATCCAAACATGTTTGTTTGTGAGCTGTTGTTTTCATTTTCTCAAATATCCGTATTTTATATATCATGTTTTTGGGGCCGTGGGGAATTATGTTGCGCTTAGTTGGCAGCTAAACTTCATATCAAATTAATTTGTTAATACAGCGTCCTTCCCTGCCCGATTCCACCTTTTGTTTCTAGGTTACTAGAATGGAAGAGCAGATGAACAGCTTGAAAACATCAAATGAGAATCTTCAGAAGCACGTAGAGGATCTGTTGACCAAACTGAAAGAGGTATAGTGACCACTGCGAAATTTCTCCCTTACAAAAATAGTACAGCAGTTATGAAAGTGTTATTTTATAAAGCTGTTTTATGGTTTGTACTGTTCCCCGCACTATATTATAGTCAGGACCCTTACCTTAATCATCTGTAAGAGTTATATGCTGTATCCAAAGTAATGTCTAAAAATGGGTGTCATTAATTTTAATATTAAGTATTCCACTTTTACATAAAAATATCATTACTGTTTATCCTTAAAGTAATTCATCTTTATCATAAAAACTGATTTTAAGGTTTTAATTTTATTTGTATACAGAAATGCATTTTTTTATCTTGGTGTTTGAATCGTTCTAAATTTGTTCAAATGTGTCTGCTGTAATTGGTTGGTTGGTTGGTTGGTTTGTTTCAGGCCAAGGAACAACAGGCCAGTATGGAAGAGAAATTCCACAATGAACTAAATGCTCACATAAAACTCTCTAATCTGTACAAGGTAGGAACCCTACCTCACATTTTAGTGCCCTCATGTTACTTGGTTGCACCTTTTGGTAACCTTTAAGGTTGAATTTTAGAGTGCCGCCGAAGACTCCGAGGCAAAGAGCAGTGAGCTGACCCGAGCAGTGGATGAACTGCACAAGCTTTTGAAAGAAGCTGGAGAAGGTAACTTTGCAGCTACAGGAAGGTGATTTTGGTTTTAGGTAGAAGGTACTTTTTCCTTTACCTTTTTGTAGCTTGTTGGATTTAGAAGTTAGATGAACTGTATAGGGACACAAACTGTAGTATATAAAGATTCTGGATTCTCAGAAAATAGTGTATTTAAAAATACAGTGTTTTTCTCCTTTGCTCAGCTAATAAGCTTATGTATAATAAGATTTTCAGTAGAAAGTTCTTTCATCTTTAAAATACTTTGATTAATACATGTGGGTTTATAGTTTGAGTACTCTCTTAATCCATAAGTTGGACGGACTTAAATGATAAATAGTGTATTTTGAAGTCTTTGGTTTTCTATTCTTTCTAATATATTTTATTGATTATGCTATTACAGTTGGCCCATTTCCCCCCTTCATTCCCCTCCACTCAGCACACCCTCCCCAACCCACATCCTCCCCTTTAGTTCATGTCCATGTGTCATACTTTTTTTTAAGTTCTTGGCTCCTACATTTCCCATACTATTCTTACCCTTCCCCTGTCTGTTTTCTACCTACCATCTATGCTACTTAGTCTCTGTACCTTTTCCCCCTCTCTCCTCCTCCCACTCCCCTGTTGCTAACCCTCTAGGTGTTCTCCATTTCTGTGGTTCTGTTCTAGTTTGTTTGCTTCGTTTGTTTTTGTCTTAGGTATGATTGTTAATTATTATGAGTTTGCTGTCATTTTACTGTACATATTTTTTAATCTTCTTTTTCCTAGATAAGTCCCTTTAACATTTCATATAATAAGGGCTTGGTGATGGTGAACTCCTTAAACTTGACCTTATACGAGGAGCACTTTTATCTGCCCTTCCATTCTCAATGATAGCTTTGCTGGATAGAGCAATCTTGGATGTAGGTTCTTGCCTTTTATGTCTTGGAATACTTCTTTCCAGCCTCTTCTTACCTATAAGGTCTCTTGAGAAATCAACTGAAAGTCTTATGGGCACTCCTTTGTAGGTAACTCTCTCCTTTTGTCTTGCTGCTTTTAAGATTATCTCCTTATCTTTAATCTTGGTTAATGTAATTAGGATGTGCCTTGATATGTACCTCCTTGGGCGGGTCCAACTTGTTTGAGACTCTGAGTTTCCTGGACTTCCCGGAAGTCTCTTTTCATAGCCAGAATGGGGAAGTTCTCTTTTATTATTTTTCAAATAACTTTTCCACGTGTTGCTCTTCTTCTCCTTCTGGTACCCCTATAATTCAGATGTTGGAATATTTAAAGATGTCCTGGAGGTTCCTAAGCCTCTCCTAATTTTTTTGAATTCTTGTTTCTTTGTTCTTTTCTGATTGGATGTTTCTTTCTTCCTTCTGGTCCACTCCATTGATTTGAGTCCCAGTTTCCTTCCCATCACTAATGGTTCCCTGTACGTTTTCTTTTATTTCACTTAGCGTAGCATTCATATTTTCATGTAATTTGCGACCAAATTCAACCAGTTCTGTGAGCATCCTGATTACCAGTGTTCTGAACTCTGTATCTGATAGGTTGGCTCTCTCTTCATCGTTTAGTTGTATGTTTTTCTGGAACTTTGATCTGTTCTTTCCTTTGGGCCATTTTTGTTTGTTTGTTTGTTTGTTTTGACGCGCCTGTTATGTACTGAGGGGCAGAGCCTTGGGTGTTCACAGGGCGGGGCAACGTGCTTTGCTGGGTTGTGATGCTGTGTGTGGGGGTGGGGTCCAAGAGGGAAAAATGGCGCTTGCTCGGCTCTCTGCCAGATATCAGCCACTTCCTCCACGTCACTTCCTCCACATCACTTCCTCCATTTCCTGCAAGCAAACTGGGACCTTCTGGTGCTGATTCCCATGTGGGTAGGTTTGTGTAAGTCCTGAGATCCTGTGGGTCTCTCCAGTGAACTCTCCTATAAGTCTGGGAATTTCTCCTGGCACCTCAACCCCCACAGGCGTTTTCACTTAGTGTTTTGAGGCATTATTTCCTGGAGCTGGGACCCTGGGTCTGTCTCACTCCTCAGCTTTGCCTGGTTTATCTGCGGCATGCGAATGAGGGACCACCCGGCCCACCAGCCGCCTTGCATGCCTTTCGTGCCTTGCCCTCCATAATCCACCGCCTCACTGGGTCCACCAGCTGCCGCCTGGCACACCCAGGGTCTGCCAGCCACCTCTGTGTGTGCCTGTGGTCCGCCCACTGCCGCCTTGCCTTACGCGCCCAGGGGCTGCCAGCCGCCCTATGTGGAGCCCTCGCCTTCCCAGCTGCATGCCTCCGCCCCTCCTGCTGGTCTATATGAATGTGTCTCCTTTAACTCCTTGGTTGTGGACTTCGTACAGTTCGATTTTCTGTCGGTACTGGTTGTTTTTTTGTTTCTAAATTGTCCTTATTTTGGTTATATGAGGAGGCACAGTGTGTCTACCTAGCCCTCTATCTTGGCCAGAAGTCTGATTTTCTTATATTTTTATTGTTTTTTGAAATGTAACTTATTTATGTATGATCTTTTTTAGTTATTCCCTATGCTCTCTACTAAAGATCAGATAAAATCAAAGAGATACTTAGAGGCACTTTGTTTACAGTTTGAGTACCCTTCTTTTCCCTGTGGATAGGAGACATCAAAAGGAGAAGTAGATTTGTCAGGCCAGGACATTTCAGGACTTACAAAGAGAACAAGAGTTTTCAGTGGATGACAGCTGCAGCCCGTCTAAAATTTAGTGTTGTCTGATGGAGGGAAAAAGTAACTACTCTCACAGTTTATGAGCTCCAGCATTTTAATTATATATTTCAATATTGTCTTTAAAAATGTTTTTAGCAAATAAAGCAATTCAAGATCATCTTCTAGAGGTAGAGGAATCTAAAGAACAAATGGAAAAGGAAATGCTTGAGAAATTAGGTAAATTGGAGAAGGAGCTAGAGAATGCAAATGACCTGCTTTCTGCCACAAAACGCAAAGGTATGGATTATGCTTATTAATGTCTGGAAATCCTAGCACTTCCCTACGTGGGTCTCGTTTAATTCTACTAATAGAATTTCTCTGTCATTTGTGGTGTAGGAAACTCCACTGAGCTATAGCATTAGAATGTATTTGTAGTTTGAAAGTAGTACTTTGTGCATATTTTTACTGTATTGTCAGAAGTATTATTTGATTACATGTAATTATGTGTCAGTGTTCACAATATTTTAAACTATATTTACTGCATGAGTTATAGAATTGAGTTTGTTGTGTTACAATACTCTTTGATGTCATTTTTAGATCTTTGCAGAAATTTACATGTAATGTACCATAGGTGTCACTTCTTATTTGAAAAACATATCAGTGCCTTTAGTTTTACAAAAATACAATAGATTTCTGTGTGTTGGCACAGGAGCCATCCTGTCTGAAGAGGAGCTCACAGCCATGTCCCCCACGGCGGCAGCTGTAGCCAAGATCGTGAAACCCGGCATGAAACTGACTGAGGTGAGGGGGTGTTCGGTCCTGTTTGTTCGGCAGAAGTGCTCAGCTCTCTGAAACTCAATCCTGAGAAAAATTCCTGTGGAAATTATCTGAAGATTAATGTATCATACTGGGAAAGACTTTCTTGGTACCTAGTTCTGTGTAACCTACAGAAAATATTTCCATCTTTTTAAGTGCTAATGAATGTCTATTCTTTTTTTTAAAATTTATCCTTAGAGGGGAAGGGAAGGAGAGAGGGAGAGAAATATCAATGTATGATTGCCTCTTGTGAGTCCCCTGCCAGGAACTGGCCTGCAACCCAGGCATGTGCCCTGACTGGGAATCGAACCGCGATCATGTGGTTCACAGGCCCGCGCTCAATCCACTGAGCTGCACCAGTCAGGGCATGAATGTCTGTTCTGAAGATAGAGTATGTACACTTGTATTCTCATGTCTACATTTCAAACACCCTCTTCTGCTTTCAGTTGTATAATGCTTATGTGGAAGCTCAGGATCAGTTGCTCTTGGAGAAACTAGAGAACAAAAGAATTAATAAGTACTTAGATGAAATCGTAAAAGAAGTTGAAGCCAAAGCACCGATTTTGAAACGCCAGCGGGAGGAGTATGAGCGGGCACAGAAAGCTGTGGCAAGTTTATCAGTTAAGCTTGAACAAGCTATGAAGGTTAGTTCCGTTCCTAAATTTGGGCTCTGGGAAAAATACATGTAAGAAACAGTGATTAGACATGTTAAAGTTTGTCATTACATTGTGACACACCTGTAATCACAGAACGTTCTACCTTCATTCGGCTAAAATTATGAGAACCTTCTATGTTTTCTAAGACATTTAGGATCATTTCCATAGGGTTCCATAGCAGATGGTAAATAGCCACTTCAGATCTATCTTTGTAATAGAGTCCTCCTAAATTTAGCAGTCTGGTTTTGTCGAACATTGCGGTGCAGACTTGATCACTAACTCTGCATGGTGTTGCCGAAGTGAGGGGAAACAGGTTTGCTAAACTGTGGTGGTAGAAATGTATCAGCCTCAGAAGCTACTGAGGTGGTCCGTTCTGTCCTAGTACAGTGTAAAAAAAAGTTGTGATACTTATGTCTAGGAATGATAAAATTGTTTCACCTTAGGGAAGAATGTTTGTATACCGTTTGACAGTCTGGCAAGTCTTCATATACATTATCTGTTTTTTAATTTTTTTAAACCCTTGCCCAAGGATGTATCCATTGATTCCAGAGAGAGAGAGAGAAAAGCATTGACTCTAGAGGAACAGCACGGGGTTGCCACCCGAACATGCCCCCAATTGAACCAAACCTACACCCTAGGCCTGTGCCCTCACTGGGAATCGAACCCACAGCCTTTTGGTTTATGGGATGATGCTCCAACCAACTGAGCCACATTGCCAGGCTATGTATATTACTTTCTTACTGTTCCTTTACATGTCAGAACCACCAAGGAAATTCATAAATGTATTTTACCTCTTAAGATTCCCTTTTAATACATAATAATGAAATGAGAGTATTTATAGTCTGATAATTTTACATTTAGGGCACAACTATTAATATTACTGAGAAATCTTTAAGATTTATTAAATAAGTTTTAGTTGAGGAAATTCAATTAAATCAATTTGTATCTGCTGTTCTAGACTGATCAATTTCCTTCATTCCTTCTTTTCTTTCCTTCCTTCTCCCCTCCCACCCACCTTTCCTTTCCTAGTACAAATAAATTGTATCCTTCACTCAGACTTAAACTTCTATTGCTATTGCGGTTACAATTTAGATAGCAGTTTAAATCGGGATATATCTATTTGTCTGTCTCCTGAATCAAATGACATCTACTAGCTTTGCTTCGACAGAACATGGGCTTTTTGACACCCCCTTCTTCATCTGGATTGAAAAGGGGTCCCTTAGCTCTAATTAGAAGTGGAGTTTTTCCCCTGTTGAGAGTGAGCATTTTGTCTGGAGCTTATTGTCTGGAGGGGATAGATAGTGAGATAGAGGGGCTTAAGAATCAGAAAAAAGCAGCTCTTAATTATGGGAAAAGCTGTTCTTCACTAATGTACAGTACCAAAAGTCCCTTATTTTTCATAACTGCCAAAGGGTGTTAAAATACTTACTCTGGCTCTTTTTTATAGCTGAATCTCCTGTCTGTAGAGTGCCCCAGGTGTTCTTCAGTCTAGACTCGGATGGTTATTTGTTAGAGTTTAGGGTTTTACAACCAGTAACTTCCTTCAGCATCTTCATTAATCCCATTTGAATTCAGTATTATTGGAATAGTTCATGAATATTCACTTGCTTCATTTTGTCACATACTAGTTGTTTTTGAAATTGGTTTATACACAGCTTCAGGGCAGTGCGCTACTTAAAACACCAGGATAAATATGAACCATCTTTTACTTAATAGTATTTTTAAAATTTTTATTTGCAAACAATAATTATAAAGACAAATCTGTATGAATAGGAAGTAACACATAATGCCTCAAAGGTATTTGGGGCTTGTATGAGGCTCCCTAAAACTGCCTCTGAATCCCTACTGGTTCTGATGCAGAACTTGGTATGCAGCCCTGCATGTAGCACTGCGTGTTCCGTTGTTGTTTTGTGTTTCTTTGTAGCTTTGTAACATTTGCTACTGATTATTTAGAATTAATTCTTAAGGTGTTTTTTACAAAATCAAGTTTTTTATGCATCTTCCCCAACATTTTTTCCTTATTTGGTATTTATTTTCAGGTCACCAGAGTAATAGATTATCTTTGTAATATTGTCCTTTGTTTTTGTTTTAGTAACAAAACTTTTGAGATTATTTAACGTGGTGGTGTGGCAGTTTGTAAGTGACAGTTAATTTGGGGAGACGGGCACATTGCCCATTGTTTTTATGTAGTGATGAACCTTATAATGAGCAATCATTGAGATATTAAGAAATACATGTATTCATATTGGGTTGGCTAAAAAAGTTTTAGTATATTCTGTGTGATGGCTCTGGTGGTTGTCTTTAACTTAGTTTGAAACCATTTTCTTAGACTGTATTGTAGTAACTGTCATGTTAGTGTGCATTAGAAAAAAAAAGCAAAACTAGTGAATTTTTGTGCAGCCATTTTAATATTAAAGATAGAAGAAAACAACACTTTTGGCATATTCTTTCATATTTCAAGAAAGGTAAAAACAACTGAAACACAAGAAATGATTTGTGCAGTGTGTCGAAACTACTGTGATCAAATGTGTCAGAAGTGATTTGCACAGTTTTTTGGTGCTGTTGACATTGTGGCCCAGTAATTCTTTGCTGTGGCTGTCTTAGGCACTGGAAGGTGTATTTGCAGCACCCTGGCCTATACGTGCTATAGAAGCCAATAGCAGGAGATAGCCAACATAATCATATATCCAAATAAATAAGTTATTTGTTAAAACTAAAAATGTGTTTTTTATTTTATGGAAAAAGCTAAACAGACTTTTTGGCCAAACCAGTAATTATAAAGAATTTCTCTTAGGGTCCATTACATAGAATATATGTTATATTGAATGTTTGTATTTGTAAGTTGACTACTATGGTACTTGAGCACTGTATATTTTTGTTATTCATTTACGGCTTCATTATATGTAGATCTCATAAGGAAATGTAGAATGTTAACTTGAATTCACATTTTACAGGAGATTCAGCGATTGCAGGAGGACACCGATAAAGCCAACAAACATTCCTCTGTACTTGAAAGAGATAATCAGAGGATGGAAATCCAAATAAAAGATCTTTCACAACAGGTTAGAATTTTTCCTTTCCTACTTTCTCTCCCCCTAGACTGATGGCCAGTGACGTTTGAATCTGTGTCCAGGTATCTAAGAGAGTTGCCACGTGTGACGTTTTTATCAGTTCGGAATACTACTCTATCAGAACCGCACCTTGTCACTGATCTTCCACAGCCCCTCCCTTTTTTTCTTTTAAGTGTCTGATAAATTTCCAGATGATAAGTACTGGTTGTAATAAATGATTCAGAGATAAATATAATTTCTTTCCCCCTGCCCATGCCCCAGGGTATAACCAAATAACAGACTTCTATATATCTTCTTGTTGCTCTTTTTATATTACAAACACATGAGTAAATATAAACATGTATGAGTTTTCTGTTTTTACTGATACAAAACTATGCCATATTCATTACTGTGCCACTTTGTTTTTTTAACTGAACCAGTCAGGAAATGTAGACCTATTTTGGTCATAAATTTTACCCTAATTTTTGTTTGTAAGTCTACACACACAAACACAATACTAAGTTTTTGTCTAAGTGGATTTAAAATCTGTTTTTCACTCTCTTCTTCATTAGACAGTATGTACATAAGGACGCAAGTGCTAGCATAGTTGTACACACAATAGGTGTATATATTTCTGTATATATTTTATTGAGTTATTGTTCTACAGAAATTGAATGATGCTTCTGGAATTGTCATGTGGCTACTTTGTAAAAGTGACAGCTTTCATTACATATTTGATAGAAATGAAAATTTTTTCATTAAACATTCTTAGGTTTTCATATTTAAAATGATAATGCTTGATAGTTTGGCTTTTAAGATTATGTAATAAAAGTTGATGGTGTTTCTAAAGTAGTATTTTTATTTGAAAAATTTTCTTCTAAACATTTCCAGAATCAAAGCCAATGCTCTTCAAGATTTGATAATATGAACACTTTCTTTTTAGATTAGAGTGCTTTTGATGGAACTTGAGGAAGCCAGGGGTAACCACGTAATTCGTGACGAGGAAGTAAGCTCTGCTGATATAAGCAGTTCATCTGAAGTAATATCCCAGCACCTAGTATCCTACAGAAATATCGAAGAACTTCAACAGCAAAATCAGCGTCTGTTAGTGGCTCTTAGGGAACTTGGGGAGACCAGAGAAAGAGAAGAACAAGAAACAACTTCATCTAAGTAAGTTATGGGCTACCTTGATTTGTTCAGCAAACATTTGTTGAAAACTTCTGATGTGTCCCCTAGCAGTGCCAGACTGAGAATATAGTGGTTTAGGAGAGAGAAAGAAATTGAGCATCAGTACCAAGAAAAATTCTCTCAGGGAGCTCAGTTTGTGGATGAGCTTGATAATTAGGTAAGTAAGTAGGTAGTTTTAGTTCAGTGTGATCAGCGTATAATAGATAAAACCTACTCGTGCGAGCTTTGGGGTGGAGGACCTAGGCTAGATTGTACAGAACACACCAGACTTCAGAGAGAAGGTATGTAGGAATTACTTGAGCAAAGTGGTTTTCTGTGTGTTTGTTTTTAGTGTGTTTGGTGCTAAAGGAGAAGGACTGGTTATGAAAGCAAAACTTCTGAAGTTTAGCCTGAGTAGAATTAAGTTTAATTTTTGCAAATACATTTTTCAGATGACAGTGATGAGTGTTTGAGTCCTTTTTGGTGAGGCGTTAAAAGTGGTTATTACAATGTCAGTAGAAGAAAGAAAGGATAAGAGAGAAAGATAGGGTGCTTAATGAAAGATGGTAAAATACTTGGTCTGTGTTACACAGTAGCAATTGCAGCTGCCTCTCAATGTCAGTGAAATAGACTTAGGGGTTTTTTTTTTGTAGGATTACTGAGCTTCAGCTCAAACTTGAGAGCGCGCTCACCGAGTTGGAACAACTCCGTGGGTCCCGGCAGCATCAGATGCAGCTCGTTGACTCCATAGTTCGTCAGCGGGACATGTACCGCATTTTGTTGTCACAGACAACAGGGGTTGTCATTCCTTTACAAGGTAGGTTTCTGTGTCTTATCTTAAAAGTATCCAAGTGTTTGGGGCAGTTTTTCTGAAATGGGTATTAGGGAATGGGTATTAGGGGATGGATCTCGCAACATAAGCAACATGCCTTCTGTTTGACCACCGTGTGTGCTTGGTCATAACAGGTCTTCAGTCCTGAAGCATACTGTTGTTTTAGGTGTCGTTAAGAAAGCAGAAATGCTGACCATGGTTGGAAAGTGTGCATCTTAAAATCAATGAATTATATTTTTTGGTCATGTTTTAACATTTCATCTGCAAATTTATCTGATCAGAAACCAAGAATATCTTAGTAGGTTATTTAGTAGATTCCTTGTTTCATAATTTTTATTATCTATGATTCTTAAGTAAGTCTAGTTTGTAGATTTTGGTAATGATATTTTTGTAAAAGAATGTTGTATCTTTTTTCCCCACATTTCTGAAGCTTCAAGCTTGGACGATATTTCACTCATCTCAACTCCAAAACGTTCAAGTACATCACAGACTGTCTCCACTCCTACCTCAGTACCTATCATTGAGTCAGCAGAGGCTATAGAAGCCAAGGCCGCCCTTAAACAGGTAAAGATCCCACCTTTACACCTTGGTTTGGGGTTAGGTTTTTTGGTAACACAGTATCATCTTCTTATCATTTCTCTACTATTTAGTTGCAGGAAATTTTTGAGAACTACAAAAAGGAAAAGGCAGATAATGAAAAACTACAAAATGAGCAGCTTGAGAAACTTCAGGAGCAAGTCACAGATCTGCGATCACAAAACACCAAAATATCTACACAGCTAGATTTTGCTTCTAAACGGTAAATTTTCATTTGTTCATATTCTAAAATTGGAATGGTGCACAGAAGATTAGCATGGTCCCTGCACAAGGATGGCACACAAATTTGCAAAGCATTCCAGGTTTTAACTTTGGGTGGTGGGCATCCCGTTCAATACACAGGTGATATATCAGAATTGTACACTTGAAACCTATATAGTTTTATTAGCCAGTGTCATCTCAATAAATGTCATGTTAAAAAAGAGATCGTATGTAAATTATGAAAAAAATTAATGAAGTCCAGTGGCATACTTTAGTAATCAGTGGACCAAAATCAGGTTCATTTGCAATAGTAGTACTTTTTTGTAGACCATAATCTAGATGAGAAACTATGGAGGTTCTGTTTTAATACTGGTTAATGACTCCCTGGGCCATTGCTGAGCAATCCTGGTAGTTATTTAAAACCCAAGTTTATGTGAGAAATGTTGCCAGAATTCCTTCCTGACAGCGAAAGGCCTGTGGTTTCTGTAGGACATAATAACTTCATAAATGCACCACAGAATAAGCATGATGTGAGCAGTTTCATTCAGCCCTTTCTTTTTAGGTAGAAGACACACAGGTCTTTTAGGTAATTAATTTTGGGAACATGCATTTTGTTGGTCACTTACAAAGAAGTAATAGTAAACTTCATTTTCTAGTTGTTTTTAGATCCATTGGATACTTGGTAGCTTAACGGGTATGGCAAATTTTATTTCTGTGTATACAGGCACAGCCTTGAAGATATCACAGGTTCAGTACCAGGCTCCTGCAATGAAATGGATATCACAATAAAGCGAGTCACACAAATTGTGTAGTTTCCCAGTGCATAAAAAAGCTGTGTTTACACTCTGCTGTAGTATGTTAAGTGTGCATTGTCTAAAACATAATGTATGTCCCTTAATTTCAAAATGGTTTATTGCTTTAAAATGCTGACTGTCATCTGAGCCTTTAACAAGTCTTGATCTTGATGGAGGAGGGTCTTGCCTTGGTGTTTATAAACACGCAGTATCTATAGCCCTGGCTGGTGTGGCTCAATGGATTGAGTACCAGCCTGCAAACCGAAGAGTTGCCAGTTCAGTTCCCAGTCAGGGCACATGCCTGGGTTGCAGGCCAGATCCCCAGTGCGGGGCATGTGAGGGACAACCACACATTCATGTTTCTCTCCCTGTCTTTCTCCTTTCCCCTCTCTCTAGAAATAAATAAATAAAATATATTTCATCTACACAGTGCAGTGAAACAAGGATTGCTGTGCTACATGTTTTTGTAAGGATATGGCAGGCAGTTAACCTCTGTAATGTAATTTCAGGTTTGATATTCAAAATAAAAGCATCCTTTTCCTTCTACATTCATAGTTCTGGCCAGCCATTTGCTAAGATTTCAAGCACATAAGAAAATAAGATGAAGTGTTAAACGGAAAATAGAAAGGCAAAAATCTGTTACTAACTGCACAAATACCTAAAATTGGGTACTGCATTTTGGTGTCTAGTGTATCAACATTTTGTTGACATTATTTTCAATAGGGTTAAAATTCTTGTAAATGAATAAGATTAAAAAGTTAATTCAGCTTGAAATATTGTGCTTATTTAGAGTTTAAATTGCTAACTTTGAAGTTAAGAAAAAAGATACCACATTACAAAGCCACTTTTTAGAATATACTTTATTATTTAAAATTCAGCTAATGTGAAATTCTTTAAGGAACTGAAATAGGATGTAGCATCTTACATAATTATCTGTCTTTCCTATAAGGTATGAAATGCTCCAAGATAATGTTGAAGGATATCGCCGAGAAATAACATCCCTACAGGAGAGAAATCAGAAGCTCACTGCAACGACTCAGAAGCAGGAACAGATCATCAATACAATGACACAGGACTTAAGGGGAGCAAACGAAAAGCTGGCTGTTGCAGAAGTGAGAAACCAATTTCTCTCATCTGACTTGCCTTATAAATTGCATTTGTCATTTGATTTTTTAGCTATTACTTTGACTTTACTGGTTGATGTGACAGAATTTGAGAGATTTGTGTATTGCAAGTTTTTATTACACAGTTTCAAAATATAGTTGGCCCTTGATTAAGGTTTGAACTGCACAGGCCACTTACCTATGAATCTGCTTATACGTGAACCCAGTGTAAGTAAACCTGCACTGTTCAAGCCCATGTTGTTCAAGGGTCAACAGTAGTTAGGTCCAAGGCTGGAAGTCTGTACGTGGAGGGCCAGCCTCCCTGTGTGGCTGATCGACGTCCCAAATTGCTACGTTGTTGAAGGGGCAGCTGGATCCAGTTGTATATCAGCTGGGTGACTGTTTCTGTTCAAACTGAAGAAGTTTCATTTCCTTACAAGTCTTCCATTTTAAAATCTGTAAATTACTCTTTCCATAATTGTAACAAAGACAAGTGAATATTTTTCTTGCTCATTTCTAATAAGAGACAATTAAAAATTTCATTAGCATTGAGTTATATGTCTGAATTTCACCATGAATGTAAATGTCTACCAGAAATTGACATTACTTTCAACTACATACTGAATTCTTTGATGATGAATTTTTATGAAGTGTTTTGCTTTTTTGTTAAGTTATCTCTCAACTTTTGTTGAATTAAGTGAAGTCCCCCGTTTTACTTGTTGAAAAAACAGACTCAAAAGCTAAGTAATTTGCCTATTTTGGCACAGTTATGCAATATGAGTTGATTGGGACTTAAACCTAGGTTTTCTGAATCTATTGGCTACGTTCTTTTATTTTTATCTTTCTCCCATTCCTTTCTGGGAATGGAGAAATCATTCCCATTTTTCAAAATGATGGAGATAGTTTGATAATTGATAGTTTATGACTACGAAAATACGAATGCCTTGCGGATACTGATCTTCAGATCACCCTCCCAGATGCCATGATACTCAAGTCTGTTCTTCTGGGGACAGAACAGTAAGAGTGCATCAGTCAGCTCTTTAGGAGTGGCCATGCCACCTACAGAACTTGCACAATTTAATAGCACACAAGTATGACTGTAGCATAATTTTGCAGTTTTTTCTGTTACTCTGACATTTTAGATTTTTCATTGTTTTAGAGCAAAGAAATTGGAACTTTTGTGGTAAAAGCAAGATTTTCTCTTCTGATCTATTGGTGTTTCCAGTTATTTTTGCTTCTTATTTCAACACATGTAACTAAGTTCTATTTTCTTATATATACAAAGATACAGTCTCCAATTAGCATTAAGGAATGTGGAATGATAAAGGAGCATATTAATTTTATAATTGTATTATTGCATTTGACACATTGTTTTCCAACATTTTTTTCATTTGTAATTTCCTCAAGGTAAGAGCAGAAAATTTGAAAAAGGAAAAGGAAATGCTGAAGTTGTCAGAAGTTCGTCTTTCTCAGCAAAGAGAGTCTTTGTTAGCTGAGCAAAGAGGGCAAAACTTACTCCTAACTAATCTGCAGACAATTCAGGTAACTAAATAAAAAGGCACATACAGAAACAATTTAAATAGCTTTAACATTATATCTTCATAGTTATCTTAATTAGAAAATTTATCGGTCATTTTTGTCATGTGTTATGATCATTGAATCTTGAGGTGTGCTAAGATGTGTCAGTATTCTACATAATGTGTTGGAAAAGACCTGAAATTCATGCAGTTGGCAGTTTTGATCTTCAGGTTTATCTATATTTAAAGAACACTGTGTAGTTGAATTGCTTACAAGATTAAATTTGTGGTGTTTATTTTTTGCTTTAAAACTTGAAGTCTGAATGACTATTGTAATATGTTTTTCTTTTTTCCCCCTATTTAATAGATGTTTTAGCATGTAAAATGTCAAAATAACTTTCTTAGTGTCATAGATCTTAATGTAGAAATGAGTTGTGATTCTGTAATTCCCCATATCCTTTCATTTGTATTGCTTTTTTTGACTTTTTTAAGCATAACCAAAAATCTTTTCTTTACCGTAGGGAATACTGGAGCGATCTGAAACAGAAACCAAACAAAGGCTCAGTAACNTTTTTTCCCATTTAATAGATGTTTTAGCGTGTAAAATGTCAAAATAACTTTCTTAGTGTCATAGATCTTAATGTAGAAATGAGTTGTGATTCTGTAATTCCCCATATCCTTTCATTTGTATTGCTTTTTTTTGACTTTTTTCTTAAGCATAACCAAAAATCTTTTCTTTACCGTAGGGAATACTGGAGCGATCTGAAACAGAAACCAAACAAAGGCTCAGTAACCAGATAGAAAAATTGGAACATGAGATATCTCACCTAAAAAAGAAGTTGGAGAATGAGGTGGAGCAAAGGCACACGCTCACTAGGAATCTCGACGTGAGTGTCAGGATTCCGAAGTCTGTAGGGTTATGGTCAGCAGTCAGTGGGTGTGAATGCACTGCTGTCTTATGTTTTGATGAGACTTCTTACAAACTCAGGTCGTTCTCGCCTCTTTATATGCCTAATAATTTTTATTGGGTGCCATACATTGTGAGGTTTCTCCTCTGGGGTGGTGGATATTTCTGTATTCCTGAAAACATTGAACTTTATTCTGGGATGTGGGAAAGTTGCTTAAAAATAGTTTGATTCTCGAGTGTTACTTTTTTATGATTTATTAGGCAGGCCCAAAGCAGTGCTCACTCTCAAACAAATTATTCTCCATTACCTTTAGAAGGAGTTTAGACCTTCTGAGTACTGCTTTCAGTGGATTGTGAATTTTTTCAGTTGGGCTCCTGAGGACAGGCATTATTCCTGACTCTCTCTGCACACCAGATACTCTTCACTCTCTTTAGAGGATCCGCTACCTTGTCTGGGGTAGTTTCGCATGCATGAACTGATCAGTTTTGCTGAGTATTCAAGAGGGATCCTCTGCAGATCACCAGGGTGTTCTTGTCTGTGTAGCTGTCTTCTCTCTAACAGCGTATCTTACGGTTGGAGCTAAGTTAGCCTTCTTGCGCTCTCAGTTCTGTCTTCTCAACTCAGGGGGTTTGCTGGCCGCTGCCTCATTTCCCTTTCCCTGTGCCGCAGCCTGTGGACACTCTTAAGGGAAATTGTACAGACAGCCTTTTTTGTATCCTGTCAACCCGTACTTGTAAAACTGTCTTATATGTTGTGTCCATTTTTGTTTGTGTGTTTGTTTCTTTAGGGGGCAGGTGGGGGGGAGGTTGTTTCAGATGGGAAGGTAAATCTGGTGTCTCTTTACCTTGGCAAGAGTTTTAAAAATCTGTAAAAAGATTGACTTGAACCTTGAATTACTGAAGAATCTAAAAACAGTATTTGTAGGGTTGATATATTTTTTTCTTATAGGTTCAACTTTTAGATGCAAAGAGACAGCTGGATACTGAGACAAATCTTCATAATAACACAAAAGAACTATTAAAAAACGCTCAAAAGGAAATTGCAACATTGAAACAGCACCTTAGTAGTATGGAAGCCCAGCTTGCTTCTCAGTCCTCACAGAGAACTGGTAAAGGTAACTAAGTGATTAGACTGGTAATAAAGTGTTTCTTTAGAACGTTTGTAACATCTGTCAATAAATAACCTTTTCTCCGTGGGCAAAGGGAATAAGAAACACTTCACTAGTAAAGCCCCGCTCTAGGCCTAGATTAGTAGAGCTTCAGACCTGAGAGGTTCAGAGCAGTTCTGCGGGCGTCCGACCAAGGTGTGCTTACGGTATTGCCGTTGAAACCATTTCTTTTTTTTTATTAATTTTATTTATTTATTTATCTTTAGAGGGGAAGGNGCACCTTAGTAGTATGGAAGCCCAGCTTGCTTCTCAGTCCTCACAGAGAACTGGTAAAGGTAACTAAGTGATTAGACTGGTAATAAAGTGTTTCTTTAGAACGTTTGTAACATCTGTCAATAAATAACCTTTTCTCCGTGGGCAAAGGGAATAAGAAACACTTCACTAGTAAAGCCCAGCTCTAGGCCTAGATTAGTAGAGCTTCAGACCTGAGAGGTTCAGAGCAGTTCTGCGGGCGTCCGACCAAGGTGTGCTAACGGTATTGCCGTTGAAACCATTTCTTGACACTTGAAAAACATTTCTTTTGAAGGCTGATGTTTGAATTTTAAACTCTCCCTTTTGCGATATGGTACTTGTTAAATATATAACAATAAGGCTCATTTACAAAATAATTGATTTTTTTGCTGTCATTCAGAGCAGTCTCCCTGAGTGTTGCTCATTGATAGCCTCAAGTAAAAGATTCTTTTCACTAGATTTTGTTTCTTTTTGGGAATGTACCATCTTAAATGCAAAGCTTTTGTGTCCATATAATCTTTCTATATGGTATTATTTCTTACCAAAAGAAATATCAAACATGATAAACTTGCATATGTGTGCATATTTATATGTATATGTGTATGCGTAAATACATAGATGTATGTAGTGTATGAATGATTGCCTAAAAGTCCTCTCTTATTGATACCATTTGATAAAAAATACTTCAAGTGCAATATTTCCCTTTTCGAAGGATTTTAGAATGTAAATTGGGCTAAATGATTAAGATTCGCTGTTTTAGAGTAAGCAATGGTTAAATAATAAATTAATGTTCTGGTAATTCCCTCAAGCACCTCCTCAGATTAGTGGAAATATTTTGTATTTTTCTCTTTGAAATATCCTTACCATCCATAACAGAGGATTTCAAATATTTGATTTTTTTTAAAGATACAACATACTGACAAAATAGCCATTTTTATTTTGGTACTCAGCATAGGTTGAAGTATACTTCCTGGGTGGTTAACTACTTGTACATTTGAGCCTTAATCCCAGTTTTACAAACTCTGTGATAAAACTTACCCCTTAGATCATTTAAAATGTGAATGTTATGGATGTCCAACCCCTCAGGTCAGCCGAGCAACAGAGAAGACGTGGATGATCTTCTGAGTCAGCTGCGGCAGACGGAAGAGCAGGTGAACGACTTGAGGGAGAGACTCAAAACCAGTACTAGTAACGTGGAACAGTATCGAGCAATGGTTACCAGTTTAGAGGAATCGCTTAACAAGGAAAAACAGGTATACACAATTTGAATTAAATATGAATGCACTTGAGAACATTTTCTTTTTAATTAGAAGCCTGCTGCGTGTAAGGCACAGTGTGAGTCGAGCTGATGTCATTCCCCTTACCTCTCAAAAAGTGCTTGAGTGTAGTCAGTGAGGTTAAAACAGCCCACGAAATTCATGAAACAAGGGAGGATATAGTCGTTACAGGGAAGGTACAGGTCAGGTGTTGATGTGAGTGGGAGGTACGTGAGGGTGTTTGTCTCCTGACCAGGTACAGTGTCATAAAAGAGATGGCATTTTTGTACGGTCTTGGAAGTACCATTTGGATCGTCAAAGAAAGTTACTGTGTAGCAGGAACCGTCTGCCAAGACAGGAAGGCTTCAGGAGGGTAACAGTGCGCAGTACTGAGGAACGTAATCAAAAAGGTGGTCCAGAACCAAATGTGAAGTGTGTTGAATGTCCTGTTGTATCAAATGATTAAATGACCCCCCCAACGTATTATAGATATAATTTGCTTCAATTAGCAAGATTAATATAGTAGGTTGAAGAACACAAAACTCATTTTGGGAGGCCACAGCAGTAGTCTAGGGCCAGTTTTAAAGCATCCTTTGTGGTTGGGGTCACGGAAATCAGGATATGTGGGGGTGGGGGGTGTCCTTTCACTCGTAGAAAGGACGGATTTGCAAGTGGTTATACAGACTGGGCAAGAAATGAGAATTGGAAATCTCCCTTCAAAAGGGAAAAATGGCCAATAGCCAAGTTGGGAGGTAAATTATGCTTACAGTTTTAAATGTTTTTGAACTCTTTAATCAACTATTGATGGATTTTTAAAAAGACAAACAATGTTAGTACTTTTCTAATTTAGTTTAGATGTGGGGAAATTAATTGTTTAATTTTACATGTGTATAATATGTGTAACCTACTGTCGGGATTATGGTGAAGGTGACAGAGGAAGTGCGTAAGAACATTGAAGTTCGTTTGAAAGAGTCGGCTGAGTTTCAGACACAGTTGGAAAAGAAGTTGATGGAAGTGGAGAAGGAGAAACAGGAACTTCAGGACGACAAAAGAAAAGCCATAGAGAGTATGGAACAACAGGTAAAATATATTACTAACCATGGAAATCTTTCTGTGTGTATGGATTTGAATTCTTTTAAATAGCACATTAGCTACCATTTGATTTATGTCAGCAGGTACTAATTGAACCCAAACCCAACAACTTTAGTTTTATGGTTTACGTTGCTCTGAAAATTTACTCAGGTTTCCTTTGATTATTTTAGACTACGTTATAGTGTAGGTCTCGGTGCTGCTTTTTAGAAGCCTCTGCCTGAGAACAGACTTTGCAAGTATAGTAGGGAGGGAGTATGGAGCTTTAAGTTTGCAGATTATATCAGGTTTTAACTATCTTAAATTACTTGTAAGAGCCCTGGCTGGTGTAGCTCAGTGGATTGAGTGCGGGCCTGCGAACCACACGATCGCGGTTCAATTCCCAGTCAGGGCACATGCCTGGGTCGCAGGCCAGTTCCCAGCAGGGGACTCATGAGAGGCAACCGTACATTGATATTTCTCTCCTCCTCTCCTTCCCTTCCCCTCTAAGGATAGATAAATAAAATCTTTTTCAAAAAATTACTGTAAGAAAGCCTAATTGGGCTTTAAAAAAATACCTGTCCTTTAGTGTCTTAAAAGTAAGTTTATAATTAACTGTGGTGTTAATCTTGTTCTTTCAATTCAGTTATCTGAATTAAGGAAAACGCTCAGTAGTGTCCAGAATGAAGTACAAGAAGCTCTTCAGAGGGCAAGCACGGCTTTGAGCAACGAGCAGCAAGCCAGACGTGACTGTCAGGAGCAAGTAAGTGTCGCTGACTCGCGTAGCCCATACTGACAGGTGAGCTTTGGTCCTAGGGAGCTGTTTGTGCGGTCTGTTAATGTGGTTTGGGGATTGGCGAGCCTTACAAAAATACAGGGTTATTTCTACTCTTGTGGAACTTGGACTAAAATCAGTTGAAAAGGGTAGAGGAAGGCTAAACATAAATAATGTAATCATAATCATTAACAAAACAATCTTGATACATGGGGGTGAAATATAAAGGTAGGAGTACGATGTTAAATGTGTACTTGCTCTCATTTGCAAATGTTTTTATTACTGCAGTCCACTAGTTCTGATTGTGAAACTGTGCTATGGGCGAGATAGGGATAACTTACTCAGCAAAACATTTTTAGTACATTACTGAGGTTAGAGATTTTTATATACCACTTTCTGTAAAGCTTAAAAAATATAGAATGAAATTACTTAAGTATATGTACACACATGCCTGTGTGATAAAGCTTTTTATATTTTTATGAATAAAAAATAAAACACAGTTCAGGGGGTTATTGAAATGGTAGTGTGGGAAATGAATATCTAAGAATATAGGTGATGTTCTCATTTTTTAGTTCAGTGGTATGTTAACATAGCCAGTTATTTGGTCTCGTCTTTATCGCTTACATGTTCATAACATGTATGTATATCACAGTTGCTTTAAAAATGGGATAACAGGGGCACATGCTTGAGGGGTAAATGAGACAAAACGAATTGTCCTTTTCTTATTGCCAAACAGCATAACATTGGAAATTAAAATCAGAGAATGTGTCTATAATTTAGTTTTCAAATTATTTTAATTTTTATAAGTTTTTGCATGTGTATGCATGTATTTTTCATAAGTGAATTATATTTAGCTTTTATTTGATAAAATCTGTCCCAAATTGCTACATAGTCTTCATAAGTTTATTTGAGCCAGTTCTTAGTAAGTAGATAATGGCATGACTTTTAATTATTTTATTTTGGTGCATTATTATTGTCCCCACTTGTATTATTTTACATAATGCAATATGTATCTTTTTTTGTACTGATTAAATCGGGGTTTTTCATCACTCACGTGTGGGGGATGATTTCGTGCAGGCTAAAATAGCGGTGGAAGCCCAGAACAAGTACGAGAGAGAGCTGATGCTGCACGCGGCCGACGTCGAAGCTCTGCAGGCTGCCAAGGAGCAGGTGTCCAAAATGGCATCTGTCCGCCAGCATTTGGAAGAAACCGCCCAGAAGGCCGAGTCGCAGTTGCTGGAATGTAAAGCATCTTGGGAGGAAAGAGAGAGAGTGTTGAAGGTATTGTTGTACATCATCACAGAATGCTTTGGAGAATTGGAAGTTTGGGGTTGTTTTTTTTTTGATATGCATGGGGAAATCTGCAGTTATGACAGAGTCTTGACTTACAGGATGAAGTTTCCAAGTTTATGTCTCGCTGTGAAGACCTAGAGAAACAAAATAGATTACTGCACGATCAGATTGAAAAATTAAGTGACAAGGTTGTTGCCTCTGTGAAGGAAGGTATACAAGGCCCATTGAATGTATCTTTCAGTGAAGAAGGAAAATCGCAAGAACAAATTTTAGAAATTCTCAGGTAAATGTAATGTATTCTTAATGCTTTGTTTCTGTGGTGTGACAGCTATGAAATGTTAACAGTGTGTACACATGAGAGAAGTGGGGGTTATGTGCTGATGAAGGTGTGAAGCTCATACTGTCTTATTGGTCAACAGACCCACTGCCGTCCATATAGTGGTCACTGGTGACGTTTAGACATGCCAGTTGAAATGAATGGCTTTAAGTTGAGTTTGATAGTAAGAACTTGAGTGGGTTCTTTGAAAAGCTAAGTGCCTTTTGGATCATTTTAAAGGTAGACATTTCCAAAGCCACCATCTATAATAAATATGTCTCATTACTTATTAATGAGAACATTATGTAAAAATAGTTACTAAAGTCTGAATGGATCTTGTCGTCCTAAAATTACCCAAGTTTTGAAATGTCATTTTTTTATTCAAATAAAATCTCGATACATTTTCGTAGATTTATACGACGAGAAAAAGAAATTGCTGAAACCAGGTTTGAGGTGGCTCAGGTGGAGAGTCTGCGTTACCGACAGAGGGTTGAGCTTTTAGAAAGAGAGCTGCAGGAACTACAGGACAGTCTAAACGCCGAAAGAGAGAAGGTCCAGGTATGTATCCAAGGTTAAAGAGAGCAGTTGTTAGATCAAGTGAAAAGGTCATTTTAGTCTCTGATAACGTAAAATTTAATTAGAAATGAGCCGTCTTCCTAAACTCATCAGTTCACTAAACATTATTGAACACCGATGCAGTTTAGTGCTAAGAGGCCAGTGGTAATGAGATTGTGTGGTTTCAGATTCTAGCTTCATATCATTAGATGTGTGCCTCAGGTGTATTGTTCAACTTCCCTGCTCTGAAATTTTCTCATTTGTAAAACTGGGATGATGATGATAATTAGGATTAAGTGAGTTAGTACTCATGAAACATTTAGAATCATGTCTGTTGCATAATAAGTGCTTCTACTTCCATAATCTTAATTGTTATACTTGTCATTATATATGGATATTCAAGGGTAATGTAGTGGATAGAGACTGCTGTAGAATATTTCTTCTCAGCAAAAGAGCAAAAAAAGTTGTAACAACTGTCATCCAAAGAAGGAAGAGACGGTGCTACAGTGAATGAATGGTCTCAACAAAAGCTCCCTCTTTAACCCTCACTAACACCCAAAAACTTAGGGCATGACCTCATTCTGAGAAGCAACAATAACAAAACCCCACTTCTGGAAGGGAGGCAATTAAGACCTTGAATCATTTCTCTGTTTTTAACTGATACATAATTGGAATGACTGCTAGAGAGAAAACATTGAAACAGGAAAGTGAACAGGTTTTTGGACTATATGTTTTCATAAATTAAAAGTTCCAGAATTATATCATGTTGAGAGAGTAATCGAAGTACAAATATATCCCGTCATAGATATAATAAGCAAACCCTCTATTTCATTTGGAGGAAAGCAGCAGAATCAGGGTGATTAACAAAGGTGACATATTCTCTCAATCTCTTCTGCTTCCTTTGCTGTTCTTTTGGGTTATAAGAAAACAAATACTACTAGAAGATGCCCAGGCCACAAACAAGTTCATGGGGGAAAAACCAGTTCTTAACATACAGTGAGATAAAGTCAAGAAGCAACACATATGTCAGAAATAACATTTATGCACTGTGAACACTGTGGGATGGTAACCATGAGCCGTGGCTTTGGAAAATGGCCAGGGACTACTAAGTGCGTGTGTAAAGGTGGATGATTACACCAAGTGAGAACCAGACAAAAGTTCTTTACAATTGAACAAATACTCAGGAAAGGTGCTCAGAGCCAGACCGATGGAACAACTGAATGAAATGAGAAAGATTTTCTGAACAAGAGTTGGAGAAGGACCAAAATAATATGTTAGAATTATTAATAAATTTGGTACACTGAGAAAAAGGTAGATACAGAAAGAGAGATTTGGATTGCTGTTTTTACCTAATGGTAGACTGTTTTATTTGTTGGTGGGGTTTGTGGTATATTTTCACTTTCATCTTTGTGATTTCTTGCATTTGTTTAAACTCATAATTAGCAAGCAGCACAGAAAAATAAACATGTAACATTTTCAAAATTTTAGTTTTAGAAGTTGACATTTAAATTCTCCAGGGATGATAAGAACTGGTAGGAAAAGATAGGTCTTCACCTGTTGTTAGATATCGGTGTATACCTGTGTTTCAAATCTTCAGGTGACTGCGAAAACAATGGCCCAGCATGAAGAACTGATGAAGAAAACCGAGACGATGAACATCGTTATGGAGACCAATAAGATGCTGCGGGAGGAAAAGGAGAGGCTGGAACAGGAGCTACAACAGATGCAAGCGAAGGTCCGTAACTCACTAGTCAAGAGTAGAAGCATGTGATTTGTATTAAAATCACACGGGTTTACACATCAGGTGTTAAAGACAAATCGGCACTGTTTTAGGTGAGGAAACTGGAGTTGGACATTTTACCTCTACAAGAAGCGAACGCTGAGCTAAGCGAGAAGAGTGGTATGTTGCAAGCAGAGAAGAAGCTGTTGGAAGAAGATGTCAAACGCTGGAAAGCCCGTAATCAGGTAAGTACAGTTAAACCCATTCTGAACATGGGAACACATTTTTCTTTTAAATAGGACAAAATTTAAGGGATAAATGATTTGAAGAACTGGTAAAAAAAACTTTTTAACATGCAAGTCTCTAATATGTTACATGTACATGCAACTTAGTTTTTTTTTAATTTTTGGTCATATTTTGTATAAGCAGCTAGTTTATTTTAATTACAAATTTTGGGTTTTACTTTATCTCTGAAATACTTTTGTACATGAAAAAATGGATTTATATGGTTTATCAAAGCACTTTGAGAAGATTTGTTCACTGGAAGCCTTTTTAAGGGGGGACAAGCATATCGCATAGTGTGGTAAGAAACTCCAGCTCCGTACTCAATCAGGAGGGTGAAAACCTGCCTCGCCGAGTACTCGTGATGTGACTTGTGAGACTTCCTTAATCTTCTGAGCCTGTTTTCCTCATTTGTAAAAATGAGGATGTAATACTACTTTTCATGTTACAAAAAATGAATAAATGCAAAACAGGTCACCCATCACCTTCTACCTAGAAAAATGTTCTCAAGTCTTATCTGAGTAGGACTGTAGAATTTAAGAGCCCATTTAATCTTTTCTGTTAAATTTTTCTACCTTTCCTAGCAGATATTTAGGATTTTCATTTTTTTTCCTACATTACAATATACTAGAAACATTTTTCCTTGTAAATGCTACTTTAAGAAATTAGGTGTTTAATATTAAAAGTGTCTTGATTTTTGGATCTCTGTATCTGGCTTCATTGTAACTATCCTGAAGTGTTTGCAGCTATGAAAATACTGGGTGGGGCAAAAATAGGTTTACAGTTGGGAGTATACAAAGCACAGAGTTTATTCTTGTATTATGGTTTATCAATTATTGATCAGTTGTATTATTTTCCATATGAACAACTGTAAACCTTCCTTTGCCACATCTATATAATGAATAGTTAATGACATTTTATTTTCCCTTTCTATTTTGGCTACACTTTTTTAACTAAACAGATGAAAGCTTTGATCTTCGTTATCCTGTGGTTTGGTGTTTGTGACTGTGTGTACAAGACACCTGATACAAAAATAATTAGGGGTTCTGCTGTTTTACAGCACATTACTTTGATAAAACCTATAAAATGGTGTTATGCATTTTTGCTGTTTCAGCATCTAATAAATCAACAGAAAGATCCAGACACAGAAGAATATCGGAAGCTCCTTTCTGAAAAGGAAGTTCATACTAAGCGTATTCAACAGTTAACTGAAGAAATTGGGAGACTTAAAGCTGAGATTGCAAGGTATGTGGAAAGAGCCCTAAATTGTATAGAAAATGTGAAATCTTAACACTTTGTTTCTACTCTTTATAAATAAAAACTCTCCCCTGTGTACTTCCTGATTGTAGGGAGCACGGAAAGTGCTGGAGCCCTCACATGTGGCGTTTCCCTTTATTACTTCCAGGGGCCAGGCACAGAGTAATTTATTTTATGCCCTCGCATACAAATGACTTTTCTGTATTTTGTTACTTTTTAAAAAACTACACAGTTGGAATAAGTCTAGAGTTTAATATGTGTATCTTCTAAACAGTCAAAATAACTTTTACAAATTGGTTTCTATTTTTTCTTTAGTTAAAAGATATTTATGAACTATTTTGAGAGATTTCAATGAGGTATATAAGTTAAAAATTTTTTAATGAACTTATATTGTCCTTTTAAAGAAAAGTTGAATATTAAAATTAATGTTTATAGTTTACTTTTTTTAAAGAAATAATGTCATTTGTCCATGTCATAACCTCTATTTACATAATGCTTCAGAAAGCTGGGATTCAGAAAGGTACCTAAAGTTACAATTAGTAGTTGTCAAACCCACATTCTTAAATCAGGGTTATCTGATTTAAGTTTATGTTAAAGTACAGGGTTTGGCAAGCTCTACCCCACAGGCCTGTTTTGTATGGCTTATAAGCTAAGAATGATGTTTACATTTTTAAAACGTTTTTTAAAAGGAAGAACAATATGACAAAAAACTGTATGTGCTCTACAAAACCTAGCATTTATTCAACACCCAATCAGGTGTAGATTTTGCTATCAGACTGATGCAGGTCGAAAACTGTACCAAGACTTACTCTGTCAAATTGTGCATGTTACTTGACCACTTGTAACTCAGTTTTTCTCCTCTCTAACATGGGCATGTACAACGTATGTGTAATAAACAAATAAGTCTTTGTATAGACTGCAGGTTCATAAGTTGAAGAATTATCTTTTGAGGCATATGTGGAGTTTTTTAGGAGTTTTAAATAGAAATTTTACTAATGCAACAATAATAAAAATGTAAATCAAAAGATTTTAACACGTGAAAATGTCATATACTTAGTCTTTGATTGTTTTTTTTGTTTGTTTAGATCAAATGCATCTTTGACTAACAACCAGAACGTAATCCAGAGTCTAAAGGAGGATTTAAATAAAGTAAGAACTGAAAAGGAAAGTATCCAGAAGGACTTAGATGCTAAAATAATTGATATCCAAGAAAAAGTCAAAACTATTACTCAAGTCAAGAAAATTGGACGTAGGTACAAGACTCAATATGAAGAACTCAAAGCACAGCAAGATAAGGTATTTTGAAGTGACTTCCTTATATGTATACTTTGTGTGTATATAAAACATTTTTGATGTACACAATTTTGATCTACACAATTTGCACAAGATTTTATATAGCAGGCAAATGGGCCAAGAACCTGAACAGGGAAGATGACTTATAAAAATCTTACTTCTTCATAATGTTGATATTGATTTTTAGGTTCTAAACTTGAATGTAAGCTAATTTATGATACCGTTATTTAAGATTCCTCTTTATTGTTACGTCAGGTCAACGAGACCTCAGCTCTGTCCTCTGGAGACCATCAGGAACATCACATCTCAGTCCAGGAAATGCAGGAGCTCAAAGAAACCCTTAACCAAGCTGAGACCAAGTCCAGATCACTGGAGAGTCAAGTAGAGAATCTGCAGAAGGTACGAGCGTGAGGTGGTGAGGGGCGTGTGACATGGTTCTCTCCTCATTGAGTACCTTGAGAAATAGAGTGAAATGTTACTTGGTGGTATAAAGGGCTTAAAAAAAGAAATTTATAGTAAACATTGACATTTTGGCTTGCCATATGGAAATATATATATTTTATCTTTTTACTCTTCATAACTCGTGTCTGTAAGTAATAGCTGATCATTTTCAGGTGTTCACTTACGTGGTTTGATCGGCGCTTTGTACTTCCATTTAAATAAGCAAAATACTGTTTTACATTTTAAGTGTGCAGGGCATACAGTTTATGTTGATTTGACTGATTTACAGATAAATACTTTGTTTTCCTTTGAAAGACATTATCTGAGAAAGAGATGGAAACAAGAAATCTCCAGGAACAGACTGTGCAGCTTCAGTCCGAACTTGCACGACTTCGTCAGGATCTGCAGGACAGAACCACCCAGGAGGAGCAGCTCCGGCAGCAGATAGCGGAGAAGGAGGAGAAGACCAGGAAGGCTATTGTAGCGGCAAAGTCAAAAATTGCACACTTAGCTGGTAAGTTCCTGGGTGCGTTAAGGCTTAAACTTGGTCGTGAGAGTTAGTTATTGATGTGGGCTTAAAATTAAGTGGAAAAGAAAAAAGTGAGTATTATAAACTGATCTTTGTGTAGTGTGTGTTTTAAGTATTAGGTGTATTTAAGTGAACGTAAAATAGGAGCAATCTTAATTTTCAAAGGATGAGGAGGTGCTTGTGTGTGAAGTCTTCCTTGTTAACTGTGATAAGTAGATAGGGAGTACTGCTGACTTTTTCTTCCAGTGTGTAACCCTTGCAACCTTTTGGTGGAGGTCTTTGAGTCCGCAGGCCCTCTGTAGACTCCTGGAGAACGCTGGCCCTTGGCAGCCTAGGGCTTTTTCTGTGCCTCACTTTGCTGGGGGCCTCCCCAGCCCTTCAGGGAACATACCAGGTTTAAAAGTAGCCCAGGGCTTCACTGCAACTTGCTTATCCATCTGCTTAGTAGGTAAATAAAATGCCAAGTCAGCTGGGTTTTATTATGAGCAATTTTTTAATGACCTCCAAGATAGTGTCCCAGGAACAAATGAGATGCAAAAAAATAGTTCCTTATTTTTGAGTATATGCAATAGATGGTATGAGATGAAAGTTTTGTAATTTATAATATTCTTGTATTTAGTATACATTGAAACATTACAGGCTATATAAAAGTACTTCTGCTGGCTGCAGTTTATGGGGAATTCTTTATCTTTTTGAGATCTTTGTTAGGAAAAGTTACATATTTTTATGTTGGAGTATATTTTACACTGGAGCAATAAAAACGGTTATGTTTAGAACCTCGCCTGTTGAGACGTATCTTGTATCAGAATTATTGCAAATGTGTTGATGAAAGTTCAAGAACAGAATCTGATGACCTTTGAATATTTATTAAGTACATAAGTGTTCTTTATTTCCAGTGTTTGATTATAATATTAAACATAGAATTACATAGAAATTTATAATTACATTATAAACATAGAATAACATGTTTACTTTTCTAGGTGTAAAAGATCAGCTGACTAAAGAAAATGAGGAGCTTAAACAAAGGAATGGAGCCTTAGATCAGCAGAAGGACGAATTAGATGTTCGTATGACTGCTCTTAAGTCACAGTACGAAGGTCGAATTAGTCGGTTGGAAAGAGAACTCAGGGAGCATCAGGAGAGACACCTTGAGCAGAGAGATGAGCCTCCAGAACCTACTAATAAGGTGAAGAGCTAATTCTGTCGCAGTGATGGGTCTTCTTTTACATCTTACTAGAAGATGTTTGTTGATTGAGGAGCCTTTATCAAGAGTCAGTTTTGGCTAAACCAGGAATACAGAGAGGGTGAACATATTTTGATGGCACTGTTCTGTGGGATCCTGTGGTATAGGCTCCGTAATCCACAGTTGTTTTTCTTTTATATGTAGGTCCCAGAACAGCAGAGACAGATCACGTTGAAAACCACTCCAGCCTCTGGCGAAAGAGGAATGTGAGTTTTAGTTTGTTTCTATTCTATCCGCTTTTATTTTAAAGTTCCGTGGAAATAGAGAGATCTTTGGGGAGAAAACAAATCGTACTCTGCTACAAAAAGTGTGTCCCATCAGGTCGAGCTTTGTGACAAAGAAAGCGTCTTTCATCTTTAGTCTGTGAGTGACATCTAAGATAGGCCGACAGTTTGTCCTGTGATGTTACGGATACAAATGGAAGAGGCTGTGCTGAGATGTAGGTAAAGTGATCAACAGTTGAGTTTTCCTGCACAGATGTTAATGCTTAAATTCAAAGCCTCTTCGGTAAGAGTTTTGAAATGCTTAGTGAACAAAAACTATAGAATAATGTTCATTATTTATCTATCTATCTGTCTGTCTGTCTATCTATTTATGTCTGCCAAAAGTCTGCCCAAAGCCATGTTAGGAAAAACTAAGTTAGTAAGGTCTGAAGCACACACCTCAGGAAATCATGTGCCTCGTTTCTGACAAAGCGTGTGTACTTTGTAAAGAAGATTGGTGTGACTGAAGGCTTCTTGTGTTTCTGCCCGTCAGTGCCAGCACATCAGACCCACCGACAGCGAACATCAAGCCGACCCCTGTTGTTTCTACCCCAAGTAAAGTGACAGCCGCGGCCATGGCCGGGAACAAGTCAACGCCCAGGGCCAGTATCCGCCCCATGGTTACACCTGCAACGGTCACGAACCCCACTACCACCCCAACAGCCACAGTGATGCCCACTACACAGGTGGAATCGCAGGAAGGTGGGTAAAGCCACACAGATACCATTGGACTAGCTGCTTGTCTACATTTGTTAGGGGAGGATGGCAGTGACTCTAGGGCGAAGCGACGCTTCCGGTAGAACTAAGACATGACCATTAAAATAGGCAGTTAATATTTTCAAGTGATTACCTCCCAGGATACTTACTAATGCAGCAAATTTTCTCCCTTCTTACTTTGGTGGGTTTTTAATTAAAGAATGGGTAAAATTCACCCCTGTTAGTATATGACACATTTTTCTAGGACAAAAATTTTCACTTGTAACAGCTAAGAAGATACGAAATCCACTTTGGAAAGCCACACGAAGTCACTGCTTGAACCCAAATATCACTTTTTTATTGAACTTACCTGATCTTTTAATTGTTTTCTCCACTTTGTTTCCATGGTACAATTCCATTAAATACCTGCCTTTTTATCCCACTAGATTGAAAGGGTAAGAATTTTCATTATTCCTTTTCATTCAACACCAAGTGAGGTAGATGTTCAGTAAAACTTTACTAAGTACAATTTCCTTAGCTTCTTGTCTTAACAAATGTTAGGATTTAGTAAGTTATTTAAGTATTTAGGAATATATAATAATGTGTATATGCTATAAAAGCAGACTATTTTACTTTAGCTACATTCAATACAATGACTTTTAAGTATATTATTGTACCAGTTAAACTTTACTAGTCATTATATATCAATTAAAAACAATAATGCTTAGTAAAAACTCATAGTTGACTCTGAGCTTCTAAATTTCATGTATATTATATAATTTTATATTATTTAGATAGGTAATAGGCCCTGGCTGGTGTAGCTCAGTGGATTGAGCATGAGCCTGCAAACCACATGATCGTGGTTCGATTCCCAGTCAGGGCACATGCCTGGGTTGCAGGCCAGTTCCCAGCAGGGGACTCACAAGAGGCAACCATACATTGATATTTCTCTCCTTCTCTCCTTCCCTTTCCCTCTAAAGATAAATAAATAAAATTTTTAAAGATAAGTAATTAAATAGGGTATTAGGTAAAAACAATTTTGGATATTTCTTTAATTTAGCTACTTTATCAGTCATACAGATAATACAGAAGTGAATAATGCATTACCTTTACCCTCTGTTTTTGTCTAGTGAGTGGTAAGAGGCGTGTACACACATAGCTATTCAAGATGTCAGCTGTAACACAGACCAGGGGTGGTAATTTCAGCTTTGGTAAGCATAGAAGACTTAACATATTAAATACTGTAATTATTTTTCAGCCATGCAGTCAGAAGGGCCTGTAGAGCATGTTCCAGTTTTCGGAAGCACAAGTGGGTCTGTCCGCTCCACTAGTCCTAACGTCCAGCCTTCTATGCCTCAACCCATCCTAACCGTCCAGCAGCAGACACAGGCCACGGCATTTGTGCAGCCGACTCAGCAGAGTCATGCCCAGATTGAGCCTGCCAATCAAGAGCTGTCCCCAAACATAGTCGAGGTGGTTCAGAGTTCACCAGTTGAGCGGCCTTCTACTTCCACAGCAGTGTTTGGCACTGGTAAGGTTCATTTTAAACTAAGGAGTAGGCCTGTGCATTGGTAGTGTCTCAGATATAATACATATCTTACGTCGTCTTTGTACATACTTGTTTTCTACCAGGTATTAGACTCTCAGTGAATGTGTTTAGTTTTTAAAGTTAACTTTGCCTAAGTTGAGGTTATTATTAGGCACTAATTCAAGATTTCAATTCAAAGTTTCAGCTACCCCAAGTTCTTCTTTGCCGAAGCGGACACGTGAAGAAGAAGAGGACAGCACCATAGAAGCGTCAGACCAGGTCTCAGATGACACTGTGGAAATGCCTCTTCCAAAGAAACTGAAAAGTGTTACACCTGTAGGAACTGAGGTGTGTAAAGGTCTTTCTGTTTATTTTTCTGTCAGTAGAACTAAGTATAAGATACCCCTTCATTTACAGAAGTATGAAGTGAATGGGCCTTTGGGGCCCAAATCCAGAAAACTCTAAAGCTACTACAGAATTTCCACTGACAGCTCAGGTATTATTGCTGTTGCCAACAATATTTATATCCTTTGCATATCTTTGAATGAATTAGCTCCCATTTAAATTCTAAAAATATAGTTATAAAACCTAAGTTGAATTCCTTTCATTTTTTCTTTTAACTCAAAAATAAGGAAGTTTTTATAGTCTCATGGACATTTTAAACTACTACCTACCATCTTTTTCTTAGGTTAGCCAAAATTGTACTCCTTTTTTTTTTTTTTGAGGATAAACTGTAATGAATTTTTTTATATTACTGAAGAGGTATGTGATTATATTGTGTAAGTAAATATAAATAAACACTTGAGGTGTATAGTTTTATAATTACAGATGAGCTTTATTTTATTAGGAGAACTAGTTTAGTTTAACACTTTATCTCATGAACTGATAGACTAACCCACTTGTATATTGTGATTCAGGAAGAAGTTATGGCAGAAGGAAGTACCGATGGAGAGGTAGAGACCCAAGTATACAACCAAGATTCTCAAGATTCCATTGGAGAAGTAAGTAAGACGCACTTAAAGTAACAAATTGCTGCTTTTAATGAATGAAGTTACATTTGACAGTTCAGTCATTGTTTGAGCTTTCTTTTAATTGGCTGCTTTTATGTCTAATGAAAGATTAGAATTGCCGGTGCATCTTCTGCTTTCTTTTACTCCTAATTAGGATAGTGCTCTCTAAACTTCATTAAGAAAATGCTTTTGTTTATACTTAGCATGTATTAACATGGACAACTCTTAGCTGAGGTTTTCAGAAGAAAGGTTATCCACTCAGCTACTGGCAAGGCCAAGTGCTGCTTGAGTCTTGCGGTCACCCATATTTGGTCTTCTGTTGCTTCCCTTACTGAATTACATTACGTTAATCCGTGAAAGGAAATGCATGTGTACGCTTCTTCACTTTTTGAACTTCCATAAAGGCCTCTCTAGAGACAGCCTCACTAGTAGAAATGCATAGACTCTGGCATAACAAAGCACCTCGGGTTCCATTCCTAGTTCTACCACTTAGAAGCTATGTGACTATACGCAGGTCGTTAATTCTCTCTAAGCCTCAGTTTTCTCACCTGTTGGAATAATATAACGTAAGTTTTAGTGTTGTAAAATGCCCTACAGTAATATCTATCGCGTATTAGGCACTCAATGTTCTATTAGTCTCTTTCCATCACTCTGCCCCAGGGAGGGGCAGAGGGGCATTTATAAATATAAATTATATTTATAATTATATAAATAGTTATATATTATATAATTACATAAATATAAATTGAAAATTCATAGTATAGTGATGCCAATAGTTAACACAAAACTCATTACTATAGGCCAAGTGTTGTTTCTAAGAAATTTGCATTTATTAACTAATTTAATTCTCAAAACAACACTTTTGTAAAAGATTTTTTTTGTTTATTTCCAGAAGAGAGGAAGGAAGGAAGATAGAGAGGGAGATAAATGTCAGTGTGTGATTGTCTGTCATGCACCCCCTACTGGGGACCTGGCCCACAACCCAAGCATGTGCCCGGAGTGGGAATCAAACCAGTGACCCTTAGGTTAGCAGGCCAGCACTCAGTCCACTGAGCCACACCAGCCAGGGTTTAGACCATCTAGATGTATTGTCTTCCTAAGCTCAAAACAAATGCATTCTGCCTGGATAAATTTTAAGGATTATTTTAAAATTATTTTATGTTTATAAACTCAAGGAATTATTTTAAGTTAATCATAAGTAACTATAGGTTATAGGTAAACTTAGTTTCTTAGATGTATTAACTCTATAAATTAATTTTTCCAGTTTTCCTTGGCTAAAATACAGGAAAATAAATAAAACTTTAAGGTGAAGAGCCAACACTCTTAAGTGACATCTTTTTCATGTATCTTTGAACAAGTACCATCTGAAGGACATAATAACAATTTTGAGATAATAAGATGTGAATTTCTATTTCACTGCTAGTTTTGTTTAAATTATACTAAAACTGCAGAGTTTTTCTTGTGACTGGCAAAATTTGTCTGTGACTCAGAAATGCCATTTGGCTTTTCATTCTGCCCTCTAGCACTGTGTACTGAGTGCAAGAGGTCACTTTTCTGATTTTCTGACCATGAAGCAGATGTTCTTGATAAGTCTTGGTTTTCTTGAAATAAGCGTGTCACTTTGAGGCACATTTTTAATTATATCAGGATTTCACTCTTTTTTTCTGTTACAGTAAACAGTCTTCTTTGAACGATTTAGTTCAGAAGACGTTTCTGCTTTACATAAAAAACATTTTGCTGAATGCTTACTAAAATAGATACTTTTATATAGTAAATATGAAAAATAAAGTTAAAATCACAGTTCGAGCAGCTAACAGAATGGAATTGTGAAGAAACGGGTTAAGCAAAGAATTATTTTATATCTGTAATTTTTGTATGTGGTTGGAAGGCTCAGGACAGTCAGTTCGGGGTCGTGGGAGTATGTTTGTAAAAGGACAGTTTCCAATGTTGAGGGGGGGTTTCTGTGCCCTGGGGCCCATGCAGTTCTCTCCCTGACTTGGGTCTGCTGCCGCAGTGTCACGTACCCAGTCGGCTGTTCCGGAAGTCGAAATGCGCTGTAAATGTAAACTACACGTTGGATTTTGAAGACTTATTACCGATTTGATTACATGTTGAAATAATGTTTTGACTCTATTAAGTACATTATTAAACTTGTTTCACTTGTATCTTAACATTTTACGTGACTACTGGAAAATTTTAAATTGCACATGTGAATTACATTGTGACTTGTTATATTTCTGTAATTCTTCTCTAGGAAGACAGTAAAGAAACCCTAAGGTTTAGCTTCTTTTATTTGCTTTCTAAATTCTTCTTTTGCAAACCATATTTTTAAAAATAAAATGCTAGTAGTCCATAAGCATTCTTGAGTCTTTACGTGGGTCTGTGGTATGTTACAGACAGTTTTTAGGCATTTTTGACTTTCTATAATTTTTTATCATTTTTAAAGGGAGTCACTCAGGGAGATTATACACCTATGGAAGACAGTGAAGAAACCTCGCAATCCTTACAAATAGACCTTGGAGCCCTTCAGTCAGATCAGCAAACAACTTCATCCCAAGATGGTCAAGGCAAAGGAGATGATGTCATTGTAATTGACAGTGATGACGAAGAGGACGACGATGATGAAAATGATGGAGATCATGAGGTAAATTTGGTTTGAAATCATCCATTATTCTTGCACTCCTGGATAAAATGCTGAAATCCACAGGACTACTAATGTGTCGGCCAATAAATTCTGATTCTGTCAGTATAACGAGTTTCTTACCTTTCTTTTATCCTGATTAGCTCCTAAATTAATAGTCTGTAGTGAAATCGAGCAAGTGATAGAATATCCCAGTTTGTTTTTTAAGTGATTGCTAAGCACTTGAGGATTTATTAGATTACTTCAACTTAATCTTAAATGTTATTGATAAGTGTGGATTTAATTGTAAGATCTGTGGTTTCTGCAAATTACAGAAGAAACTAGGATTTTTTTTTTCCATGGAGCCCCTTGGTTGTTTTGAAAAGATATTAAAGTATGGTAACTCAAGTATATTTGAAGTGAAACTTTGTGTTTTAGTTTGAGTTAATCCAGTATTGACAGCTTCACATAATTTGGTTCTTTCCTTAAACAATGTGTTTTAAACTTTTGACTGATCTCCTGTGAACAGTTCAGTTTCAGAATTGGTTGGTATTGTGCTCCTCCTGGTCACCCTCAGTTTGAGGTCTGCTGCCACTGGACTCTAACCCATAGCAACTCTCAGGACAGCTCCGTGTCTGATCGGCAGTGTCGCGTGAATCTCTAAACACGGTACCTGGAGGTGCAGAATGTGTGCGCTGTATCCTAGGTCTTTATGTGTTCTTGGGGAATTTTTCCAGGATTATGAAGAAGAGGAGGAGGAAGATGATGACGATGAAGATGACACAGGGATGGGAGATGAGGGTGATGACAGTAATGAAGGCACCGGCAGTGCGGATGGCAATGACGGATATGAAGCTGATGATGCCGAGGTAACTAGTTAAAATTCTGACCATTTGTTTGGAGGGCTTCCTTGGAAAACTAACGGTTCCCCAAGGGTATAAAAAGGCCTGTATTCTCAGCACACTGAAACTTTTTATACCTCTGGGCCTGTTTTTACTGTGGTTTGGCGTGGTTAGTATTTTTAAAGGTGATTACATTTGACTTATTTACACTTAGAGCTCATATTTTGTTTCCAGGGCGGTGACGGGACTGATCCGGGCACAGAGACAGAAGAAAGTATGGGTGGAGGTGAAAGTAATCAGAGAGCTGCTGATTCTCAGAACAGTGGTGAGATTTTTAGTCTTTTCCATTGAACATTTCTGGTAGTATTTTCTGAATTAGGATTGCATTTAATTATCACATAGGTAATAAAACTTGGTTATTAAATTGGCATGCAGAAGATTGGATCTTGTTCTAGCTTTGTCATTTTATTGTCCTAAAGTCTGCTGTGTTTATCTCTGTAAAGTGCACTCCGTGTGCTGTGTTTTCTACCTCATCTGCTGTAAGGTTAGAGCATTTGGAAGTCGGTAAAGTATGACCAATGTCATGTGTTGCTGCTGTCCTTACTAAGTGGATAAACTAGGTCAGGAACTTCCCACAGCAGTTCACAACTGGAAGAGGTCGGTCTAATCAAGCCACGTGTTTCGAGAGTTGTGGACATTGGACTTTCACAGTATTGTTTGATTATCCAATAAATAAAATACTTTTTGACCAATAGAGCATGTTTTTTGTTAAATTTTTGAAAGGATGAGAGTCCTAGAGGGCCACTGAAATGTTATAGGCAGTAAACGGTTGTGAAATTCATAGGAAAAAATTTCATTTTAGTAGCATTTTAAAGTACATTTTCAAGAATTGGTGATCTCTGGTATAATATCCTGATTTTACAGGTAATACTAAGCCAAAGTCATTCATAGTAATACAGTAAAAACCTTACATATTTAGGCTAGTGGGAAAACAGTGTCTCTGAGTTTTCATATGGCCTGTGTATTTTAAAGTACAACGTATATACTCATTTAAATTAAGGGAAGTAAAGACAGTTTTTCCTTTTAAATTTTTAAGAGAAAAATAAACTATAAAACCATATAATGAAAAACAGCTTTCAAGGGAGATGAGGTAGGGAGTGATTAATGATACTTTGGGTAATAACTTACATTTTGCACAGCATTTTGTAGATATAAAACGCATCTTTTGTGTCTCACATAGTTGAGATATAGAGGAGAATTTTTTTTTTTTTTTTGTCAAAACCAGAGTTTGTGTCTGATGCTTTGAATGGCCAAAATTCAAACATCAGACTTTGGAGCAGGAGAGGTTTGTTCATCACGAAGATACCAGCAGAGAGAGAAGGTGGAAGACCTGCTGGTACCTCAGGTCCATCTTGTTCACTGGGCTAAGTTAAGGGTGTTAAGTTCAGTTAGGGGAACAGGTGTGCGGAAGTGCTGGTGGGCAAGCTGTAGTCGGAGGACCTTGGAACTTGACAGTTTATGGTAAAGGGTGGTCAACACAGGATCTCCCTGGGCAAGGGACTCTTACCATCTGAAAGGGTTCCAGTGCTCAAATTCCAGGTGTGTCCCAGATCTTGGGTGGGGGTGAGACTTCGGCTCCAGGTGCAGCTGGAGGTGAAAGTTCTCTGCTTTTGCTTATCTGTGACTTGTGGTTTGGTCTATTGTCTCAGAAAAGCAATTCGGTATTTTATTGTAGGATAGGACCATTTTGAGCTGTTTCTGTGGTTCCAAATTCCCGTTACTCTTCAGAGAAATAGGGCACATAAGTCCAGGTTCAGTTAAGTGGGAGGATTAGCTTCCCATTGTGTTCGTCTCAGCTCTTAAGCCTACCTCTTCCACAATGGTCCCTGAACCTTAGAGGGGGCAGGGAGGGTGTGCAGTTTCTGAGCAGACACCACAGCAATGATAGAGGCGGCAACAGGCCAGGATGCCTGTACCCTAAGGACATAAAGAATAAGAGTGCCTTTTGTTATCATGTACTTAGGGACCCAAACCATGATGAGCCAGCAAGGTTCAGAAAAAGGGCAGCTTTAGTTCTCAGTGATTTCAAGTCACCAGGAGGATTCAGGCCCCAGTCCAGTGTACAGAAAATAAAAACAACTCAGGAGACGATGGACAACGCTAGAATCTAATATCCACAAAGGTGTGTTGTAGTTCCTATTGAAACATAATTTTCTGTCTAAAATCACTCTTATATTTACCAAAGATAGTCAAATTAAGACTAATTTACCTGCAAAATAAGTCTAGTTTCAGTAAACTTGGCCTATTTGTATAAATCCAGCAGGACTAGTAATTAACCATAGAGGTTTCTTTACATCTGCTTTGCTGGAAGCTTCCTATGGAATATTCAGCCTGACTTTTAAATAGTCTTTCAGGACTAAGAAGCCAAGCTGTCAGACTTCTTCAGCACCTATAGATTTGGGTGACTTTGGTGAGGCCCCATCATAGTCTGAGGCTCTTTCTTTGCATCTCCTTAGAAGCAGCCTTAGTATCTCACCTGCCAAGACCGCTGTGAACCATATAAACAGGGTACCAGGCCGTTTTCCCGAGGGACTTTTATTGGCTTCCAGAGTTCATCTTAGCATGACTCAAAAATGACATTACAGTCAAACATTGGTAATAAAACCAGTTTTTAATTGTACCCTGTTGCAAAGAAAACACATTCTTACTGAACTTTGGTAAATAATCACTTTACCATGAAAATAAAAATACTCCTTAAAAGTTTCTAGATTCTGGAGGGATCGAATAGGACCAAAAAAATAAATGTTTCAGTTCTGCTAACAGAAGTATAATTCGCCAAATTGCGAGGTCATTGTTAAATAACTTCCCTTTAATCTGGAAACCAAAAGATTAAAATGTCAACAATCTCAAATGTAAGAATTATAAAAATTATAACTGTTTTCATCAGCTCATTCAGTGCTATGAAATTAAACTCATTCTCCTTGAATCCAGATCTTCCTGATAATTGCAAGGTTGTCTCTCAAGGTTCCTATGGTTCGCCCCGTGACGTGAGTGCCTCGGTCACTAGAGCTTCATTTGGGAAGGTCTGCCCCACGTGGGAAACGCGTTTTCTCACCATCTCTTTGCCATTGCGAGGGCACCCACCTCATGACAGGAGAACACTTCAGCTCATTCAGAATACACACACACCACACACATAGAAGAACGTACTGATTACCCAAATTAAGTGGTGGTTGAATGAAGTCTAGCTTAAATGTTCCATGGTGGGTGAAGGTGTGCAAAGACCAGAAAAATGCCAGGGAGCTGAGTTAACCGAGCAGGCATCTGGGGTTTCCCATAGCCCCAGCTATTCATTTAATTTACAGTCATTGTTTACCCCTCTTAGTTTCTCTGATCTGGAAACTGACTTGCCATGTTACAAGAACATCAGGATGGCAAAGGTCTGGCCATGAGGAGTCGTTCTTGCAAGGACAGAATGGACTTTATCTACATGTGCTACAGTTTGATACTCAGGTTCAGTCATTTTGATGTGGCCCTCAGTTCAGATCAGACTTCTTGCATCAGGATATCTCAGATTTTAAGTACATTTCTGGAACGTTTATAATACACAAATACAACAAAAAGAAGGCTCGGTGTTAGTTTTTGCTTGACAGTGCTGCCTGTGTGATTCCAACACACCAAAACAAGCCTAGTTTAGTATTTCTCTCCTGTAAGGAGAGGAAACAGACCTTCTGAGATGCTTCAGGGGCCTTTCTGGAATCCTTCAGTTATTCCCAGGTCCTGGCTTTTTCCAATTTAGATTTGGGGAATTTGGACAAAATATGTCAAAGGCTTGGCCATTTGACCACAATTATAAGTAATTACGAAGCGAGACTGAACTGTCTGAGCGCAGAAGGAAACATGCGGACAGCCCCGACAGCCAGGCACTGCGGTGCGGCTCTGGCCGAAGCCGTGACTACCCAGTCTCACTGTTCCTTTGGTCGAAAGTTGCTGTAACTTTCAAGCAACATGAATTTGCTTTGGAAGATAATCTGTTCTTTGTCCCTAAAATATGAAAGTACGTGCATTTTTTCTTTGTTGTAAAAGTGTGTATCGTTTCTTTGGAGCCTTCTTCAAATTTCCCATAAAGCTCCAGAAATTTGAAAAAAGAGAAAAAAACAGAAATTTGCATAGCAAAACTTTAGTCCTTACTATTCAGGACATTCAGTTTTCTTAAATAATCAAGTACCTGACTATATAGCACAAAGTTATTTTGGTAAAGGACAGAATTTTTGCTTTTTAGGCAGAAATCTTTTTCACAGTGTCATAGACCAGTAGTCCTTTTTTAGCAGAGAGAAAACCTAACTCTCATTTTGTATCAGCTTATTTTTATATTAAGTTCACTTACTTGAGTAACATTTTTTAGGATTCTTATTTGCTAATGACTTAGATATTTAGTGAATATCCATCATTTAATTTATTTAGCTAATAAAACTTTAAAGTTCTAAGTTACCAAAAAGATTCAGAAAATCATTTTAAATACACTTAACACAGTATAGTTATTACCAAAGAGTTAACCTAAAAGAAACTTTCTAATTCTACTTAATTTATCTAATTTGCTTGCTCTTAACAATTAAGTTTAGATTACTTGATATGAAAATTTTATCATACCAAGTTACTTTTCCTGCTGACAGATTTTGCAAGAGATAACATGAATTTATCTGACTAAAAAACAAAGGTAGAATAAAAGTACTATTTAAAGCTGATGATTTTGAAGATATGCCTATTAACCAAACCAACTTAAAATCAGCTTTAATGTCAAATATTTTCCCTGATCACTTGATTCTGAAAAGCATTTAAGTCTGTTCCATTTTTTTAGAATTCTCATATAAGACCTTATTTGTTCAAGCTAATTTAATACAAATTAGCAATGCCATTCAGGGTAGAAATATCCTATAGACCTATATCCTATAGCTTTCTTTTTAAGGTGCTAGCTTTTATGGCCCAGGTACATGAAAAACAGGTAAAACGGGATCCTCTCCTTCAAGGGTGTCCTTTAATGTGGACTTGTCAACAAATACAAACTACAGAAAATGGAAGGCAGGCGTGCGCAGTAAAGGTGGGAAGCTCAGGAGGTACGGAGGGTGGCTTCTAAAGGCTGGGATTAAAAGTCGTAGTTTTACCCAGAGGAGGATGGCGTCAGGTTCAGGCCTGAGTGCAGATACCAGCTGCCAGGTGCCTGGAGGTGCGGATGGGGGAGGGGAGGAGGCCACAGATGTAATATTACTTCTTAACTTCCAAGCCAACGCGCAAAGTACACACAGAGTAAGTTCAACACACAAGCCAGACAGTTGAGTGCTTTCCCGACCATGTCTCAGATAAACTAGACAAGTTACAAATTTCCAATTCAAGTGCCCAGACAAATGCAAACGAACTGGTTCAAAAATCAGGTAAAAGTCTTGCCGTTATTCACCTCACCAGCAGGGTACCCCAAATCCAAACAATTTGGCTATTCCAAGGGAAAACGGCGGAGAAGGGAGTTCCCCGTGGTGCATACCAGTGGGGCTTTCCCTATTTCCAAGTCGAGCCCATCAGCTGGCAGAGGCCTGCAGACGCCACAAGCACACTGAAGGTAGTCTACCAAAAACAACTAATGGGTAGAGCCCAACCATCCCGACCCTGCTCTCAGGGATGCCCCCAGCGGGGTTTAAAGTACAATGGCCTTGCCCAGAGGGAAAGCCCCTGTACTGAGGTAGGGTTCTTGACTGTGCACCTGCCCCCAAATGAAACAACTTTCCCAAAACAAAATCAACCAAAGCGTTTTCTTACTCCAAAGGGCATGTGTGCCGAGGGTGGCCAGCACTGCCAGGGAGAGCTCCTTCCAAGCCCTAACGCAAAACATCCTCGGTGGTGGTTCAGGACTCACAGAGGGAAACCCCAGCCAGGGCTGGCCATCCAAGAGCACCAGTTCCTCGCTGGCTCACCCAGTTGTTACTGAAACCACAGTTGGTGTGCCAACACTTCACAAGGCCACCCAAAACGTTGGAGTTTGGAGGAAGGAAGGGTTTATCGATCCAGAAGACATCAACCAAGAAGATGGAGACCTAATGGTACCTCATATTCATCATCTTCACTGAACTACGTTAAGGGCTTTTAAGGGACTAAGGGGAAACAGTGCTGTTTTAATCGGGGGACCCTGGAACTTGGCCACATACGGTAATGGGGCATCAATGCCAAAGCTTCTGGACAACACATCCCTGGCATCTGAAGAGATTCCGGTGTTCAAGTTCAGTTACGTCCTGATCCTTTGTTTTGGCAGGGTGAGGGAGCGAGACTTCAGTTCCAGGTACTGCTGGAGGACAAGATTCTCCGCATAATCCTGTCTGACTTGTGGTTTCGGTCTGTCGTCTCATTAGGATAGGGCCGTTTTGAGCTGAGTCTGTAGTTGCTTCTGTAGGTGTTCTTATCTCTAAAGTGAAGTGTTTTGAGGGAAAGTGTTCATAACCGTTTTTCCCAGATACAAAGCATGTAACAGATGTTCGCCAAGTACTTGTTAGAGCATTGTGTTCTTTTTTGTTAACAAGTAAAAATAGGCCTAGCAGTCTGGCTAAGATTGTTAGTGGATAGACTATGTACATTGCCACTGGTATAAAAATGCTTTCCCTGAGTATGCATACTTGGCCTGAGCTAAAGCTCACCAAGAGATGATGAGGTGTAAGTACCAGTGCAGAATCTGAGAAACAGAAGCAGAAACAAGCCAAGGACCTTAACCGCGACCTTGGTTGGTTAAGGAGCAAGAGCTATTACGTGTCAGAGCAAGAGTCTGACTGTAGACCTCAGGCTTTTAAACTGCTAAATTCCGTGATGTCCTATCCAGCTTTCAGAGTAGGGAACAGCTTCTCTTGTTCCTACAGTGTATGTAGAAGACCCAGACATCTAAGGAACCATTAAATTCTATATTTAGGAAAATCAAAATATAAGAGTGTTGTTGGAAGGCCTTTTCCCCAATTTTCTCCATCCTGTTTGAATGATACCGATAACCATAGTGGTCTGACCTTTAGGTGATTTGCCCATTTTTAAATAATATGAGCCAATACTTATTAAATATTTATTTTACTGTGTGTTAGGCTGAGTGCTTTATGTCTGTTCTTCAATATCTCCAGAAAAACCTTTCTTACAGGTTACATTTGTTCCATTAACCAATCAAAGAAGTAGCCTGAAAGAGGTTAGGGGACTTGCCTCTAGCCACACCACTGCCAGCCCCACGGCCGTCATCTGTGGGTCCACTCCCCTCACTGCTGCCCTCCGGAGAGAGGTAGTGAGGCAGACGTTCCCAGCGGCAAGATGTATACTTCTGGGGATTGTCCGCCTTATTTTGTGGTGAATTTGGAAGTTCAAAGTGAGCTGCTTTCGTTCTCCAGGTGAAGGAAATCCAGGTGCTGCAGGGTCTCCTTTTTCCCAGGAGGTTGCTAGAGAACAGCCGTCGTCAGCATCTGAAAGACAGACCCCTCGGGCACCGCAGTCACCTAGACGTCCACCCCACCCCCTGCCGCCCAGGCTGACCATCCATGCCCCACCACAAGAGTTGGGACCCCCAGTTCAGGTATGAAAAGTACTGGTCATTCTGAAAAGTGAGCTTTTGGGAATCATGGCTTTTCTCCCTTTGCATCAGATGATATTATTATCATTATTTATTATTATTATTATTATTATTATTATTATTTTAGAACTTAAGTGACCTCTTCATGTTTTGGCATATTTTCATAAATTTTTTTTGAACTGCAACTATTGTCTGATTTCTCCTTAAAAAGGCAGAGCTGACTCAAAGTTGTTTGTAAGTTGAAATGATTATAGTCACAGCAAAAAAAGTCTGGTCACTTTCCACAGACTACAAAAGGGAAAAGATTTTCTTGGATTTTAATTAGTGTAAAGTGTATTTTAGCATCTGACCATCTGTTTTGAAGGTTTCTTTCTCTAAGGTGCACATGTTTGTGTTTTAAAAAGGAAACTTTCTGTTCTGTTGAAATTTTTCTCTCATTTTCTTATGATCACACGTGTTAATCTCCATTTTGAGAACTAATGAACGTGACCCTTTACCTGGAGTGCTCTTTGGACGTCTCTTCGTCGGGAGCTCTTGCAGAAACAGGAGGGAGGGTACAACACAGGCTCTTCTGATAATCCGTCTTGAGTTTTAACCCATTGGTACAGCTCGTGCTGAACTACCACCGGGGGAGAAAACGGCATTATGTGAAAATATAAAGTCTTAAAAGATTGTATGTGGACCCTGCAAAATATACCAGATGTATCAATTTAGAATTATCTAAATTGAGGAGTAGTTCATTTGTAGTTAGTACTGCTGTTTGAACTCCAAAGGATGCTTAAGCCATAAGATCCAAAAGGATACTTACTAATTAAATAAATTAGTTACAAAGAAATAAGATATGATCAAAGATTGGTTTAAAACATTAGCTAATATTTTCTTATTGGTTAATGAAATCTTTATCTGATGGTTAATATTATGGTCTGTATAATTAAAAAGTTGACACTGTTTAAAACTGATTTCTGTAGTTCAAGATTAGCAGCAATATTTTCTCCAGAAATACCCTGACGATCATTTTACATCATCTGCTGACATTTTGATTATTCTATTACCAGTGTAATAAGCTGCATCTGTGGGTGTTTAGTGTTTGTTTCATTGTCTAATTTCTTAAATGCAATTCCTTTCTCGACGCAGAGGATTCAGATGACTCGGAGGCAGTCCGTGGGGCGTGGCCTTCAGTTGACTCCAGGAATTGGGAGTGTGGTGAGCACCTGCCCCGCGTGAAGTCAGTCCATGGGCTCCGAGGGTGTTTGTGTGGTCGAGTGTGACCTCTGTCATCCTGCTCAGCTCCCATTTTCTGCTTTTGTTTCAGCAGCAGCACTTTTTTGACGATGAAGACAGAACAGTTCCAAGTACTCCAACTCTCGTGGTGCCACATCGTACTGATGGATTTGCTGAAGCAATTCAGTGAGTTAATGAGAGAGTCATTTTGTGGCTGATCAGATTCTTCCTGTTTTCTTGTTAATCTCTTTACAGTTGGTAGATTCATTATTGTTGAGTCCTTCTCTACTGTGTACTAAGTTTTAGGGGGTAGGGTAGGAGGGTTGAGGATGTAGTTTGGGGGAAATTATGTAGAGCTGAATGAAATATGGTTGCCTTCACCAGGAATTTTAAATTCAGAGTCAGTATAACAGTGATTAAGAACATGGACTTCAGAGTCAGAATACCTGGGTGTGGAGCCTAGCTGTTCCAAGTTACGTAGATTCCCTGTTCCTGAGCACCCTGCTTTTACTTATGGGAATAATGATACAGTAGTTCCTACCTTATTACTTGTGAGAATTAAATAAATTAATTTATGTTAGCATGTTTAGAATAGTACCTGGCACACAGTAAAACGCTTTGTGCATGTTGGTGAAGGTGTTGGTAATTACAGTGATCCTGGTGGATGGTATTATTATGAAAGCCTAGCTGTGAGCAAATTACTATCACTCTAATAATCTAGGAGGATAGAAGCATAAGCAGCAGGCTTTATTAACACAGGTGAAGTGATTTATTCCAACATTAGGAGGAAAGAATCTGAGGACTTAATGGGAACAGCAGTTAGGCAAAAGAAGTCCTAACGCTTACTGAGCATGTCCATGAAACCAGTGCATTTCATCTTAATGGGCAGGATAGTAGACTCTGTTGCTGTTGCTCTTTTATAGCAAAGGAAGCACAGAGATGCTACTGAATTTGTCCCAGGTCAGCCAGCCAGGACGAGGCAGTGTTTGCCTTCAAACCGGTCTGGCTCCAGAACCCGTGTTAACCGCTGTACTCTACCACTGCACCTAAAAGACAGAACGTTTGTGAAAATCGTGGTTCGTTGTGCCTGAGTGTTAGTTGCCTCACAGGATGTACCTGAAGATCAGAATTGAAGTTTCCACAAACTGGGAAAAGACCGATTGGTCTGTGGTATGTGGGAACACATGGCATCGGCACCAGTTTGGAACTCGCTCAGCTAACAGTTTGTGAACCAGGCCGTGGGGGCCCCGCTTTGCTGAAAGTCAGCTGGGCAGAAACAGACTCACTCCGATGCGCAGCTGGTGAGCGCCAGCCCACCAGCAGTGTTCCCTTCTGGGGTAGCTCAGAGGGATGCAGGGCTTTCCCATAGAATGACAGCATCGTGGGGGTAAGTCTAAAAATCCACCCGAAAGAGAACGTCCTTAACTAAAGTATTAGTGTTGAGCTGGGAAAGAAGATATTCAGGAGTTATCGTAGAGGTACACTCCATAAACATGAGCAGCTGGCTAGCTAACGAAGGAAAGGTAAGAAGTGGGCAAAGAATGAAATGATGCTGTTGTGTATCCTGGGTTGTGGGCAGGAAGATGGGTGATAGAGGTATTAGGACAGGAAAAGAAGTCTCTGGTCATCTTAGGTTTTTTCTTGACCTTGGGAGTCACCTGGTGAACTCTTTCAGATGAGAAATGGGCTAGAGCGGCAACCTGCTTCATCTCTGACTAAACAGTGAAAACCGAGACAGTCTGGTCTCATGACCTCATTCTGACTTGGTTACATCTCCTGCCAAGTTTGTGTTGCTTTCAGGAGACCTGCACAGAGATTCCTAGCAGATTCAAGGAATGTGAGACATGTATAAATTGCATGTAATGTGAATGGATTCGTATTGTTACCCAAGTCTTTGACTGCTAATGTTTATATGATGTTTGAAAGTATTTATATAAGTAAGAATTCCCTTTATCAACTTTATTTTTGTTCTGTTTCCTTCCCATTTTGTTTATGCTCATTCTTTCTATGTTCTTTAGATCACTGTGGTTTAAACAGCATAACTTTAAATTTCACCCTAAGTTAATTTTTGTCCAGCTCCCCACAGGTCGCTGGTGTCCCTAGATTCCGGTTTGGGCCGCCCGAAGACATGCCGCAGACAAGCTCGAGCCACTCGGACCTCGGCCAGCTGGCTTCTCAAGGAGGTAAACTGCCGGAGAAACGCTGAGATCTCCTGGGTTTGCATGTATTTGGTAATAAACTACTCTGATGTGATTATCATTTAAGTACACACTTATAAATAGTTTAAAAGTTGATTTATAAATTACTCCTATGCTGACTTATGGGAAAAGGTATAATATATTTACTACTTAATAAACATTGTATTGCCTATAAATCCTACCCTTTTCAACAAAGGTCTGAGTTCTTTGAACATAAAGACTGGCCTTTCCATTTGTATCTTTTCTGGCTCCTGGTGTAGCATCATACATGTACTTAGTATTCAGAAATATTTCTTGAACCAGTAAATATACCTAGATACTACCGGCTATTTTAAAGTTTTTAGAAGGAATGCAACATATTTTTTCTTGGTTCGACATTTAACATTTCTAATTAAATGCATAAAACTAGTTAGACATTTTCCATTAACATTAAAAATGGGAAAAATAAAATGTTAAAAAATTGTGGAATAAAATGACTCCTAAATTAAGTAATAGTAGTGGGTTATTTGGACATGAATCATGCTCTTTCTGGAATTAATTGCCTTTCAGTTTTCATTTGGTACTCAGCCCACTGTATTTCTGGGGCACTGTTACAGCATTTCATAAGTGAATAGGGAATGCAAACTACTTTAATAAACCCTAAACAAAAGGTTAATCTGCAGTCCTCATAATTCATGCAGTATATCTTTGTGCATGACACTTTCGAATGTTCTAACACTACATGCCTCTACCAGTTTGGAATTGTCAGCTGACTTCCTATAAATTCAAATTTCTAGGCTTGGAAGGCAGCCTTAAGTTTTATTTAGAATACCACCACTTACTAGCTTTGTCACTTTCAGACAGTTAATTAACCTTCTTGAAATTCAGGGTTGGTTGGTTGGTTGGTTGGTTTGTTTTACCAAAAAGGGGACTGATGATACCTTGCAGTTTGGGTGATAGGTAGTTTCTAACAGAGTCCCTAATTCATAGGTGGACACTCAATAAAGTTAGCTTGTGTAAAACTAAGAGCAGCACTGTAGCTGGGTTTTGTGGGGGGGGGGGGTTGGGGGGGGTGTTTTTAAGGATACTTTATGGTAGTGTTAGGGAGCTTAAGTGATGTGTTTACATTGTATTTACATTTTGAAGGGACTGGTGTTTGCTTCATGTGCCACTTTTGGGCCTTGACACTTGTGTGTCTCTGCTGATTGTTTTCTTTCGGGACCCTGTGCGTTGACACTCTGTTCTTTCCATCCTTCGCTAACACTCACAACTGTCTAGGTTTGGGGATGTACGAAACACCTCTCTTCCTGGCTCACGAAGAAGAGTCGGGGGGCCGCAGCGTCCCCACCACCCCTCTGCAGGTCGCGGCTCCAGGTGGGTGTCAGAGGCAGACTATGGGGTTGTGTGTCTCATTGGTGAAGTGGAAACTGGTGAGGCAGCTTCGGGCTAAAAGTGAGGTAAAGTACAAAGTGAACTCGTTCATTGCTTTTCTGGTCTTTCGTTGTGAAGTGAACGTGTTTACCGAGAGCACCACCTCTGACGCTTCGGAGCACGCCTCGCAGTCCGTCCCAATGGTGACGACGTCGACTGGCACTTTGTCCACGACCAATGAAACGGCGGCAGGAGACGACGGCGACGAAGTGTTTGTGGAGGCAGAATCTGAGGGGTGAGTGTTTACTTCGTGATTTTTGCTTGCTTTAGTCCTGCCAGGCTTTACGCTTGTTTTCCTTTAGCCCAGAGTCGGTCTGCTGAGCTGTGTTTTCAGTAGTGTCCTGCTGCTAGAGCAAACCGAGGCATAGGTTTTGAAGGACTGGTGTTTGCGTGTAATAATATTTTGGGACCTGGAGGTTGTTATTACAGAAGACAAGTGTTAGCCTCCTGAAAATTGCATGAAATATTCCTTCCAGAACAAAATATTTATTTAAAATCATCGGTGTCCTTCCATTAATGTAACTGCTTAAACTTCTCCCCAAGAAAGAAGTCTTTCTCTGAAAATGAGGAGTATCAGGAAATGACTCAACTTTCCATGTAGTGGTGGGCTTTCAAGTGAACCTGCCTTACCCTTTATTTACATATACATTCAGAACTTCTTACAAATTAGAAGTTATCTAGTATTTTCAAGGCCTGGCTACATGTGTAACACACGTGTTACACCCAGAGCTTAACAAAAGAAGTATTTCATGACAAATCATCTAGATTTTTTTAAGCCAAAATCAGTAATTTATGGGGAAGAACTAGTGGACAGTGGTATTAGAGAAGTTTAACTTTCAAGATGGAACTTAATTCTTTCTAAATAAAATAAAAAGTTGTACTACTTCATGGTCAGAAGCAAAGCTAGAAGTAGAACCCACATTTTCTTGGTAGAGCTCAAAGGTTTTATGTAACAGTATTTTCTTAGCATGATTGTAGGCCAGTTGTAGTTTATGGGGGGCGGGTAAAGCAGGTCTGTCACTAGGCTCTAACACAGTGCTCCTTAATTTAGTGAGGCTGTAGACCCCGCTGAGAAGACAACCTGCTGCTAATTCCCTACCGTGCATGCTGGTCACTTCACACATGTCATTTTGACCCACACAAGACCTGGGCGAAGTATCCTCTCCACTTTATGAATGAGAAAGCTCAGAGTCAGAGTGCGCACCGTGGTGACTGCCCTCAGCCCCGTGTGCTCTGTGCTTTACACTTTGTCCAGCCCTGTTCAGCACCCACAGCAGTCGTGAGGGAGGTCTCTCAGTACGTTGTTACTCGTGACTGTGCTGAAGTTCACGGAGGATGAAAACCAGAACACAGCCAGGCTGGTCCTGTATTCTCGTCCCCCTCACTTGCTTTCCGGAATGGGAAAGGGATGGATTGCTGCCATGGAGCCGCGGGTCCTGCCCGCAGCCTGGCTCATCTGCACTGGAGCCCCTGCCGAGTCAGTGGTCTGTTATCCATGGTTGGGACCGTTGTGAATTATTTTAGTACTGTACTTGCCTAGAAAGTTGTTCTGAGAGTTATCAAAATCTGGATGAGTATGTCCCCTGTGAATGTTACGAACGTGAACATCCCTTGTCAAAAAGAAAAAATATGTAACAAAAAAGAGGGGGGAAGTTTGGAATGTGTACCTAGTAAGAAGTGGAAGGGGGAAGAAGCGTCTTGGGCTCTCTTGCCCCTGCCCGCTAAAAAGCGCCTGTGGGTACCAGCACCAGGGTGTGCAGCCTGGGGCTGGAGTAGAGCTCTGTCTGCATGGAGTGATAAACTGTGTCGTAGAGTGTGGGAACGACAGCATGCACTCTAGGGTTCGTTTTGTATCTCCCAGTGAATTTTTGTTTTTCTTTCTTAGTATTAGTTCAGAAGCAGGCCTGGACATCGATAGCCAGCAGGAAGAAGAGCCTGTTCAGGCATCTGATGAGTCAGATCTTCCTTCCACCAGCCAGGACCCTCCTTCCAGCTCTTCCGCAGGTCGGTTCCTGCTGTTGACCACAACACGGCTTTACTCATCTCGAGCCTGCTTGCAACAGACACTTTTATCAGTAACAATTTAGTAATCTCTTCTCCTGAATTTTAAATTGCTATATTGAAAATGAAAATTTTATTTTATTGCGGGGAACGTGGTTTATATCGAAGGGAATTGTCTGTGTCGTGTTGACAGTGCTGAGGGGCTGAGGGGCAAAGGGGCGGGTCCCTGGGAGGGAGCCAAGGAGTAGGGCTCCGGGCTTCTCGGTCTCGCCTGTTTAAACCAGAGCAGCTCCGTTTTTATGGGGCTTACATATTAGGGCTCTACATGAAATCTGGGGGGCCTGTAGAAAAAGTTTGAGATGTACTGATGGAAACAGTTCTGAAGTGTGACTTTCAACATTTTAACTTTGAAAAAGGTTATTTTATGTCTTTTTTCTAGAATATAATTATTTCTGCAGCAGTGCTTTTTTTAACATTTTTTTTCTAGATTTCATTTATTTATCTTTAGAGGGAAAGGAGGTTCGGGAGTGAAGCTGTGCAGCCATGTGAGGGAAGGGTGTTCTAGGGTGAGAGAATTAGCAGATGCAAAGTCCGTGAGGCACGACTGTGACTTGCTCAAGGTCAGCAAGGAAGCGAGAGTGGCTGGGCTGCAGTGAGGACAGAGAGGGACAGCGGTAGCAGAAGCTGTGGGGAGGGTCAGCCTAGTGGACCGTTGTGGTTGCTTTGACTTCCACGGCATGGGAAGCTTCTGCGGGGCTTCGAACAGCAGTGACCTGATCTGACCTAAAGACTTAGCAGTGTCAGTGTGTGCAGGGGGGCACTGCAAAGGGGCAGGAACGAGCAGAAAATGTGGAGGGTGTTGCAGTAATTGGTGATCTCTTAGACAGAACTGTAGAGCTAAGGTTGTGAAAGGGCGTCCGATTCAGGATACGTATTTCACCGGGAGCTGGCGGGACTTCTGAAGATCCAGTGTGGACGATCCAGTGTGGACGTCTGAAAGGGGCAGAATCAGTGGGACTTGCAGTGTATCCTAACGGGCTGTGCTTTTCCTGTTTTCATTCTCCATTGTGTCCTCCCCTGCCAGCACGTGGATGACACAGGGATAGGCACCAAGTGAATATTAAATTGGTGGAGTGAATGAATGGAAAAGTCAGGAACTTACTTTTTCAAGCAAAATATTTTCTTTTTATCTTTTTTGTTAAAAATGCCGTCTAAAAAAACTGCTAAATACTGAAAACAAATGGACCCCTCTGCATTTTACCCCTGTGTTCAGTTTTTGCCATTATCACTGCTTTTTTGTTGTTGACTTGCCTTCCTGTGCCATAATGCTTTTCCTCTTAGATACGAGCAGTAGTCAGCCGAAGCCTTTCCGACGAGTGAGACTTCAGACGACTTTGAGACAGGGCGTCCGTGGTCGTCAGTTTAACAGACAGAGAGGTAAATTTCTAACATACTGACTGCGTGGTGTGGCGCGCCGATAAACAGCGGCTTTTTCTAATCCTCAAGCTTTCAATTTGTATCTTGTTTTTTTTAATGGTCCAAGAATTGATTAAATAATTGTGCATTGAGTATGTGACATTCACTCATCTATAAACATCTTGTAGACACATGTGTATACCACAGGTGTGTAATGAGTATGTGCTTCTGTTTCTTTGTTTATTCCGTGAATTCAAAGTAATATTTAGAAAAGCTGGCGTGTTTTAGTGCTGTGTGTTCATTGGGTGTGTCTCTGCCTGTTGCAGTTTATACAACAGAGTAAAGCTTTGTGGCTTTGTGTAGCTGGTTTAAAAATGAAGTTTGAATACCTCCATGTTTTCTAATGTAACCATTAGAGATTCATGTGATAAAAACATTAATCTAATTGGATTGAAAATGTGAAATGGTTAAATTAATAATTTTTGAAAACACACTTTAGAAGGAACTAGAGTAAGTGATATTCTAGCTTCAGGCTAACTTCTTGAAAGACACATTCGGTTTGACTCTTCTTTTTTTCTCTCATAGGTGTGAGCCATGCAATGGGAGGGAGAGGAGGAATAAATAGAGGAAATATTAACTAAATGTCCTATAAACTGTAATAACTGTGAATAAGTTTGTTCAGACTGTGTTACTGTTGTGACTGTTGAGCTTAAAAAAATTTTGTATTTAAATTGGTATGCTTATCTCAACATTCTTTATTAATAAAATGTATTTCAATGTCAGAATTTATCCTTTTTTGTCTTCGCTGTCAAAGTGTAGCACTCTTTCCTTCGCTTTCATTGTCTCTTCCCCTGCTCGCCGGCCTGTGGACAGTTGTACCAGACGTTGGCTAAGGTCTGCCCGGGGCGGGTGGTGACGGCTCTGGCTGTCCTCCGGGGCACATCGATGTTGTAGTGTTGATCTGAAGAGAGAGGGTTTTATTCATTAAAAGGGAAAAACGCACTTGAATTTAAAAATAGATTATGTTGATTATCATAGTCAAAGACGGAGGGGTTTATCATTTTCCTCTCAGAAATGTTTCTAATTAATTTGAACTTTATAACAAAAGGGAAAAACTGTTATGTCAACAAGTTGACCTTTTACCACCTTTTAATAAAATTAGGTTTAACTCTTTTTTCAAAGTGAAAATTTGAGAAAACCAAGTTAATTTTCAAAATACTATTTAAGAAATATTACAGTTCAACTTCCCACCTTCAGTTACCATTCAACACTTGGAGTTTTTTGTTTTGATTATATTTGTATTTCAGAGATTAGAGCACTTCTCTGGAAAGCTATTCGGATTTTAACTCACCCCTAGAAAAGGCGTAGTAATCGTAGCCGTCGGGTTTCCTGGTGTTGGGCAGCGCCACAGCCGACGTCACCACTCTGGGAAGTCCTCTCCACAGTGAGCTCACTTCCACCTCATTGTGGAGGAAGCCTGGGGGGCGTTGGACAGAGCGGCTGTTAGCGTCGGGCAGACCCGGCTGGCCGAGTTGTGCCCCCTCTGCTGACGGGGTGTGCACACCTACTTTCATCACTGTTTCGGGGGTTACAGATTTGTATAGGATGTTGTCGGTAAGAGATACTTGATAACCAGTATTTATTATCATTCACAAACACTCAAACTGCATTCCTTACCTACAGAGAAAAAGTTGATCTTTGCTCATTCACGGAGGCAAATTGATGTTTTGCACCAATACGCTTAAAGTGGTAGGGTTGTTTGGTTAGTATTAATAAGGCTTACTTTATAAGAAATTCTATTACATCTACTTCACGGGTAGGAGTTTTAACACAGGAAGAGACGTTACCTTTGTCTTGGTAACGGACTCTGACGGGTGTGTATTGAATTCTGATGGTGTGCGTTTGTGGTCCAATTGCCCGCTGGAAGCGACGTCTCCTGACCTGCGTTGTTTCCCCAAACACTGGGTAATTTATGGCAGGTCTTCTCGCCGCGCACTTTCTGTTGGGTTCCTGTTTGTAAGTGTACTCCTGCACCCGGCCACCTGTCAGGTATTAGAACACCATACTTAAATGGAATTCATTTTAACCCGCTCCCCCAAAAAGATGGAAAAGAGTTTTTACAAGGTGAGAGAAACAATGTTTTTCATAAAGAATGTTGTATAGATAATAATAGCGATCCGTCAAGGCTATTTTGAAACTGATTACTACACCGTGCATTACTTGAGTGAATACAGCCAACAGACTGCATATTTCTGTACTTAACTTTGTGTGAAAGTAAACGATGACGTTCTTTATATGGTGACTAGAAACTCGGGTGAAATGTTGGTTTGCATGTTGGGAGATGTAAATATATCTTAGTGCCCTTGATTATTTTTTTACTGAAAATTTTTGATCCAGCTATTAAAGGTATCTTTTGACAGTAGAAAGTAAAAATACTCAATAAAATTGTCCCGGGGAATCAATTCTTGAAAGTTGTATGATGTTGATTCTAGAACACGTACCTCTCTTGAAAAAATACACAGATTCGGGTCTGTCCTTATATGTAGGTATTGAAAGAGCTGCCACGATTTTTCCAGTTAGTCCTCCAAAGCCTTTTACAATTTGTTTGGGATACCCAGGGTCTCGTACATCATTGGTGAAACGCCAGTACTGAGAATCCTGGAAATTTAAAAGAGGAAATGAGATTAGCCAGCTTTGGGGGAAAAGGTTAGGAATTTATTCTTAGATTTAGGTATAGGGAGAAAGTTTTAACGTCAGTATTTGAATAAGTTGGCCATTAATGTGACCAAATTGTGGTTAACTTTTTATTAAATGTTGGTGGGAGAAGAGTTCATTAAAATATGGAAACCTTTCTGAAGTGTGAAGGTTAGGCTGACTTGTTTTTATAATGAAGAAAAACTATTTGCTGATTTCTCTCAGAAAGATTCTTTTCTTACCTTAAAGAAGAAAGTTTTGCCTTCACAGTTGCACCTTGTAAAAACAGTGTCGATGGGGGAGGGGATACCCCAAACTTCAGTAATTCTACGAGGAGGAGGTGGTGGGCTGGATGGACTTAGCATCCAGAAATAATGACCTAAAATGGAAAGTGATAGATCAGTCTATAAGCTGAATGAATACTAAAATCTATCCAAAAGAAACCAAAGTGAAAAAATGTTTAACCATTGTAAAAACATTGAATGGGTTAACAAGCAGTGTATGACCAGAAGTTCAGGGAGAGCTGTGCTGGTATGGAATGCAGTATTTGAACACCTCGGAGAGGATGACATTTCTCAAGTCTAAAATGTAGCATAACCTTGGAAATATTTTTGTTTTTCAGTTTCTCTAAAAGCCTTCTGACTCTGTGACTTAGAGAAAGTCAGTTTTCGCTCAATTTCTTTATCTTTCAGAATTAAGGAGTTACAATGAAAGGACGACCAAAGTCGTTTCCGCCTCCTCTGAAGTATAAGAAGCTAGGACAGGTGACTTCTCCACAAAGAGGGGAAGCTTGAGTACAGCCCAATCAAGGGGTTGTTATCAAGTACAGTTAGAGCAGGGAAAATAAGTCCAGATGTCATCATCTATTTGATGGGAAGTTAAAATTGGAACTAATCTTTTCATTCCTAAGAGTAGGAAAACTCAGAATCATTTCCAGCTCCTTGTCTGTTACTCTAATATGTCTAATTTCGTTAATCCAATTATTTTGGTAATTACTCTTCATGTTTTCCTAAGTTGAGTGAGGCAAGGTCACTGGTCAGGTTCTCCTTCAGAAAGCCCAATCCTAACTACCGCCCCCTGTGGCTTTGGTTCCCACAAATGCCAAGGGCAGAATGATGGACAGAAAAAGAAGTATGCGCACAGCTCACCTCGAAATGCAACTAATGTCCCGTTGGCCAGCGTCGTCAGTCCATCTACTGGCTTACCATTGCACAGATTCATCTCATCTAAAGCAAATGAGCAAAAAGTTAAGTCAATACAAACGAGAAAAGTATTTGCTTTTTTTAATTCCTCCCAGAGTTCCATTTCCTCTGTTCACCAGTTCCCAAGCTCTTGAAGGGTGTGTAGTTGGAGGGGTGTGAATTCCACAGGGGAAAGAGAAATTATATATTTCATAATTGTTTTTACTTAAAGGGGATACTATCCAAAAAGGATATAAAAATGAGTGAGAGCCCTGGTTGGTGTGGCTCAGCGGATTGAGTGCCGGCCTGCAAACCAAAGGGTTACCGGTTCAATTCCCACAGGCAGGGCACACGCCTGGGTTGTGGGGGGGCCGTGCTGGAGGCAAACACATTGATGTTTCTCTCCTCTTCCTCCCTCCCCTCTCTTTAAAAATAAAGCTTTGAAAAAAAATTTTTTAAGGAGTAAAGAATTGGAATAGGCCACATTAACTAACCTTCAAGTAAATTATTATTTCCTTGATCTCAACATAACGTTCCATTTTTCTGTTCTGATTGCTCTTTGGAATTGACTTGGAAAAGAAGAGCACTGCAGGTTTTTGCTTTGCATTATACTTTCTTTTAAGGATAGGCTCCCAATTAAATATTTTTGGCATTCTGTACACTCTCTGCTTACGGATGCACTAAGTTCTTAACGATGGACATGACTCCATTTTCCAAAGATTAAATAATCTTACTGTGGTCAGTTCTCTGCTTACTTAGAAGAGGTGAAACTTACCGAGTTCAGGGATCTAGGTGATACACATTGTATCAAATCAGGGCATTCCATTTCTGGCAGAACCACGTTAATAGGCCCAACTTCAAAATATGAGTCACTGACCCTCCTTACCTGAGAGCATGGGGTTGACGCCCAAGGCTTGGTCGGGTCCCTGCACGAGGAGATCAGAGCCTGGAATGACGATGGGAGTTAACACCTGGGGCCTGAGGATCACGGGAGGTTTTTCTCCTTCAGCAGCATTTGCATCTTCGTCGCTGGGATTTTCTTCAACCACTTCTGAGTTGGGTGCTCCGTGAGAGCCGGTGGTGGCTGGGGGCGTGGCTCTCCCCGGAGAGGCAGGGTTCGGTGTAGGCACAGTCGATGGGGTCATCTTGGGGGGAGATGGTGTCGGCTTCCGTTTTCTCACCGTCGGTGTGGTGTTTGGCTTTTTGGTAGAAGTGGGCGTCTGGGGTGCTTTAGTTGGATTTGGGAGTTTAGGAGTTACTTTAGAATTAGTAGCTGTGTCTTCGGGTGTAGGTGTCATGTCCTCGGGTGTGTTCATAGACTCTTCCGTTGTAGTAGTTGTCTTTTTTGTTGTAACCGTCACCTTGGAAGCAGGAGTGGTTTCCTTAGGAGTAACTTTGGGTGATGTCGTGGTATCCTTGGTTGTGGTAGTTGTTACCTGCACAGTTGTGGTCGTTTTTTGGGATTCGGTAGCCTTTTCTTCTTTTGGCATTGCCGCGTCTACTGTTGTGCTCTTAGTTGTAGCAGTTGTAATTTTAGTTGTAGTCTGTGTGGCTTTTTCTGTTGTCTTATCCTTCACTGTGGTAGTCATTTCAGGTTTGGTTCCTTCGGGAGCCTTGGTTGTAGGTACAGCCGGCTCCTTGGGACTGTTTTCCAGAGCCTCAGGTAGGGGTTCTGCAGGAAACCCAGGAGTTGATGCCGCAGGGTTCTTGGGAGGAGTGGGGGGAGTAGAGGCCTTTGAGGTGGCTGGAGCAGGTGTCTCAGGAGAGGCTGGAGACGGCTTCTTGGGGGGGGTGGGTCCAGGCTCCTTGGGAGAGGTGGGTTCAGGCTCATTTGGGGGGGTGGGTTCAGGCTCATTTGGGGGGGTGGGTTCAGGCTCGGGGGTGGTGGGTTCAGGCTTCTTAGGGGTAGTAGGTTCAGGCTCCTTGGGGGTGGTAGGTTCAGGCTTCTTAGGGGTAGTAGGTTCAGGCTCCTTGGGGGTGGTAGGTTCAGGCTTCTTAGGGGTAGTAGGTTCAGGCTCCTTGGGGGTGGTGGGTTCAGGCTTCTTAGGAGTGGTAGGTTCAGGTGCCTTGGGGGTGGTGGGTGCAGGCTTCTTGGGGGTAGTGGGCTCGGGCTTTTTGGGGGTGGTGGTGGGAGTAACAGATTTGGTTGTAGTTTCAACTTCGGTTGTAGATTTAGCAGAAACTGTCGTGGCTACCAAATCTTTAGCAGATGTTGTTTCTGTGCTTCGTGTCTCTTTGCCTGAAGTAGTTTTCTCCTTTGCACTAGTTGAAGTCTCTTTAGTTGTTACGGAAGTCTCTTTAGTTTCAACTGTTGTCTCCGTACTGGCTGTCGAAGATGTCTCTTTGGATGCTTCCGAGTCAGGCGACGGGCTAGGTTTAGAATTTGTTGTTGTCACTGTTGTCACCTTGGAGGTTGTGGTAACTTCGCCGCGCTGAGTGGCAGGCAGGGCCGGGGTTGAGGTGGGCTTCAAATCACCGTTGTCCAGTCCACTTCCGGCTTCATCTCCAACTGGTGGTTCTGGAGCAGGTTTTTTAGGAGCTTGTTTCTTGTTATCTTTTACTGGAGAAAAAAAATACATGTTTTATTCGGGGGTAATTTTCTTGTCTTTCATAATGATATAAGATCCCGTTCTTACCACTGACTAGCTTCGTGTCTCTAGGCGGGTTGCCAACCTCTGATATGTCTAGTAATTTATTGTAAAATGTTAGATACTTAAGCTAACTTATTGGGCCATCTTAGGGAGTGAAGGAGATAAGAAGTGAAAAGACAAGTAAAACTACACAATTAACACGTGGAAACAAATGGCAAATTTGAAATTCCAACATGACCCTGGCTGGTTAGCACAGTTACTTAGAGCGTGGTGCTGGAATTCCAACATGATCAATATTCATGTCTTTACACGAAAGCGTCTTGGGCCCCCCTTTCCCCACTGTTGTGGTCCCCATTGCTCAGGGCCTCTTCCTGCCTCCTGGAAACCTAGTTCCAGCATCTCTCGTAGACTCTCTGCATCAGTTCCCTGAGAGGCCTCGACAACCGCATCCGAGGAGGCTCCAGTCCCGCGCATGCTCCCTGCTGAGCCCCATTCCATACACGGGTCTGTTCGTTGTTCTCTCTCCTCTGTCCAGTCCCAGGGGGTGTGGAGAGGAGATTAGGATGCCAGGGCAGCAAAAGTACCCCACTGAACAGGATCCGCTATAGCAGCTGCCCCAGGAAGGAACTAGAGCCCCAGGGGCATCTCACTGAGACGGGTTCCATTTAACAGGCTCATGTTGCATTTCCACTGTGTGCGGGACCCTCTGGACGACTCAAAGACTAAATATCTGGCTATTCAGCTAGAGAGAAAGCTTCAGGGAAAATCACAACCACCCAGGGAATAGTTCTTTAAAATTCCAGTATCCAAAATCCAGCATTTTCCTGGAGAAAGAGAATATAGTTTAGAATTTCAGGAAATAACAAGCGGAGCAGAGGGAACGCCTCTCCAGGAGGCAGTCGCCTGTCTGCAGTACATTTTCTACTACAGAAAATTCAGCCAGATGGGACACCTAATTGATTGGGGAAATAAAAAAGACCTGTGAAAATGTGGAGAATAATATTGTCTTTCTCAGAAAGGTCTATGAGAATTGAATAAATTCACATGCTAAAGCAGTATATAAAAAGTGTTCGTTAAATAAAAGAAATCTGGGGAAAGAAAAATGAAAACACAAGGAAGATAGAGGAAGGAGAAAGGGGAATGGTACTGGGCAGAAGGAACCACAGTCATCTCTGGCGCCATCCTGTAGATCCGCCGTTTCCGTTAAGCATCTTTTTAACCTTTGCTCTACAGAGGGGTTTCTCAGCTGCTTGGCACTAATTTCCTCTAAGAAGTTTGCATGGGCATCTTCTAAAATAACTTGTAAAGCCATAGACCCACTCCCCCCGCCCCAGTACTGAAACATCCTCAAATCACTCTACCCACACGCATATAATTTTAGGGAATCATTGTTATGGCATTGATATAGTCTTTGATCTTTATCAATGCTCAAACCTTTGGGTTTCTTCTTTAATTCTCTATTAGCAGCTGAATTTTTGGAAGACTTGAATTTCCGAATACTTGAAGAGGAAGAGGAAGAGGAGGAGGAAGACTCTTGATTTTCAGAAACAGAATGTTCTACAAATCAAATAAAAAGGTTGATCACACCAATTGTGGTTTAAAGCAAAAGAGAACCGCCAGTCCAAACACAACAACAAAAAAATGCTGTTTTCTAGTCTATAAAAGTCTGCGTTCTGGTTTTATCGGTAACATGGTCCACTGCCCTTCTCATTTGTCAGTTGAAAGCTAGACACTTGAGCTTATCACAGACACTAGAAATATACCTGTAACTTTTTCATGTCTCAGCAGAATCTATTAGTCTGCAAAAAAAATTCATGCTCTTTTTTTTTGTAACATTTAGACTAGTTTCTTATGATTATTTTAACCTAGACCCTTCCTGGGCTCAGTAAATAAGGAAAACAGATATCTGAGTAGGGTTTCTACTTTAGCTTAAACTTTAACTCCAAACAAGTAAACAAAAAGTGTAATGAGCCTTTAATGACTCAAGGTGACCCTCTTCTATGAGGAGTCAAAAAAGCCATCACCTAAAGGGTATTTATTCTCAGAAACCTCCTCTTGTTCCATCTGTCATCTTCCTACCTTCTGTTATTTCCTCTGATTCTAGAACTTTCTTAGTCTTCTTCTTGTCTGTGGATTTGGGTGAACGTTTGGTGGTTGATTTGACGGGCGGACGTGCTCCTGCAGGCGGGGGCGCAGTCTTTGGAGACGGCGGTGTGGTGGGGTTATGCACTGAGGCCAAGCAAGACAGGCGGGTTAACATCTGTTCACACGCGTCACCAACTTAACTGAGAAAGCCGTGGTGCATCGGCCTTCGGGAGGACATGCCGGTGACCCCCAGCGAGGCAGGCTTCAGCCAACGCTAATGACTTGAAACCAATGAATTCTGAGGGTGCATCGCTATAAAATATGGGTTCCCCAATCGGTATAAGCTATGTCAGGGAGCTCAGGAGTCAGAAGAATTCCAGTCCTAGGCTCTACCGTTGTGACCTTGGGGAAATGGGTGAATCCCCTTTGAACTTCACTTCCTGTTTGCAAACGGAGATGTTTCCCCTAGATGATTTCTGGAGCTCTGTGTCGTCTGAAAATACGTTACAAACCCATCCCTTGGGCTCGCCTTCCATGAGGATCAAAGTAATGACTGCGTGTGGGTGGGAAATACCATAATTACATTGTGTTATTTTCATGTTCTAAAATAAAGGATGTCCATCTACCTTCCAGTTATTGTTTAATTATGGAAGTTCTACATGAATATCTCCTCTTGTGGAACTTCCACGGCTTCACATTACGCTTCTCTCAAAGCTCGTTGCCCTCCCCCAAGTTATGCAGCTGTTGGGGGCTCGATGTGTTTCTTCTAAACTTTGAGTGCCCCCTCCACCCACCTCTTTTCCTGTCTAGAGGAGAAGCTGTGGTTTGATCAGTAGGAACCAGAAGAAAAGGAGAAGGACTTCTGAAAGATCAGAAAGCAGAGGACAGCATGGACGCCCAGGCGGCGGAGCCTCGTCCCTAACCCCGGCTGTGCTTCCCAAGTGTCTCAGACCTCTCTGGCCGCAGTGTCCAAGAAATGACCACGGCCCCTCTCTTCCCCTCTTTCTCCCCCCAACAAAAGCAACAAATCTGAGCAAATGTGCCTCTACGGACTACTAGCCAGGGACCTTCAGCAAAACACTTAACCACTTGGACTGTTTTCTCACCCATATTCATATCTGGAAGGCTGATTCCCTCCATTCTTGAAATGTTAGGACACTGAGATACACAGATGCCTACAAGCAGGCTCTCTGGCCATCTCGAAACAGCTACGTGGTGAGTCAGAAGATAATTTGCTTGCTGTTGTTTAAAGTAATGAAGCTCTGGCTGTTGTTGTGGTTTTTTTTTTTTTTAATTTTCAGATGGGACCCCCCACTACCTGTGAATTCTGTACCTGAAAACTGTAACCCTCATCAGTTTTTTCCACTGAGTTCTCTAACCTCAGGCAATCTGACCAACGCTCTAACCTCAGGCAATCTGACCAACGCTACCAATACGCTTAGTAGCATAAAGCGTATTCTTCCTAACCAGGTTCTTCAATGCTTCATCACTTCCCAGCCATCCTCACTCCCCACCTGTGCTCAGCCAGAAAAGCATTCTCAGTTTTCTGTCTCAGGGCCAAAACAATTCTCAGGGCAATGAGTAAATACCTCCCTCCCACCTGGGTCCTTCTGGGGGCTGCGAAACTCTGCACTCTTGAGGTTTTGATTACAAGGGTGTTGCCTCCCTTATTTTTGGAACGCTTTCCAAAGAAAACATTGAACGGTGAAGAAATGTCCCTCCGCTCAACCGCTGAACGGTTTTCCACCCTGTTTCTCTGCTGTTTGAAAGAAGCAGCAGGCGCAGCCTTGTTTAAATAAAACGATAAGGTTACGCAAGCAATGCTTATTTTCACGTTCTTCCACAAACATTCTTGTTTTAACAAAAGTAGGCTTCAAGAACGAACATTTGGTGAAAAAAAGGAATCCATTACTTAAACATATTTTTCAAATCTTGTGGGGGTTTTTTGGTAAAATTCAGAGGGGTTTATTATACACTCTTGGAGTACTCTGCAGGCCCTAGAACCAGAGAAGATTTTTGGTGGGTCTGTCTCCCACAGGCACTCACCAAGAGATTCTTGGCTGTCAACGAGGTGGGAAGAGACATACAGTGAAGTTACCAAATCCTTGGTAGGCTGGTTTGTAAATTTAGCGCCTTAAACTGAGTCATAAATTGACAAGTTCAAAGAAGCTGAAAGTGTGGATTCCCTCCTTGAACACACTGAAAAACGTTACTGCCCAACGCACAGATTGCTCAAACGACAGTGGACTCTTCGAGGTCCACACCACTCAGGCGAGACCAGAAACCATCCCGTGAGCGGGTTGCTGTGGATGTAACCCACAACTGAACCACACCTGAAGAAAAAGGCATTTACACTCAGGCCCCACCCTCTCTGTCCCCCAGTCCGCACTGTCCCGAGCTCCCCCAAGCCTGGCTGAGCCAGGGAGCGCTGTTGGAAGAGGCTTTCGTTCTGTAGTTCATCTTGGTGAAACAAAGTGAATACGAAATGGCTCATGTGTTAGTGAAACCGAGACCTTGGAGGGGCCACGTGTTAGACGTCATGAGAGAAGATAAGGCCGGCCCACCGCGCCGGCTGCGCCCAGGGGCGCTCACTGGCCCCGGGATGCTTACCTTCTTCGCAGAAAGCCTCATAATCCGGACAGCACTTGCCGTACTTCTTACAGGCTGAGTCACAGTCACACTCCCTCCCTCGCGCAAAGGACTCGAAGCAGCGGCCTTTACAGGAAAGCTCTACCCAGAGCAAAACAAAACATCATGGATTATTGACATGCAGCCACGCCCGGGTATGGAGAGCCATTGCCCACTTGCTAGCTCCAAAAGTGCCTTTCTGAGGCCTTTATTTAGAATTTGGAAAATGCGTGGTGTCCCAGGTGGAGACAGCCCTAGTAAGAAACGTGGTGATTTAGGGATACTTTTCTTGCCCCTCAAGGCTTCGAGAGATACACCCCAATGCTACCTGAGTCATTTGCCTGTATGGACCATGGAAAACTGGGAAATGTCACAATGATAAATCACCCTTGGTGTGAAATCCCTCCATCCTCTCCTCCTCACACCACTGCTTTGTAATAGATGTTGTGTTCATTTATTGTTCACATTCTAGAGTCCAGGCGGGCCAATGGCTCAGTTCAAAATTATTTATAATGCAGAGACCTTCATTATGACAAACAGGGCACCGTGTTGAGTTGAAAGATTTGAGCCGAACCTGGGGCAGGACCATGTAAGACAGGCCAGCTCCTACCAGAAATAGCTTCAGTGGGAGTGACCCCACTGAGACCTATTTGAAATAATTACCTACATAACACGCACACCGTATGACACTATACTTATCACCTTCACGAGCAAATGCTAAAGCAAAAATAACTTTGAAACACTTTTAATTATAATTTTCATATAGAGAGTAAATGCGAAATGTTTCTAGGTTGACAACAAAATGGCCCAAAATACATTCAAGTGAAATACTATCATTTGAAAATTCAGACCCTTTGGGTATTTATTGAAACTCGTCATTGAACACTAATTCTTCATCTTTCAAGAATTAGTGTGTGTACATTAGAAACATGTGACTATAAAAAAGAACATCAAGCACCAGACAAGATCATGGTACGTCCACGGATTCTCCTGATGCAATTACCTCTCGTTACTATTCCCCTAATGACTCTGGAGCCAGAGTGGTAACTCTCTGTTTAAAACGAGATGTTTTACTTGGCTCTGATCAAACTTCTTGTGCAAGCTGACAGATTGTCAGGCTTCCCGACAGCCTTTGACACCATCCTGAGGCACAGCACAGGGCAACAGGCAGGCAAGTGAAGGGGAAGGCGCTTGAGCAAAAAGAGGTGAAGCAGGGTGGACGTGGCACAGCAAGGGGACTCTGGAGGACAGCGTTGATGACAGAGGAGGGGACAGCGGCTCTCAGGACTTACCCACGGTGCAGACTCTCTTGAAATCGGGGCAGCACTCCATGTAGTGTTGACAGTTATAGTCACAGCTGCAGGGGGTATCTCTAGAATACCCTTCCCCGCATCTCCCTGCACAGCTTGATATATCTAAAATTATACAATATAATGTAAACATGGCCAATCCACTTTACAGAACGGGTGAGGTCTGACGAGGACAGAGCCATCTGGGGAGAGAGAATTCTGTCTATGGGAGAAGGTTGGGGATGAGAGCAATAGTCCAGGTGATCTTCGCCCGGTCTTTTAAAGGGCCTTCTTTGTTCTTTTACTACACTGAGAAGAGCAACCCTCTTTGGAAAATCACTCAAAGTAATAGCGTTGCATCCCAACCCCGGCCCCCCCAGGAGGAGGATGCTAGTTACAGCTCCACGCTGTTGCTAAGGCCAGGGCTTGTTGCCAGTGTTTGAGCATCTTTGTGCTGGGCACTGAGTCATGCATTCGAATAATGCGTAGGACAATGTTATCAAGAGATATGATTACCTCCTTTTTTAGAGATAGGAAAGCTGAAACATTGAAATTTTAGTCATTTGCTCAAGGGCACCCACCTAGCAAGTAGATCCTGTATACAGGTATTACCGTTCTGCTAATTGTTTGAATTGACCTCTTTCACTCTCAGAAGTGTCCTGATTTGGCCCTGGCTGGTGTAGCTCAGTGGATTGAGCGAGGGCCTGAGAACCACAGGATCACGGTTCGATTCCCAGTCAGGGCACATGCCTGGGTTGCAGGCCAGTTCCCGGCAGGGGACTCACAAGAAGCAACCATACATTGATATTTCTCTCCTTCTCTCCTTCCCTTCCCCTCTGAAGATAAATAAATAAAATCTTAAAAAAGAAAAAAAGAAGTGTCCTGATTTGGATGATTAACTTATATGGCCATTTAAGTCAACAGCCCGTCTAGAACTGGGTATACATGATTCTGAAGCCCAACTTGTTCAAGCCAACCACAGTGCTTCTTATTTTTTTAATTATTTTATTGTTGTTCAATTATAGTTGTCTGCTTTTCTCTCCACCCCTCCCTCTCCACAGTGCCTCTTATTTTTGATGATGAGTTTAAAGTAAGCTGGTTATACCAGCTCCAACTTTCCTAGTCTTCCTGTTTTTATTTTTTCATTGGTGGGGGTAACTGGGGTCTTTAAGTGTTAGGGAAGTCAGATGGTCACAACCACTGCAAAACAGGTACCTCCTGAAATAGCATCTGGACATGAATATAAAGGTCATGAACAGAGTTTTTCTGGGTGAAACAAAACAAAAGCGTGATTTTCCTCATATGTATTTTCAAAGTCATTTGGAAAACACTTAGAAAACCTCCCTGACCGATGACCACAGATTTCTTATGGTAAATCAAGTAACTTTTCCAATGCAATGTAAAGCTAGAGCCATCCTCTTCATGACATGAGACTTTTAAAAGTGATCAGCTTGAATTCTATAGTAAATGTTTGACCATTGGGTTGAATCTTATGCAGAAGAAGTCAAGTCACCAATTATTCTGTAAGAAAGCTCAAAACAACCAAAGCCATCTCTGGAATAGAAATTGGCAGGTGCAATGTCCTAAATCCATAGAGAGACGTGGAAACACCCTGAAAAAATATCTTAGAATGATGAGTCCGGGAGAGTTAAAGTCTTAATATGCAAATAAAACAGCAAATATTAGGACAAGTTTCAGATGTATGCACACACTATACACAAGAGGCATAAATAGCATATGTATATAAATACATGTATATAAACACATATATATAAAGAAAAAGGGGGAAGGGAAGAGGTTGAGAAAAAGGCATAAATAGCGTATGTATATAAATACATATATAAAGAAGAAATCGAATGGGAAGAGGTTGAGAGGGCAAGACAAGCAGACAAGACAATATCAAAAGATTCTTCTTTCACAGTTAGCAGGTTTCCCGGAACAGGAAATCAATTGTATTTATAGGAAAACTTATTTTCATCGGTTAAATGTCTGTCGTACTCTTGCTATTCCTTTTTGCAGCTGATTTTAAATGCACTTATTTAAAGGAAAGCAAAATAATTTCAGTGAACACGTGACTCCCATTTCAGAGGAGAGGTGGATGAGGGAATGCCCCTCCGGTGTTGGGAACCCTATAACTTTATTTTGAGAGCACAGAAGGGTCTAGAGGTGCCTGGACAGGCATCTTTCCCCATGAAATATTTGTATCTGCTTCCGTGCATTTCCATCTTTTCTCATCTAAGCGGTTCTCTCAGGTTCGTGATCATTTCAATTATTTTACCGGAAATGTCTATGCTATCAATGTGATTTCACCATAACAGCCGTGGACCTAAGACCCAATGACATTCCCACCTGGGTCAGTCCATCTGTGGGTGAACAGTCCTTATAAGAAAGAGGGGGCATTTTCAAGATTAATAAAGTGCCATTTCAAACACTGCAAATGTTCTCTGCAACATGATATCTGTATCTACATTAGGCCAAAGTAAATTATTTATCAATAATTTATTTTATGTAAGAGATTAGATTTCTTTGTGAACACGTGGATGAGAATTATATGCTATTTAAATATTGTTCTTATTAGTTTATCCGGTAATATTGTCTTTCCAGCAACGTCTGTATATATTTTTTAACTTGCAGGAGAACCCTGGGAATAATGAGTGCAGAAATATTCTATTGGAAAGCTCAAAACATCTTGAAAAATTTTGTGATCCAGGGGAAAAATGGAGAATTTCAAAATTGCTTTTAAATATATTCCATATGGTTGACATAATTACAAGTTTTTACTCTGCATTAAACTTAAACAAATATACATCATTAGAAACCTATTTCTTTTGTTGTCATAAAATCAGAAGTGAGCGATCAGCAATGGCTGAGAAATAAAACTATTTTTGACCGTGAAGGTACCTTGAGAAGAAACTTGCTGAATTAAGAACACAGAAAGCAGCGACAGGTACACGGGAAGCATTTTCCACTCCATGGTTGTTCTCGGGTACTAAGCCTTTGCTGAAAAGGAAAAAAAACAAAACAAAACATCAGAAAACTATTCTTTTTATCTCACCACTAGTTCATGTCTGGGCTGCATAAACTGTTTCAGTCACTTTAAAATGCAATGTAAAGATAAAGCCATCTTCTTCTTGAAAAAAGACTTTTACAAGCAATCAGCTTTAATTATATAGTCAATATTTGACCATTGGATTGGATCTTATGCAGAAGAAATCAAGTCATGTGGTGGAACGTTACAATTCTTTAGAATTCCCCCCCAATAGAATACAAACTTATCTTAAAACTCTATTCAAACTAAAACCTGTACTTACAGTGCAAGGTTTAAATCCTGTCTTGGAGGAAAAAATAGCCAGCTTCAGTAAAATTTAATTTAATAAACACAAGAGTTACAACTCCAACCTTCCCTTAACTCTCAATATAAATTTACGAGCTTCCAACAGGTGCATTGCATAAATGGGAGCTTTTTTCCGAAACTTCCTAACTCCTGTCCTTCTAAATCTTTTTCAAATACCTTTAACAAGGTTTCCCTCTCCTGAATTGAAAACACATTTACTTCCACGAAGCAAGTTAACTTTGACACTTACCCGTAAAAGGATAGATGAATTTCTCCAATATCCTGGAAGTCTTATATATCAGTGCAAATTCGTTGAGATGAACCAATTAGTCCAAAGGTTAGACAAAACCAACAGTGACAGCCTATGAAATCAAACTTTCCTCATTTCTTGGAGGGGAGCCCAGACGACTAGACTTGGGCAACATCTGGAAAACACTTCCATTAAGAAAAATGACTACTACAAAATAAATTTGGATTCATTGGCCCAAACACTTCTAATTTCTAAGTGAACAAATTGTTCTCAGAGGGAGAAGCACTCTGGTAGCCTGTGACTAGTGCATCGAAACAGCAGTTTTAAAATGTCAAACGCTGGTATCTTTTCTTTCTTTTCCCCCCCAGTTGATCCAGCAAAGAGTGGTTTTGAAACTTTTCTAGTGTTAGCTTGTGTCCTGTGTTTTCTGGACTTCTATTAAATCAAATATACATTTTTTTTCCTTGAGTATTGGTTGTTTTCATGGAGCTCAGAAAATTGGCTTTCAATGACCTACAAGTGCCTGACCCACCGTGTGGATTTTCTAGGTTTCTTTACCGTGTAAAAAAACCTGCTCAAAAATTGTATTGCTCTCTTAGTTCCTTTATTTAAGCCCAGTAGTGTTTGGGCAAGGTCTTTTAAAATCACTAATTTAGCTTCCTTGCCACAGAGAATATGTGAACCATTGGCCTTGCAGAGCTGACTCAGCTCTGTTCCAGGTTTTACCCCATTTTTAAATGCACTTTTTAAATGTGAATCCTGTCTATCTGCATAAGGCCTTGCTTTGCCCTCTATTCTAGCACCTTTGTGAAACCTTCTCAGATCAATTGCAAATCAATCACAGTCAATACTTGCACTACATTTTTTAAGTTTAATCTTTATTATATTTTTTCATTACCATTTAGTCCCCTTACATCCCCTCCCCCCAGCTGTTGTCCATGTCTAAGGGTCCTTTTTCCTTTTTGCTCAATCCCTTCACCCCCTCACCCCACCACCACCCCTGGCTGTCATCTGCTCTCCATCTCTCAGTCTGTCCCTGTTCTGCTTGTTAGTTGAGTTTGTTCATCAGATTCCACATAGGAGTGAAATCATATATTTGTCTTTCTTTGACTGGTTTATTTCACTTAGCATAATGTTCTCCAAGGCCACCCATTACTGCTGAAAAGGGTAAAGTTCTCTTCTTTTTTATGGCTGAGTAGAATTCCATTGTGTAAATGTCCCATAGTTGTTTTATCCACTCACCTGCTGATGAACACTTGGGCTGCTTCCCAATCTTGGCAATTGCAAATAATACTGCAATGAACATAGGGGTGCTAATGTTCTTGCAAATTTTATATTTTTTAACATTTTTTATTGTCGTTCAAGTACAATTTTCTGCCTTTTACCCCCACTCCTCTCCACCACCCCAGCCCTCCCCACTTTCCTCCCGTTTCCACTCCCCCTTGTTACTGTCCACATGTCCTTTATAATTGTTTCTGCAAACTCTTCACCCTGTTCTCCTATAATCCCCTTCCCTCTCCCCTCTGGTCACTGTCAGCCTGTTCTCAATTTCAGCGTCTTCAGATATATTTTGCTTACTCTTTAATTTTGTTGATTAGGTTCCTGTTAAAGGTGAGATCATATGGTATTTGTCTTTCACCGCCTGGCTTATTTCACTTAACATAATGCTCTCTCCAGTTCTATCCATGCTGTCACAAAGGGTAGGAGCTCCTTCTTTCTTTCTGTTACATAATATTCCATTGTGTAAATGTACCATAGTTTTTGGATCTATTCATTTACTGATGGGCACCTAGGTTGCTTCCAGCACTTGGCTACTATAAATTGTGCTGTTATGAACATTGGGGTGCATAGGTTCTTTTGGACTGGTGTTTCAGGGTTTTTAGGATATAATCCTAGCAGTGGAATTGCTGGGTCAAAAGGCAGCTCCATTTTTAATTTTTTTGAGAAAATTGGATACTGTTTTCCATAGTGGTTGCACGAATCTGCAATCCCACCAACATATGCACTAAATCTTATTGAAATCATCTGTTCACCTGTTTCCTTCCAACCCCAACAGACTGATTTCCTCAAAGACAACCAATGTCTCTGTCTTAATTCTGTTTCCAACATCTACCCCCATGCTTCGCCAAGGTATTTAACATAGGCTCACTGTAACACGCTGTTGTAACCTGTTTTCTACCATGTTACGTTTTTGTTGGGTGTTGCATCTAGTTATTACAAAATGCCTTTAGGTTGAACACAATTGTATCCATTTTTACATAAAGACAACAAATGAGGAACCTGTGACTCATCTAAGGACACAGAGGGGTGGGAGCCAGAGTGAAGATTTGAACCCGTGTCCTTTCATTTTAAGTTCCATCACATTCCCACTCTATCCCACTCCTTTTGAATGGAAGCCATCACTTCATTACTTAATCCTAGGACTGAATTTTACTCCTTAGTGTGTGCACACATAGATGTATGAGATTGATGTACAGTTGCTGTCTTTGTAAAGACAGAAATTATGATATAAGCATCTCTTTTGTTGCCACATATTCTGGGCTGAGTATGTAATGTACAAAGACCATTTAGAGGCTCTCTACTCCCCTCTAAATAATTCCCGTTCTCTGGGAAATACCTCTTTCTCTTCAGGGGTATTTCCCTTTCAGCCAGTGTTATATATGTGATCTTGTCGCACCAACCACAGCTGACAAGGTTACCTGTAGGAACCTGAACTAAACTGGGCCGATACGTTCCCCTGTCCTAGAAATTTGGAAAAACGATTCAGAGATTGTAAGTCTGTCTAGGTAGACATTTAACATGCTCACCTCTGTCCACGGTCTAAAGAACTAAGGGAAAGTGCTCCAGAATAAAGGGAAGGAAAAGAATGAAGCAGTCACGCAGAGAGAATTCTGATAGCTTTGTAGGTCTTGCTCCCTCTCTGTTCCTGTGTTCCTGATATCTTCCTGCTCTTCTTTTTTTAAAAAAAAAAAAAAAAGATATTTTATTTACTTATTTTCAGAGAGAGGGGAAGGGTGGGAGAAAGAAAGGGAGAGAAGCACTGATGTGTGAAAGAAACATCATTTGGTTGCCTCTCGCTTGCCCCCAAATCGGGACCTGGCCCGAAACCCAGGCAGGTGCCCTGACTGGGAATCAAACTGGAGACCTTTTGGTTTACTGCCTGGAGCTCAGTCCACTGCGCCACACCAGCCAGGGCTGCTCTGTGTCTCTACGGCAGGCTCCCCTGCGGGTTTGAAACTGGTTAAAGATGCTTCCTATCACATAAAGCACTAATTGTACATAGTAGATATTCAGAAGACCATATTGGATGGAATTAAACCAAACTCTCTTAGTCTTTAATTTTACTGAGGTCCAGAGAAAGAAACCGGGAGCTTTGTAACTTTTTCAAGTCAGACTTTGACAGTGTTCCCTTGTTATTTTGTTGGACGTGCTGGGAATACCAAGAACCCCGATACGGATATACACACAAACCCACATTATTAAAACAAATATAAATGTGTAAAGCAAATACAAATAAGCTTTCTTTTTTTTTTTGAGCCCCTTTAAATAAGCGAGATCCAGAAAAATGATTCTTTTTTAAAATGTATTTGTTTTTCAAGTACAAATAAGCTTTCTGATTACTGCCTTTTAGAACTATCTGTACTATTATTTTTCTCCTTTAGACAAATTCATTATAATGATGGTAAATGATATTCTGAAACTGATTGAATAATCAGCTCCAGTAACACGTATTCTTAGCTTCCAGCTCTAGGCTTGGAGAACTGACAAATAAAACAACACACACACACACAGGGTTGTGGCCAACCCATTACCACATTGTCATGGTCACGAAGCATGTTTTCTCTGTACTTCTCTGTACTTTCTCATACTTCTCATAATAAAGTATGAGAAAGAATGAGAAACCTTCTTAGATGCCAGGTCCCTGAAGTTTACCTTGTAAATACCTGATTTGCATATTTCTGTTGGAGGATGAGACTGTCTGGAGAAATACAGCTTATCTCTAAAGCATGAAAGCATTTTAATTTTATTTATTTTTTTATACACGGTACTAAACATTCCGGTGACCCTTGGGCCGTTTGACCTTCCGAGTTGATCTCACAGCCATCGTTCCCTTAGGTTTAGGTTCTCCCTTGGAGATTTCTCTGCTCATTAAAGGTGTTTTACTCTTGTTCACTTAAATCTCATTTGATTGGGATAAAATTATGTCAGATTTGGCTTTAGCAGGGGGCAGGGAGAGTAAAAAAAATGGAAAGGATGTAAATAATATTGGATCCCGTTCTCATCTCCTAGGCATGGCTTTCACACAGTCGGCCCTCACGGACCTCCCTCTCTGTGCGGGGCAGTCCCACAGGGCCACCTCCAGAGAACAGTCAAGTGTTTAGAGATGTTTTCTCTGCAGTAAATTACCCCAGACCGCTGAGCCCTCCTGCTTGTGCGCCCCGTTTCCATCCCTGCTGTGCGCCGCCACTTTGTTCGACATCCAGTGTGTCTGTACCTAGTGGCTTCGCTCCACCTTTCCACGTCCTTGATGTGTTTCATTTCCTTCCAGCAGCGGCCTAGGAAAAACTGCAGCATACCAGGGGGGAACCGCAGCTGCCAGCCGGCTCCTTATGGCCTCGGTTTGGCCCACGATTCTAAGTCCGCGTACTCTAGAAGTGGAATATTTCCTCTCCTCTCATTTGGAGGGAAGACCTGGGCGTGGCTTTGCCTATTCTGTTCATGGCGTTTTTACAGACTGAAAAGAAGTTATTGCCTGTTACCTGGATGTTGATCAAACGTCTGACCTTTAGATAAGTGTTGTGGCATTTGCTTTTGGAGATAGAAGCAGTCTGATAAGTGCTTCTGATTTTTTCTACCTTTACTAGCTGCCCAGCTTCCCTTTCAGCTATGCGTGCTGAAAGGACTCTGTGACTATTTTCTACAATGAAATGTGGCTAGAAGGGGTATGTGTCACTTTCACTTTCCCAGCAGGAAATTAGAGTTTCCCAAACTCTAATTTGGGTTGTTTTTGTTACTTCAATCTAGAGAACACCTTAACACAGAAATCCTAGGAAATTCCCAAGTATTTATTGGAATTGTATTCCAAAAATTGATGTATGGGACACAGCAATGCAAAAGAATGAACTGTTAGTAATGAACTATTGATAGTGAAAAGTAAGAAGTAAGCTATTTTATTCGTAAATGACATAATTGTACATGGAAAAAACCCTGAGGAATCTACAAGAAGCTTAAAATTAATGGATTTATCAAGATCCTATGATATAAGATCAGTAACAAGATGTATATGGAGATCAGGTTAATGCGCAAACACAAATGTGTTGCCTTTTTTGACTGTTCAAAGTTTCTTCATTTGTTCATTCATCCAATTCTTTTGATGAGCAAATAGTGTTCACTGCTTGCCAGCCCTAGTGTGTTACTGGGAACACACACAGGGTGGAGCACAGTAGGTTTATGGCTGTTCCTATGGAAAATAATACAGTAATTAATCAATAACAATATTAGAATAAACCCTGTGTTTTGCTTACTCACAAATGTAAACTTACTTTCCCTCCCACTTTTCTCTCTCCTCATATATTGGACCTCTGGCCCTAGGATTTCCTGGTTCATTCAGGGAGCCACACATCAAAATCACTAGCTCAAATCCCCTGTGAAAAGGAGGAGGCAATGAGGAAAACAGCTAGAACTGGTCTTTGGCATCCATTGGACCACTGTTCAAATCTCAGCCTCAAAATGTTCCAGCTGGTGGATTAGTACATTCCTTTTGCCTTACCTAGTCCTCAGGTACCTTATCGGCAAAGTGGGGGTGGTAATTCCTGTTTTAACTTGGCACTGCAGAGATGAACCAAAGAGAAGAGATAAATATTTTAAATATTAGTGACAGGTGCTGAATAAATTGTGGCTACTATGATTGTGGTTCTGACTATGACCCTAGCGCTGTGTGCAAACTGCTGTGGAAACCTGAATGACAGCGTGCCAACTCCGCCTGAGGAATTCTTCCTGGAAGGAGGATGTGTAACCTTGAGTCGGAAAGCTCCCTGGCCTGGAACGGGAAAGAAAACAGAGGTCGTGGTGGTGGACGAAATGATACAGCTTCTCATTTTTATTCCTCTTGCCCATTTGTTCTGTAGCTCTGACAACCTGGCTTCTTTTTTCTGCATGGAACTAAGCTGTAGTAGATAAAAAATGACCTTGTCATCATCCTAAGAGAGGCTTTTTCCAGCAGATCATTTTAGCAACTCAGTACTAACAGGTAATGTGTTCAGTATTTACTGTGTCACGTGGTGCGTGTGCGTGATGTTACTGAACTTCACAGTGATCTTAGGAGATGATTATTGTCATTAAACCAGTTTTACCTTTGAGATTGCTGAGACACAGAAAGCTTAAGTAACTCGCTCAGGATTACAAAACTAGGTGGCTAGTTTTCTAACCCAGGTAAAGTTCGTATTCTAACCCAGGTCTGTCTGAATTCGAAGCCCATTATTTTAATCAATTCTATGAGCCATGTGCAGTAATATCCAGGATTAGTAGTTACTTTCTTTGTGCTCCTACAAAACTTTATTTGCATTCCTAAAGTGGCTTTCTACACATATCAATATCAATCTTTCTTACTAGGTCATAAGCTTCTCAAGGTTCCAGAATAATCTCCATCTTGTTCATCTTGTACCCTTTTTCACAGCTAGCAAAGTTTCTTTTTCTGTACACGATGGCTTATTCTATATCTGCTTGCTGAATTCAATGCAAATTTATTGTCTTTCTTCTAATGGCCACTTCACCGTTGTAGGTCTGTTTTCTAGTTCTTATCAATAAGCTTTGTGATCATTCCGGTCTCCATCCGCTGGACTCCAGATATCAAGGGAGCATACTATGTCACAACTCAGACAAAAATCAGTACAAATGTATTCTTGCGTAGCCAACGACATGAGTAATTTCTCCATAACGAGTGAATTGGGGTGCTGTAATAACTCAGTGTGACAAATACTTGACAATTAGGAAAGTCAGAGAGTAGGAGCAAAGTCTGGGTGTGGTCAGAGAACCACAGAGAGGTGAGGTGGGAGGGAAGTCTCTCTCCCAAGAGACAGTTTGAGGACATTTCACTGAGTCATTCCAAAGCAGACATGCCAGGTTCTTTAAAGATATCAAGTGTAATGCAGTTTTGGCCGATCGTACGCCACTTCATAATGATCCTTCTGAAGTCACCTTCCCTGTGGTGGTAGGTAATTCCTGTCCAAAGAATTGATGGCCAGTTTCTATCAGCAGGACCTCTGCAATGAATGGCCCCGATAAAGCTTTTATTAAGCTCGATACAGGAAATTCAATTAGAAGCTTAAAAAAAAACTCAGCATTTTTCCCTCTCTTGGTCCTTTTTGCTGACCCTTAAGGAAACCAGAGATCAGAAGACCTTCACATCTCTGGGGCTCCGCAGATGCCGGTTGAACAAATTAATGGGGAAAGGTCACTGCTAACACTGGCCCTTGTCTGCCCTACTTGGACTGAGAAGGAGAGCCTTGGTATCATCTACAAGGCCCTGAGTCCTTGGCAGGTGTTAGTCAGAACTTAAGAGTGAAGGGATAGAGAAGGGAGAGGAAACCAATGGTTATTTCTTTATCTTTTTGTTTGTATTCTCGCTTTGGACAAAGGGAGAATATTAATGCAGGTCAGATCTTTTTGTCCCTACAAATCCTCCTTGAAGTAATTTAGTGAAGAGTTTTGCCCTCTGTGGAAGCAAAGTCAAGGTCACACCCTGGGGACCCAGAGTCCCATCAGGCTTTGGAGGACACTCTCACCAACCACCCACATTGACTGAGTACCAACTAGGTACCAGGGCATTAATGTCACTAAAGCAAAACAAACATCAATAAAAAGACAAAATGTCAAAGTAGTGTTTTTAAAAATTATCGTCTTTATATGCAACAAAACTGAGCATCGGAATTCCAGCAGCTTTTCCTATGAAAATAGCAGAAGCAGGATTCTAGCCTACATTTGCCTGGAAATGACAGAAGTAGACTTCTCTCAATATTGTATTTCACATCCTGTCACTGAAATACTTTTGATCTTTAAAACGTCTTTCAGTTTAAAAGATAAGTGTGTCTTCCTCCTTCATAAGTAGGCTGCCGTGATGAATGAAGCAGAATATGACAAGTATCTCTAAGCCTCTAATTTTCTTTTTTACTTAATTGTAAAAATATTTTAATTGATATTTAATTGTAAAAATATTTTAATTGATAAAAGCATTCACCTGTAATTTTTCCATCCTAACACAACTACTAACATTCTTACATATTCTCTTGCAGATTTTGTCTTTATGCAATTAAAATTTTATAAATGTATTCAAGACCAATAATAATTGATATTTTTATATTTTTACTTATTGAACTAGCCAACGTCTTTACACTTTCTCATAATTATGTTAATTCTAATATAATACTCCATGTAATGAAAGTATCACAATTTAATTTTATTGAACTTTTTCTTTATTGTAAAACTATTTGGGGGACTATGTTGTAATAAGAATATTCATTGATCCTTTTTCATCTACTAAAGGTAACGTGGAGGTTCTGCACAGAAGAGATTTCTGGAGGTCTAAAGGGGCAGTCACAGACAGCAACACCTTGTGCTTCAGCTGCGCACATTTAAACTTTGGGTCCTAAAGAAATATTGTATATTATGCACATGCAATGAACTGTCCCTCCACAACTTTTTGTAATATACACATTATGAAGTCTCTTCCCAGTGGCAATTCGAGTGATTTTAAAAAGAATGAACCTTTCCTTGTCCTAATTTCATAAACTCTCAGACCCTGTGTACTATACTTCTCAGGGCACATATGTCCCCAAATCTCTCTGACTCACCGTAAACGTGAGATTACGCAGGCGCCTTCACAATGAAACTGAATTTAGTAAATACAAGACGTAATACCTTTCTTTAGTATGTGGAGAGTTTTCGTGATTATTATTTTAAATGATGATGTGTATTTCAATCTTTACTTAATAATACCCCATTATTGACCTCTGCACACGTTGCTTCCAGTTTCTGTGCTTACGATTCGTGTGGCAATCATTTTTGTTCTTGCAGTTTGCTTTGAATTTTGCCTTTTAAAATAAATTACTAAGCGTGGGAACACCTTTATGACTTAAGAGCTACCAGTGATCTTCATTCCTTAAGGTCAGTTTGTAAATTCACCAAAGGCAAGGAAACGATATCGTACGCATCTGCATCCCTAGCACCTAGCAAAGGACTAGCACAGAAGAAGTGATAAAATGTCAAGTTGATTTTAATAACACTGTAAAATTGTCACCAGTATTATAGGCATTTGAAAACTTCTTTTATTCCCGTCCTCCAATGGAAATGAATCGGTACTTAGACCGACAGTCCTTGCTTATTCTTCCATCGGACAGCGTGTGTATGTGGAAGCAGAGACCTAACATCTGGTTGTGATCTCTGGCCTTGGAAAGCAGGCTGCAAAAACTAGCAAGATAAGGAACTGTGCCGGGAAACAAGTGGACTTCTGAAGGAACCTTCCACTGAATGCTCCCAGAATTCGGGAAGGAGATAATCAGCTCTCCATTGCACTGAAAACAGAAATGGCTACCTGCTTTGGTTCTTTTTCTTCTTCTTCTTCTTCTTCTTTTCCTGAAACATATTGCTAGATGAAAGTTAGCTGATAAACACGGAAGGGCAAAGGCGAGGAATGTAGCCAAAAACAAAATTCTTTCCCGCCAACCCTTATCTCGTCCATGCTTCTGGCAGAAGAGGGCTGTGGAATGTGGTGAGAAGACGCAAAGGGCCGGAAAAGCTACAGTCTTGTTGTAAATGGATGGCTCTTGCCCTGACCACCTGCCTTTGATCTGGTAGACGGCAGGCAGGACGAGCAAGGAGGGAGCAGTGGTCATTTATATGAATGCCAATAAAACTAAAACTGGGATTGTGGAAAACGTTTGAGAAACGAAGTGAACTCTTCTGTGGCTCTGGCTTTGGATCTCAAAAATTACTTTAACGTGGTTAAGTAACTCTGTATTATGTAATGTGATGATCTGGAATAATTATTTTTTAAAGCAACAACTCATTTCTCACCTCCATCTTGCCTTCCTGAGAGACGCCAGGTTGTTGAAGTAAGATTTGTAATGATGCCTCAGCAGAGTAAAAGCTGGCCAGCACTCAGGGACTCTGCATAACCAGGAAAGGTAGGAGGAAGCCCTCAGCCCCGGAGTGAGGGCTGGGTTGGGAGGAGGCAGAGAGGAAGGAATCTCCAGTGGGCTGTGTGTGGGGCTGCAGGGGCCATTGAGATAAACAGCAACCGACTGGCGGGGACTTTCTAAGTCCTGCGCCCGGTGCTGGGCCACATAGCCGGCTCCTCCTCTTTCTACTCCTTATACAAACTTTAATGAATCCCATGATTTCTACCAAAGATTTTGATGTCAGTGGATGTAAGCAGATTCATTTAGAGGTGGATGTACATAAAACGAGAGAGAAAGAGAGTCATGGTTGGCCCTGTGCAAAGCCAGGAGTAACAGATGGATTATTCTAATACGTTAAGGAAGCTGAATAATGAGGTGACATAGGTGAAATGTTAGGAAAAAAGCAGGTCCCCATCAGAGCTGTCCTCCAAGGCCTCAGAGGCTTATAGTCCCAAGGAGGGAGATGGGCTGAAAGCATGAACGGCTCCAATAAATCAGGGTCTAGTTAGAGGTCGTCAAAGCGTTTGAGAGAACATCTCCCAGACCTGCCAGGCACAGGGTCCGGGATGCGCTGGCTCTGGGTCTGTCCCATGCAGCAAAATTCCACGGTCCTGGGTTAAGACATCTAAGGGCTGGAAAAACAACAGTGTGATTTTTTTTTGTTTATATTTTGTGTTATCACTGAACAGAACAACAGTTAATCTTTATATAAGGAAAACAATTCTAACAGCACGGGGCAGTTTAGAAATACAGAAAGGGAAAGAGAAGGCTACCTGGTATTGGTGGGTCGTGGCCAGTTTCTTCTGCCTTGATGGGGGTTCTTCTGCGTGAGGCACGGGTGCCAGCCGACAGCCAGAGCGACTCACTGGGAGGGTGGTGGGAAAGGACGCAACAAAGGACAGCAACTTTTGGCTGGCAGGTCCCTTTTCATCTTCTGCTTTGAGCTACCATTCCTCTCCCTTTGCTCCTGGAATTTCACCTGGACATTCTTTTTCTGTTTTATTGCATCAAGGAAAGTTGAGTCCAACTCTAATTTTTTGAGCGCCTCTCACAGGAAGCAAACCGATGACTCGAAGCCTCGCCGGGGGGAACTAATCACTCACTGGTCCAGGCGTCCTGCCATTGGCAGCATGCCACACCATTCCGTCTTTCAGAAGATGTCTTTTAGAAGCCGCTGGTGCTAATTATTTGCAGCTGTTGCTGGGGTTTCTGTGACAAGTGATGGGCTTGCCCTAGGGGCCTGACAGATGGGACAGACGGGCCAGCATATATATATATGGGGTTATTGATGAAATCTTATGAAAAGCAAAGGTAAGGGGAGTATGAGAGTTATATGGGAGGAATCCTAAAATAAATCTCAGAAAAATCTCAGTAGAAAAAGTGTATTTTGCCTACAGGCAGCCAACTCCAGAACTGCTAGCATTAGTGAAAAGTACCAGCAGGAAATTGTAGAACATAAAAAAAAAATAATAATAACCAGTGAAGGGAATTTAAGAAAGGAAAGAATGAGTCACCAATTGGAGACATGATCTGAGAAGGTCATTGCTCTCCAGGGTGGCAGGTTGGAGGTGGGGAACAGGCCCGCCCTGCTGATCATCCAGAAACAACAAGAACGAATTGACATTTTAGATCCGGTAGCAACTTGTGATAGAAACGGGACCCAGGGGAGTGTGGAAAGGCGAGAAGACTCGCTGCAACCTGACTACGTGGAGCGCCATCTGGTGGACATTCGACCAGACCCTCCCCCGCCCCCAACCTCTCCTTGGAAATACAGAGTATATAGCCTTTCTCAACAGACAAAAGGGCTGCTTGGAGGACTAGGAAGTCAGGTGTGGTGTTTTTTTTTTTTAACTTTATACCTTTTGAGCCAAGTGTATTTGAACAGTGCCTCAAAGGGTCTTTTTTAATGAATGCATATTTTTATAACATTGATGACTTTTCTTGTATTTTAAGAGATCTATGTACTTTTAAAACATATACAATTTTTTTGTATATTTTTGCCCTGGGAAATTTTTGCCCTGGGTATATTTTTCCCCAGGGGAATTTCTGCTCTGGCTGTGTGGCTCAGTGGATTGACATTGGCCTAGGAACTGAATCTCTGGTTGATTCCTGGTCAGGGCACGTGCCTGGGTTGTGGGCCAGTCCCTAGTTGGGGGCACACAAGAGGAACCAATTGATGTTTCTCTCCCTCTCTTTTCCCTCCCTCCCCTGTCTCTACAAATAAATTAATAAAATCTTTAAAAACATACACGAATTTTATAGTGTCTGTCAAGATGGATGAGATAACTCTGTTCCAGTCACTCAGAGAGCAGATATTAGGCCTCAATCACTCTTAGTCAGTCCTTGTATGATCCATAAGAATTAGCAAATAATACCCCGACATAAATGATGCACAGGGAAGTTTACATTTTTTCAAAAGTTAAATTGCTTTAAATATGGAACCTTCTATAAAGTGGAGAGACAATGCAGCCATGTGCCATGTAACGACGTTCTGATCAATGGAAGATGCATATGCCACGGGGGTCCCGTTCGGGTATAACAGAGCTGAAAAATCCCTATGGCCTAGTGAGGTCCTAGCTGCCGTGACCGCGGGAGCACAATGCGTTGAGGAATAAAAATATTTTCAAACCAATTTAACGCCGCCCAAGTGGACCGTGTCTGTAGAGTCGTGACCACGTCCCAGCCCTTGACATTCACTCACCACTCACTCACTCGCCTGGAGCAGCTTCCAGGTCTGCTGGCTCCATTCAGGGTACGGGCTCTATACTGGCGTACCATTTGTTATCTTGCATACTGTAACTTTTTTCAGTATCCCTTTTCGATGGTTAGATACATAAATACCATTGTGTTACAGTTGCCGACAGTAGTATTGGGGACAGTAACATGTTGTGTAGGGTTGTAGTCTAGGAGCCAACAGGCAGTACCATGTAGCCTGGGTGTGTGGTAAGTGATACCATCTAGGTGTGTGTGTAAGTCACTGCGCGATGTTTGCACAGGGACAAAATCACCTGACCGGGGAATGCTCTGAACGATCCCTATCATTAAGTGAAGCACTATTGTCTACCAACGCACACTTGGCTTTTAGGATTCACAGGCACAGAGCCGGACAGGGACTGTTCTTTAGCACCAGTCAGATTGTGTCCCTGCCTCTCGCTTGGCTTTTTAATTATGCCGACTTTCTGATTAATTTAAGACTTTGTCCCCTTTCAAGATTGCCCGTCTCTCATCCCCTTGGCCATCAACATTCTGAGGCTGCCAGCTTCTACCACAGCCGTCAATGAAAAGCTGTCCTTTGAAAAGGAAATGAGTGAATTCCACAAATGAGGCCGATACAAAGGTAAGTGTTACCTGTTTCAGTTGAATTTGAATTTTAATAAGAACTGCAAAGTCCCATGAAAAAAATCTCCAAAGCAATTTCTCAGACGAAAATCATTGTAGGGAGTTAAATTTTATTTCAAGCTCACTGCAAACGAAAAACTCTCTGAGAAAACCAATGAAATGATTAACCTCCTGATAGAGATATTTCATAGGAAAGCAGAGAACTTAAACTCTTGTAGTTAGATAGGAAAATAGAGTACTGAAGTTTAAGATCATTATCTTTGAGAGACGAAAGGTTGAAGTTTATTAGATTTCTCCCAGAGTCAAGAGACAAGGGGTGAAGTTCACAGAGGGGCTCTTAAGCTCATTAAAATTGACCAAGTAGAGCTTGGATGTTTTCCCAGAAGGTGCAACTAATCACATCAGATGATCAACTTCTGTCCCAGGTGAGAACGAGACCGTTTTTTTGCTCCATTTGTAACCTGGACATTTTTTTCACATACTTTTCCTTGACTTGCTTTTTTTTAGACATTAGATATCTAATGAAGAAAGAAAAAAACTATATGTATTTTTTAAAAATATTTTATTTATTTATCTTTAGAGGCGAAGGGAAGGAGAGAGGAAGAGAAACATCAATGTATGGTTGCTTCTCATGCATCCCCTGCCAGGAACTGGCCTGCAACCCAGGCATGTGCCCTGACTGGGAATCGAACCGCGATCGGCTGGTTCGCAGGCCCGCGCTCAATCCACTGAGCCACACCAACCAGGGCCATATGTATTTTTTAAAAGCATAGGAACTCATAAATGCAATTTCAATGCCACCTTTATCATAAATACTTTGCCTGAGTGAATTTAATAAACGAGGCATCTCACTCTCATTTTAAACTTTGGGGAAAGGAAACTTGTGGAGGTTCTGACCAATTCGTCACTAGTCAGGAAATTCGGAACAAGCTTGAGTAGGTTTCTTAAAATTGAACTGTTAACTTATAATAATCATAAAATAGGGAACGGGAGTGTAAAGTTTGGAGGCAAATTCCAGAGAACACCCCGTACATTTTCACAAATTGAAGTCTACTACCTGGTATGCAATTTGTGGGCATATTTGGCAATAATAAACAAAATGACAACACATAGATGAAGTGAGATAGAATAGATGTTTGTTTTGCTCATTCACACTGTGGACTAACATGGGAATATGAATTCATGATATAATTAGTGAATTACAAATTTTGTAAATTTTGAAATGTTGAGACCTGCCCCTGTGGGTAGGAAGAATATTATATAGAACTTACTATAATGAAGTTACTCAAATCTTGGTTGTGCCAATCTTTAGCTGTGTGAACTTGGGCAAATTATTTAACCTCTCCATGCCAATAACACCTGTTTTAGAAGGATGTTGTACTGATCCACGTGACCTAATGCATGTACAGCCCTTAGAACAAAACTAGCTACATAGTGAACACACGATGAGTTCCCTTTCATGACCATTCTTACTTTTATGACAGGCATTGAAGAGTTAACCTGATGTGATACCAAATTCTGTGGTCAAAAGACTGTCTTCAGAGACTGAACAGGTTATCATAAGGAGGAGTGTAACATGTCCCAATAGAAAATGGGTTTTGAGTAGAGAAGGAAAAGGTAAGGCTGCAGTGAGAAGAGTTCACTGGCACCTTGGGTAATTTTGTTGCAGAATCTCATCTAAATCCTCCCTAATCACAAACCCTCAACCCTCCATCATCCACCTGAGTCCAACCCTGATGTGAAGCTCTCCTCCTTCTCTGCTTTGCTTTTCACAAACACTCTGATCTGGACGCTCTGCATTTGTTTCCACAGGCTGTGAACTTTTGTGATGCTTTCACGAAAGGTAGGCAAGGGGTCTCTTGTGTCAGTCACTCCTGACAATCCCCTGCTTCTTTCTTTCATTCTCCGTAGCCTTCTAAAACCTTTTAGGAAATGTTTATGATGATAAACACTTAGGGTCCATGTATGCTCAGATAATACTTAAATATGCAGATTGATTGCTAGAAGGTTTAAGGCTCAATTTATGACTCAATTAGAAAGTCTTTGAGTCACACAACTGTCCCTATAAAGTAGCATGCAATTCAAATGCTTCAGTAAAATAAATTCCCTGTTAAGAAAAAAAGCATGGGACATATGTTCTGGTAGGTTTCATAAATGCCACTCATTTTCTTTTTGGCCACAGGAAATTAATACAAAGAGTAAATAGTTTGTGAGAAGGAAACGTATTAACATGCTCATGATGTGAATGTAAAAGTCATGACAACATCCAGTTACTATGCAAAGGAAGGGAAGAAAAAACCATCTCAAAAACGGTCACATCCGTAATAGTGTCTACAATAAGACCAAAGAAGAAATATTGTCACAAAAACATTACTGGAATAAGTCAGAAATGGGAGGCCAGTTAATCCCAGTCTTTCCCTGGAAATGGGGGAAGGGAAACGGACTGAACAACCTGATTGCATTTATCCGCATCTTTTGCAATTGGATGAAACCATGTGACTGTAAGGGGTCATGGGCTGAAAGGGTGTAGACCCCTCCTGTTCGGCCCAAAGTGAAGGACGCCCAGGCCCTCGGTGTCGGCAAGCCTCCTTCCCCCGCAGGAGAACTTCGTGGATCCCTGAGTGACTGTGAATTGGAGGCCCCATCTCCCATTCCTGGTATTAGACCATGTCATGAACAAGAAATACTCTTTAATTGTGTTATAGAGGTTTGGGGGATTGCTGAATTTTTATTTTATTTTATTGTTTAATAGCGGTTAGCAGAGCCTGACCCAAATGCAGAAATCTTCCCAAACCGGTAAAATGTAAATGGATTTTTCTTCCAGTAAACTGGAGCATCCTCTTGAGATAAAATGTAAAAACACTCCCATCTCTGTGAGTAATTTAATGAAGTGTCTGTGGCAACTGGTAAGAAGAGACTGAGTGGAAAAATCCTCTGGCCACGAACTGCGAGGAGTGTGGCGCCTACTCAGCCCGGCCACTCACAACTGATCCGGAGCTTCGCAGTTGTGCAAACCCCAAAATAGTGTGGGGAGCAGCCTCGCACCATCATTCTGCACAACACATTAGATTCTTCTCGCAGCGCTTGGAAACACACTCTCATTTTTCACTGCACTCTCTCATTTGCATGCCTTCTAAGGAGAAGTCCAAAATAGTCCTCATTTTTGTTGCTCTGTAGGGAAGATGATTTTTTTTTTCTCCCTCTGGCTTCTTTTAGGATTTTCAGAGCCATTCTGCCTTAGGTGCAATGCCTTTTTGGCAAGTTTCCTGTTGGGCGTTCTCTGAGCTTCCTGACCTCCAGTCTGGTGTCTAACATTGATCTGGGGTAATTCTCAGTGATTATGACTTCAGATATCTATTCTGTGTTTTCCTCTTCCCATGAAAGATGTGCTTTATCTTTTGTAGTTGCCCACGGTTGTTAATATTCTGTTATTTGTTTTTCAGTCTCTGTCCTCTTCGATTTTGGACTGTGGGGATTTCTACTGATACATCCTTAAGCCCAGATGCTTTCCTCGGTGGGCCCAGTCTGCCCAGTCATGAACCCATCAAAGGCATTCTTCACATTCGTCACAGAGGTTTTGATCTCTGACATTTCCTCTCGATTCTGTCTCCGCATTTTCATTTCTCTGCTTCCAGGTGTGGGGGAGGGGAGGCATTCAGTAATCCTGTGATTAGGTCTCAGTCTTCAGTGAGTCTTTGCCTCAGGACAGTGAACACGCAATCATTTCTCTAACCCCCACTCCAGCCCCCCCAGCACACACAGTCACACACACCTCTATGGAACTGGGTGGTTAGAGTGAGCTAGACTTGGGTACTTCCTGTCCCCGGGGTCAGGTGGCCCCTGAGGAAAATCCCAGCAGGGTGGGCTCTGGTTAAGTCGTTTCCCCCCAGGGCAGGTCTTGTTAGTAAGGGGAGTGCTCCGGTGTATTTCAAAACACGCTCCTTTCCCCTCCCTTTACTGGAAGCCAGAGATTTTTTTTTTTCCTCTGCTATCTCTTGTAAGAACCTGGTCAAGTTCTTGGAGGTGAAATGCACAGAAATATAGGGGCTCATCTCAGACAGGGTCCCCTTGTTGTTTTCAACCCTCAGCCTTGTTCAGTCCGAGCCTTCAGCAATTCATTGATTACAGTCCTGGTTTTCCCACCTTGACCCTGGTTCCCAAGGAGGCCCAGCTCCTGGGTTCTGCTCTGGTTAGACCGTGACTCTGTGTTCACCGGCCAGTCTTTCCCTCGGAGTGGGTAGTGGTTCACCCTATGGCCTGCTTTCTCTGATGGGTCCAAGAGTTACAGACTTGGCAATCGTGTAGCTCTTTGCTTGTTAGGACGGGGTGGTGACCTCCAAGCTCCTTACCTGTAGAACTGGAAAATGGAAGTCTCACCGAATTACACTTTTAGAAGTGTTAACCACCATTATTTTTGTGGGAATCCAGAGGGCATTTACTTGCCATAAATCCCTGGATTGGGAGGCAAAGCCGGTTTCTGAAAAATCGGGAAAGAAGTCCTGGGACAGAGCGTCTGCCTGTGTGGTTGGCGAGTCTCCCGCTAGTGTCTCGGCAGAAGACCCTTCCCCGGTGCCTCTCCCTGTGCTCTCCATTGGGGAGTTTCCCGTGCAATCCTCAGATCTCTCCGTAGGACCCTCCAAGCTGGGATGGTCTCTGCGACCTTTGGGGCAGCATCCTTACAAGGAAGTTGCTCTGACACAGGGTCCCAAACCCAAACTGCAAACCACTGACAATTTGTACACTGAAAGAAAAAAATTCTCTATAGCGGGTCATGCCCTTTGGTCCTCAGCATAGAATATGAGGTCCTTCGCATTCAGGTATTAGTTTACCTTCTGGCTCCATCTCTCCCCACTCTCCCCGACCAGTACCCGGGCCATTCTGGGCCCCTCCTAGTTTCCTCCAATTGTCCAGGTCTTTCTCGAGTCCATCCGCGTTTCTTCGTGAATGTTATTTCCCTTCTCAGAGCTGGTGAAGGTCCTCCCTCCTCTCACTCTGACTAACCGGATGGAGACTCAAGGAGGCGACTGACGGCAATAAAGAAAATGTCAGGCTGAGAGCATTCACACAAATGCGGTTAGTAATGCTGACCTTCCGAGTCTCCGCTCAGATGTCCTTTCCACCTGGAAGACATCTGCTCAGTTGCTTCGTCTATAATAGCTCTGTGTGTGCCAACATCTTCCAGTTACTCCATTCTCCTCCTCAGAGAACTCCTGCCCCTGCCAATCCCCAACACTCCGACACACACACACACACACACACACACACACAGGCTGGAGCTTCGGAGAACCTCCGGCCCCAGTGCCTGGAAGTCTGTGGAATGATGAAATGAATGCACTATCATTATCATCAAAATAAATAACTATCATAGCCCCACCCTTCTACTTTTCCTGCTTCAAGCCACTTTTTCTGTGACTTCTTTTCTCTTTGAACTTGCCACCCACTCCAACGGGAAATTTCTATCTCCTGTATTAAAATGAATAAGAAAAAGGAATGTATGTTGTGTTTCATCCACAAAATTCTGTTCTGGCCTCACTGCCTTTTAAAATGACAAACTTTGGTTCTTTCTTGTCTTTCTCTCTCTTTTTTTAAATAAGAGTAATTAAAAAATTAAATGGTTAATATTCGCATTTTGAATTAAACATAGATTTATCGAAACAAAGCATATTTATATAGCTCAAATAGCATTCTATTTTAGACTATATTTTATTGATTATGCCATTACAGTTGTCCCATTACAGTTGCCCCCCCTTCATTCCCCTCCACCCTGCACACACTCTCCCATCCACATTCCCCCTCTTTAGTTCATGTCCATGTGTCTTAAGTTCTTTAGCTTCTACATTTCCCCTACTATTCTTGCCCTCCCCGCTGTCTATTTTCTACCTACTGTCTATGCTACTTGTTCTCTGTACCTCTCCCCACCCTCCTCCTCCCACTCCCCTGTTGCTAACCCTCCATGTGATCTCCATTTCTGTGGCTCCACTCCTGATCTAGCTGTCCTCTTAGTTTGATTTTGTTTTAGGTGTGGTTGTTAATAACTGTGAGTTTGCTGTCCTTTCACTGTTGATATTTTTATCTTCTTTTTCTTAGATAAGTCCCTTTAACATTTCATGTAATAAGGGAAAATAACATTCTTGAAAGAGAACTATTGATTGATTAAAAGGACATTCCTTTAACAATGTTATTTTTAACTTTCCTTTTGAAATAATTTCAGATTTACCAAAAAAATTGCAAAATGATACAATTTTTTTATTTTTTAATCCAGATTTCCTAAATGCAAATATTTTATACTATCACAGTTTCAGATTAAGAAACATTAATTATCACACCCTGGCTAATGTGGTTTAGTGGACTGAGCGCCAGACTGGGAAGCGAAGGGTCACTGGTTCGATTCCCAGTCAGGGCACATGCCTGGGTTTCGGGCCAGGTCCCCAGTAGGGGGCATGTGAGAGGCAACCACGCACTGATGTTTCTCTCCTTCTCTTACTCCCTCCCTTACTCTGTCTAAAAATAAATCAATAAATCTTTTTTTAAAGAAACATTACCGCAAATTGTTATTTAATTTACAGCCTTCATTTCTGTTTATCTTGTTGTTCCACTACTTTCCTTTTTTTTTAAAACCCAGGATCCAATCTAGCATCGTACATTGTATTTAGATGTCATACATCTTTATTCTCCTTTACTTTGGAAAATTTTCTCATTTTTTTTTCCTCAGCAACATTGGCCGTTTTGAAGAGTACTGGCCTGTTATCTTGTTGAATTCTCCTAAATGTGGGTTAGTCCGCTTTTGCCTCCTCATTAAGTTCAGGTTATGCCTTTTTGTCAAGAATACCACAGAAATGATGCTGAATTATGCTCAATACGCCCTATCAGTAGGCACATTTTATTTAATGAGTCATTTCACTACGGTGCTGACTGCCAGTTACTTCACTTTACAGTCACTGTTTCCTTTTACCTTCGACATTAATAAATATCTTGCGAGGAGATCATTTCAGGCTGCATATTCTGTTTCTCATTAGGCTTTCATCCACTTATGTTAGCATGCCTGGTGATCTCTGCCTAACGCAATTACCGTGGTGCTGCTTGGCAAGTAGTAGTTTCCAATTTCTTCTTTCCTTCAACATTTGTTCCTTGGCACTCCATTAAAAGGAAGAGTTTTCATCTTTATTCAGAATGAACTCATAGATTCTGGTTTTATTAAGTGCATTTTAATCTATTATTTTGTTATTATTTTATTGTTCAAATTGTTCCAGATTTGGTCACTTGAGAATCCCTCCAAGTTGGTTCCCATGCCCTTTAGACACGTCCCTGGCGTTTCTTAGAGCATCTCCTACGTTCCGGCATCCGAGGACGACTCAGTATTGTCTTTTCTCTGCTGCATGAGAATCAGCTGGAATCAGCTACTTCTTTCTCCAAGGAGCCTTGCTGGCCTTTTCTTTTTCCCCTTCTGTTTAAGAATGTTGTTTAGAAACCGGAATCTGAGCAGGAGGTGTGCTCATTGGTGCAGGGACACCAGGGAACAGAACCAGAGAAAAGTACATACACACTCACACGCCCCGTGTCTATTTCTATATCCATCTGCGTGTCTGTTAAAGCCACGAGTTCATCCCAATCCCACACAACCATGCTCATTCTACTCACTCCTTCTTAGTCTAACTCCTTATTCTGACCATGGGAAGCCTGGCTCTCGTTGTCCACAAGACATTTACTTCTCTGATGTCGAGTGCCCTTAGTCCCGGGACACACATGACGTGGTGTCAGATGCTAGCCTGTACCACTACGAAAATCAAACCGACTAACTGAGCACTACCTTTGTGTGCGGTTCTTTTCATCTTTATCCTTGGAGTATATGGTTTAAATGCACTATTATCCGAAGCTCCCGAGGCTGGTTTGTCCCCCAACCCACTTCACTGGGGTTGTGTTGATCATCAGGTCATCTCCTGCATGCCATCACCTTCCCCCCATTTCCTACCTTGTTCACCCGCATTCCTTATAGGTAACCAGTCTCACAGGTTTCTGGTTTTCCCCACCTAGGTTTGTTTGTGTGTTTGTGTACAATGTAGCAGATACGTGTATTGTATTAGTTCCATTTTCTTCATCTTATAGATACTCATTTGAATTTTGATTTTTGATTTAACAATTATTTTGGAACATATTTTGTATCAGTTCATTTTACTTGTTCTTTTTGGCCATTGTGTCATACTTCGCTGTATATACTTACCGTAGTGTATCCGACTCATCTTCTCTGTACGCACATTTAGAGTGCTTCACATATTTTTCAGGTATGGTCAGCACTGCACCAAATAAACTCGCGCATACTACTTTTGTATCATTGGAGGTATGTCTTCAGGGTCAGTTGGCAGAATCGAATTACTAGGTGAAAAATCCGGTGCACATGTGGCTTTATTGGAATTAGCAAAATTTCCCTCAAAACATCCCACCAACAATATACAGGAGTGATTGTTTCCCTCCAGCCCACCGCTAAAATGCATGGTCATTTTTTTACATTTTTTGCCAATACCCCGAAGACAAAATGTAGTTTTAGTTTGCATTTCTTCAGTTATAAGTGTGGTTGAACTTCACTCCCTACATTTAAGAGACATGTGTGTGCGTGTGTGAATTGTCTGTTCCTACATGAAAAATTTTTTTCAACTGGGTTTTTAAATTGTTTTCTCCTTGATTTTTTAAAAGAGCTATTTATATGTTACATACTATAGATATAAAGGCGTTATTTAAACAGCACTAATTTTTGAGCTACTAGAATATTAAACTTAAACAAAACATCTCTAAATCTTTCCTCTTCCAATTTGTATCTTAAGTGGGGAAGAAACCAAAGGCAGGTGGTTTTCTAAGTTTGTCTACGCGATCTGGCTACAAGCCGTTTTTTTGTGGTGGAGTTTATCACCGTCTTTTCTCCCCTCACCACTGTCTGGGACTGCGACTGGAATCATTCTGTGATGGCCTGGCTCATCTGTCTTGTTATTTCATTTGTATTCTGAGGATAAAGGTGATCTAATTTTGTGCATCTATAGGCAGACACAGTGGCTGCTTAAAAGATATTTGTCAAAGTGTAAAGGATGCTAAAAGAAAATAAATGGAAAGCAGCATGGAGAAAAAGTATAATGTAAATTAGAAGTATGCAAGAAGGCTGGTACCAAGAAAAATTAAGGTAGGCTGTAATAGAGATAAAAACAAGGCTAAGGCACAAAATGTGTAACTTGATCTATGCGTTTGTTGAGAATAGAGAGTAATTCTTTTGCTTACTAGAGCACAATTACAATGACGGTAATAAACAGGGTCGCTTACTTCTTTTTTAAAAATTCATTGATTTTTTAGAGAGAGAAAGGAAGACAGAGAAAGAGGGAGAAAGATTATTTGTTGTTCTACATATTTATGCCTTCATTGGTCGATTCTTGTATGTCCCCTGACCAGGATTCAAACCCACAACCTTAGTGTATCAAGATGACACTCCAACCAACCAAGTTACACACCCAGGGCAGGGTTGCTTACTTCTTAAAGATCAATTTGAGCCTTAAGGTTTCAAGCCTGGGGTGAAGGAAGACTACATGGGTGTGTGTGTGTTTAAGTCAGTATTACTATCAGAATCTTCAACCTTAGTTTTTTAATTTTAAACAGATGTTTAAAGGGCAAAGGATGAACTTGCTGTACAGCAAAAACAAAACAAAAAAACAATATCATACAAAATATGAAAGAGAACAAGAGGAAGAATGTTCTACTCTTGGCTTCGCTTGGTCTTTTTAGAATATTGCTAATGAACCCCATCTGTGAGGGCTTCTGAGTTTTTGCAACTTGTCTCAGGTCGGACTCGCATCCCTGATTTTCTTATGTGGAAAACAGCAGGTCCCAAACCAAGCTCCTCCTCCCTGCCCCCAGGGAGAGGTCACCAGGCCACGTGTGGGCCCTCTGGGGACCCGAGCAGTTTGCCATCCCTCATTAGAGGCGCAGATGTGCCCTACATAAAGACCAATAGAGGCTTAGCCAGGCAAAAAGAGACAGAAATGGTCATCAAAAATAATTTTCATTGCTCTGTTTAAAGGGAAAAAACAGATTTGGTCTCTCCACACTGCAGCTGTATCTCCAGGAAAGCAACAAGCTGCCCCTGAGTGCGCTGTGATGCCTGCTCCAGTTCTAGGCTCCTGTGCTCTCACGTTGCTTTGATGCAGGCCTACGCTGAGCCTTTAACGCGCAGCTGATAGTTCAGCATGACCTCGTTGGAGGGCAATGCTAGAGAAAGCCTTTTGCACATGCATTGGGCATATGGGGGGCATTTGCACGGGCCAGCAGTTCTCCAAGGTTGGCGTGCATCAGAATCTGGTGGAAGAATTGGTAAAATGCAATGCTGTCCCGCCCGATGGGCGTTTCAGGCTCAGGAAGTCTGTGGTGGGCCCAAGAATTTGGATTTCTAACAGGTGTAGAGGTGCTGCTGGCCCAGGGACCACTTTGGAGACCACCCAAACCATTTGGATTTAGACATTCTTTCAGGGCCCCCTATATCTTTCTCTTTAAAAAAGGTTTTTCTCATCCTCACCCAATGACAATTTTTTCATTGCTTTTAGAGAGAGAGCAGTAGAGAGAGAGAGAGAAACATCCATTGGTTGCCTCCTGTAGGCGCCCTGACCATGTGTCCAGAACAGGGAAGAGCCCAGAACCCAGTTCGATTCTGGAATCAAACCTGTGACCCTTTGGTTACCAAACGACACTCCAAGCAACTGAGCTACACCAGCCCGGCACCCTCTATTTCTTTCAGTTTTCGACAAGAGGCAAACTAAAAATACAGGCTTCACAATCTAGTATTTGCAAAACTATAGACTGATAACTACTCACAACACATTGACAGTCACCGGGGACCCACACGTTGTTTTGTTACCGCGTGACAATGTCTGTGTTTCTAACAGGAGAAGGGCGTGAACTTACGGTATTTTGTTGGTTCAGGGTGATTCACTGGGGAAAGGTTAGTCTGCTTATGGATGACGAAGATTTTCCCATCAGGAAGTACACACTGGACAGGTGCATGTTTGGGTTTGTTTATTTCTGTTTTCATTTTAAGTTTTGGGTCTAATTATATTTAGGAAAAGAAAAAGAACTGAGCCTGTGTTGGAAGCAGTAACATTTCCTTGTGGCCGTACTTGAAGGAGGGAGGAGGTGGGCATATCGATAAAGAACCCTGAGAACTGAGAATCCTGTGGATTAGATAGATCCCAGACTGAGTTGCCAAACCGACTTCAGACCCGCAGAGGCTGTAGATGTTCCCTCTCCACCCTAAGTGCCTGAGACGGCATTCGGGACAGGCAGCCCCATCGGAGCCGTTTTATTCAACGGGCATCTGTTCGCCCTCGTCTTGGGCTACAAGGGAGGCACCAGAATTGAAGTTCAGTATTTATTATTATGGATCAATAATAATCCAGGTTCACATCTATCATGCAAACACCCCTGGCACCAGACATGCTGCAGAGTTAAGAAGTCATATTATCTAGGACTTTAGAATGGGAAACGGTTATCACATTTCATAATATGTAACCCATCTAGCAGGGTCTGGGACAGCTCCTGACAAAGAAATACATGAATGATTCTGCAGGAAATATATAAGTAGTCACGAGCAATGGCATAAATAGAGACAATGAATAATTTCATAATAGTTAGGTTTTATTATCAAATTACTTCAAGTCTTATTTTTTCTTTTTAAAATAGGCGTTTGAGATATAATTCACATACCATAAAATTCACCATGTTAAAACGTACAGCCATCACCACTATCTAATTTTAGAATAGAGTCAACATACCCCGTTTCTACCTGGCTTTTTTTCCGGGCAATCACGAATCTCCTTTCGCCTCTATGGCTTTGTCTCTTCTGGACACTTCATGTAATCAGGATTATACACATAGAGATATACAATATGTGGCTCTTGTGCTTGCCTTTTTTCACTTAGCATAATGTTTTCAAGGTTCATCTGTTGGGAACCGCTCTGCCTGGTTTCAGGAGTTGTAACTGCCCCCCATGGCTAAGGCTGAGTGAGTGACTTCCGGAACATGAGCCACAAGGAGACAAAGCTTGTCTCTGGTAGCAAACCCTGCCTCTGCTTCCCCCCCAGCCCCTAAAGCACGGTTGGTTAGCCTGTGACGGGTAAGACTCCTCAGAGAGAGGGGCAGCCTAAGCCAGACACGATCACTTGGGAGGCCATCAAGGAAGGACTCGGGGGGGGGGGGCTGATGGCCCCTCGCCCCCCCACCCCCCAGCTAGTTTGACATAGCTCGAGTCCCCATGTCCTCTGGGAGAAGTGCTTCCTAGTTCTAATCCACTTAAGCCTGAAAACCTGTGATGGGGAGGCAGTGTAGCTCCTTGCCGGCTAGAGTGGGATCTGGGGTAATTAGGCATAAGAAAGAATTTCTAAAAGTCCTATGAAGCGTGCTTTGCTAAGAGCGCTTTAATTTGTATGTTAAGGGTCTAAGCAGGAAATGAGTATGTCTCCCAAAGTTTCTGCAACCCCCTTACCTGACAGACACTGACTCAGACTAAGCCCTCAGATTTCTTTGAAATGTTATCTACTGTTTGATCCTTGCCGCCCTGTATTCCTGTGTATTACAACCCAATAAAAGCCGTTGAGGAAGGGGCTCCTGAGAAACTGGCCACCTTCCCTCCCCTCCTCATGTCTTGGTCGTGTTACTTTCATCTGTGGCGGAGGGGGGACTTGCAGGCAGAGTCACCCCCACCTTCATCCATGTTGTGTCATGTATCAATATCAGTAGTTTATTTTTGTTATAATGAATAAAGCTAGTTTGCACAATCAGGGTCACATTCTGTGTGAACCTATGCGTGTTCGTCTAAGCGTAGAACGGCTGGGTCCTATGGTAACCCTGCTTAACTTTTTTGAGGCACTGAAAAACTTTTTTTCCAAAATGGTTGCACCATTTTATCTTCCCTCCAACAATGTATCAGGATTCCAAGTTCTCCTCATCCTTGTTAATACTTGCCATTGTCCATCATTTCTACTGCAGCCATCTCAGCATCCATGAAGTGATATTTCACTGTGATCTTGAATTTGACACTATTTCTGTGATGGCTAACAGTGTCAAACATTTTTTCATGTATTGCTTGGTCATTTCTACCTCTTCTTTGGAGGGATATTCAAATCTTTTGCCCATTTTAAAATTGGGTCATTTATCTGTTTATTCTTGAGTGGGAGTAATTCTTCATAAATGTGCCTTGTATTATTGCAAGCTTTTGGTTATTTTTCAGAGTTATGAAAACGTTGATTTGACCATTTTGGCCAGTATCCCCGTGGCTTCTATAGTGGGGTTGACTTCAGAGCTTCTTTCCTACCATTCCAGAGGTGCCATCAGGGAATTTTCCGTAATTTGCTACGTTACACAAGACTTTCGATTTTCAGAACTTTCTTGAATTGTAGAATTGTGGTTAACATTTTGCTTTGAATATGTCATACCCTCATTTTTTTTTGCCAATTCACCCTTTCAGTGTACATTTGACTTGAGTAAAGAAGGTAACAAAATTGTATAACTAAAGGTATAATTTTCTCAACACACAGGAGGAGGTAGCGGTTAGGCAGGGGCACTAAATGATTATATTGATATTATGGAGTACCGTTGTTATAATATTACTTACGCGAGAAGAAAAATAATATTACTATTGACTTATACCTACTTTTATTAAAAGACACAATTTAGTGTTTTATAAGAACAAGCAAACCCACATGTTTTTGGTTTTCATTGGCAGAAAGTCAGGCTAATATAAAAATTTAATTAAAGTTATAACTCTTACGAAAGTTTCACTGACTACTAATTATCCTGTGTTTTGATATTTCTGCCCTGTAAAAATACACTATTTTAAAAAATATGACTTAGTTATAAAAATATATTGAAAAGCCATGTAGTTTTAAATACTAAGCTGTCAAGAGCTTAAAACAGCCATGTTTTGCTTGTAGACTGTTAGATGTCCACAGGGGATACGAGGAACAGGCTTGCTAGCAATGTGCTATTCCCAGGAACTCTAGAAACTGGTATTTATTGAGCGTGTACTATATACCCAGCTGTATATCTCTTTTAATTGTTCATTTATCACACAAACACGTGTTTGTGCTGATCTGGGTGGATGGGAGTAGTGAATGAAGTTAACTAAGTTCCTACTTTGAAAAAAATATATACCACAATGTGATATTAGTACTGGGGGCGGGGTGGGGGGAAACAGAACACATGGCTGGAGAAATATGGTGTATGAGTGTGCTATATATGATAGGTGCCTCCGGGAAGACATCTCTGAGTAGGTGACAATTTAGAGAATTATGTTAAAGTAAGGAAGTCAACCCCATGGACATCTGGGAGCAAGAACACAGGTTCTGAGGTTGGAATGTATTTGTCATCTCACAGGACAGCTCTTGCTTGCCAAGACCAGAGAAAACAGACACACCTTCAAGGAAAAGGAAGGAGGCCCTGGCCAGGTGGCTCACCTGGTTAGACCATTTCCCTCATATACCAAGGCTGTGGGTTCGAAGCTTGGTCAGGGCACGTACAAACAGCAGCCAATGACTGCATAGATAAAGGGAAGAGAAAATTGATGTCTCTCTCTCTTTCAAATCAATAGATAACATTTAAAAGAAAAGAAAATGCAGGATGTGGGGCTACTTGGCTTCAAAGTACTCCTAGACATTTACCACCAGGGACGACTCACGGAGATAGATACCTTCTGATCTAGAGTTGGTCTAACACTACACAGGCTTCACATCTCTCAGAGTTCCTTAGTGATATTCCCACCACCCCTTATCTTGAATTCTGGCCACAAAGTAAGTTTCACACCTCCAAGGAGATCTTTAGAAGCATGCTTTGAAAAAAAAAAACAACCTAAATATTTTTTCATTGGACCAAAAATGTGAAAAACAAAAAACACCTATGAATTTGAAAGATATAATCAAAGTAAGATTTAAGATCAACAGAGAGTAAGATTTTGTCTGACAAGAAAGTCCATCGTTTTAACCTAAAACGTGTTTTTGAAAACAATAGAAGCTTCACTAAATCGCAGACCCTCGGGGAAAGCTGCAGTGGTTATGCAACCTATGGCGTCATCTAGTGGTAACTCATTAAAATTTCAACCAAATGACCTCGGGGGTTGTGCGGCCTCATTAGAAAACATGACTAAGCAAAGCTCCTCCAAACTAAGTGGCTGTCAAATTACAGTCGCCACTTCTTTGGAAATAATTACGAATTCAGAGGAAGTTGTAAAGCTTCTACAGGGAGGACTATGTGCCCTCATCTAGATTGCCCCTGTGGTGACAATTGGCATAACTCTATGAAACTCTAGTACTGTAGGACTTCATACAAATAGGATTGCAGGGCTCTCAATGCAGTACAATATGGAAACCGGGAAACTGACAGCCCGTGTCATTTTCTCGCGTGTGCAGCTTCTTTGTGTATCCCCAACGCGATCCAGGCGCGGACTGTCCAGCACCCCAACGTCGCCCTCCGGCTCCTTTCACAGTCACAGCGCCCCCTTCCCTCGGGGGGCAGCTCTGGCAGCCACGAATCTGTTTTTCACGTGTGCAGTTTTGTCGCTTTAAGAACGTTCTATATATGAAATGCAGTATGTGACGTTTTGGGATTGACATTTTCCCCCCACTCAGCTTAATTCCACGGAGATTCAGAGCTTGCATGTACCATGGATAGCTCATTCCTTCTTCCCATTGAGGAGTGCGCCACCGTGCGGACGCACTGTGGTTTATCAGTTGTTGCCCCCTTACACGGCAGTGTGGTCCTGACTCTGCAGGGAGTCTGCTCTGGCCCCAGCTCAACGGGCGGGGGCGGGGGGGGGGGGTCCCTCCGGTAGGGGTAGAAATCCAGGATCTGTTTTTTAAAAATAAATTTATTTTATTCTTACCTAAGGACTCTGGGGTTTTCTTGTGGTTTTTTTTGGTCATTCTTCTAGACAGGAAGGGAGGGAAACATTAATCGGTTGCCTCCCAAACACATCCCAACCAGGAACCGAACCCGCAGCCTAGGCATGTGCCCTGACTGGGAATCAAACCCGCAACCTTTCCGGTGACCCGGGCGGGTCCAACTAACTGAGCCGCAGGGCCTCACTGGCCAGGGCAAATCTAGGCTCTTAACTCTGCCCTCGTTGCACGAGTCGGCGTAGGGGCTGCATTTTTTTTTTTCTGTCATGTATGGCTACGGTAGGGCAATTATTTTTGGAAACTTTATGTTTTGTCTGAAGAAATTCTTTCTGCAGGTGAAATTTTAAATTAAAAATCTGGAGAAAATGGAAAATAACGGTATGGGAGGCTTGTGTCTTTGACATTCCTGAGAGTCAGTGAAACTATTAAGGTTCTCATAGGGTTCAAGGGCAAGATATGAAGATAGTTAACTTTGGAAAATTACCTTCAGGCCGAATAATGGCCCCTCCAAGGTGTCCACATCCAAAGCCCCCAACTCCGTTACCTTAAACAGCAGAAGGAATTCTGTAGATGGGATTGAGTCGAGAATCTAGACGGAGGGAGATTATTTTACATCGTCCAGGGGGGCCCAATGTCATCACAAGGGCCCATGTAAGAGGGAGTCTAGAAGAGCAGAAAGACAAAAAGAGATGTGACGAGAGAAGCCAAGTCCAGACGGATGAGGGGCCAAGGACTGAGGCAGGTGAGAGAGCTCCAGAAAGTTAGAAAGATAAGGAAGCCAACCCCCCCCCCCCCGGAGCCTCTGGCTTCCGGTGGTTGCTGGCGATGCTTGGAGACCCTTGACTTGTAGATGCACCAATTCCATTTCTGGAACTGTCTTTACAAACCATCTTTCCTGTGCATGTGTGTGCACATTCCTCTCCTTTTCTATGGGCACGCTGATCTATATGAACCAGTCTTAACGTGACTACATCTGCAAAGGCAGTTTTCAAATAAACCCACATACGGTACATTCATAGGTACTACCGGTTAAGACTTCAGCACATCATGGTAGGGGACAAAAGTCAATCTGTAACAGTCTATTTTTAAAGCATTTTAATTATTAGAAATTCCTTCTCTGTGGGGCACTAAGACAACTTTCCTATAGTTGTAAAGAACATGACTAACTTGAATTAGAGGTTCAATATTATAGTCCCAACATGGCCAGAACTGCCCTGACGTTATGTTTAAAAAAAAAAACAAAACATCAATGTGAGAGAGAAATATCTGTTGGGTGCCTCTTGTACGCACCTCGACACGGACGGAACCCTCAACCCAGGCATGTGCCCTGACCAGGAATTGATCTGTGGTGACCTTTTGCTTTATGGGGGTGACACCCAAATAACTGAGCCACAGAGGTCAAGTCTGCCCTGTGACTCTGAGAGTTTTTATCTCTCCGAGATAACTTTTCTGGCTTATAAAATGAAGAGTTTGGGAGAGAATAACTCTTTCAGCTCTCAAATTACAGATTCTAATAACATGTTCACAGGAGATTCTAATGTTTGAAGGGAACTAGTATGTTCCCTGTAGGTTTTCTTTCTATGCACTGATATTCTGAGCTTCTTCATGAGACACAGTTTCCAGATCCTTTGCAACTGTGTGATCCTTTCCTGGGTAGTTGTCATGCTGTCCATGTATAAGATGTGGCTACCAGAAACAGACAAATAAATGATCTGTGTACAGCCTGGCCCCTTAAGAAAATGAGAGGGAGGGAGGGAGTGAACACCAGGCAAATAGCCACAAGATGGCAGGTTAACAGTATAAATGAAACATAATTTACGGGGGGAAAAAAAGAAGAAGGAAAGATCATTTTAACGGGAAATGAAATACTCTATCAAAAAAAGAGGCTGTGAATTGTTGCATATCACAATATCACCTCACAGCATGTTAAATTGTAACTACTAGTAATTGAATAAAATATTGATGTCGCAGAGGAAGAATGCTACACACTTTTTATAGAAATCTAGTCACGTGGACAAAGCGTATGAAAGAGACTGTGATTTCAATGAAAAGCTTTGGAGTCTCATGAAATAATTTGAACAGTTGCAACAATACAAAATGAATCTGTTACCCTATGAGGTATATTCATTCCCCTCAATGCAATAAACATTGAAATTTGTCAAACTAAAAAAAAATAGATACATTGAGAAAAATAGAAACTTCCTGTTAAATGACTTGGAAGGTAAATTAACCAGAAGTGTACATGAAAACCACCTCGGGACTGAAAGGCGCTTGTTCACGGGAGCCCACTAGTCACAGAGCAGCCAGAGAGACACTTTAAGAACATGGGTCAGATGACGTCACTTCCCCACTCAAACCTTCCATTGGCGTCACTTCACAGAAGGACACCTGAAACCATTAACCATGGCCTTCCAGGTCCCATTGAGCTATTTCTTTTCTTCCATCCTCCTCTTCACCTGCCAAGCCGCGTCCACGCCAGCCTCTGGCCTCTGCTACCAGAATTGACCAAGAATTGCACTAGAAAACTTTAAGCTGATTTTATTTATGAACACACAAATAAGCAGAACATCAGTAGATTGAATACTGCAGTGAGTTAAAAGAATAATGCTTTAAGGATAGTTAGTCTTAGCTCCAAAATGTCCAGTTGATTCTACATCAGGAAAATAATCACTATAATTTATTGAATTAGATTAGATGGGTAAGACCACGAATCTATTAATAAATGTTGAAAATCATTTGAACAAATCTAACACCTATTCACGAGTAAACACACACACACACACACGCCAGACAAGGAAGAGAAGAAATTTGCCTCACTTTGAACAAGTATATATAATAAGGACTAGAGCAAGTAAACTTACTGGTGAAGCTTTAGAAGAAAAACACAGATTGGTCTGCTATTCCTAGAAACATAAGTCTATACCATACATTTAAAAAATTAATAATATTTATTATGCTTAAAGCTTATGTATAAAATTAGCAGTCTAGGTGTGACAAAGTTATGAACTTTTTCTTAGTAAGAATGAGTTGTTATCCCAGACCATCACAGACAACCAAGTTTGCTTTTCTTTAAAGGCACAGTTGGTTTTGGAAAATTTCACTTCTAGGGACTTGTTACATCCCAGAGTCTCACAAGGAAGTTAGCCAGTCCTAAATTTCTCTTTGTGGGCCCTCTTTAATTCACTTAGAATGTAACCCTCCACGAATAAAACATGAAGGTTTTCATGAGGGGAACTTCTGCGAATTGAAGTGACACATCTATTCATTGGGCCGTTGCTTTTGCAAGACGTGCCACCGGAGGAGGTTGAATGTCAGTGGTGATGCTAGAGACATGACTTCATTGCAGATGGGTCCCAGACCGTAATTGGTTTCCTTTCCCCAAACCGTGTGTATCATGCACCATGCACATCTGGTGAAAGGGGGGTGGTTTGTAGTGGGTGCACTTTTGCCATTACAAAATCCGCACAGAGACGCAACAACAAAATCCCTTCCAGACTGACAGTGGAAACATAATATTTTTCTTTACCCACTTTCCTATTGAAGTCCATTCAAAAAAATGTCAGCTGAGCTCAAGGAAGTTTATGCTTTGAAGGGACATGCCTGGTCGGAGCCACAGGGCCCATGCAGCAGAGGCAGACTGTTTCCAAGCTGAGACCATTCGGAGCGTGATTCAACGGTGACAACGGAAGAGTTCCCAGAAAAACATCGTTTCCCCTTTATTTGCTGCAAGGGTTCATCCCTTCTAAATAGTGAATGTCCCCAAATCTAGGCTAACATCAGGAAGAGTCCTGAAAATCAGTGATTTTTCTGGTTATCTCCCCTAGAAGTGGCAGGCAAAAATTTCCGGGATAAAAAATGGCACAATCTGTTTCAAGTCTTATCGTGAGGAAATTTGTGAGAGGCCAAAGGTATTGTTTGAGATTATAAACTAGACACGTAATAGTATTAGAGAAATATGAGATTAGTGGGAATGTCAATAACCGTTCTAATGACTGAGCAGACTCGGACCAGATGCTTATCCTGAATAGTATTAACTCTGGAAATTGATCAAGTCAGAATGTTAGCAAACGCAAAAGGAACTGACGGTGGTGTTAGGTGGAACCAGGGTCTGAAGATCTGGCGGTTCTCACCAAATTCTATTCTTGCTAAACGTTAAGAGGCGGCGCACCGTGTTCCAGATGCAGCTGTACCCAGATGAGTTGGATGGAAGCCGACCAGACACGTTAGGCCAACTTCAAAGAAGAAATGAACGTGCAATTAACCGACCAGCGCACACAAGCAATGGCTAACCCACCCTTGGGGGAGACAGGACTTTGGAACCCCTGATCTCCTTCACTTGCTGTAAGTAAATAAAATAACCTAATGACAACCACATTTGGTCCTTGAATAGAACACCCGAAGTGGTGAACCCCTTGAGTTAGGTACAGTGCGTGGATTATATTGTTGTCTCTCAGGATTAAAAGCAACCGAACAATAAGAGTACCTGAAAATATAGGTGTCTTTAGTCACTCTCCAGTCCAGAGAGGGAAAACGAATCAGCACATAGAAATCACACCTGGCCTCCAGCACTGAGAGAACACGGAGTCACTGATTCTCATCTGCCTGTCTCTCCCACCGTTCCTGGGAGAAGAGTCCATCGTTCATTCCCTTCCACAGGAAAGCACACCAAACAAACACGGGGACCCTTCCTTAGAAGCTGGTGTTGGGTCGTCAGTGTATTATTTTATGACATGGTCCCTACGAGCAGAGCTAATTAAGAGCGTGTTATAAGTCAACATTTTCCCCTAGAGATTGAGAAACGAAACAATTTCAGTAAAAATGAATCAGACTCGTTAAGTGTTGAGAGGAATGATCATGACCTGACACTCAGAAGCTTGTCAAGAAATCCCCCCGTCTTTTGCAACAGCTCTGGTATTTAGCGTGTGGTGCGTGTTCCCAGAGGAAGACACTTGATTCTGAATTACAGACGGACTCCAAGTTATAGTCCTTAAAAATGTGCTGATGTCAGTGTGCCACAAGTTCATGGCCTTCAATGGTCACCCAAGTCCATGCAGATGACTAATTTAATACTGTCCTGAGTGGTTATGTGACATTAGCACATTTCTGCTGGGCTGCTTATGGATGTAATGAGTTTCCTCTAACTGTGGTAATACGTTGCCACAAACTTAGCCGCTTGAAAAAAACACAGATTTATTATTTCACTGGGTTGAAGGTCAGAAGTCTGAAAAGGGTCTCATGGGACTAACTAAAGTCCAAGCTTCAGCCGCGCTGCTCTCCTCCTCGAGGCTCCAGGGCGAATCCTTGCCTGGCTTTCCAGTTTGCAGAGGTGCCTCCGTCCTGGGGTGCGTGGCCCCATCACCACCTCCGCTTCCATCGTCATGTCTTCTCATGTCACGCCTTCCCACCGCCCTCTTGTAAGGACGCTATGATTTTTATAACGGGCTGGTCGAAGATACATGCAGTTAGACGTTTGTGAAAGCAGCGCCAGCAGATCCTGTTCCGTGACCACTGGCAGCAGGGAAAGAGCTGAGCCCCATTCCGATTAGCGCAGAGGTGACTGGGCATTTTAGAAGGAGAAGGGGGGACCAGGAAGGAGGAAGAAGGGAATGGCTTGAGCAGATTAGGGAAACTAAAAATGTTAAAAAGCGGGAAGTGGAGGTTGGTTCACGTGCAGTCCATCTGGGTTAACTGACTGGAGTTACCAAAGTTAGGCTCCTACCCTGTCACAGAGGCTGGGAAGTGGGCCCTGACTTTGGGTGCCGGCTGGAACAAGCAGTACATTCTTTGGGCGGCCTGGTGTTTTCTCAGGCAGGCCCTCTAGGGGGCGTCCAGGTTCATCCTAGGGATGTGCCCCTGAGCTGTTAGCCACGATGTCAGTGTTCCTTGACATCTCTACGGGACAAGGTTGAGGCCTGGTCAAGAAGAAGGCTCCAAAGAGGCCCGACTGGAGTCTGATCGAGGAGAGAACCTGTCATCACCCGGACAATCTCTCTCTCACGATTCCTGATCAGATCTGTAAAATGCCTTTTGCCATGTACGGTAACATATTCCAGGAATTAGGATTTCTACTCCTTCCTGGGCCAGTAGTCTGCCTACCATAGGTAGCAATGACAGAACTTCAGCTCCAGCAAAATACATTTCTCTAGTAAACTTGAAGTTCTGATGGACTTCCACCTCTGGAGTTGCTCAATTAAACCTCATAACAGTCCTTTGAGACGGAAGGATGTCTACCTTTCACCCGTTTTCAGAAGAGGGGCTTAAGCTAAGAGATTTATTGAGAGCCTCCCCCAAAGTTCTGAAGTGATGGTGACCACTCTAAAACCTGTTTCCGATTCATGTTTTTACAAAACATAGCACTAATTTTAAAAGCATTCACTACATGCACACACGAAAAGGTGGAGACAAAATGAAACGTGTGGGACATGGCCCGAGTAGGTTTACAGTTGTCAGTATGTGAGACAGTTTATTCTTGTACTATTATTTATTAATTATTGTATTATTGTTCACGTGAGCAACCGTAAACCTACTTTTGCCCCCCTCCCCATATTTATAGCCTGGAGGAAGGGCTGTATCAGTGTTTTGAAAAGCAATTTCAATGCTTATGAAAAGCTCATATTCTTACTGCTTTTCATTTCTTTTAATTAAAAGTTTTTACATTTCTTCAAGATTCCAAGTCAATGGACCAATGGAAATTTTCTCAACTGTAGGGGCTTCTTTATGCTTTGCTGAACTAATCGTGGAAGGCACTTTAATCACCAAAGTTAAATTTTTTTTTAGTGACCAATCTGGATAACAAGGCTTCTATCTAGTTTCCAAATTCATTTATTCATTCATGCAATTGAAAAACGGTGAACATAAACTATAAAAGCTCTGTTTCCTCCTGGCCCTTTTGCATAAGGACTATTTCCTTCATCACTGCGTCCCCAGCCCCTAGCACAGGGCATTGGAGGTGAGGGTGGAGAATTGTAGAGACCTTCCTATGACTTTAATCGTCATGGAAACTGACACTGAAATTTTTCTCTGTATGAAATTCAGCAGCACAGGTTATTTCCTCAGGTGTGTGAGGGTGTAAAAATAATGTAGCCGATGCTTTAGAAGTCACAATCAGTTTCCATTTTATAACGTCATGCGAATCTGACAAAAGTCTGAGTTGCGTGTGATATTAAGACATTTGTCATTTGAGCTTGGAAGCCTTGTAAAAATCCCAGCCAACAGTGAACTGAATTTGATCGTGAAATCCTGGAAAATGTCTCTCAGAAGCTTCCACACTTCATTCTCTCAGACTCTTAGGCAAGTTCAGAAATTCAAACTTGAACCTGCAATGAATCCTAGGATTTGAAAATCCTTTAATTTTCATTTTTTCCCTCTGATAAGTAGTGCTTAAACTCAGACTGAGATTTTCATAATAAGGACAAAGTTTTCTGTTTTTTCATGACTCGGAGAGAGATGGGGAGCTGGACAATTTTTCGGTGTTGTCGGCTGTGTCCATCACAACTGTACTTTGCCTTCATGAGTGCATTTCACAAGGATTACTTACTTGATCAATAATGTCTCCCTGCATTTACTTCCTCCCTGTCTCAGTCGATGACACCATATTCACTGTTGCTCAGAATGTCTTGAGCCTTCTCTTCCCATCACACCACACATCCGGGTTGGCCGGGCTTTCTTGTTTATTTTCTGTCTCCTCTTCCTGAATGTAAGCACTGAGGGAGCGGGGAGAGTGTCAGTCCTGTTCATAAACAAATACTCAGTGTCTAGACAGAGCAGGTATTAAATGCATATTTATTGAATGAATTGCCAGCAATAAAAAACATTAGGGAGTTTCTGATTCAGTCGGTCTAGGGTAGGTGGAGAATTTGTGTATCTTACAAGTTCCCAAGTGGTGCTGATGCTGTTGCTTAGACACCACACTTCAGCAAGCATAGCTTTAGCTTTGGCCATTGTGGCTGGGTGGGGAGCATGGGCAGTAGATCAAAAGGTCATGGGTTCAATTCCTGGTCAGGACACATACCCAGCTTGGAGGTTTGCTCTCTGCTTGGAGTGCATACAAGAAGGTGGCCAATGAATGTTTCTCTCTCTGAAAGCAACGAGAAAATGACCTCCAGTGAAGATTTTTTTTAAAAAGCACAGCTTTAGATATTCTTTTGCCCTCTCTAAGGAGCCTTCCCCAAGTGTGGTATTTCTGCTTACCCGATGCTGAGATGCATGACAGATCCCGCCCAGGAGCCTCCTGCTTCGGAATCTCTAGTCTTCGAGCCTAGTTTCAGCCAGAGGCCGGGGGACGCTGATCCAGGAGTAAGTGCCGAGACACTGCTCTGGGGACACCGGTCATGTGGCCCTGACAGTGGAATTATAGTGCTGAACACTGGCCCTTTCCTGGCACCCGACTAAACATTCTCCACAAATCTTCCAGAATAAGGATGTCCCCACTCGTGCCCCCAGACTTAGATGAGAACCACCCCCCGATCACGCTGCCCTTGTGGATAGGGGCCCTGTCAATGGCGCACGAGGCAGTGCCAACTTCGCCACCCCCGCCCTCAACAGAGGTGAAGACTGTGCGGGTGAGACACAGGTATTTCTGTGGCACTCGTGCTGGGCCGGACAGCCGAGCCCCCCGCCACCCTGTTACATTTACTGCCCGTGTGTTGTTAGCTCCCGCCGACCCTAACTCACTTAAATGCCTCTCAAACTGTTTCAAAACGTCCTGACCTCTAAAAAAACCTACTGTCACTTGCTATGCATTAAACACTTGGCACACTTTCCCATAAAAAAGAAATAAGTAATAATATAAACAGTAATAACATCCTTTCGTATAAAATATGCATTTTTAGCTGAGATTTTTGAAAGGTCTAGAATAGTATGAAGAATGGAACAGGATTTCCTATAATTTTTGTATCCAGAGGTAACCACTGTGAATATTCTAACACATTCCCTCCAAAAATTTAACAGTAGGTCCTTTCAGACACTTTGCAGTAGAGATCTAAAAGATGAATTAAAACACCAGAGATGATTAGTTTTGAAGGCTCTGAGACACATCGGCTAGTGTAAACGCTGTTCAAAATCCCCACTTTTCCTCTCCTACGCGTTTTCTCACATTATTAAAATTTGAAGGTGTAAGAACGTTTGCATGATAGTTCATCCATGAGTGTTCTGTGGTTTAATTTATTTGTCTGTCTTAAGTTGTTTACGTTTTGAATTGATAAGAAACACCACGATGAACATCAGTATATAATCTTTCTGGATACCTCTTTGTTAACCAGAAAAGGAATCACAACACTGACGGGAACATTCTTAAGGCCCTTGAGACACACTGCCAGGTTACGTTCTGGAATAACAGTAAGTAGTTCACGCCCAGTGAGATGACCACAGGTGCCTGACTCATTGCCCCAATCTGTATACCTATGAATTCCAGGGCTAAGCTGTTTCTCATTGTTTTAATGTTTAATTATGTGGTCACCACTGGGGCTACGTATTCTTTCAAATGTTTTTTCTCATTGACTTACATGTGCATCTAATTAAAATACTATAAACATATTACGCATACAAAAGAGATACACCGTGCAAATGTGTACTCTAAAGAATAATCGTAAGTGGTAACTGTGCACCCACAATGCTGTTCGTGGAAGAGAACTCCTAAGACTCTTGAGGCTCCTGTGTGTTCCACCCGATCCTATCTACGGTCCTTGCCTACGGAGGTAACCGATTCTCCTGGAACTTTTTGCTTTCTTTACAGTGCTACCCAGGTGAAGTTCTTCCTTAAAAAGTGTTTTGCTTACTTTCCCTTTGAAAACATATTTAGTAAATGAGATCATGCTCTATGCATGCTTGGGTTTATTTTCATCATTTAACAGTCTTTTTGGAGAGTCATCTGTGTTGTTATATGTAACTACCGTGCATTTATTTTCCACCATAGTAATATCTTATGATACATCTCATACTTGGAATATAATGTAATGTAATATTATATTATATAATTTATTTATTCATTTTGTAACTATTTCAAATGATACAGTGTTAGTAATTCTTTTACATATGTATTCTCTTGTGTAGGCCCAAGATTCGGTTTGTATGTGGGACCGAAGAACTGGTGTAAGATTTATGTGTCTTTAGCTTCATTGGGTAACCCCAAATTGTTTTCCGAAGTAATTGTAAAACGTCCATCTGGACCAGGGTGAGATTTCTAATTGCTTCATGATTTGGTCAGACTTTTTATGTTTGGCCAATCTGCTGGATAGGAAATGACAAATTACGGTAATTTTACATTTCATTTTCCTGAGTACTAATGGAATTGAGTATTTTTTCATATAATTCCTCATCTGGAAAATGGTTTTTTACTTTTTGTTCATCTGACTATGGGGCTGTACCTATTTTTCTGGTTCGTTTAGATATATTCTGAGTACTAATCCTCTGTTGATTATAGCCACCAGGTATATCTTTATTTTTTTATTAACTTTCCAGTCTGCTTATGGTTTCTGTAAGTGGCTAGAAATTCTAGTGCTGATGAATCAGAACATATAAATATTTTTCTTTGGGGGGTTGTATTTTTTAGTCTATTTTATAAATCCTTCCCTTTCTTGGAGACTCAAACGTATGATTTACAGTTTTCTTCCAAATGACTTATAGTGTGACCTTTTCGCATTTCGATCCCTAGTCCACTTGGCATTTATCTTTGTGTGCTGTGTGAGGTATGGCCTGAACTTTATTTTCCTCTGTAAATAACACGTCAGTTATCGCAGCTCCATGCATGAACTGACCCCTCCTGTGATTCCTGGCCCCCGAGGTTGGCTCTGTCACGCATCGTTTCTGGACTTCCTGTCCCTGTGTCCTGTCTCACGACACTGGAGCATCGCACTGCCTTCATCACCATGAAGCTTTAATAAAGTCTTGCTGTTTGGAAGGGCAAGTTGTCCCACCTCCTTCCCCTCTTCATAGTGCTTTGGATAGTCATTCTTTCTCCTTTTAAATACACTTTAGAATCAGCTTGGGGAGTTTCATGAGAACTACATTGATAGTACTTTTAAAAATGTACTTTACATATGTTTTAAGTACATTTTCATTTTACAGTTGTTTTGGATTTATAGAAAAAATTCATATATACAGGACAAAGAGTTTCTATATGCCCCACTTCAAGGGTCCCTTATTGTGGACATTTGGCATGAATGTCATAACTAGTGAATCCATATTGACACGTTATTTTAAGTAAACTGCACATTTCATTGCCATTTCGTTCATTTCCCCCCCTACTGTCCTTTTTCTGATTCGGGGCCTTCCAGGATACCACATTATATCTAGTGGTCACGCCTTAGACGCCTCTGTGAGTGTAACCGTGACTTTGCTTGTTTTGATGACACTGGCCGGTTTGGAGAGTGTTGGTCAGGTATCTGGGGGCACGTCCTCCATTTAGTTTTGTTTGCTGTTTGTCTCATGACCTGAGCGGGGCCACTGCGTTTGTGAGGAAGATCGCCGCGGTGAAGTGCCCTTCTCAACACGTCATATAAAGGACACACGACCGACACGACTTGTCCTTGACTGTCTGGCTAGACTAGCGTTTGCCAGGTTTCCTCACGGCAACGTGGCTTTTCTCCTCTTTTCTTACGTCTGAAAGTAAGTCTCTAATTCAAACCCGCACTGAAGGGGTGAGAGACTCCCCTCCACCTTCTTTATGGGGAACATCTACATACATCACTTTCAATTCTTGTGCATGGGAAATTTGTCCCTTTGCCTCCATTTATCTATTTATTCCATCATGTATTTGTGGACCGATGAATTCATGAATATTTATGATAGATACATTTATAGGAGAAACGTTTACAGGATCCAGAACCAGAATTATAAAGTGAGATGAAAAAGGGTGTATCTGGCACACTGCCAGGCATATATACATTTTAATAGGATATTCTCTTTATTACTGGTGCATGGAATAATCATGAATTTTTGCCTGTTGATATTATATTTGGAAATTTTCATAACCCCCCGTTAGTTCTGATTTATCTATATCATCTTCTGGTTTTTAATGTTGGCTATTACATTACCTGCGAGTGATGACAGGCAGCTCAGCATGGTGGTTAAGACAGTGGATCCCTGAACGTTAGACCATGTACTTGCAAAGCTGGCTCTGCTGCTTATTCGCTGGCGACGGGGAAGGGCCATTTAACCTCTCTTTGCTTCAAGTCCCTCATCGGTAGAGATCATGATAGTACCTTTTCACAGGGTTGTTTGAGGGTTAGATGATTTCCTACAGGTAAAGCACTTGGAATAGTTCCTGTCACGGAGAAAGCGCTGTATCACACTGTATATTAAGAGTAAGCACTGTGTCTTATATGATATATAATAGCAACAATTTTCTATGATTATTATTTTATTTCAGGGCATAAGAACACTTCAGCTTGTGCCAATATTGAGGAAAATCACTCCCAGAGATGAGAGTTTGATTGTCATAATTCTGATACATATAAAATAAAACTATGCGAGGGGGGCATGCAATACACCTCCTTCACTGACATAGGACAGAATAGGGAGAATGTGCAAAGCAAAGAAAATAACTACCAGAAAAGCGGAACAAATGTAGGCAATTATAAAAATGTGTCTGGAGGAAATTCATATTTAGATGAAATTATGATGGTAATTTAATTTGACCTACTTTAACAAAATGCTCTGAATGAGAAGTCACAGCAAAATATCCATGATGAAATCTCCCCAGCTGGAAACACACAGAAATTTATTACAAGGAAGAACCACGCATTTTCATTTACTTTGTAAAAGCACGTCCTGAAGTTTTTCAATTTTTAGTTGTCCCCATACACAATCCGAGAACATTAAAATGGCCACTTTGGACAAATGGAGATACATTCTGTTGAAGGAACCATGGCTTCCCTGGTGTCCGTTTGGAAGGCCACTCTCAGAGGGGCAGAGCTCGAAAATGTGAGCCGTACCTTCTTTAAGAATGTTCAATTTTTCTATTACAGTTGGCATGTGATTATTATATTCGTTTCAGGTGTGTCACATAGCAATTAGACATTTATATAACTTATAAAGAGATCACCCTGACACATCTAGTACCTTTCTGACACTACGCGTAGTTATTACCACGTTGCGGAGTTGTTGGCTATATTTTCACATAGTTGTTGACTGCACTCCGCATGTTGCGCTTTATAACTCCACAACGATGTTGTAACTCCCAGGTTGTGCTTCCTGGTCCCTTCCACCCCGTTTACCCTTCATCCCAAACACCAATCCCTTGACCCCTGGTAACCATCGAAATCTTCTCTGTATCCATGTATCTGTTTCTGTTTTGATTGTTGGCTTATTTTTTTTTCTTTTTTAGATTCCACATAGAAGTGAAACGATGAGCTGTATCTTCCTTTAGGAGGTTAAATCTCACCCTAATTAAATGGCGGCCCCCACAGACTCAGCCAGCCGTAACAAAAACATGTGGTGAAACATTTGAGATAGAAAGACACTGTGTTCTGGATGGGCCCAGCGGACTCTGGAGGTCCCAGAAGGGGCCTAGAGGAAAGCCAGTGTTCTTTGGCTTTTATGGGATAATTGAAGCCTTCACGATATTAAATAAATCAGTGGCTGGGGTGGTGGTGGTGGTGAAAACTTTGGCGTCTTCGGCCTTACCGTGAGAGAATGTTTTTCTTTTAGAGCAACATCTCAGGGACACATGTAATTAACTTAAAGGATGACATTCAAAACATGTAGCCACCGAGTCGTGGAGGGGAAGTGAACGCCAAGGCCATCATCCCCTTGCTCCATACACGGTTGTTTTGCTGGCTCATTCATGGGGATTTACTCTTCTTATTCTCCTTCTCCTCCTCCTCCTTCTCCTCGTTCTCTTTTTTCTTTCATGATCCATAGAGAAGGTAAAGTTAGGATTTCATTGAGTATTTAGGGCAGGGACTTTGATTAAGAAGGCTTCATTTAGCCCTGGCTGGTATAGCTCAGTGGATTGAGCGTGGGCCTGCGAACCACACAATCCTGGTTCGATTCCCAGTCAGGGCACATGCCTGGGTCGCAGGCCAGTTCCCAGCAGGGGACTCACGAGAGGCAACCATACATCGATACTTCTCTCCTTCTCTCCTTCCCTTCCCCTCTAAAAGATTAATAAATAAAATCTTTAAAAAAAGAAGGCTTCATGTATACATGGCTTTTTAACTTAAAGGCTTGCATTTTAGTGGTTTGTTTAGTGAAAGTTCAGTTTCCTCCCTCCTATTCCCTCCCAAATCTCTAGAGTCCTCTGGTAGATTTCACGTTGAAGAACATCTTGCACTTCCTTACTGGTGAGGGAGGTGGTGTAAAAATCACACATAGGCTTGTGCACTGTGATGTCTTTTGCCAAACAACGAGACTCAGAGAGGAGCCCACAGAACGTGGTGTCCGGAGGCAGAGTCCATGGGTCAGAAAGGAGGTCCATTCCCTGAATAGAATTCCCCATTAAAGAAATGGGTACGGTTACTGACTATCCCTGTGTTTGAGATCCGTTTAATAGCAAAGTAGTTCTTATGAAAATAGGACCCTGGGAAGGGCTGTAGAGAGGGTAGCTGCCAGAAATCAAGAGATGAGGGTGTTAAAAATATAAGTGCAATGTCCCACGTGAGTCAAGAGCCCAGTGGATTTTCTGTACGTGTGCTTTTCTACCCTTACCTGTCTCCTATTCACCTGACCGTGCTCTGGGCAACTCACTCATGTCCTTCAGACCATCACGTGTATTTACTGACCTGTGCCTTTTAAAGGAAATGAGTGTCCATGTCTTTGCTAGGCTGTGCTTTTTACGGCCCTATGCTAAGGATGCCTGACCATGGGGGCTATCCTCCAGGGATTAATCAGTGTCCTCGTAAGCCATGTGGACTCCCGGACCCAGAACCTGGGAAGTAGAAATCAGTGCACGTAGGCGCCTGATATTGATGATGATGCTAATGGGGACTTTACATCAGGTAGACTGTTATATGATTTAAATGATTTAATTTTTAAATCTCACAATTGGTCCCATGACCTTAGAAACTGCTGTTATTCCCCCTTCACAGATGAAGGAATTGAGACACGTGGAACTCAAGTAGCTTGCCCCGTGCCGCACAGGAGGTAACCCAGGTGATGTTAACCCAGGTGATGTTAACCCAGGTGTGTGGTTCTGGGGCATGTGCTTTTGACTTGTTCCCCTTCCATGACTTGCACTTACAAGTACTCAGCTCAAATAACTCAAATAACCAAAGAATGTTCATGTCAAAGCTTACTGATTGTTTTTTTGCAACTTAGTTGAAAATAGTCTATTTCTGCCTTTTCCTCTTTTGAGGGTACCTTCAAGGTCACTCGGAGGACACCAGGGTGTTGCAGACCGCTCTGCCTGGTTTTAGAAATTGTATCTTGATCCCTTGTGGCTAAGGGCGAGGGACGACCTTTGGAGTGCCAGCCGCAGGAGACAAAGCTTGTCTCTGGTAGCAAACGCTGCCTCAGTTCCTCTTCCTGCCCCTAAAGCTTGGTTGGAAGTCAATGACAGGTAAGACCCCTCAGAGGAGGGGCAACCTAAGCCAGACTCGATCACTTGGGAGGCCTTCATGGAAGGACTCGGGGGCTGCAACAAAGAGCAATGGACTCTCACCCCCCCAGCTTTGACAAAGCCCGAGTCCCCATGTTCTCTGGGAGAGGCGCTTTCTGGCTCTAATCCCTTTAAGCCTGAATACCTGTTGGGGAGAGGTGCAGCTCCTTGCCTTGCTAGAGCATGTCCTGGGGAAAAATCTGGCATCACAAAGACTTCCTGATAAACCTGTGAAATCTGCTCGGCTAAGAGTGCTTTCATTCATGTTAAAGGTTTGAGCAGGAAACCCCAAAACTCAGTTCCTGACAGACTCTGAAGCCCTCAGATTTCTTTGAAATGTTATCTACTGTTTGATCCTTGCCACCCTGTATTCCTGTGTATTAGAACCCAATAAAAGGCTATGGAGCAGGGGTCTCAGGGCCTTTTTTCTCCTCGGAGAAACTGGCCGCTGCTGGCCTTTGTCTCCCCTGGGAAACTGGCCACCAGCCCGTGGCCTTTTCCTAGCAGGAAAAATGGCCACCCCCTCCTCCCCAAGCAGATCACATCATATCTTGGCCATGTTCACTCTCCATCCATGGCACTTGGGGGGACTCGCGAGAGAAGTTGCTCCCACACCAGGAGCCATGGATGAGGACCTTGATTTCTGTTGACCATAGCCAGCCACCCACACGTTCGCAGCTTTGGTGTGCACCTATGGCCAGAGGTGTCCATTTCACTGGGGCCCCCTTTCGGAATTGCTTGCATGTGTCCCTACTAGGAATGGCCCACTGGGCCTCAAGGTGAGGTGATGTCAGGTGACGCCTGCCCCATGAGTCACATGTCCTGCCCCCCCTGAGCTCCCCTTGTCCTGCTTATGCCTGGACATCACCAACCCTGCTTCTGCACTTGGAATGACTCAGCTCTGTGGTTTCTGCTCAAAAAGTGGGTGGCTGTCTTGTCCCAATAGAACAATTTTACTGCCTCGAGTTTTCTTTCACTCCTATAAAGCACTGAGCTACCACTTCAGTGGTAGCACGCACACATAATAAACAATGCCCTTCCCAATGCTTTTCATAGATTATCCATATATTTACTATACACTTTCAGCCCATCCAAATCTGTGTGTATGTGTTCGTCTCTCTGAGAGCGGTGGCAGGTGGCAGGCACCAAAGAGGTCTCCACCGCTAGCGTAGGGAGGACAGAAGTCACCTCGGAAGTCACCTCTTTACCCTGGGAAGAGGGTAGAATGAAGCTTATCATGTTTTGAGAGTTTTTTTTTTAAATTGATGGTTCAATTCTGAGAGGTAGCAAACCTTAGATCTAATGTTTACCAATTCTCCTGAGGTGGTGTGTTCAGGGAGTTGGCTGTGTGGGTGACGTGTCCAAGGGCAATTTTTGGTAAGGGCTATATCAAAAGTTGGCATTCAGATGCAGTGAGGAGAGAGGGCTATGATATTAGAGATTGCCTTTTCCCCAAGTTTTTTGGGGAAAGGGCCCTCTCCTGACACCTATAGGAGCAGCTGTCGCATAAGAGTCTGTCTTTACTCCTGGACCCTAGATCCAATGTTTGCAGACAGCCTCATGGCCATACGCAGAGTTGTTCTTCCCAGCGCCTTCCATCCTGAGACTCATTCGGGATCGCTTTGTGTCTTCTACCAAAGTGGCTTAGCTGCTGTCCTATAGCTTGGTCCTACCATAGCCCAAATTTCCACAGCTTCCCACCTGCAGGAAAACTGGGGATAGAAAGAACTTCCATCCGAGGCCCTCTGGCCATCTCGGCCGGGAGCTCCTTGAGCGAGCATCCCTCTGGCCCTGGGTGGTCGACCACAAAGAGAACAGGTGTGGTTCCGCTGGCTGTGGCTTTGGTCAGGGTTGGGGTTTTGCGTTACTGTCGGGACTTCAAGACATGATTCTCTAGGGCTAATTTTTTATCAGAACCAGTGGCCCTCTGACATAATCACACATGTCAAATGAGGCCTAAGATGGTCTCTCTCTTCTAGACTTTATATTAAATGTGAGGGGAATCTCTGCAGGTAGAAACCTATGGGATAATATAGTCTAGATTCCTGGATGACCTACTACTAATTTGCATTTTGGAAGTAGATAAGGAAAAACCAGTGTGACTGGATACCTCAGATATCATGTTTACAGCCACCTGTATGTATGTAGCGGTACATATATGTCTGCATGTGGCGGGAGAGGAAAGGAGAAAGTGTGCCTTGAATATTAACACACCATCACTGGAAAAATAGAGGGGCTAAGGAGCTCTGTGGGGTCTCATTCATAAGAGCACTAACCCCATTCTTAATGATTTCACCCCCAAGACCTAATAATGTCCCAAAGTCCCCCTCCTAATACCATCATATGAGGTATGAAGATTTCAATATATGAATTTGGGGCCGACACAACCATTCAAACTATAGCAGCGGGGTCAGACTTGTGACCCTCACTAATTTGATCATTTCACTCAACTGGAAAATTTCCCCACTGGGTTCAGAATATATCAAACATTATTTGGTACCAGACAGAAAAAGAAAAAAATAGTTATTTACTTTTACTTATCATTGCTTATGACCATATACTAGTTCTGCTAAACACCTGTTAGTGTTACTGACCCTTCTAGGTCAGGGACACAAACTAAGTGTCTTTTGCCCAGTTTGTGCTGATAAAATGAGACTGAGTTTACTGAAGTGGAGCAGAAACTTTGTTCTTTGGTCCGGGGATGGGAAGGGGTGAGTTCATGCTCTAACACTAGCATCTTCCCAAGTGGGTGCAACCTTCTGTATTTATAGGCTGAGATGTGGAGTGATCAGCATCTTTCAGGCACACACACATATTTATTCTTCTGTGGCCCTTGGCCTTGTTGCCCTAGGTTGTTTTTGACACACAATGCCCCATCTTGGTTTTTGCACTCAACTTGGTCTTTGCATGTGGCACCTTGACCTTTGCATGTGGCACCTTGACCTTTGCACTCGGGAATCCTTTTCAGATTCTGAAGCAAGAATAGCTCCTGACAGAGTTCAGGTGCTGAGAAATGTTAGGGTCTTTTGAATGATAGCCTGTGTCATTATGTTATAGGTACTGTGCCAGATAATTTAACTCATGTAATCTTCTTTGCTCTTCAAAACAACCCTTGAAGACAGGTGGAACAGTCACCATTCTACACCAGCAGACACCGAGGAACAGGAAGATTCGTGTGCCTGTCCGAGGGGTTGGATGTCAGAACCAGACCTAGCTGCTGGTTTGTCCTGACCCCAAACCACTTTTACCTACCAAGTCTTGTTTTGGGAAGGTTGTCACAAACGTGTGACATTTTCAAAGCTGTAGAAAGGTACAAGGAAACGCCAGGCAGGGACATTTTAATAGTTCTTTGTTCCTCGTTGGAGGAAAGTCCTGTTAATATAAATTCCCTTCAGCTCCATGAACACAGACACATACCACTTACTTGTGGATAATTGCGTTCCTTTCTAGAAGAGTACAGAACCTTGCTTTCTACTTTTTTCTGTAGTCCATCCCCTCCTTCCCCCACTTATTTCATAAGAAGATAGTCTGAGGTAGTACATCCTAAATGTTGTGACATGTTTTGCTCCTCTCTGGCTCTCCTTAATGTTCCTCTTTTGTTCTTTGTACAGCCATGTCCCAGAAAAGCTTTCTTCTTTTTTTTCCACCAGGATCACACTGGCCTGAGGCATTCCGGGATTGGAAATCCCAAAACACTAATGAGCCACCGAGAGGCATTTGTCCCTGGTCAGACCCAACCCAATGACATCAACTGAGACAATCTCATTCCGCTGCAAATGTTTTTCCGAACACACCCAAATCCCAGAGATGTTCATCTTCTCTGGGCTCCTCCACATCCACTGTGCCAAATAACAAGCTACCGCAGAGAAACAAACCCGGTCTAGTTACCCAGTCAGCTCTTACTGGTAACAGTATTCCTCCTTGTGACAGAGGATCAACTGTCATTGGGTTTAGGAGTCATCCTAGACCATTTTATTGGTCAGAGAGTTTTGAAAACACTTTCTTTCTGTTGAATAATCCTGAGAAGGGGAACCAGGTGCAGACGTTTCCTAATTTGACAAATGACATAACAGAAATGTGGGGAGCGTTTTGAAGCAAACCTAGTGGTTTCTTCCTCACTGTCGACTGTCACTATTCTTTTGTAAGTAGCTGCATAATTTGCTGGCAGGAAGGGCCTGCGAGCTGGAACTTAAGCATCTATTAGCGTGGAAAGCAGCACCACGTGGACGAGTCAGGCCAACCGGGGGCTTGGTCCCAGCTCAATCACTTGCAAACGGGGTCACCCTACATACATGATCGAACTTCTCAAAATCTTTTTAGCTCTTTCATTTGCGGCTTAATAATATTCTCCTTGGGATGCTGATATTGTTACAGAACAGACCCAGAGGGATGAATGATATACTATTATTGAAAGGGCCCCCCTTTTTCTCTGGGGGTCTCCCCCACCGTGTACCAGGTTTGCCTTGCTTGCCACCAGGGGAAAGACGTCTCTCAATGTTGGAGATTAGTGAAAAGGAAAGGAATGATTTATTTAAAAGGTATACAGACTTACAGTACTGACTTAATGTCTTCATTAAAACGCTAAAGTCCTTTAGAACACCCACGGAGACACACAGTCCCTCCTTTTCCTTCTGCCATGTCTGGGGTACGTGTCTCAGGAAAAGAAGTAGACGTCCGTGGCTCAGGCAGCCTCTCGGTTCCAGCACCATCAGCTGTGTCGCCGCCGCCATCTCCAATTAATCCAAAACCCTGTGGCCCCGTTCTTATGGCCCAACAGCAAGAGTCCTTTCACCCCTTTTCATCCCAGCAAAGTCTCTCCTGCTTTCTGTGCCACATGGCAAAATGGAGCACCCCCAAGCCACGTGGTCCTCACTCTCACCCCAGTCGGGTGGTCCCCGCCTCCCGGGAAGGTAGCAGCACCTCAGAGGTCCCGCTCTGGCATGGCTGGGTTTAAATTCCAGCGCCAGTCTTCCTCTGCAGCCCCATTCCCAACTCCTCCCATAGCCAGTTACACCTGCCAGCATTCCTGTATTTGTCCAGCTTTACTGGGCTGCCATAGTAAGTCCGGGCAGGTGTGGCCCCATGGTGTGGAACCAATCATCTCCAAGCTCTCACGCAGGTGCTGTATCCGGAGGGGGTTGCCTCCCAGTTACATCTTGGGTGGAAGTCACTCCCATGCCCCTGGCTCAAAGCACAGCCACAGCTATTTAACATATCTAGGAAACCAATGACAAGTTATAGACATGTTAAATGACCGTGCCAGAGGTTAGCTGCATAGCTGTTGCTGTTCAAAACAGCTGTCAATGGCCCCGCTCCATGGGTTGTGGGGACATCCTATATATATTTTTGCTAATATTTCCTAGACACCCTGAATTCTGGAGCCCATTACAAATCCCTATTTGGGGTTCCTCCTGTTGGCTGCACCCTGTTACAATATGAGGATATAATAGGATAATATGTGGTCAAGAGGGTAAATCTTACAAGTTCTCATCACAAGGAAAGAAACTGCAATTAGGTATGGTGAGAGCAAATCATTATGTTGTACACCTGAAACTGTGTTATATGTCAATTACAGGTTAATAACTATATATACCAACTATGTAAAGTGCCTGGTACACCAAACATAACTCAATAAGCAGTAGCTACTCTCCTTTTTTTTTCCTTCTCTCCAGCACCTTGAACGTGGTCTTTAATCAATTTGGGGGGGAAAGAAGGAAGAAAGGAAAAAGATGCTCGAAGTCACAGAAGCTTCTTTCTTTTCTTCAAAGTGTCTTTTCTCCTCCCCAAGCAATTATTGAACCTCACTCGCTCCTCCTCGCTTCGCCCATGCTGACCCTGTTCGCTCTCTGCCTGTTTTTATCATCTTTTGAATGATAGCCTGTGTCATTATGTTATAGATACTGTGCCAGATAATTTAACCCATGTAATCTTCTTTGCTCTTCAAAACAACCCTTTAAGGCAGGTGGAACAGTCACCATTCTACACCAGCAGACACCGAGGAACAGGAAGAGTGTAATGAATTAACGGACTTTCATTGAACTTCTTTGGGGCACCCATCACTCAGCTGGGTATTGTGGAGAATCTAAAAGTCAAAAAGGTGAAGTACCTCCCTTCAAAGCAGGTACTGCTCACTGTTCAATAAAAGATACAAGACATAAAACCACAGCATAAGGGAGAAATAATGTGTAATGTAAGCGTGTGCTAAAGTGCATTGAGAGAAAGCTAGGGAGGTGCTTTGTAGAGGCGGCAGCATTTGTGCTGGTCTTGAGCAGGACTGGGATTCACAGGAAAGGAGCCTGATGACATTCAGGAGAAGGACCAGCACAGGCAAACGGATGTCAGATAAAAGGGTAACACAAGTCACCATAGTAACTACTAGCAACCGAGCACCCGCTGTGTGTCAGGTGCAATTCCTGGTGCTTTACATGTATGATTTCATTTACTGGTAATTATGAAAACAAACCGTGCAGATGCATTGTTTTAGGCTCAAGATTTCTCTGTTTTTGCCCTGGCTGGTGTAGCTCAGTGGATTGAGCGCGGGCTGCAAACCAAAGGGTCATGATTTGATTCCCAGTCAGGGCACATGTCTGGGTTGCAGGCCAGGTCCCCAATAGGGGGCGCAGGAGAGACAACCACACATTGATGTTTCTCTCCCTCTCTTTCTCCTTCCCTTCCCCGCTCTCTAAAAATAAAAAAATAAAAAAATATATTAAAAAAAGATTTCTCTGTTTTGGTGTGAATTAAAATTAATATCTGGCAGGCAGGGCTGGGAATATAAGACAGAAAACTGTACTTGAACAAGAATTAAATTAAAAAATGATAAAAAAATAAAATAAAATTAATATCTGTCCAGAGCACACAAGCTCCAATAGATGGAAATTTGAGTGTTGACATTTGTGCTATTAACACAGTGCTTTGAGAATAAAGAGCCCTAGGTAATCTTAACTTCTATTTTTATAATAAATATAAGAAAGAAGGTGAGAATATTCACCAGTTAGGTAGTTTAAATATGTATACAAGCACAAAGCCAAAGGCATGAAGAAAGATTTATATCAAACCTATACTTATCCTGTATCATGTCATTATAAAATTGGGTGATTTTTTCATTAGAAAATTCCTGTGGGAATCTTCTATTCTAACTATAATAATCCTTAACTTAGAGTCCATAACACTCATTTTAATTAAGAAATTATATTCATTGTTTGTTAGAAGAGGCTGAATCTATTTATGAATCTTGTAACAACAACTGATTTTCTTACACTTAACCTGTGTAAAATGCTGTCATATTCTCAGGGTTAGGAAAAATACGGGGTTTTTTTTGCAAAGTTATGCAAGTGAAAACAAAATAGTGATTACAGTAGAATGACCTTTAACAGACAATGTCAATCAATACTTGGGCAGTTCACTGACACGAAATTAATCCCGTTTTAGGAGGAGGAAGCTGAGATCCGGAGAGATTCAGCGTGGCAGCCATAAGAACGGGTCCTGCAGGACTCCCCCAGCTCTGTTTAAAACACCACTCCTGGGTTTGCTGGCCCACAGACCACGCCTCTCAGAGGTCGCGTCCAGCCAACGGCTGAGTGCCACAGGGATACTGAGGCAGACCCACTCCTGGGAGACAGGTCTCCTCTGACAGTGACTTTGGCTTAGGATCCTGATGACCTTGCTGAGCCTCGTTAGACTGCCTGGCATTCTTTCCCTTCCTCAATTCTCCAAGGGTCAGGTTTGCATTGTGGTCTGAAGGCTCTTCCCTATTGTCCCCATTTTAAAAAAATTTATTTGATTTGAGAGAGAAAGGAGGAGAGAGGGAGAGAGAGAGAGATTGACTGATTTGTTGTTCCACTTACTTATGCATTCGTTGGTTGGCTCTTATATGTGCCTGAGCAGATATTCAAACCACAACCTTGGCATATGGAGATGACGTTCTAATCAAGTGAGCTACCCAGCCAGGGCCTCCCTATTTTCTATCCCAATTGTTTTTGCTCATTTAGTCCTGTATTGGCATCTGCACCTTGGAGGACCTGGACTAATATATCCAGTGACTTACCCAACATCACACAGTGATGAAGTCAGGACCCATGTCCAGGTTCACCCAGAACAAGGGGGTGAGTAGCTGGAAATAAGGCCAGCAGGTGGCTATTCATACCAAAAATCTATGTAACTCTTCTTGGTGAAGAAGTTGGTTGGATCACAGTTAGTAATTCCTGAAGGACCTATTTTAGAGATAAGATAGTGAAAGATCATTTTGAGTTTTCCACCTTTGAGTTCCCTTTTGGAAGATAAATGCCTATTTGGAATCTCTTAAATTTTCTAACCCAAGTTATCTAACAGCTGACGAGTGGATGTGAGCACACCTCTGCTATAAGTGATTAGAGAATTGACATTTTGGGGTTGGAAGTCTGGATACCCAGACAGGAAGGAGCTGGCCTGCTAGGGGTGGGAGGAACTTCTCAAAAAAGGGAAGACAGGTTCTTCCTGTCACAACTGTGCCTCGTGTTGGCCTGAGGAGCCTTGACTGTGGTCCGAGACTGAACCCTACGGAAGCACTAAGGGTTTGTGAGTGAGACGTTCTATTATGAACATCTCCGACCTGCTCCAAAAATGGGCACAGAGTCTAAAAAATGGAGTCCAAGAGCCCAAGTTATGGTCAAACTACCATGCGTGTGCTTACCCCGAGAACAACAAGTCTGGGAGTTGCCCGTGAGCTTTACACAGGACGTGAAGTTGGTGAAGTTGCTCTGAAGGGGGTTCTACCAGCTTTTTCTTGTTCCTTCTAATTGGTGACGATAGACAGGCCAGTCAGGTTGCAGCTCTGCCTTTTTAGTTGTGGAACCCTAGGAAATACATTAAATCTTCCTGGATCTCAGGTTCCCCTCTCTCATAATTACCCAGGTAAAGTGGATCATTACGAGGATTAAAAGAAATAAGGGAGAAATAAAGAAAATTCTCTTGTTACTGCTCTTCCCCCATTTCCCTAACTCACTCTGTTCCAGGACACATGGGACTTCTTGCTCTTCCTCAAATTGCTCAGCGCACTAGTGCCTCAGGGCCTTTGCACATACGGACTACTTTGCTTGATATATTCTTCCTCATAGCTTTGCATGGCTTTCTCTTCCCCACCAGCTATGTCCTGTTAAAATTTCTCACTGGAGGTGGCCATCTCGAACTTTCCTATGTAATATAGGAATCACCTACATTTTTAGCCTAATTCCATTTTCTTCAGAACTCTCACCATGAAAACAAATCCCGTAACTTATGCATTGTGTACTTGCTTCATCAGTTTTCCCACTAGCTGGAAGGTCCGAGGCAGTTCAGTACTTTTGGTGGCTGCTTTTCATAACTGAATGTGTGTGGTGTCGGAGGGCAGCTGAAGAGCACACGGTAGAAGTTCATGAAACCTTTTTGCCTGGATGAATGAATAAATGAATACCATGAATGTGCTTAGCTCCATGCAGATCTTGTGAGGATATGAGCCCCTTTCCTTTCTGATGTCCTGTTAACGAATATCAACAATTTTTCATTCAACACTTTCCCAAGAACATGTGCCTTTAAAGGAGGATGCCTGAAGAGGCCATGTCCAATGGCATAACCCAGTAGAACGACTGTCCAAGGCTGGCTGCTCAGAGCTTGTGCCTACTAGGTATTTTTGAGCAGGGGAACGCCCTTGTCTTCACACACCAGGCAATGGCTTGAATGCGTAAACATAAACACAGGAATAGATGAGAATGTGGCATTTTAACAATCCTGGAAAACAATAAAGGTTAAGAAATCCTCCCCACCCTTTATGTTCTGGAAAACGGCATAATGAAAATTCCTCATGTGACTTAGGTAAGACTCGTGGTTGTCGTCCCTCCACCCCCCTCGTTTACCAATGACAGGCCAGACAGAGTCCCTTCAAATCCCCATTCTCTGCTTCATGAATAATTAGCTATCCATTAACGAATTACCATTCACCAATCAGAACAAAATGCTTGTTAGCCAAACTTAGATTTTGCACTTCTCTCCCGCCCCCAAGGGCCTGAACCCTGCCTCTGACTCTACCCAGTACACAGCCTCTCAGGAGGCTAAACCAGGTTCAAGGTAAAGCATTCTCTGATCTATGCGATCCCACCAACTCTTCATCCCACTTCCCCACACTTGGTTCTTTCTAGCCCCGTTTATCACTCTCTACAGAAGAAAATTCCCCTTGGCCTGAACTTCTGAGACTCTTGCAGATCTTCGAGTCTTAGGCCCTCTCCCCACCTCCTGTGATCATCTGTTTTGGACAAAGTCTCCCCTTACTGATTCTGGATCTGTCGTGATTTAACAAAGGACAAAATACTGCTTTTTGCAGATGAGTTCTAGGGGGAGAGGCTTTGGTCAAACACTAATTAGTGCAAATAATAGTGTTGTATTATAACTCAACTCTCGTACGCTCTCTAGACTCTTTGTTACTTCAACAGTCGGTGTTCCCAGTGTTGTGAGGATTCGAGACCTAAACACGTAGAGAAAGAGGGTGTTGTTGATACTTTCCTTCCCTGACCCCCAGCAGCCCATAAGTAGGTTTTTTATTTAAAAAAAAACTTGTATTCGGAAATAATTTCAAACTTTCAGAAGAGTCGCAGTAATAGTACATGTATCCCACATATGAGTGAAATCATATGGTTCTTGACCTTTTCTGCATGAGCTTTTTCTTGGCTACTCATGTCTCCTGGCCACTTAAGTATCCATTACTGAAAAATATAATATCTGGTTACCTTAAACAGTCACATATTTGCAAATGGAGACTTTCAAAAAAGTCTGCCATGTGCTTTATTCTGAAGGCTGACACTGTGAATTGAACATAATAGAAAGATGAGGTAAACTCGGATTTTTAATTAAGTCTATTGAGAGACCAGGAGACTGTAGCTAGTATTTAATTCTATTCTAAAGACTCCATGAAAGCTGTTTATGAATTAACATTACTTTTTACAAGAATTTAGATTGCTTTTGATTACTCAGTTAAGAGTCGCAGTTTGATCCAACCAAGCTGTGAAGGGATTTTGGAAACCACTGGATGCGGAAGAATGCATTGCAGTGACTGGAGACACATTTCGCCGCTGTTGGGGGCCTGTCCCACATGAGACCCTGCAGAGAAGACTGTCCTCAAAAAACTTGTGAAGCCTCCAGGATTATTTTCCGCGGTTGTGACTTTAGTAATGCCAAAGAGCGATGGGTGGGAAGCCCCGTGGGCGGCCACCGTGTATAGAGAATCATGCTATGTATAATTGGAGGGTGTAGTCTCGGATTCCAGCCTCATAAAGTCATGAGCACATGAGCTCTCATGTCACTGGGGGTGGTATTCAAAAGTCTAGGCGTTCATCTTTGGTCTAGCGAAGATGATGCTAGACCAAGGGCATCATCGGTGTGACCAAGGGCATGCTAGACCACATCTTTGCTTCATGGGGGTGACGNGAAGCCTCCAGGATTATTTTCCGCGGTTGTGACTTTAGTAATGCCAAAGAGCGATGGGTGGGAAGCCCCGTGGGCGGCCACCGTGTATAGAGAATCATGCTATGTATAATTGGAGGGTGTAGTCTCGGATTCCAGCCTCATAAAGTCATGAGCACATGAGCTCTCATGTCACTGGGGGTGGTATTCAAAAGTCTAGGCGTTCAGCTTTGGTCTAGCGAAGATGATGCTAGCTTCGTGGGGGTGACGGCATAGAAGAAGTTCAGGTGGATTTGAAATTATTGGAGAATTTGGGGTTTTCTCAGGAAAAGAGAAACATGGCTTTGTGTCCGTTTTCTATTTCCTTCATTTCCTCCAGGATACTTTTATTAGGTAAAACAAAGAGCACCTGTTGTTATTCCTCATGACTGGGAGCCCATTTTCTTAGTCATTATCTGACCATTAGATTGGAAATGACATCTTTGTTTAGCTAAGTAAGCCAAAGATTGGCCTTAACAATGATTCAGAGATAGAAATAACTCATATTTAAATAAAATATCATGCAGCCCTGGCTGGTGTGACTCAGTGGATTGAGTGCCAGCCCGTGAACCAAAACGTCACCAGTTTGATTCCCAGTCAGGGCGCGTGTCTGGGTTGCAGGCCAGGTCCCCAGTACGGAGGGCACGAGAGGCAACCACACACTGATGTAGCCCTCCCTCTCTTTCTCCTTCCCTTTCCCTCTCTCTAAAAATAAATAAAATCTTTAAAAAATCATTGTGCAAAACAATTTTCCTTGTGTATTGTGTATTGCTTTGTTTTGATTCAATATACCTAAGCTGTATTTCCCAGAATTCCTTTTATTGCATAGTTCGAGACTAGCGTGGATCACCAGAGACATTTTGCATGTGATTTGGAAGATGGAAATAAGCAGCAGTGTGTTATTTTTATGCTGAGATGATCAGTGTCGCTGACACATGTGGTCCTGGATCCGCTGGCTCACCTTGTCAGCCCGGGGCAGGGGCAGGATGTCTCCAGCTCCCACCAGACTTGCCCTTCAGCTTCTATTCCAGGTCCAGTGCACATTAAGCTGAGTGCCAGCTCCTCCTATAAGCTACCTGCATCAACCAAGTTTGGTGCTTGGAGCCTGTAAGAGACCAACACGGGTTCCAGCTTGTCCTTTGAGTTCCATTTGGTCACTGCTCTCCCTGGCTTCACAACCACCACCTTCCGTCTGTGACTCTCTGCCCTGCTGCCCTCAGACCAGCCAGAGACGTGGAAACCACAGCAGAAAGTAACCTGTCCATCCAGCTCCCGCGGTTTACGTGAGGTCAAATCTCTACCAATAATCTTCCTTTGCATATAAACCTAAAGTTGGGATTTATTTTGGTGGCCAAGAGTGTATAAGCCAGGATTTTTTTTTCTCTAGGAACATGTAGCTCACCAAAAGTTACAATCTAGGGACCCACAGTGATGCAACAAATCTGCTAAGAGGTGAGCTGGCAGGGAATTGAGTAAGAATCTGAATATTATAAAGAAGAAAATGATTTACCATTTGATGACTTTTAAGATTTCTTTTCCTATGAACTTATAATTTCACTATATCTGAGAGTAGTTTTATGGGGGAATTATTCTATAGGAATAGAAATTCTCTACTGAATCTGTGATAGACATCGCCTTTTAAAAACATAAGATATAGGCTAGAAAACCTGGGGAAAAAACAATACACATTGCCCTTGATCCATGAACTAAGCTGATGGATTGTATTGGGTGGTGTTGGAAGCTTGGAGTTTGGAATCGAGTCAAATTGGACTCAGACATTTATTGTATAGTTGTGGGCAGATCACTTAACCTCTATGAACCTTGGGTTTCCCATGTGGTAAATTCTGCTTATTCTGGAATTGTTGGGAGCGCTGAACAAAGTAAGTCCAAACAAGTACAGAGATGAATGCAGGACTGGCCATTTACTTCCATGTCCAATTGTTACCTTCATACATGTCTCACCTCTTTTTCCTATTTGAAAATTTGAGGGTGTGGTTATTTCTTTTTCAGCCTTGTTCCTAGTCCTCAGTTCAGTAACTGGTAGGTCCTTCCTGCCCAGTATTATTTATGCTGCAAATGAATGAATGTCTAGAGACACATCCTTATTGTTGGTTCAGCATATGTTGACCTCGTGGGTATTATATCTTTTCTTCTGAGGTTCAAAGTAGGTAAACTGGTCACTGTGTTTGGAAAGGTAGGGGTGTTGCATAGAAGAACGGCTGAGAATCACCACGCTCGGTGTGACGCTTAAGCGTTTCATTTCAGCTCAGAGGCCCGGCACATGCAGTTATGAAGGGACACCAGTGGGTGTCGCCCCCAGAACACACAAACGGGCTCTCAGGCCTCTGCGACGGCAAGGGGGACTCCACAGACCTTTGCTTTTCTTCCCAGGGAAACGTGGAGGGCGACTTTGGTTCCAGAGGTACCGCATCCCCACGGAGCCCTCCGCCCTGTCTCTTCATCCCGCGATAGAAAGCGGGATCTTGGACTGTTTTGCAAAGCTCGAGTTTATCTATAGAGATGGAGTTCATTGATTGATGGAATTCGGGGAATGCCTCTGAGTGAATCAGTATCATTTAAAAATGCTGTTTGGCTGTAGTAGTATTTATCTCTCAGAAGGACAGTGGGAGATTCAGTGCTAAGAATGGGAAGGAGATTTACTTTTCACTTCTCTATCTGGTTTGTGGTTTTCATTGTACTTAGTTAATGTATCACTTGTTCAAAAGTAAAGATTAAAGAATAAATAAAATAATATTTGGCAAAATCTTGATGTGTACTCTTTCTTGTTGGCATTTTCTGTCCTATTACTTAATTAGGAAATTTCTATTTGGGAAAAAAAACCCCTCACTGATAGCGTTCTCTGCAATGTCATTAATTACCATTCCTCAAACTGGTCTCCCCTTCAGACATCAATTCATACTAATTTACTAAAAACAATTTTAAAATATTCTATTTCTTTCTTTCTTTTTAGAGAGAGGGGAAGGGAAGGAGAAGGAGTGGGAGAGAAACATCAATGTGTGGTTGCCTCTCATGAGTCCCCTACTGGGGACCTCGCCTGCAACCCAGGCATGTGCCCTGACTGGGAATCGAACCAGCAACCCTTTGCTTCACAGGCCTGTGCTCAATCCACTGAGCTACACCAGCCTGGGCTAATTTACTAAAATTTTATTGTGCACATGACTCTGTTCTGTTTGTTGCGTAAGTGTGAGGGTATATGGGCAAATAAAAAACACAGGTTTTTACAAGAGAACTCTAATAAGAATTAGAGTTAAGAAAACACATCCGCTCCAAAGTTATTCTTGTCTGTTTACAGGTAGATTCACAAATAGGTCAGTTTATAATGAAGTGTACACAATTTTTAGTTTTCCATGGATAAAAATACAATATGAAGTTGACAAAATCAAAGATTTTCCACCTGGGAGTGTAAATTGGTACAAGCTGTTCTCCGAGCTATTTGGAGACATGTCTCAGAAACCTCAGGAGTCATCGCCACTTAGGAATTCCTCTTCTAGAAATCATTCTTATGTGAAACGCAAAGATGTAATTTAAAAGTGTACACAGGAAACAACTATTTATGCTGAAGAAAATTCATAAGCAAGAAAGAGGAAATATCGTCATTACCTCCTGGCAGGACAATGTGACCGGGATGTAGCAGTTGACAAAGTATAAATACAAAGTTGCCTCAAAGAATTCAGCCAACCCTTTGCTTTTGGGTATCTTTCCGTCACTTGTGCCCCATGCAAAGTCCCACGCAGGGGGCTGGCAAGAGTTGAGTCCTCTTTGACTTTTGGGGGAGGGACTAGGTAAGGTACTGTAGACTAGCAATCCTAATACAATGCAAAATACCCCACTAGATAAGGAGAGAGTTGTGTGTTAGGCAAAAACAAAACTGACTCAACTCCACTATGCGAACTTGGGGAGATGGAACTCCTCTGAATCTCATGGTTTCAGTTCCATTGACAAGATGGGACTTCAGGCTGAAGAAGACAGAACCTTATCAAGATGAAACTGCTGTGTAAAGATGGGCTGATATTCACCTGGATGCTTTAGATGAATTCACCCGGTTGCCTTCGATGAAGTCAAGCTTCTAGGACTGAGCAGATTAAATCCTGGGCTACTGAGCGAACTGGCAGGTGAAATCGTCACATTGGCTTCCCAGTCTCCGTACCACTGTGAAGAAGTGGAGAGATGGTGGAAAGCTGAGCATAAGCAAAGATCATTTTAATTTTCAAAAGGAGAGAAATGATGCTGAACGTCAGCATCCTTTGGGCAGACAAGTGAAGCTCCTTAATTCTCCTTCACACCAGGGCACAGCAGGCTCAGCTCAGGTTCGGATTCCTAGTCATGAGCCCTGTATTAATTTCCCTGGGGCTGTTGTAACCAAGAACCACAAACTGGGTGACTCAAAACACCAGAAATTTGCTCTCTCAGATCTGGAGGCTTGAAGTTTAAAATCAAGGTGTTGACAGGGCCACACTGCTTCTGAACCTGGCAGGGGGGAATTCTCCCTGCCTCTTCCTAGCGTCCAGCGGTGTCTGCCAATCCTTGCGGCTCGTTGGCTGGCAGCTGTGTCTCGCACTCTCTGCCTCCACCACTGCTTGGCATTTCCGCTGCGCCTGTCTCTTCACCCGACACTTCCCTCTTCTTATGAGGACACAAGTCCGAGTATAGTAGAGTCCACCCTGGCTATCTCATTTTAACTTTATTGCATCTACAAAGACCTTATTTGCAAATCGGGTCATTTCAACAGTAGAGTTTGGGACTTTAAAATATCTTTTTAGGGGACAAAATTGAACCCACCCAAAGTGCTTCCTTTCTCCTTTTTCTCTATCCTTCCATTACCATATTCGGTTTCCTACCCTATAGTCCATTGTTTATTGTATTCTGTACCATACGTTCACACCCACAACTGCCACCACCTCCAAACTCTTTCTCATATTTATTTTCATTAGCATTATTTCCATTATCCATACCCAGGTGACCAAGGCAAAATTTAAACTGTGTAAGTGTAACCAAAACGAAAAGTTTGGAAAATGCTCAGTTGCGTCGCACCCAGCCTACGGGGGGAACCTGTATGATCAGCTTTGCTTTTACCCACACCATTCGTCCTTTCTGGAACTTGATGGCTTCTTGTGTAAAATGACCTCTAAATCTCCCAGATTCGTAGGTAATAATAATATGTGTGAACAGGTTGGGGTAGCCAACATTTCTGAGGCAGAGGTATTGGATTAGGGGTGGAGATTAGGACCCCTTGAAACAAGCCCTACTGTTTGGCATACTGGGACCTGCAGTTACATCCTGGACTTTTCCTCATTCCTCTATCAGAGCTGATGTATTAACAACCTTACTCTCGCTCTCTGTTTCTCTCTCCCCACCCCTTGCTCCGTGTTTTTGGCTTGCACTTCCAGTTTTCCTCAAACCCAGCTTCCAAAGCATGGAGGAAATTTGGAGGTAGCAGTCTGAACGAGTCTACCAGGCAAACGCTCAAGTTCCGCCTGTGGAGGCCTGGTCATTGTTTTCATTGCATATTGAAAAATGCCTATTTTTCATCTCTGTTCTTGTGGCCAAAGAGGTGATAATGACAGAGTGCTATGCTGTAGAGGAAGAGCCCTACATCAAATGCGTGTCCTCCTTTGATCTCACTGAACCAGATGATAGTTATTTTGCTGTCAAGTGAGCAATGACTAAAGGCCAACCAACGCTGCAGCGTCTAGCCGGGTGTGCGCGGATTGAGGACAGATGCGCATGCCTGTTCTGAACGGAGGCTAAGAAAGCTCAGTTTCATTTGTTCCGAATCCAGATGTAGCAACTGGAACTCAAAAGTCAGTTTATAGGAATGAGGCTCCTGAGGTGTGGGAAAGATGAAAGCACCTCCATGTCTCACCTTGAGTCTCTGGACCGACACCCTGGGGGCTGGGAGCTGAGTGAAAGGACAGAACCGCTACTTCTTGATTGTTCTCACCTGCCTTGAATAAAAGCTGGTTTTCGTGCTACCTGGGAAAAAAGCTCCCGCTGTCCCTGTCTGTCTCTCTTCCTGGGTCGTCCATCTGTCTAATCTTTTTTCAGAGAAACATTTTCTTAGAGTGCAATCAAATAATTTGAGGTGCGATTTATTTCCAAGTGAAATAAAAAATTGCAAAAAAAGAACACCACTTCGCTTGATAATGTGTATTTAATAAATTTTATTCTTGCTTTTAATCTCACCTGACAACACCTTGACTGCCGATAGTAACGGCTTTCCGAATACTGCCAAGTGTTCTGGTTCCTTCTACAGTTCTTCCACGATTATTGTTACCTTTGAACTGAGACCAGGAATGAGAATTATCAGGAAGACAAACACTCTCTCTGTCAGCTGCAGCAAGAACATGACTTGCCTTTTGATGGCCAGATTCAAGCTTTTGTTAGAAAAGTAATGGTAGGGAAACCTCAAATTTGCAAGGGAATCCCATTTCTGAGGCAGAGTCCTGGTTTTCTTGTGCCAGCAGGTCTGCCTCTGGCTTTCCAGACTCCTCGCGAAGTGTGTGGCACATTGTCGTTGAAGAAGATGACATTAAAACTCGTTGGACTTCACCACCTAGAAATAAGGGCATTTCCTGATTTGCTTTATGACAAATCAATGAACTTTGGCAAATGACAAAACAATCCCTCCCTGAATTCCCTATAACACTGCTCAGTTTGGAATGAGGATCAATTTCCAAGGGTTGGTCTCATTGAGTCTAGCCCTTCTGGGTCTCTCAAGAACATGTTCTGTTTCCTATGACTCTGGAAATAAAGTGAAACCCCTTAAAAAGATTTATGGGACCCTTCATATTTTGGCATCCACTTAACGCACCAGCTTTTTTGGCCACATGGAACTACTATCTCACCTTGGAATCCCTACAGCCTTTTCCCCACCGACTTCTTCCTTGCCACCTGGGTAACTCTTGGTCATCTCTTGCACAATGGAGCACAGAGGTTAAGAGCCAAGAGAACCTGGTTTTATATCCCATCTCGGTCACACGGTATCCATATTGCCTCACTTTTAATGCCTCTGTTTCTTCACTATAAGAGAGAGAGATTTCCAGTCCCCATTAACTAATTTAGGTAATATATGCAAAACACCTGTAACAGTGTGTGGCTCAAGGTGAGCTCATTTTATTACAGTTCAGATTTGAGCGTGGCCATTACATTCCTTGGGGACCTAGGAGCTCAACATGTTTCTTAATTTCACCCTATGCTCAGCCTTTCCTGGTCACATCACGTAGGGCGTGACATGGGAAAGAAGTCTAGGAGGGGATGAGCTAAAACAGTCCTGTTTGTGGGTGTTTAATCCTGTCACCACGGAGCCGTTACACTTCATCTCTCTGCACTCACTTCTGTCCTGAATATTCAATGCCCCTCAGATTCCCAAAGATACCACACAAGTTTAGTTTTCAAAGGAGGACAAGATGAAAGCCACGCCTGTGAAACATCTTGTTCTTTCCAAGCTGGGCAGACAGAACTTTCCATGGGCTAACTCACTCCAGTGAGTCTCCAAAGCTCTTCATTTCTTTGGCACGTGGCACATTCTTTCTCACCAAGTTTCTCTGTACCAGAAGTGTAGGGTGCCTTGCGGAGTTCATTATGATGGAATTCCACCTTGGTCACAGGTCAATTTCCAGCTCTGTCTCACACTCGGTGATAAATACTCAGATGTATGTAATGCGCCAGCAGGCACATTAGGTCTCATCACACATCTTTTTACTACTGCTTCTGATACGATCGTCCACAGCCTGGAAATGCCACAGGAGATGCACTTGACCTTGCCCTGTTGGCAGCTACGAGCATTTGGCCCCCATAAATGACTGTTTTCCAGGCACTGAACCTGGAAGTTAAGAATACAAGAGGCTTGACTGTGGCTGAACCCATGCAAGCAAATCAGGAGAAAGTGCTCTCCTGAAGGGTTTCAGATATCGGGGAGTGAAGTTTCATGTAGAACAAACATCTGGGAAAAGCGACAAACTCTCCATTTGCCATCCAGATGTTTCTAGGCACTGCCCAATTCCTTTAATCCCATTTTGTCTCCTTGACATCAAAACAGCTGATCCACTCAGGAACTACACATCTCCAGTCCCTAGATTTTTCGTCTGGTCTTCTCTCTCATGCCAAGCTGCTGCCTGTTCCATTGAATTGTTAACTCTAATTTAAACAGTCCTGATACTGCAACCCACACATTAAAAGAATGTATTATAGAATAGCAGAAAATGAGCAGTTTTAATCCTATTAACCATAACTTCAGAGATCTTTGATTTTAGAGACAAAGATGCAATCATAAAGAGCATGTGAGCAAATTTCATGTGTCTTTAATACTCAAAATAGTGTTTTTTTCCCCTTCCACCTAAAGCACGGCAAAGTAATAAAACTCATCACACTGAGCACACTGTGCTAGGCATATGTAAGTCACTCATACATTCATCAAACATTCATGTTACCCTACTAAACGTCAGGCACCGTGCTAGTGCAGGAGATACAGTAGTAACAAATGCATTCATGTGGACTCAGAGTAACAATTTCCAACATTTTTTATCTCATGGCACACATAAACTAATTACTAAAATTTTGCAGTACAACAAAATTATATTTTTTGCCAATCTGACAAAAAGTAGGTATGATTTTAATTGATTTGCAAAATATATAATAATAATTACCTGGCCTTTTTTACTCCAAAGTGCCTTTTTAGAAGGTCAGGTGCCAGTCTCAGTAAAGTGTGACTGGAGGGAACACACCTCATTGTAACCAACACCACCAATGACAAACCCACAGCCAACATCCTACTCAATGGGCGAAAACTAAAAGCATTTCACTTTTATACAATAACGTATCTGCATAATAGGTGACAAAGTGGTGACACCAGAGGGAAAAGGAGGTGGGGACTAGGTCGAGGTGGGGACTAGGTCGAGGTGGGCAAAAGGGTGGGAGAGATGGGGATGGAAGGAGACTTCGTTTGGGGCGATGGGTGCATGGCGTGGTGTGCCGATGATGTTTCGTTGAGCTGTACGTTTGAAACCTGTATTGTTTTGTGAGCCAACATCTCCCCCCGTAAATTCAATTTAAAAATAAATTAAAAATAGAAGTGTCCTTTAAGATCAGGAACAAGTCAGGGATGCCCACTTTCACCCCTCTGATTCGACAGAGTGCTGAAAATACTAGTCACAGCAACTGGACGAGAAGAAGAAATAAAAGGCATCCAAATTAGACAGGAAGAAGTAAAACTGTCATTATTGCAGATAACATGATAATGTATACAGAGAACCCTAAAGGTTCCACCAAAAAACTACTACAACTGACATGAATTCAGTAACGTAGCAGAATAAAAGTAAATATCCACAAATCAGTGGCATTCTGATACACCAATCATGAACTATCAGAAAGGGAAACTAAAAAAGAAACAATCCCATTTATAATTGCATCAAAAAAACCCCGCTAGGAATAAATTTAACCAAGGATGTAAAAGACCTGTTCTCAGAAAATTATGACACTGAAGAAAAAAAATTGGAAAAAGTACAAATCAGTGGAAGCATATACCATGTTCATGGATAGGAAGAATTAACATCATTAAATGTCAATACTACCCAAAGCAACCTATATACTCAATACAATGCCTATCAGGATACCAATGGTGTATCTCACAGACTAGAACAAATATTCCAAATGTTTATATGGAACCACAAAAGACACTGAATACCCACAGTAACCTTGAGAAAGAAGAACAAAGTTGGAGGAATCATGTTACCTGATATCAAACTCTCCTACAAGGCCATAGTCAAAACAACAGGGTACTGGCATAAAAACAAATGCACAGGTCAATGTAACAGAACAGAGAGCCCAGAAATAAAAGAAATAAACCTACTCCTTTATGGTCAATTAATACTTGATAAAGGAGGCAAGACCATATAATAAGACAGTATATTCAATAAATGGTGTTGGGAAACATGGACAGATAAATGAAACTAGACCATCTTCTTACACCATGCATAAGAATAAACTCAAAATAGATTGAAGACTTAACTATAAAATTCAAAACCATAAGGATCTTAGAAGAAAGCATAGGTAGTAAAATCTTGAACATTTTTTGTAGTGATATTTTTTTCTGATACATCTCCTCAGGCAAGGGAAACAAAAGAAAAAATAAACAAATCAGATTACATCAAACTAAACAGTTTTTGCATAGCAAAAGAAGCCATCAACAAAGCGAAAAAATGACCCATGTAATGAGAGAACATATTCACCAATGATACAGCTGATAAGGGGTTACTATATAAAAGTTATGAAGAACTTATACAACTTAACACCAAAAGAGCCCCCAAACAGTTCAATTTAAAAATGGGCAAAAGACCTGACTACATATTTCTCCAAAGAGGACAGACAGATGGCCAATAGACATGTGAGAAGATGCTCAGCAATGTCACTAATCATCAGAAAGATGCAAACTAAAACCCCAATGAGATATCACCTCATAACTGTCAGCATAGCTATCATCAATAAGTCAACAAATACAAGTGTTGGCGAGGATGTGGAGAAAAGGGAACCCTTGTGTCCTGTTGGTAGCGAATGCAAACTGGGGTAGCCACTGTGGAAAGCAGTATGGAGTTACCTTGAAAAATTAAAAATGGAACTGCCTTATGACCCAGCAATTTCCCCTTATGGGAATTGGGGAAAAATTGTTCCCCTATGGGAAAAAAACCCCATGTTGGTGCTCAGGAGTGGCACATTTAATGGAATGAACCAAAGGGTTAAATGTTTTAGCTCCTCCTCTGGTGTGTTTCTTTCTTTGAGCTTTCTCCATTGAGGTTTACAATCTCTCTTGAATTCTATAGTCCATCTCCCATGCAATTATGGAGGCACACCGTCCCTAGAAAGTCCTAGGAAAAAGAAGCCAAAAATATTCCATAGTTTAATTTGGGTGAGCCTCGGCCCTCCTCATAGTGCGAGCAGAAGGTGTCCTAGTTCAAGAGTCTATATTTTTGTCTTAACTTTTTATACCTCTCGGTGCAAACTGATGGTGTGGCCAACCATTGGTTGAGGGTCTTGGCTGCTGGTTTAATGCCATCATTATATCACTCACAAGTATAACTGAAAGTTTTCAGAAAGAAAGAGACCGATGCAAGTAGAGGGTGATTCTGCTCCTGAGTGCAGGCTGATGTGGAAGTTGCGGGAACCAACAAAGATGAAAATGAGCAGATGTACAGGAGATCTATTCATGGCCAGCCTGAGGGTTGCGGTGGTAGAAATGGGAGGGTAGAGCCATCCCAAAACCAGTGTGAAGACCTTCCAAAATCCCCAGGCTGCTCCTCTGAGAAGAGAGAATTGGAAACAGAATCTTGGCCAAGGAGGGTGATTGGAAAACTCCAATCATGCTGACCAGTTGCATGTCCGACCACTGCCCCGGCTTGGCAGTCCGCGAGCTTTCTGACTCAGTGCAGCGATGATTACACACTGAAAAGTTGGCCTCAGCCTGTCCCCTCCAAGGACCCCTGGAATGCTGCAGTTAATGAGCACACTGGTCATCAAGGGTCACTTGACATTTTGAAAATGTGCTTTTAGATACCTGGGCACGTCTGTAGAGACATTCTTTCAGTGTCCCCACAGAGCTGGAACAGGCCGTGGCCAGCAGGACACGTCAGGCACTGGCTTCACACGTGGAACTGCTTTACTCAGGAGCCCGGGCCAGAGCGTAACAAGTGGTCTCTAGCCTGTTGTCTGACTCGGAGGTGGAGGAACCTGGAAACATTGGGACATCAGCGTATGTAGATTACAAGCTTTAAAATCAGGTACCCTGGGAGCCCGAAACCTAAGAGGCACAGTGTGTGCCTCTTCAGGCACTGCCTTTCAGGCAGCCTCCTGGAGCCGGAAAAATCCTGTGAAAGCTAAACCCTTCGTTTTTGTCCCATTGTCCCCAGCAGAAGTTTAGAAAGAAAGCAAGCAATGGCCCTATTGCATCAAAGTCCATTATTAACATTAGAAACACTCGTAGGGTGGCTAGAACACAGGCCTTCTTCTTGAGCTTAAGTCAATAACACCTTCCCTCAGACACACGCACAGAGTCTATGGGCACATCACTACTCTGTGAAATCAAGCAGAATTGGACACAAGTCTTACACGGAAAAACAAGTCTCGACAGGAGAGGAAGATAAAAGATAAGACCTTCTTGACCAATTTTTCCTTGCGACGCATAGGGAGCTTGCGTGTTGGCCGAGTGAATGTCAAACCATGGGAAAATTTCCTTTCTAAAAGGCAGCGGATGGAGTCGGTCCATTTTCTCTTACACATGTTTTCCTACTTGGATCCATCCTCCCTGTCCCCCATTAACACCAAGCTACTACCGTATCCCCTACCCACCCAAAGCAACAACACACAGGAAACGCATGTATACATATTGTCTACGGCTGCTGTCATGTCTGCCCCTTCAGCGGGCAGGAGTAGTAGCAAGAGAAACCACGTGGCCTATAAATCCGAAAATACTTCCTATCTACCCTTTTACAGAAGAAACTTGCTGACCACCTGGGCGGGGCATACTTCTTCTTGTATTAACATCAGGTTAATTCATTCTACAGATGTGGGCAAAAGTAGAGTGAAGTATCCACTCTCATTGGTTGTTGGTTAAATTACCAGCCACCATGACCGAAATGATACATCATTAAGTAAGGATACAAGATAATAACAACAACAAGGAGAAAAAGACGACAAAAACACAATAATAAATAAATAAATAAATAACGCCCGAGGATAAACTTTGTTATGCATACTCACAACTGTAAATCCACTTTTGCCCCCCTCTGTGCTGTGGGTGGACTTCATCTTACATGTAAGGGGTAGTGCATATTTGAGTCTAATATTACCTGTTAGGCTCCTCTCTAGCCCCTTTTGTTCCTTCCCATTGGAGATCTCTCATTTTCTGCTACTCATCCTCCCTGGGGGTCTTTGGAATTTGCAATGGGATGTAGTGGGAACACCCAAGATTGAGACCTGCTCCTGACAGCTTTGCTCGGTGCTGTGGAGACCTTCAATGCCCTGCCCTGTCATCCCGTGGGGAGGTTCAGGCCTTGTCCTTGAAAGCACTGCCTATCTCTGCTCAACCACAGGGGTGATTATGAGTCACTTCAAGAACATTTTGTCAAAGGTCCTTGGTTTAAGTCAAGATTCTGGCCAGATCTTCTGGCTCCACGTAGGAATTTCCAAATCAAATAGTGTATCAATCAGAAGTCGGTTCCTACCAATGACTGTGCAGTAGTTTATGGTCGGCCACTCTACCCTTGCAGAACATTGGACAGAAGAAATGAGAAAAGTGAGTGTGGTTTAATTTTAGAAAGTTCGATAATCCGGGTCATGTGCTGGAACTATTTACCAAACCAGCCTGTAAAGTGTCCTTTCCAAGGACTGAGGAGTCACGCTGAGGTCTTGATTGTATTAAACCAACATTTCTCCAAGTGTTCGCTGAGATGTTATGATACGTGGGGGAGAAGATCTGTGATGAAATATTTTAGAAAACGTTGACTGGAACAAATTAAATCTATTTACTACTGAACTGCTAAGATCCTTTAGTGTCAGTATCCCTAGTAAACATTTAATAAGAAGGCATATTATACAGTGTTTCCCAAACTTGTGTGGCCATGGAACCCCATTCACTCCAAGTATCTTAACTGAACTCACATTCTCTGGAATATTCTTTGTCAGACACTGATTTAGATAATCACATGGCAGAATGGAAAGCTGTAGGCAAGATGATTTTTTCCAGGTTTCTTTGAATCATGTGATTCTAGGTAAAAATTGGATTAATCAAACAGGCCTTGATTAGGCCTTTGCTAGTGTATCACCTATTATAGATAGGAGATGAATTTACATGAGATATGGTATGAGGAAACTGTTTAGGTAAAGGAGAAAACTGTTTGTCAATGGAGATATAACAGTTGACATGGAGGAGTCCCCACAGGCAGAAAGTATGAGTGTCTTTCCCTAATTAGCTGTGCTGTCTTAAGGAAGTTGTGGAAGTTACCTGAATCTGGGGATCTTGACCTGTAAAATATGAATAACAATATAGTACAGCCTATCTCAAGAGCTGATGTGATGAGTACATCATGACATGTATGATACACACACATATGTGTGTAGATGTGTTACACACTCTGATACCTATCATAGCTATAGAAAATAAATCTTACATTTTCAAAAAGTTAAGAAAAAGGATGTGAAAATTTTATTTAAGCTGGTTTTCTTGTAACACTGTATTTTTTTATAAAATAATTTTATAAAAGGGTCCATCAAGATATTACATAGAAAATACACACGAAAGTAATATATGTACACTTCATAAAAATAGAATACATCTTGGCAATTGCTTCCAGAGTCTGTTACCACCATGTACAGTGTATTGACGTTTAACATTTATGCTAATTTAACATGAGATTTTTCAAGAGAAACAAAGAAAACTGTCCCACTGACATTTTATAAAATTGTTTCCAATTGACAAGAAAGTAAGAACAGTTCTGGGATGTGAAAGCTAAGGAGCTAACTGAATGGCAGGTTATATCAAAATGCTAGAAGGAAGATCTCTGTCATCAAAAAGTATCTGGGAACAAAATCATATTTTTCTATTATCATAAGTGGTTCAACTGACTTTACAAAATCACTGAAAGTAATGTCCTTATTTTGGGTGTTCAAACTGAGCACCATTTGAAATCAAAATAACCTAGAAGCTGTACTGTATTTCTAAAATGAGTGGCATTTCTTTTTTTCCTTAAAGCGAAAAGAGGTGTACAAGTCCTATCACAAAGTATCAATATTTTTTAAAAAGCATCTTCATAAGTTACTTAAGCTTTGATCAAAAAACACAGCAGCCAGTTTTATTACTTTAAAAATGGCCAAATGCTCAAAAATCTACTTGGCTTTGAATGACCATTACAGTTGTTTTAACTTATTTTATTCTACTTTTTAAGGAAACATCACTGGTGTGTCCTGTTGGGTGCTCTGAATAGTCTTTGAAAAGCAACTGTTCCAGTGTAATAAATAAAGAAAATAATAAGGGACTTTTCTAGGCCTTCCTAAAAGATACGACCACGGTGGGATCATGAAAATGCCTCAGCGGTCCCAAGGGAGACGCGCAAAACAGAGCACAGCACGGTCTTCAAGTTGCCAGGATCGCAACTGTTCACGAGATGGTCATCTGGAAGCGAACTTGATTCCCACGCTTACTGCAGTTTAAATGTGTGGGTTAGGCTTTGCGGAGCTTCTTAGTACGGATAAGCAGACACAGCTATATAAACTATGAACGTGGTCTGATACTCAATGGTCCCGTTGGCGCTGTAGGATAAGGCTCGAACCCGCATGCGGTGGGTCTCTGGCTCTCGCAGTGGCCGTGTTGTGTACACCACTCCCTTCAGGTTCTCGTCCCTTAAGGCAAAAGGAACAGTCTGGTCCTCATCTACCATGAGAAACGTTGTCCTGGGATGCATCACTCCATCCTGCGTGTATGCAACCAGCCGGATTAAATCTTGATTGGCGGCTATTCCAAATGGGAGGGAGACGAATTTGTATTCCAAGGCATATGGGCTCGAGGCACATTCCAAATCGTTGGGTGGACAGTTCTTGAGGCAGAACCTGAGGACAACAAACACACCAAGTGCATATAGTTTTCTGGCTCGGAAGCAGGAGAAGACACGAAGCAGGGGATGGTGATCCCTGACAACTTTCAGGCATTAAAGGCAGGAGACAGTCCGCCTGCAAGAGCAATAAGGCTCACCCCATGTTCTGTGTCACTAACTCAAACCAGATGCCAGAGGGCCATGACAGCATGCTGGTCTACAGTCAAACAGCTATCGCCCAGCTCCATTACAGTCAGAAGCTTTTAAACCACGGAAGTAAGTATGAGGGCCACAAGAGTATCTTTAAAAAGTCAGCTTGGGATGTGGGAGCATCGGGACTTACACTCAAAACAAGTGCTTCTTTAAGAGAGGAGCACGGGCTTTTGAAAAATTTTAACACCTAACATTGTTTGGAAGCTGAAATAGACGTTGATAATGTTGCTATTTGGTTTATTTTTTTAAAATAATAAAAGGTTAATTAGGGTTCCTGGGGGGAAAACCCTTCACTTTTGTATCTGTCTTCCACATTATTTTAGACTAAAAACATGTTTAATGAGCCCATGTTGGCTATTTTTTTCCCATGGGCCCCCTTTAGTGGGTTTTGGGTCATCGTGATTTTTCAATCGTCTGCCAGCAATCCCTGATAATAAAGACTAAGCTTTTAAAAAATGCACAAAAAGGGTATATAGATTCTCCAGTCATTGTGTTTATAGAAGTTTCATAAATCTACATTTTTAATTTTCTCCCTCTCCTATCAGTTCCCCTCAGACTGGTTATGAATAGCTTTTTGGTGAATCCTGGGCAGTCCGCACTTGACCCTGCCACAGGAAGTTGGAGTGGCGTCTGGCAGGAAAAACAGAGTGTGAGCTCCAACCAGCATTTGGCCTCCCAGCCACCTTCTTACTAGCAGGCCCTCTTCCTGAGGACCATTATCTCTGTTTCCAAGCACTCTGTGAACTTGGGAACTGAACAGAGCAGAACATTTCTGTAAGGGGAGGGAGAAAGCAGAGGCGTAGTTTATTCAGAAAGCAGAAAAGATGGGGTTTCACACAGCAGGAAACGGAGGAGCGGGCAGACTATTGACTCACACTTGCTCATCTCCATTCTCTCCCGAAGTCACCGTGAGTCATCACGGTGACAGCCAAGGTACTTCTCGGAATGCTCCACGTGCTCAGAGACAGTAAACCTCTGAGGCCACACAAATGGAGACTGGGACATTTCACAGAAAGACCAGCGCCCCATAAATGCTCACTGCTGAGGGCGAAGTCTCAATGTTGCACCGTGGGTTACACACTGGGGAGGCGGCTCCGGGAAACCTTGGCAGCCCACAGTGATAGTTTAGGCTGCAGCGAGCCCTGTGGGATGAGTTCATTTCTTGCCCATTCGTTGAAGAAGGAACACACTGTTACCCCATACCCCCTTGGGTTACGACTTCCTGTGAGTTAAACATGACTACAGACAGGGTTTATGGGTCAAGGAGAGAGAGGAAGAAGGACTTTCACAAACCCGTCTGGGGAGAGAAGGCCAGACATACCCTGAGATAGGATCCCGTCGGTAGTCGGGTGGGCAAGGCGTATCGATGCACTGGTAGCTTCCTCTCGTGTTGAAGCACATGCGATTCGGCCCACAGCGTACCTTCTGCTCCAGGCACTCATCGACATCTAGCAACAGCGCAAGGAACACGTGGAGTCAGCCGGGCAGGCCAGAGCAAGCCATCAGAGCATGTGGTGTGGACGACTGGCTCACATGTGAAGGGTTAGTCTCCTTCTACCCCTGAATGAACTTGGTAGCTGTACCTAAGCTTCCTCAGTCACAAAGTGGGGATCTTGATACCTGGCGTGCTATTTCCCGGGTTGCTTTGAGAATAAGCTTTTTTTTTTTTTTAACATGTGAAAGGACATGGAAAAATAAGCACTAGAAAAGTAGAAAGGAAGATTAAGATCTCTCTGGTGTTCTTTATATTTGGAATACAGAGTGCATTTATGTTTTATAAAGTAAAGAATACTTTAAATTCAGCAAAAACAAGCTAAAAATTTAAAGGACATTTGTGAACCTTCAGTGACCCTTCCCCAGTATTTTTTTAATTGTTACTTGAGGCTATGTTGCCTGTTTTTAGAGAGGGGAAGGGAGAAAGAGAGAGGGAGAAAAATATCAATGTGAGACAGAAACATCAATTGGTTGCCTTCCATATGTGCCCTGACCAGGGATCAAACCTGCAGCCTGCGTATGTGCCCGGACTGGGAATCCAACCAACAACATTGTGCTGTATGGCACGATGCCCCACCCAACTGAACCACCCAACCAGGGCCCAGTATTTTGTTTTATAAGTTGAAATTGTTGAGTAGGAAGTAGGTAGTGGAAAATAAAGGAGTCGAATAATAAATCCTGGGGAGATCGTACAGGTCAGTCAGATCTTGTGGAGAGAGACAGAGTACAGAAAAAACAGACCCAATGAAATGACCCAAGAACAGGGATCCAAGACCGATCATATCTGAACCAGGCAGAATTCCTCCTTTGTTGTTATGGCACCGAGATGCTCTCCCTAGGATGACGGAGAAACACGCACATGAAAAGCTCTTTACTTCCTCACTTTCTACACAAAGCTGTTAAATAAAAACACTGAAATCACTAAAATTAAGATATAAAGTTGGAACTAAAGGGCACTGTTTTTGAGTTTTCTGAAGATGAGTGTTTTGAAGCCTTGATTCTTAACTTGGGGTCCATATTTGAGCATCAGGGGATGTGTGAATGCAAACGTATATGTGTGTGTAGCGGAGAGAGAGAGAGAGAGGGAAAGAGAGAGAGAGAGAGAGAGAGAGAGAGAGAGAGGGACAGGGAAGAGGAAAGGGGGAGAGGGAAGAAGAGAGGTAGATTTTTTCAGGAATGAGGGTTTATAGAGCTCAACAAAGTTTTTAAGGGATTTTGAGATCCCACACTTTAGAGCCATACTTTAGAGCAGTAACTTCAGACTGTGGTATTTACTTTCCCCTGGTGGTACATGAAAGCTATCCAGCAGTATGAGAGCAGGCAGATATTTCAGGGAGTCAATTTCCATCCAGATCCTTATTTTTCATACGTTCTTGCTAAAATCAATCCACCTGAGAACTCCCTGAGGCCTGGGGTTCTCCATTCCCCTCTCTGCGCCCACATCCTTCTGCTTCACAAAAGAAAGGTTTCCACTAAATCCCCAGCTTCTTTGTGACAGGCAGGTGCAGAATGCTTCAGGTCCCACACACAGGGCGAGAACGTGCTAGTGGTGGCCGGCCTTATTTCATCACGGCTTCAAACCGATGGTCTTCGCTCTAGTTTCTAAGTCAGATTTCCAAGGTGGGCTGGCAGGGAAGTACCACTAACACTTTACTTAAAGAGAAACGTGATCTTAGACTCTGACAGTCAGTCTGGTTGGTTTAAGGATTCCAGGCTTTTCAACTATAGAGTGGTCATCCTCCATTCACGGAGGGACCTCAGTCTGCAGCATCCGTGGTTGGATAAAAGAGGTATTTCAAGTATTGCACATTAAATAACAATGCCAGGACTCACATCCCTTGCAACGACTTAAGACACAATCATAAGCTGTAGATGTCATTTTTAAAAAGTATGAGTTAAAGATAAGGTGTTCACATTTCTTTTTGGAAGAGACAAGCAAAGAACTTGAAGACTCCTCATTTTAGGGAAAGTCTATGCCCCTTGGCTGCACATAGATAATTGTAATAATCTTACTTGTTTCGTATTTGAATACACATAGATCCTGATGGATGGAAGGGAACAAATATAATTAATTGGACCCAAGGTGAAATGCACTTCTGTCATGGAACTGGCGCCAAGGTCAGTGGGCACGTGTCACTGTTAAGCCATTTCACAGCAGGTAAGTGACTTGGTATCTGCATAGTGGCGTTTACATTGGACTTGGGTTGAAACTGTGAAGTTCTTTTGTGGACTCTTCAGTAACTCAAAAAAGTGCTATTAAAAAGAGAAAGGAGAGTAGAATTTCCAAGAGACAGTAGTCATCCAGCCTTCCCCTCGGGGAACACGTGCCAACATGTGCAGTGGATGCCTGAAACCACGGGTAGCAGGTAATACCAACCCTGCATATACTATGTGTTCTCCTATGTGTCTGCGCCTATGATAACACTTCATTTATAAGTTAGGCATAGTGACAGACTAATAATAATAACTGATGATAAAACAGAACATTTATAAAACTATACTATAGCCCTGGCCGGTGTAGTTCGGCGGATTGAGCACCAGCCTGTGAACTAGAGGGTTGCCAGTTCGATTCCCAGTCAGGGCACAGGCCTGGGCTGTGGGGCCAGGTCCCCTGTAGGGAGCACATGAGAGACAACCACACATGGAAGTTTCTCTCCTCCTCCCTCCCTTCCCTCTCTGAAAATAAATAAATAAAATCTTTAAAATATATATATACCCACACACAGACATACTGTAATAAGTTATGTGAATGTGGTCTCTCTCTCTCATAACTGAGACAGCCAGCTACTCAGTGATTCATGGGTGAGAAGCAGCAGGGTGGGCACCCTGGGCACAGGGGTGACTCATGCCCTGAGCAGCACAGAACGCATGGCTTGGGATTTCATGAGGCTGTGCAAAATGGTGCCCAATTTAAAACTTATAAATTATTTACTTCTGGAATTTTCCATTTAATATTTTAGGACCATGGCCAACCTGAGTAAACCGACTGGAGAAAGTGAAACCACAGATAAGGGGGTGGGGTAGTGACTGTATATTAATCATGGACAATAAATGTTAAATTTTATTTCTGAATAAAATATTACTCATATTTATGTCTCAAAAATTAGCATTTTAGATTGGTTCCAGATACATTATGCTTTGAGGAAATGACAGAAAATGCAATTATACCTACTTTAAACTTAATAGGCTGTGGAGTACATCATTTACTTGAGTTTTTAGTTACTTACAAGTGCTGACAGTGGTCTTCCTATTACTAGTTTTATATTAGGACTAGTTTTCCCTCAGGAAGGGAACACACTGTGAAGTAAGTTTTTATTTCAGTTATGTCTTGGCCAAGGTCTCTGTGAACCGATTTCTAATTACAATTTTATCTGTCGGAAGTGCTTCATCTCCTTGACAAAACGAGAGGGCCTCAAAACAAGTGAAAAGCCCTCCAGGGAAATGGGAAAGAAATTCAATTAGCCTTATCTAGTTTCCTCTCGCAGAAACACGGGCCCCTCACCCCCTTACTCCGCATTTCATTTCAGCTGGAATCTTCACAGTGAACTCAGACAGAAACTTGGAGGCCTCCGGGCTCAAGGGCCCAAGAAAACAAAGTCTGGACATGCGCATCGATACACACAAGAAGAACGGCCACCCTATCACACACTTCAGTTAGCTAAAGATGAATCTATAAAGGAATGTCAGGATCTAATACAGCAAGTGTTTGTTTGTCCTTAGCTTCACAATAGTGTACGCTTCCCACAGAAAAGCTTTCTTAAGTGTTTGAAGCTTCTGGGTAGGTGACCCTCCTTGGTCATCCACTCACTCTGCCTTCCTCAGGGTTAGGTACCACACAGGCATTTCTCCTACTCTCTCCGCTCATCTCTCTACTTGCTGGCCTTAAAAAAAAGAGGCCAGAGGAGATGGAGGAGTTGTGCAGCCTTCTGTCAACTGACAATGTGGTGAAGTCTGGCTTTTATGTACCAGCACAAGAAAATAATTAGGATAGAAACTGTAGTCATTGTATAACATAAACATCATTGTTACAAGAAAAAAATACCAAAATGAGCTGAAACACTTTTATATAAATAGCTTTAGAACATATGAATGCATTTAACCAAGTGCTTCTGGATATATTAAAAAAAATCTAGGACAAACACACTTGAAACATTGATCTTATAGAGGGTATAGAACCACTCTGATTCTTGATAAATGTTATGGATGACTTTTTGAAAACCTGGATAGCTTAAATGCTCATTTCAAATGCAATGCCCATATAGTGTTTTTACATTTTTAGAATTAGATTACTGGTGCTTAAAATTAGCATAAAGGTTTTTAGTGTCTCTTCTTCTTGGGCAAATCATGATTGGAGGTGATTTTGTTTTTCATCTTGCAGCCTGGTGACTTCTACTTTTACCTAGAGTCTCTGTCCTTGTTCAATGTAAAATTCAGCCTAATTTCCCTTTTATTGTTGATATTTCTACCGCTAATGTACAAAGCTCCAAAATGCACATGTGAATGAAAAGTAAGTCTTTTGTTTCTCTTAACTGCTTCAACCACTTTCTAAAGCTATAAAAAGACTCCAAGTTAGTCGTTTGAGTAACAACTTCTTTAAAGGGCCTAATTGTTTTCTCTCATGTCTTTTTTTAAAACCACAAATATATGCAGCCCATTTAAATTGCAAACGTTTCAAGTGACAGCTGTTTCTGATTTCTTCATGTTAAATTTTCCACTCTGCAGTACAACTGAAAGTTGAAAAATGTTATACACTGAATGAGCGACAAGGGTACGCTTTTAAAAAAGCTAGAATAATGAAGAAAAGAAGAAAACAAGAATATGACAGATTGTAACTCTTAAAAATCTGGCCAAGGGGTTTTGCAGACCAGCTGGCTATTTAGAATGCTTCGGTGTCTACCGGGCTTCATTTTTTGGTACCCGGTGCACCTCTGGTGGGGGGGTGTCGATGCTGGGATATTGCCACCTCTTCAGAAGGATATTTGGGTTGAAAAGCTGGGAGAAGTTATAAAACAGGGACAATGTCAATGCTCTCAAGTCACCCTGATGCCTTGGTATGATAGGCCTGAATCACACAGGGAGACGAAGGACTGTTGCAGACACTCTGAGATCCGCCATCAAGTCCTGCCCTTGCTCTTGACTGCTCTAGGACACTGAGCCTCCCATAATCACTCTGAGAGTCAGTTTTAGTATCTGTAAAATGGGTATGAATTATTGTTCTGAACTAATCTGTACTCCTGATTAAAATGAGATAACTAGTTGTTCTGGAAAAACTTAAGACTATGAAGTAAATATGTTACTCCAGTTTTTCTTTAAAAATTTTTTATTGCTGTTCAATTACAGTTATCCCCATTTCCCCTCATTGCTCTCCCCTGTCTTGCCCACCCCCCTCTCATGTTCAATCCCACCCCCCCACCACGTTGTCCTTGTCCATGGGTACTTGATACTCGTTCCTTGACTTGACCCTTTCCCTTCTTTCTCCTGTTATCCCCCTTGCCCCTCCCCTCTGGTAACTGTCAGTTTCTTATTTATTTGCATGTCTCTTGTTCTATTTTGCTCACTTGTTTGTTTTGTTGATTAGGTTCTACTTACAAGTGAGATCATATGGTATTTGTCTTTCACCGCCTGGCTTACTTCACTTGGCATAATGCTCTCTAGTTCCATCCATGCTGTCATGAAGGGTAGGAGCTCCTTCTCTCTTTCCGATGCGCAGTATTCCATTGTATAAATGTACCACAGGTTTTTGATCCACTTATTTACTGATGGGCACTTGGCTATCGTAAATAACATGGCTATGAGCATTGGGATGCATGGGTTCTTTTGAATTGGTGTTTCAGGATTCTTGGGGTATAATCCCAGCAGTAGAATCACTAGTTTTTCAAATCTCAGTAAAATGTTCTGAATATGGTAATTTCTTAATGAATGTTTGGAAAGTGATGGTTGGGAGCAAAGGTTGTGTTCCTTTTCTACCTGCAGGCCACAAAACCCAGTGGGAGCTCAGTAAACCTACTGAGCACACCTCCCACGTTCCCTTCCATCTTAGCCAAGTTGCGGAAAATGTTTGAAGAGGTCTATTCCCATTAAGTTTTAAAAATATAGAAGGTAAACTGTGCTGGGCATTCTCGGTCCTTCAGTGACATAATAGCAAAAATGTTTCTTTTCTATTTCCCTTGCTTTCTCACTGCTTCTCCTAATGCAAAACCATTGCTTAACGGTAAGACAGAATAGCAGGAATGAGAGACAACAGGAAGCAACAAAGAGAATGTCTTCAAAAAAGAGTTCATTGCATTTCTCACTCTCTCCTATGTTGGTTTTAAGTCAGTCGCAGCCATAAACATCCCACTATTGTCTCACCTTGACATGTCTTCCCGTTGAGCATGAGTTGGTAGCCAGGTGGGCAGATGCAGCGGTAGCTCCCAAAGGTATTTTTACACTCATGCTGGCAGGTGTCGCTATTTTCACATTCATCGATGTCTGTGCGGAAAGAAAGCAGAGTGGATAACCATGCAAAACAAAGCCAGGGCCGCAACTGCCACAGAACCAGTTGTTGATATACAGTAAAAAACTGCTTTGTGATTTAATATTCATGTGTGTAAAGATGCTCAGAGCTGTTTTATATTGTGGTCTGTTTTTAATGGACTCCAGTACAAACTGCACTATTTTATTAAATATGAACATTTCTTCTGTGTATAGACATATATAAGCTGGAACCCCCAAATGACCAATTTCTATATTAGTGAAGTAAGACAGAGTGGAATGACAGACAAAACAGACTGGTACAAGATCTTAAACCACCAAAATACTAACTCTTGGCAAAATAGTAGACCTTCTAGAAGATAAAGTTTCTATTGAGATTAATGGGAAAGAAGAATGTTAGTTTTTATTTTATTTAAGCTTTAGCTGCTGCTCCCTGCTTTTCTCACCGGACCCTCCCCCAACACCCATGCATAGCTTTCCCATACACAGATATTAGCAAGTGCGAGTGTTTCTATTTTTGTGATAGGAATGTTCATCAAACTTCATTTACTTGTAAAGTATTAATGGTAACTACACATGTGTAATTGCTGGTATCTTGGGCGGGTTACTTAACTTCTCAAGGTTATCAGTTGATTTTTCTGCCAAAAGGAGTCAGTAATATCATCCCCCTTGTTTGTAGGTTTTTGGAAGGTTCATATACAGTAACATATGTGGAAGCATTTTCTAAACTGTAAAGAGATATCTCTCTGCTATTATTAAATAAAGCCAAAAATAGCAATAAAAAGGAGAGTGAGAATAGGTGGTAATTAAAGTTGATATTTGCTTTCAGGATGAGATGTGATTTGGGAGGCCTCAGATTTCTAGTCTGACTGTGTTTCACTCTGACTAATATTAAAATTGGCTGGCAGTTTCTGAGCACACACCAACCAGTAGAAGAATGAAGAGGAGAACGGGACGTGGAACGGGAGTAGAAGTCAAGTCAGGTGGAGGGAAAGGGAAGACAGAACAAAAACTGGAAGAGTTCTCAGCGCAAAATTTACACATTTTGCATATGCTCAGAATATAATTGCAACAATTTCAAATCTGCCAGTGACACTCATCAAATGTTTGTCAATGTTTTTGTCCTATTTCAGTTAACCAAAGCATTTGTTCCAGAACATGTCCGGGTTATTTTTACTTTTCCCTTGACAATCTGCTTTAACCTAAAATAATAACAGAAACATAAGTGATGCTAAAGTCCAGGCAAGCGACCTCGCACCTTCCAGAGTGGGGACTCTGCCATGATCTCTGCATTCAGAAGCACCGCGGTCTTCATTTTTCCTTTGAAGCTTTAGAATCCATTCCTTACCAAGTTAAATTTTAGCCCAAGTCTAACACGATTCCACAGTGTTAATTTGAGTCTTTTCTAACTGATCTCTTCCAGATGGTTAATTAAAGGCATTTGGTGTTTCAGGAAAGTTGCTCATCACATAATTCCAAAGCTGTCTGCAATCTTGGTGTAAATTTCTTTATTAGCACCAACACTACAAAATACTCACCACATGGTATGAAATATTTCTAATTTTCAAGCCTATTCACGGCCCTGAAATAAAACTTAAATATCCAGTAATTGACTAGTCATAGAAGTTTACTTTAGATTTTCCAAGACTGGGCCTCACTCAGAGACAGTCGCTGCCTCAGAGTAGATGCTCTGGGGAAGATTAGTGTGATACAGACACAAAGACACAGAAAACATTTTAAAGATGCTACTGTGATGAAACTAAAAGGTGTAGATAGTAATCAGGTAAGAGAATTGGGTTACTAACGAGGAACACTGGCTTAAAATGACTGGGGCTTTCAGACTATTGAGAAGTCGGCTAGATGGCACCTAGTACATGTGAGGGCGTGTGGTTTAATTTATTTATCACATCATAAGTAATTCTTTTTTAGGCAGAAGAACAAAGATAGAAGAGAAGAACGTGTGTAAAATGAAGGTGAAGAGTTGGGATAATCATAGGATATGAAAACCCTTCAGTGAGACTATTTGGAAGAAATTTCGAAAGACAAAACGTCAGATGCTAATTCTGTCAATAAAAGGAGGAAAAGTTTTAGCTGACTAAGAGGCAGGTATGAAAATTTTGAGCATGAAAATTAGCAATAGTCGGCATGGTTTGGAGCAGGTCAGGAGTGGTGTTTGACATACTAGTAAGGATAGTGGAGACCACGGGTTTAGTGATTAAGGAGTGTTTAACCGTATGGGCGGAAGTGTAAAGAGTCATTAACGAATGCACTAATGTTTGAAGTTTCAGGAGTAAAAGAAATAGTACTGTCCACAGATCTAGGAAGCTGATCACAGGAGAAAGATTCCATATCCTATTAAACTTCAGGTATATCAGGACATCTAGACAGAAAAGTCCTGGGAAAATGTGGACGTAAAGCAGAAAGGTTAAAGTTTAAATGCCCAGAAGGTTGGCGGGCCCAGCTGGGTATAGGTGATACGAGAAGCTGGTGTACCCAAGATTGGCCAAGGAAGCCTGTCTGAGATGATGATGCAGGAACAGGTTTGGAGAAGGTAAAAAAAAAAAAGAAGCGAGAAAAAAGAAAGTCAGCAGGAGAAGAAATTTTGAAGTGTTTAAAAGAAATGTTTAAAGTTAGCCTATTCCGGAAAGAATAAACAAAGTAGAGAACACTTAAGAAAAATGCAAGAAAATAAGATTGGCATAGGGGTCCCTTAAATTGAAACATAATTTCTTTCCTCCCTCCCTGCTTGTCTCCCTCCGGAAGAAAGTACTTCACTTTCTTTCTTCATCTAACAAATAGTGGGGCTCATTCCTGCTTGCTAATTGCTCTCGGTGCATAGCTCAATGACATGCAAACTGTGAATACTCCCAGAAGATGGATTTAAATGAATGACAGATGGTAACGCTTGCAACTGAACAGAAAACAGGGTCTCAATTTCTGAGCTGGAAATTACACTTCCCCTTTGCAAACAAATTAAAATACAGACTTGTGAGTTTAGATAAAGATATTGAAAGCATGTACTTTCGAGTGATGGGAGCAATTTAATTTTGCCCTGGTTCATATATCTTTTCAGTGACACACACATGGATATATATACACACACAAAATAATCAAACTGAAAAATTCTGTGGGGGTGGGGACAAGAGTCAACATAGTGTTGGCTGTCCCATGGAACAAACAGTCCACTGAACATGTGGAAGTTTCACTTTTAACCCTTGTTTTGGTATACATCAGATATAGCCACAGTTATGGCATTGCATTATGGGACAGTATGCACAATCTCTTTTTTAAAACCATACTTTCTTCGCCACTGCCATTTATTTCTGTACAGCGTTCAAGTTAGTAACACTTTCAGGGGAACCAAAGAACTGTCCGTATACACCAGCAAATTAACAGAATGCACACATGTCCATACCTCATTTCCTTGAATAAAATTTGTAATGGTTTTAGGTACTTGAGGAAATGTCTCAAAACTTAAGAGCCACCCCAGACATGAGATTAGGTGTTGGTCACCCAAATGGTCACCGGTGCTGCACGTATGTTCACACGTGCTTCGACTGGCCTGTATGAGAGCCCATGGAGAGGAATGCAATATGGCTGACATTTACCTACACATGTGTCACGGCTTGCCTCAGAGCCTTCAGGGCAAGTTTTCCTAATAGTCCTTCTAGTCCTGGAGACAGATGCTCTGCTGTTTCTATACTCTGAGTAGGAGCTGTAGAGATGTGAGTACTGCCTGTAATGCTGTTGAGGTTGATAGCTGTTTCTCACGGGGGAGTACCGGGCAAGGTTATAGCTACTGTACTGAGCGCCGTAAGTGGGCAGCCTCTCCAATCCAGCGCAAGATTTCCCGTCCCCTAATAAATGCTGTCCTGGTGGACACGCACACTTGAAGCTGCCGGGGCTGTTGGAGCACTGATATGCACAAGGCTTAGGCATTTGTTCACACTCATTAATGTCTGCTCGTGTGCCATGATACATAAAAGAGAGAAAAAAACATACACATACACACACAAAACACAGGAATAAAGAATCAGTCTGTGAAACAAACTGAAGACATTATGTCACCCTCCAAAGCCAGGAATACAGTAACTTCTCAACCATTAGGAACTTTTGAGAAAGCTTAAATCATCTAGATATGAATATACAGAATGATTTTATGCCTCTCCCTGAAGACGGCTTCACATGCATGACAGAAACATACAGGGTCATAAAGAAAAATGTGCACTTGAATCCAGGAAAACTAGAGTTCAAAGCTAATGTAGATCTTAATTCTGTTGGTGGAGGGAAGGACGTCACATGACTAGTTTGTGTTTAACTTTAGCTTGAGCACTAGGACCTCTAACTTTTCATACATTTATAAGTTTCAGAGGCAGGAATATTGATACACCTATAAACATTTCTATTTTCTTTTGTATGTATTTAATCAATAATTACTGATAATCAAATCAGTTATATTTTTATAAAAAATGAAAAAGATGGAAATGAAGATAGAATCATTTATTCCTAAGATATAAACTCATAAAGTCCATAACATTAAAAATGTTATTTTCCTTTCTATTCCCTAGGTCAACACAGAGTGTTACAACTTTTCCTGTCCATTGGGTAAGTGAATAAAAACCAGAGATTAAAAACAAATTTTTTAATTCGTTAGCAGAGTTGCATGAAAAAAAAGCATGACTAAGTAAAATGAAAGTAGGAAATTTTGATTTAAAATTGTTTTGGTGGGCCAAACTTTAAATTAATACTTTAATCTCTTTAAGGTAATGGCCCTACCTTCCTCAGTGACTTACTGCCCAGACCAGTGCCTGGCATTCAACTCCTAGTCAAATTAGTGAACAAATAGACACCTTTCATCCTGCTGGGGCATGGTTATGACTGATCAAGATGTTAAATTACAAATTAATTACAACATCTAAATAGAATATAGAAATAATATGTATTTCTGTTATTGAAAGTATTTATTTATTTTAGGAATGATATTTCTTTGAATATTTGCTATATGCTAGGTACCCTATAAAGACAAAACTAGGTCTCTATGGGAGAATTTGCTATAAATAATTGTTAAGTAAACAACCAAGGCAACCAATTGTAAAAGTATAGCATGCAAACCAGAAGCCAGTATTTAAAAGCCTACACAATTTTTTGTTGCACTTAAATATTCGAGGAGAAATAGAATTTGATAGATCAGTCTCTTGATGATAAATGCATTAATTTAATAAAAAGCATATGTTTACCTTCTCAGAGATATTTCATATTATCTATTAATTGCATTACTCTACATTCAATTACATGGAAACAAATAGACAATTAGGAGAATTAAATGAGGTATTCTTAGTATAGGGAATGGCATGCGATAGGCACTAAATATATGGTAAATAAAATAATAATTATCAATTTGCCTAAATTGTATGTTCACATTTTAAGCCCCCATACCTAAATCTTTATATTATAAGCAGTATACTTTATACTCAAATTAAATATGTCTATGTGCAAACACTTATGTCATGTGCATACAGAGATAATTAATGAGATAATCTTCACAATTAGGTTGCCATGGCAATAATATCAGAACTTCATTTCGATATGCCTAGTGTACAGTACTCCATAGTGGTTATCATTATCACTTGAAGTTAGTGTAAACTGAACTCAATATGAAGTTTCTAGGAGGCACAATTGACCCTTGAACAACATAGTGGTTAGGGATGCCAACCCTCATGCAGTCAAAAATCTGTGTATAACTTTTGACTCCCCAAAACTCTGCCATCCCTTGTTTTCTGCAGAGAGATTGGGTTCAGGGCCTTGTGGGTACCAAAATCCATGGATGCTCAAGTCCTTTCTGTAACACGGCACAGAACAGGGCCTATGCCCTCCACATCACAAATTCCCAGCTACATACTGAAAGTACTGTTTTCAGTTCCCAGTTGGTTGAATCCACAGGTGCAAAACCCAGGGATACAAAGAGCTAGCTGTATCTTTATTTTTAAAAATCCGCATATAAATGTACGCATGCAGTCCAATCCCATGTTGTTCAAGGGTCAACTGTTATTCAAATTATGTTCTGATTTACTTAATGCAAGTTACAAATCTTGTAATTGTAGCAAGAAAGCATTTGAGGATAGACAGGAGCCCTACTCAAGTTGGTAAGGCTTGGTAAGTACATGAGTAACTTTACTACTCAACGAGGGTTCCCGTTGACTTACCCATACAGGGTCTTCCCACGCCTTGAGACCGGTAACCTCTGGGACAGACACAACGATAGCTGCCTCTTGTATTCTCACATATCTGGTTATATCTGCACTGATGGGTCCCATCTTTACACTCATCAATATCTACAGACACGGAGGCAATAAAAAGTAGTAACATTTCCTCTTTTGAAGCCTAGTATTTAAAGTGAACATTCTTTAGCATGGCCAAAGGTGGTATTTCTCACCCTGTGGTTGGTACCTGGAGTCAGAAAACCTGGGTTCGAGTCCCAGCTCTGCCACTTATTAACGGGTTACTTTTCCTCCTTACTAGGGAAGAAATTCCAGTGTCTGCTTTTGTTTTTTTCTTTCCCCTTCTCAATACTCCCTCCTCCTTTGGCCATTTACATTAGTGACTCTAGTAAGCACCTTGATGTATATTCAAAGCAACAGTACCACACAGCTTCTAATCAACAGGCCCACATTCTAGCTGCTAGCTAGTCACCTCCACCTCCCTGCTTTATCAGTTCTTCAAACTCAGTGTGTCCCCAGTGTCTTATCGTTACCACCTATTTACGGTCACAGTACTCTTTCTTCCCAGTCAACCAGGCTGCAAATGTCACTTACCTTTAACTTTCTCCCTTGGTTTCCAAGATTGGGCAATCCAAGATCCTATTCAAGGCTACACTGAAATACGATCACTTCCCTGACACCTCTGATAATTACCCCTATGACACAACCACTCTTTCGAGTACTCTTATACAATTTTATTTGCACCTCTTTTGTGGTGTTTCACTCTGCCTTGTATTATAGTTTGTTTCTTTTGGTGAAGGAAACAAAATTAGCCTAACTATCCCAGTAGATTGTAAGTACATAGGAGCAGTAATAGTATATTTTTCATTTTTTTTAATTGTGCAGCATATAGTTTTGCTAACTATGGCAGCCTGGTACAGAACGGGCACATAAAGAATAAACTTAGGGAAAAATATAATTTATATTATTGTCTGGTCATTGATTTGACATTTAAGCAATACTTAGTTCTACAACAATTATGTTTTGAACTTTTAATAAATTCTAAAACAATATTTTCTCAAGCCTTCAATGAAATTCTAAACATGTATGCCAAATTGCATATTAGGAATAAGAGAATTAATTTATGTGGCTGTTAAACCAAATGTGTAACTGATATGGGAGCTCAAAATGGTCATGTCTCCATGGTGAGCTTCCGTTTCCTGGAATAGACATGACCCTGGAACCTCAGAGGTCATCCATACTAGAAATTAGGAATAAAAAAAACTGGAAAAAGGATTACTTCCTTATTAGATTACATTTACTCCAATCATTAGTTTTAAAAATGATGCCTTGCTTGGCTCGTCAATGGCTCATGGATCTCAATCATCGAAACAGCCAGTCACTCACCAACACAGCTTCCGTTCTCCGCCTTGGTCGTTCCGTGTGGACACAGGTCGATGCACTTGTAGCCCCCACGCGTGTTCTCACAGTGCTGATCTGGTCTGCACACATTCTGGCGACATTCATTCACGTCTTCATAAAAGAACACGGAATGCAGGCTGAGAAGATGATTTCTTCAGCGTTTCCACAGAAATTATACTTTTGGGTTTTAAGGATATTATAAACTAACATAGATATTGATTGCATAATCATTATGTAAAGTTAAAGTGTTTAAATCCAACAAGGCATGTAACTCAATTAAGTTTCAAACAGAATAATAAAAATAAAAAAACACTTCACAGAGCTAGTAGCCATACCAATCATTTCCTCTTCCTAGAAAAATAAAATTGTGTATATATCATTTAACTTTATATATGTATACATATCAGAGACAAAGTGAGGCAAAAGTAGGTTTACAGTTGAGTACGCAAAACAGAGTTTACACTTATATTATTATTTATCAAATATTATTTTATTTTCCATACAAGCAACAATAAACCTATTTTTGTCCCACGCTATATTGTCCTTCTGTGAAAAAGACTGGTGAATATAATAGGGGGCATGTTTAAAAAGCAGTTATGTAATTAGAAAGTAAAATTCATAAAGCATAACATTTGCTTCCACTTTGTTTTTCTGTGGATTATATATATGCTACATGGTAGATATTCCAGCTACACATCAGGCTCTAGGCACAGTCTGTGGACCAGGTCGGACACCATTAAGAAGTTACGAAGACGTTATGCTTTCGAATTCAAAGCCCTTCCTTACCCACGCATTTTCTGCCTTTGAGCTGATACCCAGGTTCACACCCACAGTGAAAACTTCCTATGGCATTGAAACAGCGGTGGTGGCAGGGACTGGATTCTTGACATTCATTAATATCTGTTAAAGAAGACAAACCTTTCGTTATACTCTGTTAGAGAACTTGGGTTAATTCACCCCAGATGTTTAACACTTTAATCCTATTTGGTCATTTATCGCGCTCCAGCCCTTCCCTAACACGAACTCAATACAACTGCTCTCATATCAGCTGCCAGACAACGGACAGAACTGATTCATCGGTGCAGAGAGCATCTCTCCAATACTCTGCTCAGGTGGACATCGTCTAGCGACTCAGAACTCTGTCCACACCGCCCACCTCAACTTTAAGTCCTTTACCACAGGGCTCCCGCTCCTGTTTCCAGGAAGTTTCAGCCCTGGAACATTGCAGACAACGGGAATACGAAGACAGGAAAAACACATGAAGGTCTTCTGCAACAGGTTTTGCAGTCGACCTTTTGTCCCCGTTTTTGCTATTAGCCTGACGCAGGTCTTTATCACCTTGTGCCTGACTGACGGCAGCTCCTTCGGCATTTCTCCTAGTCCGTTGTCATGGCCAAATCAATCTTCCCAGACACCATCTGGGTCGTAGTGCAATAAAAGAGTGCAGGAGGAACTCCTGAAACTCAGGCATGCTGCCTGGTTTTTGTACCTTTTCCCCTCTCCTTCCTTCCAGTCCCAAAGGAAGAGCTCTCTCTCCTTCCATGTCAGAGAAGTCCCCCTCCTGGAGCCTTCGAGCTCTGCAGCCTCTCTCCTTCCTCATTACTATGAGGATGGTGGCCCATTGACAACTCCTTCCTCTGAACGTATTTTTAAAGCCTTTCCTCCTTCTTGTCATCTTTCCCATAAACCCAGGGACATAACCAAATTTTTCCTCGCCTAACACAATCCCTCTCTTAGGTCTGTGCTCATGTCAAACGTCTTCCCTTTCTATCATTCTATTCCAAACTCTTCAAAGCAACATTCACCATACTGAGTCCTCACCTTACCTTCCCACAGTCGGGATTGCCAATGTCTTATTTTGTACTTGTTTCCTACTTGAGGACTTCTAATTTAATCTTTCAAAATCCGCACATGTTAATATAGCTTACATTATTGTCTGGTCATTGATTTGACATTTAAACAATACTTAGTGGATCAAGTATTGTTTGATCAACAACACAAATATGATCCTAAAATTTAGAAAGAATTTCATATAATGATTCCTTTTTTGCCTGGCCTCCCTTGTCCCCCTTACTGCCTTGTCCACCAAAACCAACCTGTATTAACAATATAGTATAAATAATATGTTTCTTCCATATACACATATATCTCTACCTAAATATAAAAATTTGTTTTCTCTTTGTTATTGTTTATTTTCTAGTCGCATAATCATTAAACCAACTAGTTGAGCTCCACTCTACTATTTATAATAGCTGCACAATGGTGCATTTTGTGGGTGCACCATAATTTATTCACTTTTTCTATTATTATAGGCATTTAGCCTTTTATCCACTGTTTCTGCCTATATGAAAAATCCCGATAGCAGCTTTATTCATGATTGCAAAAACCTGGAAGCAACCAGGATGTCCTTTAGTAGGTGAACAGACAAATACTGTGGTACATTCAGACAAGGAAATATTATTCAGCACTAAAAAGAAATGAGTTGTCAACCCATGAAAAGACATGGAGAAAACTTAAATGCATATTACTCAGTACAAAAGCCAACCAGAAAAGTCTATACACTATATAATTCCATCTATGTGACACTGGAAAAGGCAAAACTGTGGATACAGTAAAAAGATCAGTGGTTTCCAAAGGTCTGGTGGGAGAGCAGATGACTAGGTGGAGCACAGGGCTTTCAGGGTAGGGAGACTGTTCTGTATGACATTGTCATGGAGGAGACATGTCAGTATTCACGTGTCAAGACCCATGGAAGGTATAACCCTAGGAGTAAATCCCAATGCAACCTGTGGACTTGGGGTGATAACGATGCGCTAATGAAGGCTAATCCTTGGTAAAATAAATGTACCACTCTGATGCAGGATTTTGACACTGGGGGACGCCATGCATGAGTTGCGGCAGGTGGTATATGGGGAAGAGCTTTACCTTTCACTCAGTTTTGCTGTGAAACTGAAACTAAAAAAAAAAATAACGCCTAGATGGAGGACTAATGACGCAGTTGTTTTCTGTGTGTATAAAGTTTCCTCAAACATCATACACCATTAATAAAAGTGTGCCTCTTGTCCCTTTAAATTTCAACTTTCCTCTATTTTTGTCTCTCTGAATATCAGATGTACCACTGGTATAATTTCACATCCAAAACAAGCCAAACGGTGCATTGCACTAACTGGACATCTGCTTATGTGAGCACAGGAAAGGGGGAGCCCACCTCGTAGGGGCCCTCGCTGTCTCTTTCTAGCCCGTTTTCAAACACATGGACACAGGGTGCAAGCTTTTAATATCAAGTAAAAGTTTGTCCCTATTGACTCAAGGAAGTTAGTTCAGGTGAGCGATCTCGTGCAATGCTCAGAAACAAGCACCCTCTGCCCCCCGCCCCCCCACCCCCGGGTCACTCACTGCAGCTCTTCCTCATAGAGTAAAGCTTGGTTGTGCCAACCTGGCAGTTCAGAGGGGGACGGTTGGTCGAATCAATGCGTGTTGTATGGTAATGGGTGTTTACAGTCACCTTCTAATTCCTGGAGCAGACAGTATTCCATTAAGTGGATGTATCAGCTTTGCTAAGTGATTTTTAGATTGCTTAAAACTTTTTCAAGATTTTAAAAGAGGTGTAAGGTTGTTTGCAAATCTAACGGAAATGCTGTGTATCTTTTGAAGTGATAACATGCACGTTGGGTTTAAAGAAAAGGTGTTGTAACAATGCTGTGTAAGTAATATTTTCATGTCTTTTTTGTCTGTTTTCTGTTTCAGTGCATTCATTAGAGAGAATGTTCATAGCATTGTAATTGCTTTGCCATTGGATAATAACATTGGTTAGTGGAGACTGGAGAATTCATTTGTGAAATTCTGTAGAATTCATTTTTCTATTCCAGTATTTGCTGAAGTTAAATAAAAATCTCAAGCCATTAAAACACATAAAATCTACTTAAAAAGTCCTGCAATAAATAGTTTCATGGCTTTATGCAATGGAGTTTTATGAAGTCGATTCTATTAGATCACGCTGTATAATCTCCACATGCAACTATAACAGGCAAATGTTATTATTCAAAACCACTGTGCTGCGAATACTTGAAAACAGCCATGGAACGTGACATCTGAAGATCTTCCCAAGAAGCTCCATCTATAAAAGAGTTTACCTTAAACGATTTAAAAGGCAAGGGCTCTTAATACGTCGTATACTATGATAAAGCAAAAGCCTGCATCTTTATACCTTGACAACTTAGCCCATCAGATGTTCTTCGGAAGCCAGTTCCACAGCGGACCACACAGTGATAGGACCCAATGGTATTGTCGCAGTCTTGACCAGCGTGGCAAGTGTGTCCACCCAAAGCACACTCATCAATATCTACAACAAAGGGAGCCATTCAACCAATGCGAGTGGAAGAAACCGAGCTAAGAACCTGCTGTGAAATGCATGTAAGAAAAGCAGTCAATAGCACTTAAAAATATATAAAAGCAGGCAGGAATGCTGATTTTTTGGGGTTGAGTCATTTCAAGTGTATTAAATGTCAAGTGTATCGCATAGCAGGATAGTGTGATATCTTTCCAGCCCATCCATTATACCATTTATAAATTAGGGGACTTTAAAAATGGTACTTCTCCTTTGTGAGTTTTCTCGTCTGTACCGTGAGGATTAGAATATCTGCCTGTCAGTGTGGCTTTAAGATTTAAAGGAAATAATCTATGTGAGGTTCTTAGTCCCTACTGGACACTTCATACAAGTTATTCCTCTCCCCCTCATATCTCTACGCTTTGTTGACATTTAGAAGGGGACCTCTTTGGACAGAGAGGGAGAAATCCCTCTTTTCATCATTTTTAAATTATAAAACTAGATTCTTACACAACTTTAACTTTAAAGCATATCTCGTGTCTCATAGAAAAATATATATATTTTTTGGTTAATGTTCCCGAAGTGCTACCAGGATTGTATAGTTTACTTAAATGCTTCCTAAACCCTTCCTTAGTTTTATTGTTGTAAAATGAGTGTGTGCGTAGCCCTGGCGCCCCTCCTCATTGTGTTGTGGGGCACAAGAGAGTCACTCCAGCCACCCACACCAGCGGCCCCACAGGAAGGCTGTGTGTCCGCAGTAGTTCCTTTTCCCTCCTTTCTCAACCTGGCCAAGGTGGGGCAGAAAGTGTAGGAAGGGACACTGGTCTATCACACTTTCCCTGGGTTGACATTGCCATGACCTTCACTGACATACGTCTACTGGACAGAGGTTTGAGAATAAATACCCTGACAGGTTCTTCCATCAGCAGCGATGGTGAGGCCCTTGGGGCAGGAGCAGTAATAGGTTCCCATGGCGTTGTGGCAGGTGTGGGAGCAGGGCTTCCCGGCCGCACACTCGTCTTCATCTGACAGGAGAAACAATGGACCCAGTTAGTACATAACCCCCCTATGTTCCTGGAGTTACCAAAGAAGGTGTTCAAAGAGGTCGTTGAATTGAGTCATACGTAAACAGAAAATGCTCAAAGTGTCACAAAATGGAAATGTTGAGTACAAATAATTCTGGGTCCCCAAATTATCTTTGATGGTGAATGGATGTTTAGATCGATTCTGAAACAATGATGATGATAACTAAGATGTAACAACCATTTACCATATCTAGTATCTTTTTACCCACCTGAACTCATCAATAGAAACATTCCTAGGAGATAAGTATTTTTTAAAGATTTTATTTATTTATCTTTAGAGGGGAAGGGAAGGAGAGAGGGAGAGAAATATCAATGTATGGTTGCCTCTCATGAGCCCCCTGCTGGGAACTGGCCTGCAACCCAGGCATGTGCCCTGACTGGGAATCGAACCGTGATCATGTGGTTCCCAGGCCCGTGCTCAAGCCACTGAGCTACACCAGCCAGGTGCCAGAGATAAGTATTTTTATTGCTACTTTCATTGGCATGATAAAACTAAGGAGCAAAGGGGTTAAGTAAACTGCTCAAGGTTACAAGGTCATCATTGGCAGAGCTGGAATTTGACCCTGGGCAGTAGCATTTCTAAAGACCATCTTCTACCAATATCCTACATTACATAGCCTAGCAGTAAAAGAAAGGCATGGTGTGTGCAAACTTCAGCTCCTGGAGCCTTTTACTTAAGCGGTTTACTTATCTATGACTCTCTTGTGCTGGTACTCGGATGAGACAAGGCTGGTTTAGTCACTGGTCTTTGGCCTGCAGTCCTCCCCTGTCCTGTGACTGTGCAAGTCCAGGGTTAGGCGACTGAGAGTTGAATTACTGCTGTTGCACACCCGTGGCAATCAAGTGGCCACACAGAGCCCAGTGTTTGGTCCCTGTGCTCCCTCCACCCCTGCACTTCGTCACGATCCCTGACAGCACAGGCTTTGTATCTAAAGTTCAAATCCAGCGCTGCTGCTCTGAAGCTGAGGGATGTTAGGCCACCTACTTAAATTCTTTACATCTCAATTTCTTCAGCTGTAAAAAGGGATATTTACAAGATGATTGTGAGGATTAAATTTCCAGCAAAATGGCCATAGATGCCAATTAGGGGGTATCTATTATTAACATTTCAATATAAACACAGATGCATTGTTTATTCCTATACTTACCAGTACAAAAGGGTCCGACTGAGTCTAGGGCGAACCCGGAGGGGCACTGATTGCTGCGATCGCCTACCGCAGGGAAGAAAGCAAAATTAACTGGCTGGGTGGAATGTTAGCCCCTTGCTTCTTTCCAGGACAATCTTCCCTGGGGAGGTTTGCCAAATATGGAACACATAGCACATCGAATGCAACAGGTGAAAACAGGCAGGAATGGAAAACCTTCCCTGTTTCAACCATGCAAAGGTTTTCTTATAATCGCTGTAGGATGGGCAACCCAGAGCGGGCTCACATCGTGTGTGCACTGCTTTTCAATTACCATCATGTCGTGGACATTCTCCTGTTCCTCGTTCACGGTTATACTGTCAATAACAGAAAACAGTGACTGGTACACAGTAGGTGCTCTACGGACATTTTTAATGAATAAATAAGCTAAATAGTCCCTTAAAATGATTTTAATGACTGCTTAAGAGTTTATCAAGAGCTGTACCATCATTTACATATTTGCCTCTTACTTCCAGGACATTTATTATCGGCCATTTTGGTGATTTTCTTAGGGCAGACAGCTGAATGAGATAACTGAAAAGGTGGGAAGACTTGGAAGCCTGCTGATACACACCAATGTCCAGGAATGTTAAACACAGTCACACCGCTGCCTGCAGTGTCTGGGGGGGCGGGGGTGGTCATGTTCATTTTCCTATACCTCTCCAATACTGAACAATGATTGAAAGGGGTGTCTCCTTGTCTCAATGTGCATTTCTTCGCCTATTGATGAAGTGTGATGATTTTTCACATTCATTTTCTCATTTCTGTCTCTTCCTTCATGCATTTCCTGCCCATAGCCTTTCTGTATTTTTCTATTGGGGTGTTTATTTTTTCTTCATGTTTTTTAAAAGCCTTGCATATTATATTAAGGTTAATTGTAGTTGTCCATACTATGCGATGCCAATACTTGTTCCTGGTGTGGAGTTTACCTTCTCAATTGTTTTTTTCAACCATGAAGAAGTTTTAAAAAATTTACTTGTAGTTAAATTTATTCGTCTTTTCCTTTATTGTTTCTGACCTTTTTTTTAACTTGTAAAAATGAAACATTTTATAATTATGTTTTAAAAACAAATCCATTTGATTTTAAGGATACATTTTTTAAAAATTATATTATTGATATTGTGCGTTGTCTTGACTAGTAGTTTCCAAATGCCAACGTGCAGCCCAGATACATTAGAATCCCTTAGGGGTTGTTAAAAATACAAACTCCCGGGCTCTACCTTAGTCTGATAAAGCAAAATCTTTGTGCCTATAAACCTGAACTTTCACCAAACTCTCTAGGTGACTCTAACTGCACCGTAGTCATAACTGTAGACCCAACATAGAAGAGAAAGAGCCTTCTGGTTAAGCAACAAAGAATGCAAGCTTGCCCCCTGGTGGTCACCTAAAAAGCAGTTGTGGGCACACACTCCATTCTCAGGAAAATGTCAACAACTATCCCATGCAATCCATCAGATGGGCACACATATCAGGTGCAGTTCATAGAGCCACAGTATCTAAGTAGGGAGCTTTCCGTATCATATGGAGGACCCAAACTCATCAACAACACCCCCCAGGTGCTGTGAAGACCTTCAGGTCGTTTCAGGCTTAAAGGATTTACACAACCGGGTAGAAACTCTACATGACTTCTCAAAAATCATCTTATTCCCTCTAGTCCTAGGTGGTATAAATTGATTTTTAATCAAAGTCTTGTTCCAAGTTATTTTCTAATCATATGGAGTACCAGAAAATGTAGGAACAGAGACTAAATATGAAAAGGAGGCATTACTGGGGTTATCAGCAGGGAGGGGGAAGGGGAAAAAGTACAGGGAACAAAAAGCAATACTGGTAGGTACAAAATACACAGGGAGATATTAAGAAAAGTATAGGAAATGGAGGAGCTAAACTTAAATGCAGGATCCATGGACATAAACTTCGCGGGGTCGGGGTGGGGGGAGGGATTGTTGGAGGGAAGGGTGGTACTGGGTGAAGGGGGGCAAAGGGGAAAAATAGGAATGACTAACAGCATAATCAATAAAATACACTTAAAAGAAGAAAACATAACTCTTCATTCCGTGGCGTCTTTCCAGTGACCTGATCATGCATGACAATAGTAAACAGAGGTGTCAGTGCTAATATGTGTGGGGGGGTGTGTGGGGGCGTGGGGTGGGTGTTAGGCTATGGGCCCCGCTGGCCAAAAGGCTTCCTGAGTTTATGATTATCTCAAAAATATGAACACAACTTCCCAGATGGCCTAGATTCCAATGATGTCAAATTTAACAAAGCAGTTATAATTGGAGAAGGGAAGAGTCACAGGCACAAGGGATGGAAACAAGAGTAAGCCGTACAAATAAACTGTTAGTGTATCTACTAAGCATGACCAAACAAAATGACGCTGTTTAAAAGTTACTTGGGTCTATTTTAGGAAGTCAGCACAACATATACATTCACGAGGCCAACGTGAACCATTTTTAAGTGTACTCGTGGGCACGTAAAGTTCAAAGTTAAAGTCAAACAGCGTCAACATAACTACATGCAATTACCCCCTACCACCAAAACCCCATGGCATATGGACTGCTAATTGTTGTGACTGACAAGGAAATCCCAGGGAACAGGCAAATAAAAAAGCCACATAGCCCAGGGAGACTGCTGAGATCGCGGCCTGTAGAACTACGCTTGGAAAATGGGACGCAGTTCCAAAATTGTAACTTTCAGAAACAAGACATGACAGGTGGAATCCCGATTATTGTTGCACTGCTTTTAAAATATGGGAACTTTTTTTGGACTAGTTTAGGTTAAGATACACCTTGACATTTCATTTCAGGAGTTAAAAAAAAATCCCTTGACAAAATGTAAAATTCAGAACAGTAACAAGTGGATTTTATTACCCAAAGAAAACCCATTCTGTCGGAGCATATATTTTTAAACCGCTCTGTGCAAATGGAATAGAATAACGTCTCCATTATGTTACATGAAGAAGCACGTTAGGGAAACAAATGTAGAAATCTCCCCCGGGACTGGCTTTACCACCACAAAACACAGACCACACACACGAAAGCTTGATGTCACTGTGTCTGGTTTATGCCTTAATATCCTTCCTGTGAGCAGCATGGATGCAATTCTTCAACCCTTGCAGAGAGATCCGGGCTTTTCGCTTAAGCAAATTACCTTTGGAAATGGAAGCATGAATTTTAAAACCCAGTGTCTCCTCTAGCTGGTTGTAGTCGGATTCCACAGAGGATGCGTGCAGTGTTTCTACCAGGAAAGGCATTCTCCCATGGGCCTGATCGTAGAACACGGTGTGGTTCCACGTGTAGGGGACGCCGATGCCGTCGATGGTGAACAGCCGCGTGGAGTAGGCGTACAGCTGCCCGGGGCCTGTCTGAACGTAGTCCTCTGTGTAGTCCTGCGGAGGACAGTACGGGTTTGAGGGTCAGCAGGGCTCAACCTACTTTGTTCTGGTGGGTAGTAGGAGATGCAGAATGAGCAGGGAGAAAGGCTTAGAGGCTATGCACATTTTTAGTTCTAAGTAAAATCGTGATTTAAAAGTAGTGTTCAGGAAATGAAACTGGAACCTTTTAAGGATTAGTTTAACAATTTTACTGATAGAAATTATGAAAATAAGGGACACAAAATTGTTGGGCAAAAGTCCAGAGAAGGTTGTTTATTCTTTAACTTCAGAAACTTCTATGCAAGAGTTCCTATTCTCTTTGTAGACAATGAAACAAAGGGCTTAAATCAACATAGTGGTGACCTTGGTCCTGATGAACAGAGTAACAAACTAGGGAGAGTTTGGGAAGATTTGTCCCTAAAGACTTTTTAAAGTTAAATGTACTGGGATACCATGGGTTAATAACACGATATAATTTTCAGGTGCATAAGATCAGAATTCAACACCTGTGTACTCTATTGTGCATTCCCCACCCAAAATCTAGCCTCCTTCATCGCTACATATTCGGTCCCCTTCACACACTTCCCCTCCCCACCCCTTTCCCCCTCTGGTGACCACCATTGTGTTGTCTGGGTCTATGAGTCTGTTACTTTTTATTTCGTATTCCACATATAAGTGAAACCATATGGTTTTTGTTCTTTTCCATTGACTTATTTCGCTTAGCATCATACTATCAGATTCATCCCTGTTGTTATCCATCTATATCTATATTATATCTATGTCTATATCATCCATATCTCTTACATCACACCTTCTTTATCCATGCACCTGTCCGTGGACACTCAGGTTGTTTCCACGGTTTGGTTACTGTAAACAAAGACTAGGCAGCCATTTCTAACCTCAGTGGCTTAGACATTCACTATTCACTCCCCAAAGCAAACAGGGGAACTACCCAAGTTCTCTGTGCTCTTCTTTTGGTCTCAGACTTCCACTCTTGCCATTACTCCAATAAACAGCGAAGGCCAGCTATCCTGACAGTTTACCTTTAGAGCGACTTCAGCAGGTGACTGCAGCTGCAGGACGTATCCGCTCACAACGATATCTAGCAGCAAAGCACCATCAGAATCCAGACCCCGCGCAATGTGAGTCATCCGCAAGATTTCCCCTAGAATTACAACACATTCATTTAACAGCAAAAACTACCTGGCTCGTGTAAGAGCAGAACGGATCTACCTCACATTCCGGGTATTTTGCTTAAAGCTTGAATAAACATGGACAGTAAGAGAATTAAATTAGCCCTTGGTTTCCAAATTAAAGTTAGGCTTATTGAATTAGGGGCAGTCTAAAATCTCTGTTTACATAATCAAATGTAGGCTATGATTATTCGAAGGATTCTACACTTTAAAAATCAAAAGCAGTTAGCAAGACAGTTCTACCAAGATGGGCTGCTGGTGAGAAGGAATCAGACAGCTTCACCAGGCGAGCTGGCGATGGCTACAGGTCTGTCCATGCAGCTTTGCTCTTTCCGATGTTTCAACAAGCCGAAAAGGGGCGTCTCAGTGAGTGCATGGTCACGACAGACCCAAATGTGGGATGACTGAAGCTATGCCTTCCTTCGGTCTTTCTTCTGTAAAGATCGCTGCCATTTGACAACCTTTGATGAGGCTGGAAATGGACCTGTATGCACTTGGAACGAGCCGTGAACAGCTCGTACATATTCACTGAGGATAAAGCTAAAAGCATTTAGATTTGCTTGTTTTTATTTCCCTATAAGGTATTCTCATTGAATGTCAGGTTCACAGACAAAGGCCTTGAATTAATAGCAGTGACTCATTCTCCTATTCTGTTTGGCCTTTAAAAGTTTTCCTAAGGATGTAAGGAGAAAAGATACATAAAATACAATTTAAAAAGCTTGGGGTATAAAAATCACTATACTGTTTGAAAACACATGGCCTCTTAGAGACTCATGTCAGTAAAAATTTACAGGGAAATGAAAAGTTGCTTTTATATCATTTACGATAAGATTGCTTCAGAAACCTCGAGATTATTCTCTGTGGGAACATATAATGTATTTTTCTTAACCACCAACTTTTAAAGCATCATATTTTTTTATAGCAAGAGAATATTAAGTTCAGCTGGCTCTAACCAGTTGCAAATTCCACTTGAGTTTCTCTCTTGAAGACTGCATTGGTGAGGGTGAAGCCATTCACCGCTTCTCCGATTTCCTTTGCTGTCGTCCAATAGATGGGATTTAAAATAGAAACGATCTTCCTCATTGCTGGACCTAAAACAAGAAGGACAAATAAGGTGGCAAAGAAAATATTCACAGTTCACTGTTATTACTGTCTCCACAGCATATTAGTCAAAAGGATGAGTCCTAAATAATCTTGCATGGCAATAAAATAAATAGCAGTATTTCATGTGTCTTTAATAGCTGACCACTGGGGCAGAAGGGACTATTGTTCTGACTCTTTGGTTATAACACCCTTCGGAAATTTTAAATGACAATAAGGAGATGAAGACTAATCCATGAATTTTTTTTAAAGAGGCTTCTTAATTACTCTTATAAGCAAATAAACTCACCAAGGCTGCGAGGCACATTGGTAATTTTGGCATGTACTATTTTAGTATCAGAGGTAGGACTATCTGTGACCGTGGCGTTAAGGAAAGCAATTCCAAATTCAACATCATTAATATTTCCAATAACACTTCCTCTAGCTCGCTGGGGACCACCTGTGGGGAGAAGGAAAAACATTCCTGGATAAGGAAATAATTTCATCGACATGACATGGAAGAAAAAAAAAAGGCCAGTATTCAAAGATGCTACAAATCTCTTCTCAAACCTTTGAAAAGATCATCTGACATCTGAATTTAAGGGCGTAATAAATAATCCTTTCAAACATTCTACTCTCATGTAACACTCATCATCCACATAAATCCAGGATTTTTCTAGTCTAGGCACATCATAGCTGAATTTCACAACCCAGAGAATACAATCAGCAGCCAGTCCCAAAGCCAAAATAAAGGAGCTGTTTGTTGATGGTGATGAAACGATGATAATGGGTTTATTGAGCACCTCGTGCATATGGTAAGCACTTAATGTGTGCTAAATCCTTTAATCCTATCAAAGATCCTATAAGGTCATTTAAGCAGCCACAGGCTACTTAAGTAGTCTGCAGACTAGGTAAATAAAGTCCCCAAAAGTCATGGTGACAGCCAGGGAGTGGTGGGATGAGGACTGAACACAGGTGTGATTGGCATCGAAACCCGTGTTCTTTTACCAATTTGCCTCCTTCATGAGAACAAAGAGAGACAGGAGGAATCACCAGCAAAACAGCTCCCAAGCCTTGTGACAGGTCACTGTTAACATAAATGGGGCACATCTAAGGGGTACGTATTCTTCAGTTGAGGGTTTCAGATCTTGGGCCTGTCAAGTTCTTCATATTACATATATATTTGAAAATGCTTAACTTGTGAAAAATTTGAAGGATATTGTACTTTTAACAATGCGGCATAATTCATACCAAGACAATCAGGTTAAAAAATATAAATTTGAAAAAATAATCTCTACAGTAATTTTCATGCCATCTTGTTCAACAAAATTATTGGCTACTCACATAGAAGAGTATCTAGATACTTTATGTATCTAGACACACAGACTGTATCTAAAATGAATTGCATGCTTTGATAGGAGAAAGAAACATACTGGGAAGAAGCTGATGGTGAAATTAATAAATATTCACTATTCAATGCCTTTTAATTGAATATATTTTAAGACAACCATTAGGTGTTTCAGATATTGTTATCATGTATCATATACAGGAGAGAAATACAATTATATTCAATCTCAAAAAATCAGTAAATACAGTATTTCACCATTTAAATTTAAGTGACTTTACTAGTGGGAGAAAACATTTTTTCCCACGATGATTCAGCCTTCATATTCTGCACTACGCTTATTTGTTCACCAACCATTGAGGATGTAATGGTAATAAGAAAGAGAAAAAAAGACACAAGACCTGACTTCATAGAGCTTATGTCTGCATACGGGAGACAGACATCAATTAGAATTCCATAAAAAATGTAGGATTAAAATGTACTAGTGTGTAAGATGTACTGTTTGGGGAAGTCTGCAAAGGAAGCCAAACTTGAGTGGAAATCTAAAGAAAGTAGATGTCTTAACTAAGCCAGGGAAGAAGGCAGGGGAAAGTCTTTCCAGGTAGAGAAAATGGCATGTGTCACTCTTTTGGGAGGTGGTTGCTTGCTACTTGGAGAAACCAAAAGTGTGAGCTTAGAGAGTGATAGGAACCACACTGCAAGATGGTGCAGAAGAGCAGACAGCAAGGCCAATCAGGACCTGGTAGGCCATTCTGGTTCTTATCTTTGTTCCTAGGCAGGGGGAGAGAGGAGTAGAAGGATCACTAATTCACTTAGTTCTCTGGGTCATTGCTAACAAGCATGGCCTCCCACCGGGTGATCTTGGTTCTCCAGTCTCACAGATGAACTGGAGTCCCAGCGCTCAACAGACATCCCCTAGTCCATCTACCTAGTTGGGATTCTTGAAACTTACTGCCACACTCTGTAACCCAAGCTCTGGAATCTGCATATTTGGACTTCCTTCTGTCCCTGGGACCCTGGTGCGACCAGGGGCTGAGCTACAAAATGCCTCTACTGAAATGGGACCTATCAATGTGCTGGATGTTAGAAGACCCTTCCGAGTCCTTGGCAATGAGTTGATGTGTTGAGAAGATACACTGAGCAGCTGACAGACACCTGCCCTCTCAGCTTGTCTACGTCCTAGAAATCTCTCCGCATAAACCCCCTCTCACTCTGCCAAATAGGCCTTCTTCAGATCCATGGACATTTCATTGATTTTTTAAATTTATTTTTTATGGTATTTTTTTCCATTACCATTGACCCCCTTATAGCCCCCTTCTACCCCGCCACCCCCTTACCCCAACCAGCACGCTGTTGTCCACGTCCATGAGTCCTTTTTTCCTTTTTGCTCGATCCCTCCACCCCCCTGCCATGGGGCTGTCAGCCTGCTTTCTGTGAGTCTGGGGACATTTTATCCCTAAAGCTCTGGGAAGTCCAGCTGTGCCTCAACACTTTAACAATGCTGAACTGTTCTTTCTGGTCTTCTTTAGCCCTTAGAAAGTCTATCTTCTGAGACGAGTACGCTCAGTACTGCCCACTATTTCTTAGGACTCCAGAAAACTCTTTGACTTGTCTATGGGTTTTGGAATCTTGACTTCGTTTCTTCCAAGTTTTTACACTACTTACAGTGGCCAGCCATGTTGCATGACTTGAGTTATGGGAGTTAAATTCAATTCCTCCTACTCTCTTTCCTTGAACTGAATTGGCCTCTAGTCTACTTTCCACACGCATGTTCTCCATATTTCCATCGTTGAAATAGCCTCCAATTGTGTATTTCTGTTAGATATTCTGTTTCTGCTTCACACTCATTTTCCAGCCTGGAGTCTCAGCCTGGTTTTCCCTGCTTTTCCACACCCCTTTGCCCCTCAAGCCCAAGACTACTCATTACCCCTGTGCCGATCATATGCTTTTACAAGGGAGCCTGCAAAGGGGCAAGCAAACATGGGCTAAAAATCTAACCATGAGTTTTGGGGCAGAACTGCACCAGACAGAGGAGGTAATGACATTTTTCCTAATTTTTCCTCGTAGAGATGGCACTGTTTTATAATTGATGGGCTCAGAGTCACACCCTTTTTTAATTTTCAGAAAGCGTGAATGTGCCAGCAATAGTTCTGCCAAAATTTAACTTGGTTGCTTACCTGGGCATGCTTGTAGATTGCACCGGGACACCTGAGTCGCATCTCCCGGACAGGAGCGACCACCGTTGGATGGCTCTGGGTTGTTGCACAGACGTTTCCGAGTCTTCTCCCCTCCTCCGCAAGAGGCAGAACACAGGGCCCAACTATGCCAGTGTCCCCAGCTCCCGTCCACTGGGAACAAGAAGGGAGTGGTCAATAATAACACACCGTCTGAAAATGTACACTTAGGGCGGCCCTGCCTGTACACCTTTGATTTTAAGATCTGAAATGAACACTAACTACAATGCTTTGCTTGTTCTACCGCCAGGAGTCAGGGAGCTCACCGGGGCACATGTCAGTGTTGCATCTCTGGATCTGGGAGTCCGGGCCCCCACAAGCTCTGCCGCCGTTGGAGGGATGAGGGTTATCGCACGTGCGGTACCGCCGCATCTGCCCTCCGTTGCACGACCGACTGCAGATTCCCCAGCCGCTCCAAGGACTCCAGTTACCGTGAGCTACAATGCAGAACCATGGGACAAGGGCTGAACGGTGACACTCACCCAAAACGTATGGAAGGACTGTCCCCAGGAAACGAAATGAAACATGCAAATTGATAAATAGGCAGCTTCCAAAGGTAGGTGATTTAACTGTAGTTTTGACCAGAAACTGGGTATACATTCTTGTGACTGTACAATTCCATTTAACACCCTCTTATTGAGCCTTACAGTGTTCAAGGACCATGAGACAAGGTCTGTGCTCCTGATGAGTCAAGGCTATCACAGTCACAATATGGTGGACGCAGACGCTGCTGGGCTCTAAAAATCTAGCTTGGTGACTGCATTAAGGCAGAGAGCCACCGGCTTGCCTCCATAAAAGGACTGTCGACATTACTGACAGTTGGCATGTAAGCGTGGCCCCACGTGTGTGCTCTGCAGCTGGTCCCATAGAAAAAACGAAACAGGGCACAGCCCCTGCCCATACAAATCAATTACTTCTATGGTGTTACACAGTCACGCAGCAGTCACGCAACACTTTGACGTCCTAAGTCAAAGGCAGACGAATCCAGTAACAGAATAGCCTAACTTGAAGGACTTAAAGCCATCACGGAACTTTGAGAAAGTATAATTGTGACTCACTATTTGCAACACTCACTTGGACAAGGGTCACTGTTGCAAAAATCACTCTGGACATCACTGCCTTCGCATTTGCTCCCTCCATACTGTGGGGCAGGATCAGCACAGTCCCTTGTCCTCTCTCTGGCACCTCCTCCGCACGACACAGTACAGGTGCTCCAGCTGGTCCAAGGGGCCCACTTGCCATCCACTGGATTGGGGAAAAAACACATGTGCTCTGTTACTACTTAAAAACGAGCAGGTTAAACACTGGGCATGGCTAGGTTGAGCGATGTTCTTACTGGCATTGGTTCTCACGGACTCGCTACCTAGATGAGAGGCGGATGGTAAGTTAGTAAGGGTGTAGACACGGTAGTTCTCCTACCTGGGCAGTGCCTTTCGTTGCACACTTGCATCTGTGTTTCTGTTCCATCACAGTAGGCGCCATCAAACGATGGCGGTGGGTTGTTGCACAGTCGTGTCCTTGTCTGGGTGCCCTTCCCACAACTTCTGCTGCATGCGCTCCACGGCTGCCAAGCACTCCACGCTCCAGGAACTAGAGATATCCCCAGGGACACAGTTTCAAGTCACAGAATCATAGTTGTTAGAACAAACGACAAAATTAGACCAGTAGATGAACCCAGTAATGAGTTAAATGAGCCCATGTCTAAAATAATCAAAACGGAACCAAAGAAAACATGAGTGATGTCCTTCCTTTCTCCTTCTGGTTAGATTTTCAGGGGAGTTGGGGTCTACAGGAAAATTCAGAAGGCTATCTAATGCCAGGATAAATTCTTGCCTTTACCCAACAGCAGTAGTATACTAAAATAAAATTTGAAACAAATTTTCACACTGTCGTCGAATGACACAGTTGTCCCCCTTTTTCCCCATTGCTGTCCCCTGCCCTGCCCAGCCCCCTCTCATACACTCAATCTCCGCCCCCGTACTTTTATCCTTGTCCCTGGGTCCTTTATACATGTTCCTCGACCTGACCCTTACAAAATTTGATCAAACTACTGTAAGGAAACACAATCTGAGTTTTTAAACCTAGATAAGGCCCTGGCTGGTGTAGCTCAGTGGATTGAGTGCGGGCCTGCAAACCAGGTGATAGCGGTTCGATTCCCAGTCAGGGCACATGCCTGGGTTGCAGGCCAGTTCCCTGCAAGGGACACACCAGAGGCAACCATACATTGATATTTCTCTCCCTCTCTCCTTCCCTTTCCCTCTAAAGATAAATAAATAAAATCTTTAAAAAAAGCCTAGATAAGCATTTGCCTGTGCTCTGTGTTCTGGGGAAAGTGGAAGGAACCAGAAGCTTAGCAGCAAGGCCATGTAAGAGACTAAGCTATGGCTATGGACGACACAGATGTTTCCAAAGGACAACCTGGACCCCAGGTTACAAGGCCATATCGTTAACCCTAGTTCAGCTCCATGTGTAAGAATGTACTTGGATCTGTTCATAACATGATGACTTGCACAACTGTACCTCTTTGAAAAAAACTGTCTCCATTACATAACGTTCATGAATTAAAAGCTCTGAGACACACACTCACCTGCTTCTCAAACAACAGAAGAAAACTAAGCAGTATTTTCCAAGGAGTGATGTGAAGAGCTTTCGTTTGGTAACTGACATATTACACCATCTGACCACAAGACCGGAACAACCCTGTTTCTTACCAGGTGCACGGGTGAGACTCAACATTATGGTTTCTTTTATGTGTAAGTCAACACCAGGTCGTATTTCTGTTTTGAGGGTACTTTCTAGATATTAAATTTATGAAGTACGTTTTTGTGGTCACCCAGTTTAACCAAGATATGAACCAAAACAGGGCATTAAGGTCCGTGTTTAAATATTCTCTTAACAACCTATAAGACACCAAAAGAATAAGCTGAAAACCAAGTAATGAAATATTGATTTGGTTGCTCTATTTAGAAAACATTATAAAGCATATCTTGCATCCTCTTTCATGAATTGTTTTCTAATTGAGTTGCCGACATGCCCCTGCACTTTATGGATACAGGCAAACATGGTCACACAAATTTATTGAAGCTGACAAAATTTTCACTGAAAAGTATTTGACTAATCCTAAAAGAAAAGAAGGAAGCCTTTAAAAATTTGGCAGGTATGACTCAAAACTACTTGTTTATTAATTCTGATTGCTGATGCTCATAATTCTGATATATGGGCTATGTGATTTCGAAAATTCATTGGTTCCAACTATTTTCACATGTCCTATTTTCAAGGCCGTTGGTTAACAAAAGCTCATACTTCTTACAATACAAAGTTTCACAGTATAGATGCATATTTTTAGAATACCTAAAGAAACGGTGATTTTGTGCTGTTTTTCTCTAATATATAGATTCATTTTTATTAGAAGAATAAAACTGGGTGATGTTTATTCATTTATTTATCTGTGTAATTTCATGTTCACATAAATAGAGGTTTTTGTCAGAAGATCTTTATTTTTTTAATCAATACAGAAAACCTCAATCAGAAATGAACTTTATGACACAAAATGTGATAGAACTGAAGTGTTTTTTTATGTGAATGAAAAGGAAAAAGGCACTGTGATAATATAAAACAGAGAAGGCATAAAACATCACGACATCTACATAATATCAAAGAAGACAACTGTTGAGGAATTATGCAAATATAATGGATGAATTCGTGGTTACACTACATTGCAATTCTGGTTCCGGAGAAGCAGTAGAGAGTGGTCCTTAGGAGCAGGGAGTCTGGATCAGACGCCTGGGCCTGAATAACTGTTCTGCCCTCACTATCTGTGCCGTCCCAGATGCGTTAGTGGGCTTCTGTGTGCCTGGTCTGTAATCTGCAATCTGCAGGAGACAGAGAACCTGCCTTTTCAGGATCAGGGTGAGGAATCACGAGTTTATAGATGAACAAGGCTGGGATTGGGACAGCGCACACAGTAAATACTACAGACAAGGGAGCTACGGGCTAATACTGCAGGCAGTGCTTCACTCCAAGTTCTGAACAATTTTCAAAAGGACACTTTAAAAAATGCTCATTCTTTAAGTAATCTGTAAGAATATGTATTTTTTATGACTCTCAAAGGGCAGCAGAAAGGCCCATTCCAGAAGGCACCTGGGAGTTTAAAAATACCATTCTAACTGCAGCAGGAAAAGTATAATGTAAAAGCCTTAAATGTCAGTTTGCACCAGAAAGTCAGGACGTGTTCAAGGAATCAAGGAAATCTCTAAATATCATTTAGCTTTCCATTAGACAGATATCAGAGTTGACAAGCTGAACAAGATTGCTGTAATCAGGAATTTCTGGCTCTTTTTCCTTTTATATAGTATGCTATTATAATTAGCTTTCTAATTATTCAAGTTTAAATAATAATTCTCACTTTTGGCATATTTTCTTTATGATTTCATGGCAGTATTTTATTTTTATAATATAGCATAATGGAAGTTCTGAACTACAAGTCAAGATACCCCAGATCTCAGCAAATAAGCTTGGGAATCTTCAAACTGACCTGGGTGCAGATCCCTGATTTTCCTTTTTTGCTCACTGTGTACCCCAGTGAATTAATTATATTTTCTGAATATCGGTTTCCTCCTCTGTACAACAGGACGCAATACCTAATGCAGCAGATAACAATCCCATTTTGGTTTGTCAATACCCTTGTTCTTGACCATCTCAGCTAAGGTCTCTCTTCCTTTTGCTCTTTCACTTCAACTATTGAGTTTGTTCTGTATGCTTGTCAATATCTGAATGACATTATCTGTTTATCACTCTAGTTTGAGCAATTAGAACAGGGCCTTGAGCTCAGAACGGGTGCTCAATAAACATTTCTGGAGGAATGAATGACTGACTGACTGAATGAATGAATGAACAGCCCCTCCTCTCTTCCATATGGTTTCTTTCAGGCTGTCAAACAAGGAGCCCTGACCCTGTTGACACGCCGTGGACAAGTAGCCCAAGTTGGCTATCAATGTGTCCTCCCCCTGGACTCAAGTTTAGAGGTCAGCGTGGGATCCAAACACAATCAAACAGGGTCTTTTCCCAGAAGCTGACATGAGTTCTGACAAAAAAAACTCTGTGTCCCCGAGGCCTTAGATTACAAACCCCTGTGAGCCAGTAGCTGCCTGCAGTCATATTTTCCATCACATGGAAAGAATTTACAGGAGAATGAAGCCAGGAGAAGAGAGCAGAGATGAGAGATGGAAAACATGTCAGCAGAACATTGGCCAAAGCCTTGGATTCAATCATACCTGAAAGCAGAACTTTTACTTAACCTTATGTAAGTATGATTTCTGCCATTTTAATCTCAAAGGGCCCTAAAGTTACCTAAGTTGTAGGCTTGTTTCACAAAGTCAAAAAGAACTTGTATCGATAAAGCACATAGTGGGGCTCCTAGCACATGATAGGTGTTCAGCCAATGGTAGCTATTATTATTTTAGCCCTCACTAACTGTGTGTTTCTGGGAAACCCTTTACCTTCACTAGGGTTTATTTCTCTCACTTGAAGATGAATGATTGGACGGATTGTTACCTAAGGTCGTTACCTCTACAGTTTTATGACTTCGTAATTATGTATATTTTCTCTACATGATTAAAAATGCACCGTAGTCAGGAACCTTTTATAACATTCAATTAAGTCAGGTGTTTTACTTAACACTGATTCATGCTCTACCGCCACAAGTTTATCCAGGAGATAGAACTAAGAATACAGAGAATAAACACATTCCAGGGTAGAGGCCATAATTCCATAAGATCTTTTCACACTGAAAAAGAAAAGGTCATTTTGGCCCCTTGGTAAGAGTTGAAAATATGCAAGTCGTGCTCCTTGGTGGATCCTCACCTGGGCAAGGTCTAATGTTGCACATGATCATCTCCACAGCACTCCCTTCACACGGCCGCCCACCATGTTGGGCTGATGGATTATTGCAAGTTCTGGTCCTGGTTCGGTTGCCATGTCCACAGCTCCTTGTGCATTCTTCCCACGGGCTCCATTCTGACCAGCTACCATCCACTGTACAAAGTGAGACATGCCACCATTTCCGTCAAAGCTGATAATACCAGGGTGATCGATAGTTAGGGAACAGAAACAAACACGTGCCCATCTGTTGAATAACGAGGAGTACCTGGACACAGCTTATGGTGACAGTTGCGCATTTCTGAGTCGGACCCTTGACAAGGCTTCCCACCATTGGCTGGGAAGGGGTTATTGCACAGACGACTCCTCTTTTGGATGCCTCTTCCACACGTGGCGCTGCAGGGTCTCCAGGAAGACCACTGGGAAAATCCACCATGAACTGCAAAGAAAACATTTCATTTTGTCTCTGTTCTAGTGAATTAAAAAATTGCAAGTCAGGTATCATTTAAGATATGCATTCTGTCTAGGGCTAAATCTGGAACAGCTGAGAAATTGCTTAGGGGAACTCTCCTTCATGGTAAAAACAAAACTGAAGCGTGAGAGAACTTCAGTCAACCAGAGTTTCTGCTCAGCTCCAATCCTGACTCACTCGGACACGGCTCCTGAAAGAGTTGGCAGCCAAGAAGTTGACTGTACATATTATTTACTTTTTGACTAAGTCAGATTCTTTTTAAGCAAATATACACATTGATTTCTGAGAATAAATTTCACTATTTTTCAATCCAAAATTCAGTTTGGGGATTTAAATGATTAACTTGGTACTTTTCACTTCTAATCTGTATTTAGTCCCCTCAGTTTGTAAACTGTGACATGATTTTTTTTTTTTGTTCTAGCTCCATAATCTAGAAGTATGTTAAAGGTGAAGGAGGCTTGGATTAAGATGCTCAATAATTTTTATGATTTCAGGGGCCCTGGCTGCTGTTTCATGTGAATATCCATCTGATCGCACTCACCCTGGACTGTGACTGGAACTCGGACAAGGACAGAGCCCATCAAATTTCGAGCAACGCATTCATACTCAGACGTGTCTTCCTTCTGAGCCGCAGAGATATACAATGAGTTGTTGGACAGCACTTGAACTCGGTCATCCCAGCGGATCGTGTGCCCTTGGCGAGACCATGTAATAGCTGGATGAGGCTCTCCAGTTGCCTGACAATTCAATATGACTTTGCCCCCAGCATGAATAATAGTTGCAATTGGCTCAAGAGTGATAATAGGAGGACCTGCGGAAAAAAGCACATAATGTTTCTTAGTTGTTATGGAGTAATATTAACACTTCCACCAATATTATATAGCAGTATTATTTTAAAATTAGGTTAATTTGTTTATAAAACACTGTAGCTTCTCAACTACTAAGGCTGTAATGGTCATTAACAGACCTCATAGCTCTGTTTTATTTAGTAAATGTCAACGGTTTTAAATCCCTAAGCAGATTAGCCCATAACATGGGATCTGCCATCAGGTTTCTGAATTCAAGTTCTGCTTCTAGTCATTACGACCTCTCTGAGTCTTTGCCAGTTTAACAGTGGTGCTCACTCGAAAGATTCTTGTTAGACTCTACTAAAGTGATGTAAGCACAGCTCTTTGATGGAGTAAGCAAGAAATATTACTAGTACTATTGTTATCATTGCTGTTTTTTAACATGGTAAACATCTATTTCTTTCCCTTGTATAATCTTTGTGTGGTAAAGAGTCATTATTAATATATTCTTTCATGAATGATCATCATTCGTTTATTCAATAAGTATATATTGAGAGCCTACTATTTCCCAGGCATTGTGCTAGATGCTGAGGCTGTAGAGATAACAGATACAACTTCTAGTCTGAAGAAACTCATAGTCTACTGAGACAGACAGGGAAGTAATTATTTAGTTGTGTTATAATATACCACTAGAATTGAATAACAGGATAGGTAGAATACAAGTTAGTAGAGAGTAGGTAAATGTGTAGAGACATGGGAACATAAACAACAGTAACTTCATAAATCACACAAAAACATGTCCCTAGAAATGGAGAGGAAAAGGAAGAGAGTCAAGAATTTAAAAACTAGGAGTGACAGGACTTTGTCATCGAATGGTATAAAGTAAAGGGAGAAATTAATGACTACAGGGTGTGACTCGGGCAATATAGTGTATGTTGGGCAATTTGATAGAACATGAGAGGCAGAACATATTTGTTGGGAGGGAGTAGGGAATGATCATTTGCATCTATTTAGAACTGTTGAACTTGAGGTACCTGTAGGACAATGCTGTAGAAGTATCTAGATGGAGAGTGAATATTCATTTCTGGTGTCCAGAAGAAAAATACGGGTATACCTACAGGTTTGCGAGTCTTTCATGAGAGGAAGAGAAATGAAGACAGAAACTATTGCAACATTATGATTTAAGAGATGGAAAGAAGAGAGGCCTACAAATGGTATTAGGAATAGATCACTGAGATATGAAGAAAATCAGAGAAAATGGTATCCTGGCGGCCAAAGGAAGTTTCCAGAAGGAGGGAGGGGTTCATAGTTTCTGCGGTGGATGCAAGGTGTGCAAGTGAGGTTGTTGGAGAAAACATAAAAGAAGTTATGTATAGCTCCTGACAGAAGATTTATCTTTATACAAGTCTATAGTGTCAACGAAGAATATGAAATACTTCATGGAGGATAAAAAGCTTGACTGCATTTTCAAAAATGGTAAGATTATATATAAGGGAGCCTATTGCAGAGAAGAAAATAGCATGGAGATGGATTTAGCTTTGAAAGGATGATTCATTCTGTAGCTTACAAGGTTTTAAATATTTGGTTAAAATCTTCGAAGGAAATCAAAAGGATTTACGTTTAAACAGGTAAGCAAAGGGGAGCTTATGTATTCTTGAAGGGGCATGGTGGGATGAAGGCAGTGTTTTAATGGGATTGAATTAAAAGGTAGGATAATTTGCTCAGTGAGAGGGAATAACTATCAGGTAATTTAGGGTGGTGGCTGCATATTTTAGATTGGGAAGTGTATCTGGAATAATAGAACATAAAACAAAAAATGCAAGTACAATGTGTTTTATTGTGACATGAATATGCTAGTATTTTATGTAAAGGTATTACCCACATGTGGTCTTTTCATATGAGTTTGAATCTCAGTGAGAATCATTAATGCATTTTTCCCATAAGTATCCACATCAGTCTGCACAATTGCCTCCCCACTGAGATTGACATTAACCTCACTCTAGGAATTTCCAGTTCCAGAGCTTTTATTTCTCTCCCCATGTTCGGATTATATTATGTATTCAATAAACTTGCTGAATAAAGTAAATACTTCAGATTAATCATTCAACATGAAATGAAAACAATGACTACATGAGCGCATCTGCTCATGTTATTATGGTCAAAGAAAGTGTCAAATAAAACCCAAAATCTCAGTTTAGATACCATACTGGAACATTTCCAACTGCACCCGAGGCTGTGAATTAACTCAGCAATGAAATGCCTTACGTATGTCTTTCAAGGTTGACTTAATCCCACCAGTCACATAATGACCAGTTAAATATGATTATTTTATTGAAAAGAAGGCATTTTGGTTCTTTCATCTTAATTTTAAACAAATCGTATTTTGGCTTCCTTTAGATGCCTCATTTATTTACATGAGTTAATTGTCAGAATAGGTAAATGTGCTGCTCTCATGCAGCCTGTCTTGAACTGGGTCAGTGGAGCCTTCTTCCAGGAGAGATTACTCATGTGATGTCCCACCTACACTCACCCAAACAAAAAGGGGTAAAGTTTTCATAGACATAACATTAATTTGGGAAATGTCGCATTTTCTAACCTCCCTTTGTTGAGTTAGAACTCACATCAGCATATTAACATATTTGGAAAGATTCACAATAAAGAAACTTGACACACCTAAGCAGGGCTTGGCACCTAGCAGATGCTCTTTATATATTTAATGAATGAATGAATTTTATTTCATCTTTTTTCCTCACACTTATCTGGCCATCACACTCTACTCTTTGCCTGATAACATCCCACAAGGTTATCATTGGATAAATATGCACTTAGCAAGATAATGGAATCAACTTAAATGCCTTTAGTAGATGAACAGATAAAGAATAAATTCTATGTGTGTGTATACACATATATATCTACACATACACACAATGCAGTATTTTTCAGCCCCAACAAAGAAGAAAGTCCTACCATTTGAGACAACATAGATGAAACAAACCAGAGACATACAGCATATGATATCACATAAATGTGGAATCTTAAGGGAAAAAAAAGTCAAACTCATAGAAACAGGGAACAGATTAGTGGTTGCCAGGAACGGCAGGATGAGGAAAATGGGAAGATGTTTCTTTTCGTTGTAAGATGGGTAAGTTCTGTGGCACTAATACATACCATGGTGCCTATAGTTAATAACACTGTATTGTACACTGGAAATTTGCTAAGTGTGCAGATCATTAGTGTTCTCACCCAAAATGAATAGTAAATAAATAAAACCAAACCAGACAATAGCTGTAAGGTCATGGATGTGTTAATTAACTTCATTGTGGAAATGAAGTTAATACATCATGTCACAATACATATGTATATCAACTCATCACACTGTATTTTTTAAAGTTTTACAACTGTATGTGTCAAATATATCTCAGTAAAGCTGGAGGAAAAATGCTGTCCCAGATATTTCAAAAACATCTATTCAATGTTAAAGTCTTAAATTTTGTTTTGAATGTCAAAGTCTTACAGAAGAGTAGCTCGCTAAGTAGTTGTTAGTAAATGCCAGTCAATAGCATCTCTCAGAGTGAATGAAGAAAATGTAAATTCATCCCACTAAATACTGAGCCTATTCAGAAAATACGTTGGTTGGCTTAAGTTCTCAGCCCAATGGTGGTGTCCTCGGGTCAGCCCCCGATGGTTCTGTCCAAGGGGCCCTGCAGGCCTCCCTGTTTTCCCTAATTGTGAAAGCTCTGCCTTCTGGGGACTTCCATTCAGGGGCTTCCTGATGAGCCCGAAGACCCTGCTGGGAGCACACGGGCATTTCACGGCAACAGCAATCGGCCTGGGGCGCTTTGACTTCACTTGCATGTCTTTATTTTCGCTATATATTTTCAAAGTGCTATATATTTATATTTATATTTTCAAACAAGCACAAAGCCCTGCGGTGAAGCAACTTGCACTTTGGAACTGCATGTGTTAGATCAGGGAGAGAAGATCTGTATCTGTGCCCAAGTCGATGACAATTGCCCCAGCAGCAGCAGCAGCAGCAGGGCGCCCAAGTTGACACACTCTGAGAGCTACCACGAATGCCCTTGCTATAAAGTGGAGGAGAAATAAACGTTCTTTATGAGGCGGCATTGCTCACATCAGGTTGTAATTAGAATCAGGTAAGCGCTTACTCTGCAGAGTGAGGCTCATGCTGCGCTCCACCACCCCGGCTTCGTTAGCGGCCACACACGTGTAGTCGCCGGCGTCCTCATTCTGCGGGAAAGAGCAGTGTTGGGAAAAGCGTGAGCTTCCGGGGCAGGCAAGGAACTTTGCTTGCCCTGGTACTAGTTTCCATGGAATTTCCTTTTTCAGAAGGCATTTTCACAGAAGGAGAAAACCCTACATATATTTAACCTCATAAATAGATTTTAAAAAAAAGAAGAAAAAGCAATTCCCTAAATTTTTTTTAGAACTGCTTATTAGTGCTCTCCGGGATAATTATTACTAAGAAATCAAAGCCAAAAATAACATTTTTTAATAATCATCCATCCAAAATGACCTTACTAAAGGAAAATGCTGACACCTTACAGTAATTTAAAGTGTTAAAATAATAAGGAGAATTAATAAATATTGAGTCTTTTCTAATGGGATTAGTCAATTTAAAAAAATAAGCTTAGCCTCTATCTAGAGTTTGAAATTTAGGAAAGTGAAAAGCTAACTTACTGGAAATTATAAAACACATTTGGGAATTAGAATGTAATTCCCAAACATACATATGTGGTATAAAAATAAGTACTATATGAATTTAGATATGGTGACTAATCAGAGTCATGGGTTTTGCTAAAGGTCTTATGAATAGGAGACTTCTGGTCTTTTTTTTTAAAGATTTTATTTATTTATTTTTAGAGCGAAAGGAAGGGAAGGACAAAGATGGAGAGAGAAACATCAATGTGTGGTTGCCTCTCTCATGGCCTCTACTGGGGACCTGGCCCGCAACTCAGGCATGAGCCCTGATTGGAAATCAAACTGGTGACTCTGGTTTACAGCCCGTGCTCAGTCCACTGAGCTACTCCAGCCACGGCTGACTTCTGGTCTTGTTGATAGAAATGTTATGTCAGTAAAGGGAAAATGAACTGCAGGATACAGAGGAGTGTGGGAGAAGGAAGATAGACATTAATTTACATGTTCAACTGGGGTTGCCAATGCATTATCCAAATAGAAATCTCCTAAAGGGAACTAACTATAAATGAAAGTTGGAAGAGCTTCAGGGTTGGAGATAGATATTTAGTAATCTAAAACTATATGGCAAAAAAATTGTACTAGCATTAATGGTCATGTTAGAAGAAGTCCAACAACTACATAAGTAGTAATGTTTGTGTGGACAAAGGGGGAAGACAGATAATGAAGAGACCCGAGGTAGATATCACCTCAAAATTTAAGGGACAATCAGCAACATCTGTTGTTGAAATCAAACCCAGGAGAATAAAAGACTGAGCATGGTTCACTGGATGAGGTGATTAGATAGTGTATTTTAATTATTATTTTAATTAATCCAACATTGGGTTAAAAAATTACCCATAGGTAGTCTAGTTGAGAATTTTTTAGATAAAATATCTCATTCACATGACCCTCAAATAAGAATAATTTAAACACCACTCACTTTTCAGCTCAATGAAGTTTTTGGAAAACCTAATCGTTATCACCTTAGTGATAAAAACTACCCTATAATTGCTTTGCAAGCGTGTTTATAGTTCTTCACTTCCCTGTTCTAAAACAGTTTTCAGGGAGTTATCTCCTGACACTAAACGATAGGCCACTGATCAGGGACAGCCAAAAATAATTGATTTGAACCACTGCTTCAATTTTTTATAAGACCCCATTGACTCAGATTTTATGATTTAATTAAAAATACGAGAGGAACTTCTCCCTTCCGTGGCACCTGTACAAAGGCATTGATTGACGTGTACACGCACACTTGCAGTGTGACTTACCACAGTGCCATAAATGGCCAGGGAGCCATTGCCAAGTTGACGGATTCTGTGGTTAACTTCAATGTCCACCCCCTTTCTGCTCCACTGGATGGTCGGGGCAGGATCTCCTCTCACCTCACAGTTCAGAATTGCATTTCCACCGAGTGGCTCGATCCAGTTAGAAGGGTAATCACCTTTGAAGACTGGGGGTTCTGGGAAAAAACACGGGACACGTAGAAATAAAAGGAAGCTCTGCTCATTTCTTTGCGATTTGGAGCTATTTAGAAAGATAATTTACTGAAGAAGGGGAGAGCCACTTACAAAACCCACAAAATTTCCAAAATCAACTGCTCGTGCTGATCAGCGAGATAATCTCATCAGTTTCAATGATCTAAGTGGATGATCACACATTATGCCAAATGCTGCCTTTGCTAATTGCTTCCCTACTTTGAGTTGAATGTTCACAATATTCTATTTCTTATGAACTTGCTTATCTGTGAATTAGGACTAAATGGATTACCAAACTGAAGTGATAGTGTGTGACCACATAATAAGGAAGCAGACTACAAGCCATTTATTATAAGTAAGTTGTAGTAAGGCAGTTGTTATAAATAAGTTTTACCTACCTTTCACATAAACAAATCCAATGGCCTTCACAAAACCGATGCTGTTCTCTGCAGTGCACACGTAAGTACCTGAATCCTCTTTTGAAACCCTCTCAATGACAAGTTCACTGTGGCCATTGACACTGTCAAAGTGGGCTGAGAAAAGCAAGTTAGGAAACCACACAGATACCTCTCAGTAACCTAGGGAAATAACCACAGTGGCTCTGAATTTGCAGGTTGGATTTGTGTGTTAGTCAGTGATTGAACCTTGGAGAACAGAACCTTTTCCACAGACCCCTTCTTCTGAGCTATTTGCTATGTCTATAGATGCTTGTTTGAAGAATGCAAAGCAGCAGGAGGAACAGGAAAAGGGAATAAAAACAAACATTTAAACATTATTTTAGATTGAAAGTACACCTTTCATCTCAAAGTGTTGCCTAAATCTGGCTCCTAGTCTCTCTGGGTCTCAAAAATCTTTCATGCAGAAATAAAAGGTTTTCCATTTAGTTTCTCTCGCCACCACTTTTTCTCCCAATTTACATCAAAACCAAGGAAACCTTTTCAGTTGTAATTCAACTGACTTGGCGGGTCAGAGTGGGTGTCAAAAATACAGACACCAGTTAGGTAATGACAACAGGATTAAATTTGCAACAATTTACACTTTTCCATAAGTGGTTATGATAGAAATGCTTACAAAATATAATATTTAGAATATTTTATAAGATTAACTCTAAGGTAATAGGCATTAAATAAGTTTCTGACTAGACCAGTCAATATATAATTATGTTAGGTATATTTACCTTGCAGGCTTTCCCCATTCAAAACATTTTAAGATTTCATACTGCTGAACACTAAGTGAAAAATTAAGCTTTAAAATTTAGATAGCCAAACCAGTACTATACCTTCAGAAAATAGTACTTAGATATTTTTGCACTTGATTTTTCCTTAGTGATAGATATTTTTGCACTTGATTTTTCCTTAGTGATAAGTACCATTATTACTAAGGTAGTATAGTTGATGACATCCAGTCATGAACAAATAATTATGAACAGAACAATCTCAAGCTTATTACTACTTTTCTAGCAAGGTAATTATTAAATGCTAGTTGGGCAGGATTTCAGAACTGAGTTTTGGACAAGTTCTCATTACTGCAACATCTTTCTGCTGATGATGAAGTTTGACAAATAAGGAGCTACTTGTCCTCCCAGCTCCTGGGCTCCAGGCTCTAACCACCTCAGTGTGTAGCTGCATAATCAACTTACACTGTAATAGAGACTAATGCATATAGGGAGAAGTGTAATGCGTACAGTGAGACGCGGAGTTCTCTAAAATTAGGAGAACCTTCAGCACTCTAAGTAGGCATGTGATCCATTCATCAATGATGAGGGAGAGAGATCCTTTGGGGTAAGTCTAGCTGCCAGTGCATACAATACAGTCTTCTCCTGGGGAAGACAGACGACTTTTAGGTTAAAAAATCTACTGTTACCCTGCAATATATGATCCTTTTGGAAGAAGGACAAGAACATCACACAGCAGGTATAGGTTAAAATCTAGGCAAAGGTACACATTTTACAGAACGCAGAGCAATCAATTCCTCATGTAACTTTCAACCAATTTTCCCAGCTAAAGGAAATGAAGATGGGGTTAGAGTTCTTTATGAGTGTACGTACTCTCTTCCAAAGAATTTAAATGACCAACCTGGGATAATGTTGTTATTGAAGGTCCATGTTAACTTGGGCAATGGGATACCGGTGGCTTTACAGCTTAATCGTAGCTGTTCCCCTTTATTTAACGACACGTCTCCAGGAAGCTCGGTAAAAGTGGGGAGAACGTGCACAGTCAGGCTGACGGTGTGTGTGTCTTCACCTGCAGCGTTGTTTGCCACACAGGTATAGGTGCCAGAATCCTCCGGCTTAAAAAAAAATTATAGTGCTTACAACATGGAATCTCACATCACATTACATACAGCACATGAACTTGCATAGCTTGGTCCCCAAATGAGGACTCTGATGCAAAGACAGTTGAAATGTCCATCTCGTAGCCTGACCCACCTATCTAGCTTTCAGCGTGATTTAACACGTATAAGAGTTTAAAGAAAAGTCCCTAGTTTACAGAACTCTAGTGATTTACAGGTATAAGAGCTCAGAAAACTGTAGATTCCAAAGTTCGTTAAATACCTGGTGTACTTCTGCTCTGCCTTGTGCAACTATGAAATAAGTAATTCTAAAGACTGGGCGTATGTTTACAGTATAGCTTGCTTTCTGGGTAACGTGGCCCCAGAGATGACCAAATTTTTGAAGGAAATGGCAAGAGGAGGGGCAATGTTACCTGCAATCCTGAAGCTTCACTGGCTAAATCCATTAGTCAATTCTTGGTACTCCTGTGACTCGATGCATTGGTGGCACGTGAAAAAAATTATGACTCCTTTCTCTTTGAAAACATGTCTTCATTTGGCTTCCTGGACACCCCACACCCCTAGGTTCTATCCTGTCTCACTTGTTGCTTCTTTTCTAACTCCTTTGGCTGGCTTCCTCTCAACATTACATTTCAGTGTTGACTGAGATGGGGGAGTGAGGAGAGGTAGACAAAGGTATGCGGGTGATAAATGGTGATGGATGGAGACTTGACTTGGGGTGGTGAACCCACAATACAGTGTACAGATGATGTGTTGTAGAACTGTGCACCTGAAAACTGCATAGTTTTTTTAACCAGTGTCACCCCCAAAAATTCAATAAAAAGGAAAGAAACAAAACAGAAAACCAAATTAAGTCCACCAAATTTACATGAAATTTGGGCATCGTAAAAGGTAAGGAGGTGGAGTAAGATATGTAAAAATGCTCTGAAACTGATTCACATTTTAATCGTGTCTGATGTTTGGGGTCAAATGTGCCACTTTCAAAACACATAACTTTTTTTTTTTTTCAAAACATAACATTCTTAAAGTCATGCGGTATGCACAGACATCTATTTCTCTTCAAGGGGACTGCCGCTGAAAAACTCTGATGCGTTGAGAGCTGTTTTTCTGCAGACTGCTGAGGTCCCACTGGAGAATACTAAATGGATCCGCTAGGACTTCAGTTTTCTTGTCAAAAATTAGCAAGGGTTATTTAAAAACCCTAAAAGACCCCCCAAACTGCTTCACGTATTGCTTAATAATACATCAGACATTCTTACATCTCCATCCTTCTAATCATTCCCACACATGGTTATCAGTATGAAATATAACAAAGGCACTTAGAGAAAATAGATTTCCATTACAATAAAATAACAATTGAGGAAGGAGGCTAGTTATGAGTTCCTATCTATTTTATACTAGTCACAGACCTGGGACATATAATGAAATACGTGTAAAATAAATCTGGTGACTTGAAATGATGAGTATTTTTCTTGCATTATTAAAAATTATATTTTCATGTTATTACAAGGAAGAAGATAAATGAACAAGCTGGCTCCGTGTGTCTATTCATATCTATTACACTTACCACAACATTTTCCAGAATGAGTTCTCCATAGGGTTCAACAGTATATTTTCCTAGCAAGTTAGCTAAAAGAACATTGTCTTTTTTCCAGTTAATTGCTGGTGTGGGGATTCCATCAGCCACACATGGAAAAACAGCTTGTGAATTCTCACTGACCGTGTAGGAGACTTCCATACTTCGGATTCTGGGGGGCACTATGAAGAATTTAAAAAAGACGATCATTTGGAATGTTGAGTTCAGTAATATCTTTATTCATACTGAACCTTAACACACAAGAGTCTCTTTGGAAGGTAATCTTGCTACAAACACTAAAAAATCTACTAAGATGTTGATTTGTTACTATAAAAGCAATCAGGATTTCTGATGCTAGCAAGAAAGATAATGCATTTGAACTTATTTATTACATTTGCAATCAGTTTCTGAGCAAAGGACTTAGAGCAGGGTTGGAAATCGACATCAGACTTTGCTTCCTGACTTTTCTTGCTTGAGTTTCTTGCTCTTTTGCAGTGAAGTAAAAACAAACAAACATACAAGAACAACAAAAACCAAAAACACTTTTACGATTGTATAACTGCTAGATTTGTATCGCAGACATATTGTGAGAACAAACTATGTAAAGGCATCAGCTCAAACACTAAAACATTACCCCGAACTGAACAGCACAAAGTGCTAAAGAGAAGTAATTTATTGTAGTACTTCCCATGTGTTACAACAAATGCAAGTTAAAAGCAGGTCAAGACACTTTACTCAGTTTTTATACTGTCACAGAAGACTTTTTATAGTGATTTCACTACTCTGCTCATTGTGATACCAAATGAGTATTTTTCTTTACAAATATTTTTCTCACAAATATTTCCTGTGCCTCAAATTGTTTTGAACTAGAGTTTAGGCAACAAATATCAATTGAATGTGTTGGTGTACTAAAAAATATCTTAGTGAATGTAAAACTAAGACATTCTAAGGAAAAGTCTTTAAAGTTTTCAGAATACTTGGCTCAAAAAGTAAAAACACCTTCGCTCCCAAAACAATGAACTTTGGAATCATTAAAACATATTAGTGAGAAATGGATCAACCTTAACACTTTTAAAAAGTGACAGCTGGTTTCAGCAAAAATAAACCTGTGTGTAAACTCCAATTTTTCATCCTTTTTATGATATATGAGTAAATATACAAACATATGACTGAATATATGTCTAAACATTACAGATAATATGAAAAACATAAAAACCTAGTTTGCTTAATAGTGCATCATAAATATGCAATTCATTTTTATTAAATTACGCTGTATTTTATGATCTCTTTTATGCTGGTTTACTTGGTGTTGTCACTTCTGCTAGTTGTTACAGAGTTATGGCTATGCCTTTATATTTGAGTTTAGCTTTGGCCACACACCATACATTTTGATATATACTGTCCTTATTTTTATTGTTTTCTAAAGAATCTGAAAATAAAAAACATAAGACATGTTCTTTGACATAACTGTTGATTAGACTGGTGTTTTTTCATTTGCTTGTGGTTGGGGTTTGGGCATTAAAAGTTCATTACTCGTTTCTAGCTTTATTGAATTGCAGTCATGAATTGTGGCCTTTAAAAAAAATCATAGTGATTTCTTTGTTGTTTGGTATCTGGTCTATTTTGGTAAATTGTCTACAACTACTTGAGAAAAAGGGAGTATTGTTTATTTATTAGTCCCTTATTTATGAAGGGGCTCATGTATATTAATTAATTCAACTATATTAACTGAAAGCACGTATAAATCAGGAAAGGAGTTTAGAAAACTCACAAATGATCATTTTGGGCTAAATAATTCATTTATCCATTAGAAGTGATTTCATTGAACTTTTACTGTAACTATTAAGTTGTAGGATATTCAAATATAGATGAAACATAAAAAATAGCTTTTCACAGATTTTTGAAAAAAGTGGACGCTCATCATTAAAAGAAGAATAATATTTTTTAAAGATTTTATTTATTCATTTTAGAGTCATGAGGAAGGGAGGGAGAAAGAGAGGGAGTGAAACTCAAAGTATGGTTGCCTCTAGCACACCCCACACTGGGGACCTGGACTGCAACCCAAGCATGTGCCCTGACTGGGAATCAAACCAGCAATGCTTTGGTTCGCAGGCCTGCACTCAATTAATTCACTGAGTTACACCAGCCAGGTGAAAGATTTACAGGAACTAGTATAAAGGACACATGGACAACAACTAAGGGGGGTGAAAATGGGAGGGAGGTGGGGAGCCCTGGGGGGGGATGGGTTGGGATGGGAGTAAAAGACAGAAAACTGTACTTGAACTACAATTAAATTAAAAAAAAGAAGAAATGTAGCCCTGGCTGGCGTAGCTCAGTGGATTGAGCGCGGGCCTGCGAACCAGACAATCGCGGTTCGATTCCCGGTCAGGGCACATGCCTGGGTTGCAGGCCGATTCCTTGCAGGCTAACTACCAGCAGGGGATGCACAAAAGGCAACCATACATTGATGTTTCTCTCCCTCTCTCCTTCCCCTCTAAAGATAAATAAATAAATAAAATATTTTTAAAAAAAGAAGAAGAAATGTTACGAGAACAAGAAACATAAACATCTGGGATCAGAATTTCTGATTTTCTGTGATATATTTCCATATATAATCTCTTTAAGCTTCAGTTTTCGTATGTGAAAAGGGGATAGTATTAATCTCTAATGGATGCTGAGAGAATTAAATCAGGTCATTAGTGTAAGCAAGTACATGCTTAGAAAGGGTCAGCTATTAATATTAAAGTTTTTAACTTTAAACTTTGAATAAAAAAAAGAATAATAGTATTATTACTGAAACTAATAATATTACTAGTACTAACAATACTACTGAAATTGGTAGTTAGAAACAATTTGATTTGCTTATCGTTTCCTACCACCGATACTAATAGTTATTCTATCTTTAGTTTTACAATATGCATTATCAACGAAAATGTTTCCATGCTGATCTTTAGAAATTTTGCTAGTTGCATACAAAGAAAAGAAGGTGTTTTTTCTTCTGTTATAAAAATATACACGTACCTTATGACCTCACCTTTAAATGGAACCTAATCAACAAAACAAACAAGTAGGCAAAATATAACGAGAGACGGAAATTAAGAACAATCTGACGGTAGTAACCAGAGGAAAGGTGGGAGAGGTCAATAGGGGGGAAAGGCGGGAGGGTTTTCAGGATCAACTGTAAAGGATGCATGGACAAAACCAAGGGGGTGTGGAAGTGGGGGAGGGGAAGTGGGGATGCCTGGGGTAGTAGGGAGTCCTGGGGGGTAAATGCAGACAACTGTACTTGAACAACAGTCAAATAATTAAAAAGTACATGTAAATATCTACTACTTTAAAACAATGAGCCAAATAGATCTCTAATGCTCATCAAGTTCACACTGTATTTATAATGCCGATCATGTTGATTAGTTTTGCGCCAAGATGACTTTCAACTTGAGAAGTAAAGCAGAGAGTCACCAACACACATGGACTCTTCATAAGAAAAAGTATAGACCCCAATAACCACAGTATGACGGGATTATTGGCAACACAATAATTATCTTGGTTGTATTAATTAAATCTCTCCTTCTCACTCACATGTGCTCACACACAAATAAAGAGTGCCCACAGAAAACAGATGTGAAGGGCAAGTGTACCTACACCGTACATGTGTGCATGCATGCACACGCACACGCCATATTTTGAATTGCTGGTTTTGCATGGTTTTGATTTTCACCAGATGTGTTCTCAGCAGTCTTTTCTCTTTGCCATGGTAATGCAGCAGATTGAAATAATTTACATGAAACCACCTACCCTGGACAGTGAGCTTGGTGCTGGAGCTGCGTGATCCTGCCACGTTGGCTGCCGTGCACGTGTACTGGCCGGCGTCCTTGGGCTGAGCGAATGCTATCTGTAGAGCCCCAGAGCTGAGGATGCGCTGGCGAACTGATTCCACAACTGCCTGGCCGTCTTTATGCCACGTAATGCCAGGTGGTGGGAGGCCGTCTGCCTCACACGGTAGTGTGATGGGCTTGTCCACGGCAATGACGTATTCCTTTGGATGGGGGCTGATGACTGGAGGAACTAAAAGATACAGAGTTCCAATTTGATCTTAAAGGCATGAGTGTGCCGTTTATACACCACAGTACCGCTCCAGAAAAGCGAAGTCACGTGGATAAGAAACAAAATCCTGACTTTAGCCAGTTATCATCAAAGGGGCCACTAGAGGTAGCTTTTATGAGTTCATTTCAGAAAATTATTCTCTATAGATTTAGCAAGTTAAACAATAATCAATTTAAAATAAGGCTATACATAACCCTGGCTGCTGTGGCTCAGTGGACGGAGTGCTGGTCCAAGAACCTAAGGGTCACTGGTTCAATTCCCAGTTGAGGCACATGCCTGGGTTGCAGGCCAGGTCCCCAGCATGGGGCGTGTGAGAGGCAACCACACACTGATGTCTCTCTCCCTCTCTTCTTCCCTTACCCCTTTCTAGAAATAAATAAAATATATATTTTAAAAAGTCTATAAACATATTCCCAAATGACTGCATATGCAGAAAATTTAGGCTCTGTTGACAAAGGCACTTTCTTTTTTTTTTATTTAAATATTTTTATTTATTTATCTTTAGAGGGGAAGGGAAGGAGAGAGGGAGAGAAATATCAATGTATGGTTGCCTCTGCCAAGGATACACAATGTATCTTGTGTCCCCTGCCAGGAACTGGCCTGCAACCCAGGCATGTGCCCTGACTGGGAACCGAACCGCGATCCTCTGGTTTGCAGGCCCGTGCTCAATCCACTGAGCTACACCAGCCAGGGCGGCACTTTCTTTAACATATATGTATTGTGTGATTCACGTTAGCTACTTAAACTTTCAAAATAGATCCCTTCAAAATTTATAAATTATTTAACTTTACTCATGCATTTTCCACAGTGCTTACTGTGGTATCTCACATATAGTGGCCATATTTAATGAAGTATTGTTTGAATGAATGACTAAATGAATGAACGGATCATGGAAAAAATTATGTAGATAAAAATCTTCCCACTTCTTTGGAAAAACTGTGGAAGGGCTTATGACGAGGATTTCTCTTCCTAGTGTTTCCAATAGGTTGATTACCCCTTAGGTACTGGCCTGGATATTCTATGGAGACTTAAAGACATACTCAGTACGTATGAGAGAACAACCTACAAAAAGCATGTAAGAAAGAAAAGGATGACACACTCCCTTAAGTCCAGAGACAGTGACAAGTTGCAGAGACAACCATCAAGGTAAAAATACCCCTTTAAGTGTGTGGGTGCAAAACAATCCTCTGAAACATCTACCGCCAATTTTAAAATCCTTGGGAGAAAAGGCCAAAACTATTCATTGTTGCTCCATGCCGACAAAGAAATGAAATCAGAAACAAGAGATCTCTGAGAACTCCACTCTCCCAAGTCATGCCCTGTGTATGACAAGAGGCTGTGGAGACAGGGTCAACTATATAGAGACCAAATCTNCAATCCTCTGAAACATCTACCGCCAATTTTAAAATCCTTGGGAGAAAAGGCCAAAACTATTCATTGTTGCTACATGCCGACAAAGAAATGAAATCAGAAACAAGAGATCTCTGAGAACTCCACTCTCCCAAGTCATGCCCTGTGTATGACAAGAGGCTGTGGAGACACGGTCAACTATATAGAGACCAAATCTTAGGGTGCACTAGTGGTGATGAGTAAAACAGAATCACCAAGTTGTGGGAAAACATGACTAAGCATGTGGAAAGGATCTATACCAACCAAAATTATTTGGTTGAATTTGTGCTTGCAATTACATACTGTATCTGCAAGGAGAGGTTGTATGCAGAATTTTCCATGTCTCCTGAGTGTGTGATTATCTTGGGTTGCGTCTGGGATGTTGAAATGCTATTAGTTGTTTAACGTGCTTCTTTGCCCCATAACTGCTTGTATCAATAATTTTAAACAATTAGTGAAAACAAAAGGCCCTTCAAATCTGGAAATGTTCTTTTCCATGACCTGTATGTTGCTAAAATCAATGAGTCTTCCTTGGTCCTTATCCTACTTGACCTCTCACTGGCAGTCAACAAATCCGTCCTCTTGCTTCTTGACACACTCTCTTCTCCCAGCTACCCCCTAGTTTTTCTCCCACATTTTGCCCTCTCCTTTATTTTTTCCAGTGCCCTCTCCTTTCTTAAGGCCCTAAACAATGCAGTGTCCCAGGGCTTTGTCCTTAGCTCTTTGCTATCCAAATTCTCAACCAGACTTCTGAGTTAAAACACACTAATTACTTCCTAATTTATGTGTTAGACTCTATACTTTCTCCCATGAGCCCTGAATTCATAAATATTCAACTGTTTTTCAACATCTCCACTAGGATTTCTCATAGTTTCCCACATTTAACATGATTAAACACAAACCATGGTTTTTCTCCTCTGAAACCAGCTCCTCCTCTCTCATTCCCTGTGGCACCATTATCTGCTCACTAGCTCAAGCCAAAAGCCCAGGAAACATTAATTCTTCTGTTTTCCTAACCTCCCAAATCAGATTTATCAGCAATCATGGCAATTACGCTTCCACAGATATTCTGAACCCATACCTGTTTTCATTAACTCTTGCAACTCAAACACCTACCCCAACTCCTGGTCAGACCAAATACCCTGTGTAGCTGAGTTTAATAGTTCTTCCAGCTCCAGTCTTGCCTGTTCTCTAGACTATGATCTATGTAGCAGCACAAGAAATTGTCCTAAATGCAAATCCGAGTCTTGTTTAAAGGCTTCCCATGGCATAGAGAATGGAATCGAACCATTCTCTGGTCGTTCTCCATGTATTGGCCCTGCCTGCTTTTCTGATAGTCCTCACACTTTGTCAGCCTTCCCATCATGCATCACTGTCTAGCTGCATTGGCAAGCTTCCTTTCTTACTCTCTCTGGCCTTTGGGCATTGCACAAACCATGAAACTCTGCCACCTTTAGGTGACTGAGCTCCTCAGCCAAGCTTCAGCTTATGTGGGACCCTCTCAGAGAAGCTACTTTAGCCACTAAAGTGGTCCCCACATTTCCCCACTATTTTCTATCTCGGCCTTTCCCCACCTCTGCCTAGCACATATCAGATTTGATAATTATTTCATTTATTTGGTAGTTCAGCTGTTTTTCCTCTTTTGTATTATAAGGGAAGAATCATGTCTGTAATATTCAGTGTATTTCTACTTACTATCCCAATAAATATGTGTTGAAAAATACAAAGAAACTAGATTTACAATCTGCAAGTGAGTTTTACCATAGTCATTAATTCACCATAAGGATATCACACTATAAGGAAATTCAAAACCAGCTAATGCAAATTCAATCACTCGGAACCCATTTAGTGCATTTTCTTGTTTACAGCAGCAGTGCATAAGACATAAAAATCATATGAAGCAAATAGCAGTGAAATGTGACCCCCCCCCCCCCGATTGTCTTGGGAACAATTTTTTCCCATCAAGTTGGTTTAACTGCAGTTAAGATTTGTTTTTCTAAAGTCGATATTATAATCTAATGTTGCATACTGTATTCAGGGTAGTATTATGGAGAGAATGGTTTTAAAAATCACCTGAAATATGAGCTGCAGTGAAATGGACTTCCAAAGGGAGGCTCAGAGAAGTTCAGAATATGGTGAGTTTCCTTATTACAAACAATGCAAACGCCCCGCCCCCCCCATCCCGAAACATGACATTTTCCTCTTCACTCGTAAGTGTCACACAAAAGCAATAAGGGGATGTGAACTAAGAATGTTGAGAAGTCTTTTAGATACACGAATTGTGCTATTCCTGGTTGCCAGTGCCTTTTCAGGGAAGACATAGAGGTTTGGTTTGGGGGGTACCTTGAACATTTAGCTTGATTTTGCCCAAGGCCGTGCCAGCCGGACTCTGAGCCACGCACATGTAAATGCCAGCATCTTCTCTGACAGCTCTGGAGATCTGCAAGCCGCCACTGGGAAGAACTACGTGGCTTTTGCCTACATCACAGTAACAAAAGCAGAGCAAGAAGAATGTTTATTTTCATGAGTGAAATCACACCAACTTCTCCATTAGAACACACCACAGAGCCATGGTGTTCTTGATAGAAACAGGGGTAGGTACCTGAAGTAAGGACATTGATGCCTTCCTTTTGCCAAGTGATGAGAGGGCTAGGTGTCCCTGTTGCTTCACACGGTAACAAAATGGGATTGTTTAGAATGACGTCTAGTTCACTTGGCTGAGGCTGAATGGTTGGAGGCTCTAGAAGAACCAGTCAATAGAAATATAAGCGATAGCAGAACAGTCTCCAGCAGCCATGAGGTTAAACGTGCCCACATTCAGAATTCTGAGACTCTAGTGACTTGACTGTCCCAGGAAAAAGTGAATATGGGCTATATGACACTTTTTGAGTCTTGCTACGATAGCCAGTTTCCATGAGAAGACCAGAAACAGGAAGAGAGCATCACAATTCAGGAAGAAAAATAATTTGGGCATTGTTCTGTGGGGTTTGCTATCTGTGGGTTGTCTTTAGTTGATTGAAGACTATCTACCAGGCTTTCTTATTCTCTACAGAGTACCGTGGTTCAGAGTTCTAGGCAGCATCACATTCCAAGAATAAACATGACACAATGAAACACAAACACCCCATCAAGTTTTCAATGAGAAAATAGTCTTCCATACCCTGGACACGAAGGGTCACATGTCGATGGGCAGAGCCAGCTGCATTCCTGGCAACACACGTGTATCTTCCGGCGTGGCTTAGTTCAGTGGCAAGTATTTCAATGGTTCCTGAAGAGAAAAAAGTTTTCATGCATAGCGTAGCTCTGCTCCTCTGGTTCAATAAACTGTCTCTCTGTCTGTCTTTCATGTTTTCACCCTCATAGCACAGTAGTGCTTGGCTTATATTCATACTTGTGCCCCTGAAGTTTCCAGCAAAGTACTTTTAAAATCATTATTAGTTGTGCTCCTGATGTAGCTGTCCACTTGGTTTGCTTTTGTTTTAGGTATGGTTATTAATAACTCTGAGTTTGCTGTCAGGGGTGGGAGGAGAAGGGGGAAGAAGGTACAGAGAATAAGTAGCATAGACGGTTAGGTGAAAAATAGACGGGGGGAAGGCAAGAATAGTACGGGAAATATAGAATCTAAAGAACTTGTGACATATGGACATGAACTAAAAGGGGGCAAGGGGGGAGGCGGTGTGCAGGGTAGAAGGGAATGAAGGGGGGGAATGGGACCACTGTAATGGCATAATCAATAAAACATTAAAAAATCATTACTAGCAGCTTCATTGAAGCAACATTTACATACCATAACATTCACCTATTTAGTTGTGCGACTGCCTCCAAATCTAGTTTTATAATATTTGCACTTCCCTAAAAAGAAATCTCAACCTATATAGAGTCGATCCTCACTTCCAACCCCAGCCCTGGCAATTGTTAATCTACTTCCTGTCTTTATGTCTTCGACTTTCAGAACATCTACAGATGGAAGCACATAAGTCTTTTGTGTCTGACATCTTTCACTGTGAGCACAGGGTCTGAGTCTCATCTGTTCTAGCCTGTGTCAGTGTTTTTGGTCCACTTTCTTGCTAAATAGAATTCCATTGCATGGATTATACACATTTTGCTAAGCCATTCACCAGATGATGGCCAATTGAACTGTCTCTATTTTTGTCTATTACGGATTAGACTGTATGAACATTCGCACACAAGTTTTGTGTGGACACATGTTTTCATTTCTGGGAGTAGATACCTAGGCACGGAGTTGCTGGGTCACGTGGTAACTCTGTTAAACATTTTCTTAGCATACTGCTTCATGCCAAAAGGTAGTTAATGTATGTCTTATTATTTTAATTGCTACCAATTTATACAGGTTTCTGAGAAAGCAAAAATACTTTGTTTCGAAAGCCAAGTCCCATCTTGCGAACTAATCTTCCATATTGCCCTTCTATTGAAGAAATAAACAAACTCTTTTAAAACAATATGCACACACTCACAAAGCCCCAGACTATTAGTTGTTACATTAGTTTCTCTCTAGTGTATCTCCTCAGTGCAGGATGCATTTTCAGAAACACCAATATGAATTATCTATATTTTCATAAAGATAATTTTTTTACTCTTATTAAATTTTCCATATTTTTATAATCCATGGCTACCACCACCAACAAATCATCCATCATAGCACTTATCACCCAGCCTTACCTGCTAAATTATACAATGAAAGCGAGAACCTGTCCTAGTTTTTCAGCCACTGAAACTTAGTGGAATATTTTAGGCACGGAATGCTTGTTAAATAAGTAGACATTCTGTTTGGCCCATGGAAGAAATGTGGTCTACTCAAAGTTAACCACTGAACTTGTTAAGACTTAGCCTTCATAAATATGCAACTGAAATTCCAGTGATCATGCTTATTATACTCAGATCAGTCTCAGATATTGCTATTTTGTTTTCAGACTATTTTCTCCTTTATTCCTTAGTTCCTCTTCCCATTTGAATTGCATTTTTTTCCAGCTGCCTAAGTCCAGAAATGCAGATATATATTATTATTTTATTTTGGTGGAAAAAAAGCCAGGCGAGGCCACCCATTCACAGTTAATCCAATCAACAGATGCATGAGCATGGGGCTGGGTCTTACCTGAGGATTGAATTCTATAGCCATCCCCTCTGGGAAGCAGCCTTATGCCATTTTTCATCCAGTGAATTGAGGGAAATGGAACTCCTGAAGTGGTGCAGGTAATTACGGTCGGGGTGTGTTTGGTTACCAAGAAGTCTGTAGGCTCGTCAGCTATGGAAGGGGGAACTAAAACAACAATAACAACACAAAAATAGAAAACTCCATGTTTGCAAGTCCTCCTTATACATCTTTCTTTGTCTACACTGAAAGTACATGTTAAGTAAGAGAAGAAGGAAGCCCTCCTGTGAGTCTGGAATGACGAAATGGTATCAGGGTCACTTCCATCACCTCCTAAGCCGGTCTACCTTGGACGGTGAGATCCACAGTCTTCCTGTCCTCTCCAGCCTCGTTTGTCACAGTGCACTCATAAGTTCCAGTGTCCTCCACAGAAGGGGAAATAATGACCAGTGAACCCGAAGAAAGGAGCCTGGAGGAAAGATTTTTAAGCAGTGAGATACTAGGTATCAGTTTCCATAACGTTTCCAGTGGGTTCAGTAGAGTGCCATGCTGTGAAAGGAGGGAAATGGAACTCCTTCTTCCTGTTGAAATGAGTATCATTTCTCTGAGACTGCAGTTATCAGGCTTTAAGTTGATGAGGCAGTGGGTTAATGGGGCATTGACTTTGACATTGACAGGAGACAGTGGGCAGAAGGAGTGTCTGAAGGAGAAATCTTCATCTTCTGAATGCTCACAGCATTGACAGAATAGAAATAATTGGATCGAATGGGAACATATTTGACATGGTGTGTTTTTTTTTTTAATTCAAGGGCATTGTATATTTTTCACATTGTGTGTACTTTCAAGTTACTCAACTCCAATCCCAAAAGATTCAAATGGTGAGAAAGAGGGATATTTTAAGTGAAACACTCCTCGCTTCCCATTTCCTGGCGTATTAGAGTTGATTTTTGTCTAAGTAGATCTTTTCAAAGAGAACATTTTTTTTTAGGGACTATTGCAAACCCTTTGACAAGAGAACTCTCTGTTAACTTAATTGAGATACAAAAAATGATGCTCCTTTGGAACATCAGGAATTCCTAGTGACATGAAGTTAACATTTAAAAAGCATGCATTGCCATTTTAAGAGGTATAGTAGTAAAGCCAGAAAAATGCAAAAAATTGCAGAAAATGCTGTTTTTCCTTCCCATGCACACTGCCAAATAACTAAGTTGCACTTCAAGGTGTAAAATTTGATTGCATTGTTTTTTCGGAAAATTTCTCTTTTGTACCAAGTGATGTTATCATTCTTTGTCTTTATAAAATTCTAAACAGTGCTAAAAGAAAAAAAAGCAGAACAGAAACCTAACCCTGTAGACTTCACTAACAGTTATCCACAGGGCTTCTGGATAGAAAGGGTGCCTCTATGACTCAAAAAAAGATTTTAAGTTGGGAAACTAATTCCATATAAAGAAAAAATAAATACTTTCTACACACTAGCTAAATTTTCATACTTTATATGTTATCTGTTGTCTCCATTGCTAGAGTTACAATATTAATTATTTTAAACAACTATTTCTGTAAATATTGAATAGTAGGTGAATCTTCCATTAAAGTGTTTCTCACCTGTAGGAATTCTGATTTTGATCCACGTTAAGAAGATGCTCATCTTTTCTCCAGCTGACTGATGGTTTTGGGATTCCAGTGGCCTCACAAGCCAGAGTCGTTTGAACATTTACTGTTACAGTGATGTTGGTAGGACCCCGAGCAATAGAAGGAGGAACTGAAACAGTCACCAAATAAGAGGGAAGTACATTCAGCAAAACGTACACCAATCTGAAGTATTTCTGCCTTTGTGACATCAATCCCTGGTAATGTGTCTCACAGTTCCAAAAATGACATGGTTCTGTGAATGTAAATGGTGCCGTGAGGGTGCTATTTATAATAACGAGAAAAGGTGGGTCATGCCTGTTCATAACACAGGGTGATACATTTAAAGAGCCTTGGGTATCAAGGTCGTTATGATCTTCCTGGATTAGGCTATCAAAGAACACGTGAGCCCAAGGTTGGATGCTATTCATAAAAGCGTATTTACCATGGACTTGTAAATCTATCCGCCTGCGGTCTGTCCCGGCAACATTGGTGGCCATGCACACATACCGCCCAGTGTCAGTGACGTGTGCTGACTGGATATGAAGGGATCCATTTTCCAAGATGGAGTGTCTATAAGAAAGGTCACAGTGAGGTCCCCCAAATGAGCCTTTCCTGATTCTTCACATTTTAACTGAGAACACTTTCAAAGACTTTAGGAAATCCATTTCTAGTGTTTTTCCTGCTTCAGAAACTCACACTATCCTGGTGGGGAAAAGGGATCTTCGGTGAAGCTGCCCAGCAGATGGGCTTCTGATCTCGGAAGGATTATACCATTATGTTTTGGGTGTCGGTCTTAACAGTTATGCTTTTAAAATACTAGGTTTTAATTTTCATATTCAGGTGAAGAGACTAATTCTAATATAACAAGACCAAAACAAAGCATTAGGAAAAAAGATTCAAGGATTTGTATTCCAGTTCCGACAGTATTCTTCACCCCTTTTCAGAGCTGTTACCTTGTGTGATTGCCAGAGAAAATGGCTCCGTCCTTTCTCCACGTTATCCTCGGGGCTGGCACGCCATCGGCAAGGCATTCCAAGACGGTTGACTTGTTTAAGTGAAGGACAAGACTCTGGGGGCCACTCCTGATGTTTGGGGGAACTGTACAAGAGACGCATGCGGAGGACTTCATTTATGTTAATAACACACCCTGCACTGAGACTTTGAAGCAGTAATACAAGATGAGCTTTGAGTCACATGTACAACTTTGCCCACAGTTAGTTGAGGTTAATACAAATAAAATCAGGGTTTTATTCCTAAAATATTGTTCAAAAGACTTTGTGTTTAAAAATAAAGAGTAGACGAGGAACGGGGAATCTAAATCCCTGATATGGTGTGTGAAATCTGGCTTTGTACGAGAGGGGCTTGAATAAAAATCAGCTCTAGTCTGATGCAAATTAAAGATGATATTTCTTATTTCTCTTTGGCCAAATAATGGTCAGAGAATGTTAACACTGGCACCCCTTCACTTCAAATAAAGAACAGAAAGTGGGCTGTTTTAACAAAAAGCACATCTGTGATTAATCAGGCAAGTCTCAGAGCGTGTATTTTATTAATCATTGACTGCATATGGGAATAGAAACCCTGAATTTTAATTTTAGTAGTAGAGAGATTAGTTGTGTGGGTCACCCAATATCCTGTGAAGTTTCATATATCAAAAACCCAAAGGGACTGTTTGGGGAGAAAAATCTGTATTATCTTTCTGAAGTTTGGCAGAGTTTAGTGTTTAGATTTTATATTTGATAAAATTGTAATTCTATGGCGGGCTCTGTCTAGCACACACACACACCGAAACACTAACATCAATAAAAGTGAACTAAATAATAGGCCACTTGCCATTTGAAGATTTAGTGTATTAGTATGAACTTCCTTAATGGCTCTGATTTGAATGACACAAAACACCAGGACATGCTGATAACTGAACATATATTATCCTCCAAGATCAAGTAATATATCTTTAATTCTTTTTGAAATTGAGTTAGTTTGACAACAGTTACAACACACATACTACATGTTGCCTTTTTCAAAAGAAATAAGATCATCATAAGAATTAATGTAATATACTCATAAAACCCCCCAAAGTTTATCTATTTGAATGCCCAGTTTGGTTAAAAATTTGGTTAAATTTTTAAATCGAGAGGCAATGAGTAATTTTCCTTACCATTCACAGTGAGAATAAATTCTCTCATAGTCTTCCCTGCAATGTTGCTGGCAACACAGGTGTAATTGGCTGCGTCATCCAGCTCTGCATTATTTATCTGCAAGTATCTCCCTCCGGATAAGATTCGTACTCGAGGTGTTGCCTGGACTCAGCAAGTAAAATTTATCATTGAAACGTCAGGAGGAGGAAGTAAAATATTTCTTTATAAGATCAAAAGTAACCGTCACAAATTGTATCTTCCAGTATGCTTTGTCTGTCCCCCGCCCCTACACACACTGTCCTGGTGTCAGGAAATGGGGAAACCATTTTTGTGAGTGGGGTTAAGGCAAAGGTGTAATAAATGTCCTCAGTCCTCTTGGCCTCACGAACCACCCCAGGGCAGGCAGGTGAGTCCAGCTGGGCCCATCAGAACCCTCTGCAGCACTCTGCTTTAAATGCTGATGAATCAGGCCCATTTTCTCCACTAGAATCCCTGGTAGTGAGGATGACATAAGCCTGGCAGCAGCCTTACCACCATGTGGGAACAGTGTGTTCTGACTCTGAGGCGAAGCAAGCAGGAGATTCGGAGAAAGGACACAGATACTTGATTACATAATTAGAGCCCGTGGTTCTAGCAATACCGCAAGCCCAGGTTCATACACTGTAGCTACCACATACCTTTTAAAAAAATATTTACGTTGGTTTGAGTTTGAATTCTGTCGCTTACCATGGAAAGCCTTCTGACAAGTAAATCGACTTTGGTTAACTTATGAGAAACATTTATCCTCTGACATTTTTAAAATAAGTAAATATATGATTTCAGTTTGCAAATATTTATTTATTCTATGTCTAGGCATGAAACCAAAAATCAAGAAAACAGAGAGACAATTACATTTAACCTCCCCTATTAAATCCAATTGGGAAAACAGATGTAAACAAATTATTTTGTATACATTAAAATGCACGATGCTTATAATCATTAAAAAATGCCAGGTAGCGTCAGAGACAGACTATTTTCTGGCTGTGCCAGAAACTACTTCAGGAAGAGCCCAAAGAAGGTTTTTCTACCATATGGGCTCTATCCCAGATAGATGCATATTTCTAATGAAAAAAGTTGTTCGCACTAAAATATGCAGTACAGATCCACTATTTTTAAACTGCACGCATTTTCTCTAGGAGATGTTAGTGATAACATTTTATTACCTCTGATAGGAATAAGTGATTTCTTAAAGAAACATGGTAAGTTCTATAAAACATTTCAATTTTTATATAGGGACAGCCGAGTTTTCGGCCAATTACAGTTTTCAGAGTTGATTCTTAGAATGTCTTTCTCCCACGAACGTCGTAAGTCCTGCTAACTTCCGCCAGGTCTCACTGCAGTTTCCCCTGGTTCTCTCCCCATTGAGTATCGGCGATTCCTCCGAGTTGCTTTCCTTCCTCAGACAGAATGTCATTCTCAGCGGAGGACCTTGGTTTCTACTCCCTGGAGAAAATCAAACCCAGGGCCCAAGCTTCTCTCCTCCTCCCACCTTGCGTGTGAACGTCACCTTCCCTTCTATTTTCCCATTTTGTAAAGGAAGGTCAGCCCTTCTATCCAAGGGTAATTTTGTCACCTGGGACTATGGTGTCATGCCCTTCCCCTCCAACTCACTTTGTCTTGTTTATTCCTCCTTCTCTCTCCTAAATCTCCAGTCTCTTTCTTTCAGTAAATAAAACGACGTAGATCTCTTCTGTACTATTTAATGGTGAGTCTACGATGATTTCTGATTCCTCTTGTTCTTTAACTTCCCCAACAATTATAACCTGCCCTCTGCTTTGACCACTGTTCAGATCTTCGGTCACATCTCTGTATTCCCAAAGCCAGTGGACACAACGACTTTGTATCCTAACCTGGTCTCAACCTCTCCCTCTCTTTCCCTGCTTTCTGTACACCAGTGTCTCCTAGGTTTCATCCTGTCTCTCTGAGTCTTCCTACTCAGTCCCATTCACTTTCTTCTTCCTTGTTCACCTTGAATTTGTCAGTGTTGCTTCAGGCTTTTTTCTCATTAACTGGGCTTCTTACCCTGTAACCTTTCTGGTCGACCTCATACAAACCTAAGGCACCAACAAGAAGCCATGGCAGGAGGACTACCAACTCAAAAACTTAAATGAAATATGGACCCATACTCCTTAATGCTTTTCAGAATCTCCACTTGCATGATATATAGGGAATTCGAACTCAAAATACCTAAAACTAAACTCTTCTTTGTTTTTGTAGTTGGTGAACCCACTCACATCACTTGGTCATATCTGAGACTAGCCTGATCTCTTTCATCATCAAGTTCACAGCCTCTATCCAGGTACCTAATGGTCCGGAGTGAAACGCGCACGTGAAAACAAGACTGTGCAGGAAAAGTCAGAGCGTGAAAGGCTTGGTGATAAGCTGGACAGTTTAACCCGAATCCTGAAATCTATGAAAACTCATCGGAGAATTTGAATCGAGGTCTACTTCAGTCATACTTAGTCATTTTCCTGTAATTGGTTTGTCTGTGCCATCACCTGGGATCGAACCCCCATCTTCTTTCTCATCCAACGTGTACCCATCGGTTAAAACTGGACTAACCCACCCTTTCCAAGAGGAGCCACTGAGCTGTTCCTTACCTTTCAGTCCGGGTGACTTGTTTTTCCTCTCTGTTTCCGTAAATACTGTATGTCCCTCTGACATGTAATTCAGCATCAGTGTCTACTCTGTAAGCTTTGATTTATTTGTGTACCTTTTCGGAGTCTGTGAGCTACTCTCAGGAGCTACTCTTATTAGCAATCACAGCACTTAGCACCAGCAGGCATGCAATGAATAGAGAAACTGAGGCAGGGGCAGGTAAGTGATGTACATAATGATGTAACCTGACTCACTCTCGAAATCCAGTCTCTGGGGTTCAGTGTGGTTTGGTGGTGATGGAATCTTTCTCCCTTAGGTGTTAGCAGACATAATCTCCTTTATAATTAGGCGCTGTGTCCCACAATAGGTTATACTAACAGGACAGGGAAGGACAAAGGAGGGTAAAAAGCTAAGAAACTACAATGATAAGGACAATGAGAATACTCAAAGTCAAGATTTTGAGCCAGCCCTAAAAGGCTCCTTAGGATCCTGGCCGTAACACCCCAGGACAGCAGACAGGTACTGGGTGAACGTGGGAAGCTTTAGACCCAGTAACTTTGTTCTTCAAGGATTCCAGCCTGAGATCGCACAGATTCTTGGAGTTACTCTTGAGGTCCAAGAGTACTCTTGGGATATTTAGTAACAGGTTTGCCATAGAGACTTGGCGGGACAGGTCAGTTCTTTTCTAACTTGGAAGGTTTCTTCTATCTCAAGTGTAGAAACAGCTGCAGGTTTTAAATACAACTTTGATCCATAGGCTCCAGGAGGTACATTCTTTAGCCAATTTACATAGCGTCTGAACCCAAACACCTATAACTAGTTACTAACTAGTTACTTTTGACCCATAACTAGTTACTAACCACCCTAGTGAAGGTTGAGAAAAGAAGGCTGATCAAAGGACGCTGGGCCCACCCCTGTATGGTGGGATAACTAGTAGCCTGATGTTTGGTTTTGTCTACCTAACAAGGACTCCACAGCTGATTTTTTTTTTCCTCAGAATGAATCTGGAATTTAGCAAGACTCACCTGTAACCATTCTCCATTTTTAAGCCACGTGATTACAGGTGGGGGCACTGCCTCCGATTTGCATTCCAAGGTCACTTGTCTGTTCCGTAGCACCGTGAAATCCTGGGACCCCTCAGTTCCAGCGATGTTAGGGGGTACTGGGTGTGAGAAAAAGTACACCAAAGGTTTTCAATGACTGAGATGTAAAATGATCTGAATTATAATAGGTAATCAACAAATGCTGCTTCTGCTATGGAAAATAAAAGGCATAAACTTAAAACATTACTTAATTTAGCCCTGGCTGGCGTGGCTCAGTGGATTGACTACTGGCCTGTGAACCAAAGGGTCACTAGTCTGATTCCCAGTCAGGGCACGTGCCTGGGTTGCAAGCCAGATCCCAACTGGGGTGCGCTTGAGAGGCAACCGCACAATGATTTTCCTCTCCCTCTCTCCCTCCCTTCCCTTCTCTAAAAATAAATAAATAAAATCTTCAAAAAATTACTCAACTTATAGTACAAATGATTACAACTAATGGCATGTGTTTTTATCTTCCTCAGTACTTTTACATACATTAAGTAATGACATTCTTTCCACAGCCACATGAATCATAAGTAATATAACCCCACTAATATCACTGTTTAACACGTAAAGAAACTGAGGCACAAAGAAGGGATCCCCTGTCCAGGAATACACTTGGTAATGGTTTTCTCTGAACATTTAGATTTCGAAACTACTAAATTGGGGTCTATCAAATTACCCAGAAATATACATAGTTTTCTTTATATGTAGAACTGTATCTTTTTAATGTAACTCATGACGCACAACCTATACGCCACAGTGGCAGGTCCAACTTGTGGGGAGGGCAGGAGCGTGGAGGATGACACGTCGGCATTACACTGACCCTGCCGTCTGCATGGCCTAGTCACGTGCCCATGAGAATGAGAGCAAAGTAGGCTCAGTGTTTAAACAGCTCCTCTCCACGAAGAAGATTCCCAGTGCCATGCCAAAATGCACCTGGTCCAGCTTTTTAGAAGGTCATTTGACCTTAAATGCGTGTGTGTGTATGTCTGTGTAAATAAGCAAGACATTTATCAGAATAAAATAAAGGAAGAAATAGGGCGATGTGTATGTACAAAGAAGCCTATAACAATGTGGCTTATATTGGTGAAAACATAGAAATAGCCTAAATATCCAAAGATAATAGGAAGTGGATTAAATAAATGATGGCACATCCATTACATGGAATAATATGTAATCACCAAAAAATAATGTTAGTACATATTTTTGACATGGAAGCATATTCCTTATCCATTAAGTGAGATTACAAACCAGGTTAAATGCTCTATGTTGTATGATCACGTTTCTGTGACAGAATATTAATACGCAAAATGGTCTTCCTTTTGCGTGGTACAATGATGGATTTTTAAAACTTTCTTCCTATCATAATTTACATTCTATTATTTTAAATCAATAAATATGAATTGTTTGTGTAGGAACAAAACCTACTGAACTACTCCATAAGAGCCCTTGATCAGTCAAATATAAGAATGAGATCTGGAAAACAAGTATTTCCTAATGCATAAACACGTCTTATGCTCTGCTGTGAGCTGCCCCACGTTCCCTAAAATACGGCTCCTGCGTAGGGATCTGGCACAATGGACTGCAGAACTCTGCCACATTTACCGTGCACTCTCACTAAATATTCTTTATCATCGTCTCCCGCAGGGCTGGAGGCCAGACACGTGTATCTTCCTGTAACTTCCACCTACAAAACCCAAGTAAGACAGTTACACAATGTCACCACATTGGTTTTGGTGATGAGAACAGACATCCACTGGAACGTGAACGTGCAAATCTCATACCAAGAAAGATTTCACCACAATTAAAATCTAACAAACCACTTTAACATTTGTGATGAGCAAATTCGAATCTGTGTTTTGACAGGGTTTCAGTATTTCACCTCGGCACAATTGCATGTGAGGGACATTTAATGAACTCGGGAAAGGAAGCTATATATAGAACTGAGCACCATACATGACCGACGACTCAAGGTTCACTGAAGAAATAAGTATTTATGAGTCTGAACTTCAGAATGAAAAGTTCAATTGATGTCTTCCCCAAAACAATAAAATAAATGCATAGATTGATAGATAGTGGGTCATTTAAGTAAAGCACATTGATGCTACATTTTGAATTTGCCTTTGACATACGGGACGAAACACAAAGGTTATACTATGTAATTTAGATGAAATAGGATCATGCTGAGGGTAATATCTATTGTTTTCCGACTCACACTAGAAACATTTCTTTAAAAACCCACACGCACAGTTTCCCCCAAAGGGCTGGTTTTTGTTCATACGTTTGATGTTGTGTAGACGGCCTGTGCTTCTGAATGTGTAGAGAATACTCTGCAAAATGGGAGATCTGGCCACTGTGAAAATATGTGTTTTGGAAAAGTAGAAAAACATTGTTTTCATTGATTTTACTACTTGAGTGTTCCTGGTATATGGAGCATTTACACATTTTTACATTCAAAACTGACTTTATAGGTTATGGAAAAACTTTCTGGTAGGCTGCAGAAAAAAATTTAAGACCAGTCTGTGAAGACGAGTATGTTTGGAAAAATACTTAAACACAAGTTTAGGAGAATGGCACTCACTCAGTCCTTCAATTAAGAATTTAAAATGATGTGCTATTGCCTAGAGAATAATTTCTCATCATATTTCCAAAACCTCTGAAAGTCAACTTTTCTGTACCAACTCAATGTATTCCCAAATGACACTTTCCCCTGCACTTGCCCTGACTTAGCCAAACTTCAACCATCACTCCAGTCTACTATTAAATCTTCCCTCCTCCTGGAAATATTTCTGACCACTTATGCCCTTTAAGATAACAGTCATTATTTGCAGCTACATTTTCTAAAATATGTTCTATTCATAGGGCATTTGAAAATTATAGCTCATCAGGGCTTTTTTTTTTCAGAGTAAGCTTTTGCAGAGTTGTCGGGAAGCGTGGCTCCCAGAGGAGCGAAAGGTCCCGTGCATCATTTCCCGAGTCTATTTGGGCAGATGATTCTTCTCTCTTTGGAAGGAGTCACAGACGAGTGCTGGGTGAAGGATGGCTTAGATGCTCTTATCTCTAGGATACATTTTGGAATCTGCAAAATGTCCATCACGTGCCAGGCAATCTGTATGTTATGGATATGTACACGCCAAGACAAAGTTCAAAGAAGTAAGACATAATTCAGTACATGCCACAACAGAGCTGTGCACAACATGTTATGAAAACAGAGGAGCAAAGAGCAGTCTTTATACTCGGTAATAATACATTTCTTACCCCTATCATGTTTTCAATGGTTTTGTTATTTCTTTTCCTAGTTTTATCACACATGTAGTTTTATTTCTTTTTGACAACCAAAAGACTTCTTGGAGGCTCAGAAATGCCTCACTTATTATGTTTGTCTTCTCCACAACAGCTGGAACTTGAAGGTCACCGTTGGACACTCTATGGCACTTTTGTCTTTGGTCGTAACCCAACTTTTCATTTGTGCATTGAAGACCTACTATTATGTGGCCTTAATCTCAACTCTCCAGCTTTATGTACCGTGGTTCCTTCATATTTATAATTCCTTTCTAAATTTAGGATTAATATTCCACATACTTTCCCATCTTCATGCTACTCTTTAGGTTGCAAAAGTCTTTCTCTTCCTTTTTGCCTGTTGAGATGATAACTTTCAAGTGGGTTGAGGGTTTGAGCCGAGTTCTCTCGGGGGGACTACAATGTCTGGTGGAGAGATGAGGGAAGGGGAAAGTGTGCTCTCCTTGGTGTTAGAAGTGAAAAGTGTGCTGAGTTCCCCTGATGGCGCTTTTGAACCAGACCCAGGACTGAGACCCAGCTCCATCGCTGAGCAAGTACTGAGTAAGTACTTGGCAAGTAAGTACCTCATCTCTCTGGGTCTGTTTCTGGATGCGCAGACGGGGACAAGGACACTGCTTCACAGAGTTATCATGAGGGTCACGTCTGTGATAGAGCCCATTGCCGAACATAGGACTGACACGAGTTATAATCCTTGGCTCTCTCATCCAGCTCCCTTTCCTTCCTCTTTCCTCAGTGCAAATGCAAAGAAAATATGACTAAATACTCTGTTATTTTATTTTTAAAGGCGTGATGATTAGGATAACAAGGAGAACAGCAGCAGCAACAACAATCCTAACTGTATTTTAGAATCAGTGGAGGCCTGTGGCACCAGGCCAAGTACGTGAAGTTACATCATCTCTCAATGCCAAGTGTATGAGGTAGCTTTTATCATTGTTTTTACCCTTGGTTTACAGATGAGGGCATTGGGGCACAGTTGGATAATATTGGTAATAGAAGGTTTTCCTTTATCAGAATGGAAGATGATTACACGAACATGTCCCAGACATATTTTTCTCTAATATGTTCACATTTCTGATTAATTTCCTTAAACACAACCTAAAAGCACAGCCAATTTTATTAAGTTAATCATTTTTTGGGAAAAATTGTGTCTCTTCAGATTTTCTTTGAGGCTCCGGTAGGTGTATGTTGAATTGCTTTTTGCCGGTTCCATAAAAGGCTTCACGGTGCAAATTAAGAGCGGTAGGAAATATTTTGCAAGTTCTAGTAACTGTGGGATTTGTGGAAGTTAATGTGCAGATGGCTTTCTTTCTTCTGAGTTTCATATGATACTTCCACTTCTTTTCAGTCACATCGCCTGTGTCTCTACCCCGTCAGGCATATCAGAGAACCGGCGGCCGACCCCTGCTAATGTTCCAAAGACTGGTGATGCATTCAAATTCAAAGGTACAATTTTCCCAACATTTCTCCTACATCAGCAAGGGAGAAGGTGAACGTAGGAGAAAATGACTGTATGAACTTTGAACCTACCTGGCTACTCGCTATTCGAAGAACCTCTCCTCCTCCAAGAGTTTGCACCTGGCCTGTCTGGGGAAGGGGCCGTCCGTCTTTCATCCAGGTGATTTTAGGGGCTGGGGTTCCAGAAGCCACGCAGGTAAGTTCAAGTGGGTTATTAACTATCACTGATATCTCCGTGGATTCTTCCGATCCATTGATATGAGGTGGTTCTATGAAAAGAAAGTTAAAAACAACCATATTCACTTGCTGTTTGATGGAAGGAACTGCTGATTAAAAAAACTTTAAAAGAAAGTTCGACTCAAATATATGATAAAAATTGATTACAACAAGGATGCCAAAATAATTACTACATATTACTATTTTGGAAATGGCCATATTTTAAAAGGGCTGGATCCTGGCTTTAATCTTCATAGATCACTCAGCAAATGGCAAGTCATTATAAGGTGGCTACATTCAGTACTTTGGGTTCCAGAGCAGCCTGACCTAACTATGAAGAGGGAAAGTAACAAAAACGGAACCTATCTTGTACCATTTTTCAGAGAGAGGTACTCAAACACAGTAGGGCGCCTCTTCTGTACCTTCTATATCTTTTCAGTATCTATTGTTCGTACAAAAGCAACAGGCAAATGCCATGGAATTTTGCTATCATTTCTCCCATGCAGAACTTTAAGAGGATGCAATGACTAAGCCAAAGAAAAAAATAGTTACATTTGGAGATTATTTCTGCATAAACACATATGTTATGTCTGGGTAGAAATACTTCCCTTTTTTATTTATCCTTCTAAATTATACTCAAGGGGATGGTACAGAATCTAGACACTTGAAAAGAACAACAAGTTTTCTTAGTTCAACTAGTCCTAAATTGACAAATACTTTTGAAACAGATTTCCCTTACAATGATCACTCAAGTTTCTTATGAACATTTCCAGCTTACTGTTTTGTAAGGCAGCCAAAATAGCTGTTGGGTAGGTCCAAATATTAGCTATTTATTTATTTACTTATCTATTTTTTTTATCAGGCTCACAGCACAAGATCTGGAATCAAACAGCCTGAGTTTGAATCCTGGCTTCACAAATTATTAGATTAATGGATTTGGACAAATCTCAAAACAAGGATAGTACTATTAATTAACTACCATATTTTGTTGCGTATAATGCACATTCAATTTTGGCCCAAACTTTCAGGAAAAAATCTTTTGCTTTAATTTTTTTAATTCAATTATTTATTTATTTATATTTAGGCATTTGTTTTTTGTATTATAAAGAAATTTTAGCATTTATTTTTAAACATATTATGGCAATGAAAATTTTATGTAACAAACAATTACAATACACAAGAACATGTACAAGGTATTTCAGGTACTACACACGTACAATGCGTATCCTTATTTTTCCCTCAAAATTTTGTGCAATAAAACGCACATTATACACAGCAAAATATGGTAATAGGATTGTTTTGAGAATCCAGTGAGATAATCTATAAACAATGTACATTTCTTTTGTGTTACTGAACCTGCTTTATTTTAAATTAATTTTTAAAGAATTATTACTACTACAGTGGACACTACAATTGTGGGTATTAGTATTAAAACCTGCCTCCTAAAAATTTTTACCTCTGGTCCTCATTTTCCTTTCTGGAAAAAAGAGAATATATTATATCCATACTTGGTTTTAGATTATAATTAAGAAGTCAAACAAAATACATTCCTTAAGTGCATTTTAGATTGATTCAAGATTTCTTGTTTAAAAGATTTGTCTCCATGTCACTTACTGAATTAAATAAAAACTCCACATTACAGTTTCCAAGGGTTCCATAATAAGGCTTCAATCTATCTTTATAATGTCATCTACATTTAATTTAGTTATATATAATCTAGATTTTATTTTATTATTTATTTTTAAGATTTTATTCATTTATCTTTAGAGGGAAAGGGAAGGAGGGAAGGAGAGAAATATCAATGTATGGTTGCCTCTCGTGGGTCCCCTGCTGGGAACTAGCCTGCAACCCAGGCATGTGCCCTGACTGGGAATTGAACTGCGATCGTGTGGTTCGCAGGCCTGTGCTCAATCCACTGAGCTACACCAGCCAGGGCTCTAATCTAGATTTTAAATTAGACTACTTCTCTCTCAACCAGTCCAGGCTTTTCTTGTCCTGGGACTTTACTAATGCTATTCCTTCCAGTGGAAGATTCTCTAACAGTCCATCTCCTAACTGAGCATATTCAGGTACTACCAAGGTCACATTCATGTCACTAAGCTCACCTGTAAAAACTGTAAGTCCTTTCTTGATTCTAGCAACAAAATTTCTATCTTTTTTAATTTCCATAGCATGTGGTTGGTATCACTCGAAAGCATGCATCTGATTCTCCTTTTGACTATGGTCAGTTCTTTATTTCTCTCCTTTTCGGTCCTTTATTATGTGTCAGTCACTATGGATAAAGGCCCAGGCAAGACCTTTGTTCCCAAAAGGTTATAGACACCAGATTTAAAACAATAACGGTAACAGCAGCAGCAACAGAAACAGCATGTTCCCGGCTGGCTCCATCCCCAGCCATCAGATCCCACGCATGTCAGGTGATTGTGAGCTACTGCACCCTGTGTCTTGTCTCCACGTCTTGTGTGTTGGGCGTGTAGGACTCGTCCACGCTCTGCTGACTCCAGAACTTAGTTTCACCAGTGGGATGCTTGAAAACCACTTCACACTCGACACCTATTCAGCCTGTTACCTTATTCCTCAAACCTCGTCCTTTCCCAGCGTTCCCTGCAGTTATGTGATAGATACACTGATCGTTCAGTTACGTGAGCCAGAAACTCGGAGTCATCCTTGATCTCTTCTTCTTCACTCCACTGTGTTCCAATCCACAGCTAAGTCCTGGCCCTTCCATCTTCTTTTCCTGTCACTCCCATCACTAATCTGAGCAAAAAAAAACCCCCATGTACTTGAATTCGTATCTCCTCCTTCCTGGCTGCAGGTGCCTACCCCAATATTATTTGTTTGTTTCTTTTGTATTCATAGATCCTGATTTTGTCGGGGCTGTTCATCTCCTAAAAACTGCATTCCCTAGCCTCTTTAGTAGAGAGCTGATGGACTGGCATGAGAAGATTCTGACCTATATGTGGAAGTGGTTTCATGGGACTTGTAAGAAACGCCCTTCTAATTTTTCCTGCTCTACTGTTGCGTCTATTGTTTCTAGGGGTGAGCAGACAACGCGTGATCGCAGAACAACTATGAAGCAAAGGCCAAGAGGACTGTAAATATCCGCAATGGTAACCAACGCAACGGCTGCCTACCTCTAGCCAGCTCGTTCGGTAAGAGAAACAACAGGTTTTTGTGTGAGCTGCCATGTTTTCAGAAGTTCTGTTATTCCTGACACAATTCCTAACAGCACCCTAGTCTTCCAGAATCTTCTGTTGCCTTGCTCTAACTAGCTCTCCGCTGTGCAGTAACAGTGGTCTTTTTAAACTGCAACTGTACTCACGACGTGCCATTTAGTAGAACTTATCATGGCTTTCCATTGTTCTAGAATAAAACCCAAACATTTTAATGTGCTCGACAAAGCCCTTCATAGCCTGGGCCCTGTTGAAACCCCTCAGCTTTATTTCACAGGTTTGCTCCCTTGCTTCCAGTTCTCTCGACAAATTGGACTTTCCAGAACCACGAATATATTGTGACACCTCCTACCATGGGGACAGAGTTACGTGGAGAACAGCAGTTCTCCAAATTAGGACGTTTACTTTCACATTAAAAGTATAATGCAGATCCAAGCATAGAGTTTTTCAGGTTTTAATGTAAGTAGCTTTCAACAGACGCTGAAATGCAGATACTTCTCATTTTTCTGCTGCACCAGTTTTTAAATCTGTTTTTTAAAAAATATTATCCTTATAAACCCTTCCACTGGGAAGACTGTTCTTTGTACACTACTCTAACAATATAAGTGCCCATCAGTGAATGAATGGATCAAAAACTATGGTACATTTACACCACGGAATTCTACACAGTAGAAAGAAAGAAGGAGCTCCTACCCTTTGCAACAGCATGGATCTGGAGAGCATTATGCTAAGTGAAATAAGCCAAGCGATAAAAGACAAATACCATATGATCTCACCTTTAACAGGAAGCTGATCAACGAAACGAACAAGCAAGCAAAGGATAGCCAAAGGCATTGAAATTGAGAAGAAGCTGACAGTGACCAGAATGGAGAGCGGAGGGGATAATGGGGGAAAAGGGTGAAGGGTTTACAGGAACAATTATAAAGGACATATGGACAATAACAAGGGGGGTTGGAAATGGGGGAGGGCTGGGGGGCTGGGGAGTGGGGGGGGAAGCAGAAAACTACTTGAACAACAATAAAAAAGATGCATTATATCTCTCAAAAAATAAAATAAAGTAAAGTAAAAAAACAACAATATAAGCATTATTTTTCTCCTTCATTTTCTACATTCAGAAAAGCACTGTGATTCTGTTTCTGAATTTGTGAATTCCTGGCGACATGGTTTCTTTCTCTTGTCCCCCACTGCCCCATCTCGGCCAGGCCCCTGCATTTTCGGACCTGTATGAGTACAAGAAGACTCTTCCATTCATTCTTCACTCCGTTACCATAGAGAATTTGGGGGAAATGAAATTGACTTGTAACATGTTACCACTTTTGTAAGGAGGTCCAAATTCTCTAAAATGTCCCCAAAGCTCCTCCCAGTTTGTGTATTTCCAGTCTTGTCTCCTCCTTTTCCCCTCACTTCAGTGAGTGAAGATGGACAACTCAGACTCTGTCCGTTTCCAGGGAAAGATGTACCTCGCTCACCTCTTGCCTCATCCACCTCTACCCCTTACCCTTTAAGGCTCGAATTTACCCTTGAGCAGCTCTTCTCTGAACCTTAGCATCCCACAGAATCTTTTAGCCATATAATCCGCACCTCACCCAACAGGACTTCAGGGTTCAATACCTGTTCCCCCAGATGGAGGAATTTGAGGGTAGAGACTATATTTTCTTATTCAATGATGCATTCAAGGAATAGTCACATAGTAGTTGCTCAGTAATTATCTGTCACGTGACAACTAAAACATGCATGGCTTGTCATATATAGTCAATATTAATATTTAGTATGTAAAAAATTAAGGTATGAGATCACATTTATGTTGCCTCCTGTTATTTTGAGTATTCTGTGAACCCATCTACCTAAATTTGGTGCTCCACCCTTTCTCACAGACACACACACTTTCTTCTATCTTGGGTCTCTCAGTATCGAGGAGCCCTGCTTCCACACCACCCTGCATTTTCGGACACTCTACACCACAGCATCTCTCCTTGTTTGTTTAGATATTGGTTTGTCTCCCTCTACAGTGAAAAAACTCCCCTTCATCCAGCTGATGAGTATCTAGTTACATTCAACTCAGTGAAACGGATAAACAGATTTGTCGAATGCACTGTGAATACAGCAGTAAGTAAGATGGCTACTGCCCATCACAGAGGCTAACGAAGGATGAAGTCAACTTTTAAAGTTACACAAATAGCCCTGGCTGGTGTAGCTCAGTGGATTGAGTGCGGGCCTGTGAACCAAACAACCACAGTTTGATTCCCAGTCAGGGCACATGCCTGGGTTGCAGGGCAGTTTTCAGCAGGGGACGCATGAGAGGCCACCATACATTGATATTTCTCTCCCTCTCTCCTTCCCTTCCCCTCTAAAGATAAATAAATAAAATCTTTTTAAAAAGTTACACAAATAATTCAATTATAATAGGTACTATGAGAAAGATTACAGGGCATCCTGAAAATGCATGCTAACCTCTTTGGCTAGACCCTTGCCAAAATTCCTCCTGTTGGGCCATGTAGGGTGTATTTTGCTTTATATAAGGAGTCTAAGATTTTGACCTACGATGATATTGAAAAAAAAGTATTGATTTTTAAAATAGTTCATTTCATTCATCTTCATTTTTCTTCCTAAGTCAAAATTTCTGATTTCGAGGAAAAGATGTATTTCTTTATCCTGTTTGTTGGCATGTAGAACATCAGAATGTACATCTTAAATATTTATTTTGATACATATAAGAGTAAATGGAACTAGATTATTCAAAATGATGATTACAACTATAATCTATACATCAGATCATTTAAAGGCTGTTTGGAATAACATCCAACAGTACAAATATTATACTTTTTCATTAAATTGCTGTTGTCAGATGTGTTTTTAGTCCTTGAAGCAATAATTTACAAGTAGCTCTCATCTTTTTAGACAGATACAAAACACAGTAATTTAAATTTACCCTGCTTCAGATAAGAATAATCCCAGGTGAGTTACCACACAGAAATATGAGGTACAACAAATTTTTGACAAACTCTGCCCCATAGCAAATGATTATAAGGATTATACATATTTACTAAGTCTTTATTGTCACTCCCTTCCCAATGACTGAATGTTTACACACCTAGGACCTTCAGGATAAAGTGTTTGCTGACTTCTCCAGCTTCATTTGAGGCAATGCAGGTGTACCTTCCTGAATCTTCAGTCTCTGCCTGGATGAGCTGAAGCACCACTCCTTGTGTGCTTATTGTCAGGTGGGCGTCAGGCTCCAGAGGCTGGCCATCCCGCAGCCACGACATCCTGGGAGCTGGCGTTCCATCTGCGAGGCACGACATGGAGGCCGAGCTGCCCTTGACTACTGTGATTTCCTCTGTTCCCATGGCATTGTCCAGATTTGGTGGAACTATACAGAAAACAAGGCAGGCATTGTTTATATATCTATTTTAATTCAAGATCAATTTAGATAAGAAATGGAAGGGTTTTTTGGTTACTGTATAGTGTTGCTATGATCTGTAAAATTGTAGAATTTAAAGTAGCATATAATGAATTAATTACTTTACTACAGAAACATGTGTTAGGCTAATTATTAATCTTACAAAGTATTAGCAATGAAACCTCAGGACTGTTTCTTGCAGAGCATGCAGTGTTCCAGTTTGCTTAAATTTTGGCCATTTTTAAATTTCCTAGGTTTGTATCTTTAATTTGTTCAAAGGCATATTGTAATTCCAGAAGTATACTTTGAATTACTGTGTGCATAATGAAAAGATATTATATTCTAGAGATAGTGTTATACAATCCAACACAAGTCATTTGTAGGCTATAGTAAATGGTTACTTGACTATTCTGAGGCATTCTTGGGGATTGAGAAATCTGGACCAGAAAACCTTAATATTTCAGAAACAAAATGTTGCAAGTTCTCCATCTACACATACACACACAGACATATACATGCACACATCAATTTACAGTTGCAGTACTCCAAATGGGCGACTAATAATATTGGAAAACAGTCTCAACTTTAGATTTATACAAAGAGACTGGTCTTATATCTAGATTGAAATGCCATTACTTTGAAAAATATAGATTTGATTTAATGCATGATTCCAGGTTAGAAGAGCATTCTAACAAATTGACAGTATGCTCCGCTAAATAAATATGAACCCCTTGGGAAAAAATGTGTTCTTCCCAAGTTAGCAAGATCGTATCCGACCAATCTCTTCTGATTCGGCAATATCTGGATACAAGCCCGCTGCTTAACACTAGACACGTGGTGAGGAACGCCAGGGTTTCTTCGGCCACATACCCAAAACTTGAAGGTTATAATGTTTATTGTCCACCCCAGCTCTGTTGGAAGCCACACAGGTGTACACAGCAACATCGGACAGCTGAGCTCTCACGATCCTGGAAAACAATTTGACCCCACGTTTCACAATTTGATCCCGTTCGATATACACAGATAAAATACTTACTATGTGAACACGGATTACAGAAAATGATCTATGCTGGGAAATTTTAGGTGTGAGGATTATAACCATCCATCATTAAATACAGATTCCTCAAACGCAATTTATTCTGTAAAGTTGATTAGACACTGACAATAAGCCACTAAAAATGCAACGTGATTTAGGGAAATAGTTTTTCAAATATACACTAATGGAGAGTGACATTAATATGAATATTACATGACTGTGGTTGGCATCTTCCTATTATTCTGCTACACAAATTTTAACTAAAATAATAGTGCTTCGAAATACATGTGCTCTTGGAACTAGGTCTCTTTATAAAAAACCTATTTTATATAATTTACTAAAAAGTGAGCATTTACATAAGAATAAAAAGCCATTGCAATTTTATGTTAGCCTCCCCCTCCTAAAAAAGATACTGAAAAAGAGAAACACAAACAATAATAAAAACTTAGGAAAATATTTCTTAAACAGGATTTAGACAAGTTAAAGCCTACAACCACAGTGCCCTTCTGTCTAGCAAAGGACACATCACAAACTACGGAGGCCGACCTGACGACCTGCCCTCCAGACAGCAGCCGGATGTGGGAGGAGAGAGGCAAAGGAAGTCCGTTCTTTAGCCAGTTTATCTGGGGCGGGGGCTTCCCTGCGGCTCTGCATTCAATGTTTACTGAAGTGTCCGCCAAAGCCGTCAGTCTCTCTGTTTCTTCCTTCTTACCCCTGATTGCAGGTGGAACTACATCGTGCGGAAAACGAGAGAGAGAAGGGGTGGGGTGCGTGTTACTAGTGCAAATCATAGCTCTGTATCCCCAATGGAAACCACAACACCACCATATTTTAAAACTAACTGCCGCTGGACCTTCATTTTTTCCTGAAGGATTCCTGAGGCAGCAGAGTGAAAAGAGAGTGAAGTTTCATAGTTACCATAAACATTTAAGTTAAAAATTCGGTCCTCTTCTCCCGCAGGGTTGGTAGCGACACACGTGTACTTCCCCACGTCGGATGGGACAGCTCCGTAAATGACTAACGTGCTGCCGTTCTCTGTCACCCTGCAGAGGGGTCGTGAAAGGGGCACCGAGAAGATTTATGTCCAGCTAAAATCTGAGTCACTCCAGATTACTGAGTTCTTTAAAACAAACCCATAAAATGCATTTCTCTTGGATATAGTGGCTCCAATATTTTTCACTAGCTATGCGAAAGCCTGTGAAGTCAGATCTGGTCAAACAGATGGAGATTTCAGGCAACCAACTGCAATTCTACAGTCAGCCTCTCCCATAACCACCGTCTCCTTATGAGCAAAAAGGAAACCAATCAGTTTAGGAACTTCTCTATCCAAATCATAGGCGAAGCATGCTTCTTTCCTCTCATTCTCAGAGTTGGAATATTTTATTCTCATTATGCCAATATAAGGCTTGAATGAAAGACAACTCATACAAAATTCTGGTATTAAGATTGAAAAATGTTGCAATGAAAAATTAGAAAAACTATATATACAGATGAGGCTATAAAACAACTGAGTCATACTCTTAATGAGAAGGAAAGGAATAATTTATTTAAACTGTGGCACCAACTCAGGATTGTGTATGGATGTTTTGCAAAAATTTTTCTGCAAGTTGCTAAAGCTTTTCCTTTGAACTATGCAATGGTAAATAATAACTATATAGTTTGAGTATCAAAGATAGCTAAGTTTATTATATTACTGACTCCCTTCCCAGACCATTAATTATCAAACAGAAATGCCTGTGTTTTATAAAGAGATTAGACTGCTATCTTTGGTTACTCCTACAATAATGATTTTATTAGTTTCTCCCAGTGCCAAGAGTAAATAGTCCATTTATAACATATCACGTCATTAAATATGATTATTGATGATGACAACATTATTTTCTGGGTCCGTTATATTTTTTTTCTTTTTCAAAGTGATTGACTATGGGCAAGAGGCATAGGCTGATGGAGGGAGACAAAAGGGAAAAACTGGGACAACTATAATAGAAAAAAACAATAACAAATATATAACAAAGATAAAAATAAATAAAACACAGTTATTTAAAAATATGAATTTTAAAATTCCATGAGTAACGATATGAATGAATAAAAAAGCAAGTTGCTATGAACAAGAAAATTAGTAATTGCACTTTGGAAAAATTATTGTTTGATCGATGAATTGTTCTACGTATAAACCTATACATATTGTGGAGCAGTAAATAAATGATCAATGGAGTGGATATGAGAATAAGTATATTTAGGATCTTCATGTAAAAGCACTGATAGATTGTAAATTCTTAGGTACAAATATTATCTTATATAAGATCTTTAGGTTCCGCCAAGTGTCTGATACTTGGATTGGAATATGGTTGATATCAGCTGATTTAATTAAAAATAATTAAATATTTGTTATCTATTCTGAAATGTCCACACCAGAGGAATGAAACTTAAAATATATCTCTAAAATACCACGCAATTTATCCAGTCTTGTAAAGGGGACAGATATCTAAATTTTAATATAAAATAACTTTGAAGAAAAAAAAACATTTATCTTTCTTTAAATTATGTATATTTTATTCATTAACTAGAAAATATACTCCAAATTATTACACTTAAAATATTGGTTTAAAATGATAAAGATTGCAATGCATTTAATTAGTGCCCACTGATGCATATATAGTTCTTCAAGTAATTATAGTTGCTCCGGTAGTTGTACATAATAGGGCTTTGCGATGAGGTGATCTAGTACTGTGCAGAATTCTGTTGTTCTGCCAAAGGCATTTGTTGTCGAAAGTAGCAGGATGCTCTCACTACGTTTATTATTCCATCTACATGTAGTTTGTGGCATACATAACAAGTACCAGCAGAAAATGGAATTTGGATAAATCACTGCATGGAATTAACTGAGTTATAATACTGCATCTTTTCTCAAAATGAGCCAAGAAGTACAGCATGTTTGGTGGTTTGGAGATCTCAGGACATGAAATCATATCTAAGATTATTAGTGAATCTTTTGTAGGATAAAACCGGTGTGATGTTGTCAGGGAAGAGCTAATTACTCTACAACATGGGCTTGGGTATAAGTGTTCTGAGAGGAATGAAACCAACAAGAGGTAACTAACATGTGTATGAATGAATGTCTGAGATTTCATAACTCAGTTGATGGATAAAGAATACACACGCACACACTTCTGAGTGATTCTCCAAGGAGAATTTCTGTGTCCAACACTCCAAAATTTTATATATTTTTCTCTGACTATAACTAGCCAAGTTCCAAGGCAACTGGATTTGGTGTTATTCATGTGAAGTGTGAAGCATAAAGCAGTGTACAAGACTTTAAAATGAATGATGCAAAGATCTTCTTAAACATACCGGATTCTTTCTGATTCACTGCTAGGGGTGGGGCTTCCGTCTCTAAGCCACTGAATAACTGGGGTGGGAATGCCATTTGCATTGCAGACCAGCTCAATGTTTTCCCCTAGAAGGACACCAACTTCACTTGGAATTTCAGCACCAGCAACACTTGGAGGAACTTTGGAGAAATAAAAATGTCCATTAACAAGTCACAGTCATATAAATTCTAATGTGTACAACGGAATCACAGAACAACATGCCATTTTAATTTCATGTCCTTCCTAGATTGTGGTTCAAGATAAAACTACTATCCTCATAAAGTATTTTAAATGAAGAATAGCTAAAGCAATTGCTTCAATGTTGCTGGTATCTTTGTAATTTGATATAATTATTTAGTCGTAGGGACTGGTCACAAGTCTACCTCATGGACATACTTCCCGGATAAATAGAATCACTCTTAGATTAAATTCTCAACAGACAGTTTAGAAGTAGTATAATTCAGGAGAATCTGCTTTGTAAATTCTTGGCATAAGGTCTGAGAAAAGTGTCTACTTGGGTTAGATCTTCCTCCATAATGCAATTTAAATGTTATTTAACCTGAACGATACATAGGCTTATTGGAGATCCAAGAGTGTCTGTTCTGTTTTTCTAGCCATGTTTGGTTTTCACTTTCATGGTTCCACTGAGAAACAATGTGTAACAAAAATATTGACAATAGTATTGAACAAAAACACATTTGAATTCCTCTTCTGGCAATTATAGTGGTCTGCTGGAACAGCTTGCAGCAGTTCCCAAAAGCCAATGTTGCACGTCCTCCCTACTCCATGTTCAGTGACATCACGCTGGTAGCTTGAACCAACTCACGGGGGTGGGGGTGTTTGCCCCATGGATGCTGGCAAACCATTGGCTACGAATCAGTGACCGTTTATCTGGAGAGTCAATTGTCCAACAATTACCAGCACACCACTGCATGCTCCCTCCAAATCTCATTTTAGTCACTCAGAAGATGATAATAATCATACTGAATTTATAGAATTAAGGGCACTAAAGAAGTCAAATCAATGACAATATTAATAAGAAGTATCCTTTAATGAGTGCCTATGAGAAGCACTGTGCTAGGCCCTATATGCATATATTATTTCTAGTCTTAGGACACGGTAATACACATAAAGAGTCTGGTAAAATGTTCGGTCATACTACATATACCCTTGATTAACAACTCTTCCTATTAATGAACATAAAGAAACATGCAATTTCTAACAGTGAATCCCTGAGTAGCTGTTTTTCTGGTTTGTTTCTGAAATCTCAAAGTAATCCAGGAAATCACTGATGCCCACACATTTATTTTACTTCTCTGATTTCATTTTTTGTTATTAGCTTTAGTAGAGCACATGACAGATTGATACTAATGTACATTTATAATTTATGAAAGAGTATTTTGAAAATAACTATTAATATTGGAGAAAGTAAGCATTTTGACTTAGTTTCAAGTTAGACTTCCATTTCAATGAACTACTGAGACAAAAGTACTAATTAGAGGTTTACTGAAAATCAAAAGGATATAAGTGCCCTTTGTAGGGCTCAATACTGCGATGGAACATATAAGATTAAATAAATATTTGTTGGATGAATGAACACTTTTTAGTCTCACTCCAAAATAGCAAAAGATCCATGATTGTTTGAAGTTTACCCAAGCCCATAACTGTAGTTAGAACATAATGCAGTCTCTTCATGAATTAGATATTACTTATATATTTATATATGAATAGGCCTATATGCTTCACATGAAAAGAAATTATGCCAGTTTTAAATAAAACATAATTTAGTAAGAATTTTGCTAAACATGAAAAATAAATATTATTAAATTTGTACTATTTTTCCACATTTATGCTGATTTCCATGAAAATATAATCAGAGAATTGATAATATTTTTCATTGATGTAAAGACATCTTGAATCAATTTCAAATGGTCTCTTTAACTGTAGACTTATTTTCATGGACTAGCTGAAAGGATAACTGAAGATGTTGAAGATAAATCATATACCTTGAATTGAAAGAATGTAAGTTTTCTGTGCTTTTCCTTCCATATTTGATGCAATGCATGTATAGTTGCCACTATCTGAACGCTGAGACCGGGCAATTTGGAGTCTGCTCCCTCCAGATAAAATATGAACTTCAAGTGAGTCAGAATTTTCTAGGGGTAGACACAAAGCAAAACAAAACATAAAAAAGCTTTTAAAATCTCTATGATTCAACATAAAAATGTCTTGCTTCTTGTGATAGAATTCTTAATAGGAGGGGTACTAGAAATAGGATAAAAGAGTAAATGAGATTAAGAAATACAAATGGCCAGTTATAAAGATAGTCACAGAGATGTACAATGCAGCCTAGGACATATAGTTGGTAATCTTGTAATAACTGCATGATGTCAGATGGGTACCAGGCTTGTTAGGGTGATCATTTTGCGAGGTATACAAAGGTCTAATCACTATATCGTACACCTGAAACTAATATAGTATTGTGTCAACTGTGATCGAAAAATAAATTTTAAAAAGCCCTTCCTTTGTGTTTTTATTTTAAATGAGAGCCTTTTTGAAAAAAGGCTAAGAGAAAGATCTCATTACAAAGTAAATAATTTTTAAAAAAACTTTATCTATTTTTAGAGAGAGGGAAAAGGAGACAGAGGAAGAGAGGGAACCATCATTGTGTAGTTGCCTCTTGCGTGCCCCCTATAGGGGATCTGGCCCAGAACCCAGGCGTGTACCCTAACTGGGAATCGAACCAGCGACCCTTTGGTTCACAGGCTGGCACTCAATCCATTGAGGCACACCAGGCAGGGCCAAAAAATAAATAATTTTATAAGTCTATTTTTTAAGTTTATATTTCAGGACAGTAGGCTTTATGAACTAAAAAAACCAGCTATGAGCACAGTATGAAAATATGCTAGTTTATAAACCTAGTGCATTCCAAGCCAGAGAAAACCACAAAAATAACGCAGAGCTATATTACCTATGGGCTTGTGGTTCTTCAGCCATACTATGGAGGGAGGTGGGATTCCAGTGGCATCGCATGTTAAGGTCACAGGATTGCTGATTGTCTCAACAACTGCTTCTGTTTCTGGTCCTTCGATACTGGGTGGCACTGTAAAGAGACAGAAGAAAGTCATGTGTCCTCGTTAAGCTCACTCAGGACACTGTCTTTCATTGGCATATCTGGGGGAAAAAGAGTTGTATTAGAGGCAAATGCTCACCATATACATTGAGGTGGAAATTTTTATCATCCCGTCCTGCTACATTTATAGCTCTACATACATACTGGCCTGTGTCAGACACCTAAAAGAAAAAGATACTATTGTATGTGCTCCATTAAGTTACAGATGACCAATCACACTGTTCCAGTGTAGATGAAATCATCAGTCATCTTTCCGCTCAAACGCCCCAGTTCTAATTGCTTCCTGCCATCCTGCTTTTTTTTTTATGTAACTAAGGTCAATGGCATTGACGATGTTATCATAATAGACATCAATTTTCACTGCAGTAACCGGAATAGGCACTTGCCATTTCCCTCTTCCATAATCCCACCGAAAGTCATGACGAGGAAACAGGGATAAAAGATGCACCTCGGCTTTCTTGACATGCAGCATCTGTCCATCAGCCAAAACCGCCACGTGAGTAGACTCGGTTATCATCCGCCCGTTCTTGTACCAGGTGACAATTGGCGGGGGCACAGCATTGGACTCACACTCCAAAGACACTGAGGCTCCCTCTCTTACGTTAACTACAGACAGAGATTCGCTGCCGTGATCTTTAATGCTTGGGGGCACTGAGGGAAAGAACAAGAACAGGAGGGGTTTTTCTTCACTAAGGTGTGCAGGCAGAAAAAAATTAATACCAGTGTAAAAATGAAAGAATTTTCTGAGAGTGAAAACAAACCATAAACAGTCAGGGAGACCTTTTTCTTGCTTTCACCAGCCTGGTTGATAGCTATGCAAGTGTACTGACCACCATCCGATTCCTTGGCCCGAATGATCTGGAGAGTTCGACCACCTGTGGGCGAATATGGTGGAAATTGAAGTGTGGTACACAGGTGGTTCTCATAACTCATATCTTTATCAGTAAGATAAATGAGAGTATGCTCCGTTACAGTAAAATCTATTTAGAAGCAATTCATATTTAAGATGGAAGAATTGAATCACTTTTCTTTGATCCTTCCTTTATGATTGATTGTACTTCTTTATAAAAAATGAAATTCATAAATTTTTTTCTCTCCATGAAGCAAACATGGGTAGAACTGTTTGATACAGGTTCCAGTGAGCGAACAGTAATTGTACTATGGTCAAATATGTTAATAAGTATTTCCCACCATGTCTGTCTGCCTGTCCAGCTATTTATCTATCATCCAGACACTTTAGGATTGATGAAAAACAACCAGTGAATTTATCCAATGAAAGCACTATTTACTAGCCTATCACTCACATGGAATTACCAAGCAGTTCTGTTACTAAATTTCATCATTTCCTCAAGTGGACTTTGTTACCGTGGATTCCCACTAAAATCATAAAAGTATACCCAATTTTATCCTAATAGCCCCAAAGAGGTAAAGGGAGGCAATTAATGTGAACAAATAAATGGAGCAAAAGTTTGGAAGCTGAAATGCCATGTGTATTTATTTATTTATTTATTTATTTTTAAATATAATTTTTATTTAATTCTTGTTCACGTACAGGTTTCTGTCTTATATTCCCAGCCCTGCCTGCCCCCACCCCATGCTCCCCGCCTCCCTCCCCCTTTCCACCCCCCACCCTTAGTTATTGTCCATGTGTCCTTTATACTTGTTCATGTGAGTCCATCCCCTTTTCCCCTATGATTCTCTCCCCTCTCCCCTCTGGACCCTGTCAGCCTGTTCCATATTTGAGTGTCATTGGTCATATTTTGCTTGCTTGTTTGGTTTGTTTAGAATCCTGTTAACGGTGAGATCATATGATATTTGTCTTTCACCGCCTGGCTTATTTCACTCAGCATAATGCTTTCCAGTTCCATCCATGATGTTGCAAAGGGTAGGAGTTCCTGCTTCCTTTCTGCAGCATAGAATTCCATTGTGTAAATGTACCATAGTTTTGTGATCCAGTCATTGACCGATGGGCATCTAGGTTGCTTCCATGTGTATTTAAAATCAAGGAAAATGAGAAGGTTTTGCCCACCTTATAAGAGCAATGAGTCCCTTACCAGGCACAACGAGAGCGTTTGTGTTTAGCTTGACAGGCTGTTCATTCTTGAGCCAACTGAGAACAGGAGGTGGAAACCCAGAGACCTCACAGCTCAGGGAGATGAAGTTGTTCACCACGACAGTGAGGTTTTCGGGGTTCGGACCAATGACACTTGGAGGAACTGCAAGAGTAAATGTATTCAAGGTGAAACCTGATACTCTCAGTAATATATATTCCACTTCATGGTGATAAGCCCAACCACTACGCTCTGCCAAAGCACCGTGTTAATGACATTGTTAATTATCTAGCTGTCTTCCCTCTTAGAATTCCCTAGTGCCTTCCTCAAACCTAAGTCCCCAGACTTGTTTCCCCCAACTGAAAAAGAGCGCCAGCATGTTCAGAGGCATAATTACTCTGCATTTTATTGGAACATATAGATGGTAACTCCTAAGATGGGTTAGTCAAAGAAAGACCTAATAGTGCTTGTTATGAAGTTTGAATATTCTTTTTAAAAAGATTATATCCTTATTTAAAATTTTTATTTTCCTGCGCATAGCCTTTATAGAGTATAAATTTAATTTTAGAGGGTACCTATCAATATATTATACAGGTAAATTCAATAATGTGAATCAATGACTTTCGAGATGAGCAGGAAATTTAAGAGATAATCCCATGGTTTGTTCAAAACAAGCGGAAAATAAAGAATAAACAATACTATGGTGTGTTCAACCCTCCCCCCAAATCAAAAGCAAAAGTGGAGTAAAAAAAGAATAAGATTAATAATACATTGAGTTCTCATATAACCCTGCAAGCTAGACGCAGTTCTTATCCTCATGCTACAGATGAGGGAGCTACAGAGAGAGTAGCATCTTGTCCGAGATTTCACAACTAGTTACTGGTTTGGAAGCTACGCAGCCTGGCTCTGGAACTGTAGAGAACCCCTATTCTTAGCCAGTTCTGTACTGCTTAGTAATTACAAGTGTGAGGAGTATCAATAAGTAGCGTAGGGTGACAGTAGGGAATGAACCTAGCTTGGGGTTCTCATAACTCATATCTTTATCAGTAAGATAAATGAGAGTATGCTCCGTTACAGTAAAATCTATTTAGAAGCAATTCATATTTAAGATGGAAGAATTGAATGGAAGGAGAAGGAAGTGACATTTAAGGAGAAATGTGAAATATAACCAGCAATAAACCAAGTGGAAGGCAGGAAATGGGTGTGTCTTCCAGAAAGAAGGCACAACATACAGTCGTCCCTCTTATCCGCAGGGGGTACGTTCCGAGAGTCCCAGTGGATGCCTGAAATCCAGGATAGCACTGAACCCTATACATACACTATTTTTGAAACCTTTTCAGTTGAAGGAACCACTAAGGCTTCTCTTTGGCATATCTGAATTGCCAGTATCACTCTTGCGCTTTGTGGGCATGAGTGAGGAAACTCGGAGTTACCTGAACACAAGCACTGAAAATGTGGCAGTTGGTCTAATAACTGAGACAGCTACTAAGTGAGTGGGTAGCATCCACGGTGTGGCTACACTGGACAAAGGGACGATGGGCATCCTGGGCAGGACAGAGCAGGATGATGGCATGAGACTGGCACAAGGTTCCATCAAGCTGCTCACTCAGAATGGAGTGTAATTGAAAACACATGAACTCTTTATGTCTTGAATTTTCCATTTAATATTGTGGAGTAAAAACACAGGAGAGAACCCCCAGGCAGCACAGAGTTTCCAGTTCAAGCTGGTACCTATGAATTGGTAATGAATCGATGTTCCTGATTTTAAGAGTTCCTCCGGTTGGTGGAGGTGCAGGGCCGATGTGGAGTTTAGTGAGAGGTAATACAGAAAAGCACCGCGGTATAAAACCTCTGGAACCAGATTGCCTGAGCTAGAATCCAGGCCGTGCATTTGCAAGCTAACTACACGTGTTACTTCAGCTCACTGAGCCTCCGCTTTCCCGTCTTCGAAAGAGGTATAAACCGGTACCGACCTGCTGGGGTTATTGAGCTAATTCAGTGAAATAATACACACAAAAGACTTGGCCGGGCACCTGGAAGGTATCAAGCAGCCAATACGTTGTGCTGAGCTTTTACAGCGCACGGGCACTGAGAGAAACGGGCTGTGAGCAATGATTCAGATGCTGTTCCATGGAAGTTACACTGGGTGTGGACAGAGCAAAGACACAGGGTTGAAACCTGCAAAAGGCTGTCCTTTGGCAGGTTAGGGACCAAAGGAAGCAAGCATCGTAGGAGTAGGAGGTAACAAATGGTGTGGTTGGAAGTGGAAATCATTTAAATTATTCTTCCCCCCAAGGAATTTTCCAGTACTTAAGTATGGATTCGTGACTGGTGAGAGTGGAAATACCCTCCTGAACTCCTGTCCTGAATGGTAAAAACATTAGAGGCTGCTGCCTCTGAAGTCCCACAGTTCTCCTCCGCCCTCAGGTGTTTCTGCTGCTGTGCACTAAGAGGAGGCGACGGATGTAAACAAAATAGAGGAAAAGAACAACAAATGTTTATTTGGCAACTACCATAACTATCACACCGTTCTAAGTTTAGGGAGACTGACACCCCTAAGAACGGACCCTTGGCCTACAGACCTCCTAATCAAGTCATGGGTTAGAGGTGAGGGTGTGGACATACAAAGATAACACAAGGCAACCTAAGTAACTGCTTTAATTGGGGTAATGAGTATTCATAAGACGCTTTGGTCACATAGAGGAGGAAAAATGAATTCTGCCATGGCGCATCGGAAGAAATAATGAACTTTTTTATTTTTTAGCATTTATTCTATCGGTCTTTACAGATTAAAATGTGTGATTTCACAATGGTTGTTTGTCTAATTCATTCATTCTTCCCGGGAATTCATAACACATGTGTTTCTGTTTGATCAGACTTATTCTTTAGAAGAAACTTGAAAATACTTATGAAGCACCTACCGTGTGCCACTCACTGTGCTAAATTCAAAGATGAAAGCGTTTCACATATTTAGAAAAAGCGTTTCACATACAAACGCCGGACACTGCTGGACATTAACATTCCCTCTATATCCCAGAAAATAGGACCTATGAGTATATACAATGCTATATCAAAGTCCTTTCGGGGGAGAAATTTGTCAGGAAATTTCAAATTTCAGCTGTTTCCAAAATGAGCAAGAATTATATATATGTATCACACATGTAAAGAAAATTTTTTATGATGATTGTTCACCATTTCTAATTTAATTTCTGAAAGCAGCTGCATGTCACAAAAGCAAAACTATTCTTTTGGGGAACACGACTGCTTTTTTAGGGGAAACCATAGTATTTATGCAGCGACTAGCGAATACTGAAAACTTAAAGTGTGATGAATGAATTAGGTATGCTGGTGGTTTTTGGAATGATTTTACTCCTCAAAGAGACTTTTTCTTTTCCAGAGTATATTAGGTACTAAAAGTTGTAGCTCCACATGAATTCTATACTTGATGACAGAAACTGGTTTCAATCAGGACGAGCGAATACATTTTTACGAGTAAATGATCCACATTTAGTTCTAACTTCATAAAAATGTGTGATCTTTGGGATTTTGAGTTTTGATTTTTTTTTTTTTACTTTCAAATATGTGGGAATCACTACTTTCTCCTGAGGGACTGAAATAATGTAAAACCAGACCCCTTAGATTTGCACTTTGTACTTTATAAACCCTACTAGCTGCGTTGGGGAGAAAGGGAGGAGACGGTATGACTGCAGGTCCCACACATTGTTTCAGGTTTAAAAAAATACCAGAAAAACCTACATAATATAAAACAAGCATGCTATGACAGATGTTTTTGGAACTGAGCTCTTACCGTGAACATTGAGGTTAAAATACTTTTTGGCACTCCCAGCGGTGTTCTCGGCAACACACACATACCTGCCGATATCTGTTATTTGAGCATTTAGAATCTGAGGGAAAAACACAAAAATTCTAACTGAATTTTTTTATGAAGCCACTTATCCTAATTTTGAGAGTAAATAATACAGACCCTTTCTAGTTAATATGACATGAACATAAAAAAATCTAAAAAGAACAGCACTGATGCTGGCTTTTATTATCAGGCCAATGAAGTAACTGTTTATTTATAAAGATTTTTAATCGGGAAAGGCTGATCTATTTTATACATCCTTGTGTACCGACTACAAAAGTGCCCCAAATTATTCTCCCACTTGTCTCCTAGATCCCTGGCAATGTGACTTTGAAGCTCCTCCCGTCAAGAGGTAAAGACGTGGGATCCATGTCTGGCCTTGATGCACAGACGTGATGGAAGTGACCGCGTGCCATTCCTAACCAAGGTCTGAAAAGGCACTATTCCTTTTTTTCACTCCTTTGGCAAGCCATCACCACCATGTAAGACAGCCAGGACTGACCTGCCCCAGAGTGTGGGGTCATTTTAGCAACTGAGGCCCCGGATGTGCGCTAGAGCCCAGCCAGGATCAGCAGATCACTTGTCTTGCCCACAGCACGCAGGCAGCCCAGCTTGCCCGGCTGAGATCCCGAGCCAGCCAGAACACCTGTGAGCTAGACAAACGCGTATGGTTTTAGGACATTGTTTTGGAGTGGTTTGTTTTGCATAGCAATAGTTAGTTAAAGGAGCAGCCATAATTTATTTTGTTAAGCAGAAAGTTGTATCCATCTTTATATCCTTTGGCCCTAGATACAGAAACATTTAAGTATTTTGGTAGAGGTTGTATAATCCCCAAATAGAAATAGTCAGGATGTTTAGAAGAGTCTTTGAGAATTCAAAATTATTTGCAGGCAGTGAACCTGGCTCACTATTACTTTTTAAAAAAACTCCATGGGATATGCCCCATGTTAGAGACACTGATAGTTATGCTGAGGTTCTTAAGCCTACAGAACATCATGTATATGTTCAAGAAGTTATTTAATTGAATAAGTTGTAATCTAACAAAAGAATCAGCATTGTTTCTATATTTCTAAATAATATACATTATTTTTAAAAGTCATAAAGACAACTAGAAAATACGAGGTCACACAGCTATTTTAAAGTCATACTTTTCACTTTTACCTGCAGAATCCTGCCATTAGACAGAAGCTTATGACGCTCATCTTCCACAAGGGGCTGCCCGTCTCTCTGCCAGGAGTTCCGCGGGACGGGGCTGCCACTGGACGGACACTCCATCAGCACGCTCTTGCTCACCAGCGCGGTGACCTCCTCGGGGAGGTCGCTCTTCGCTGCCTTGATAACCGGCGGCACTATTAAGTGATGGCGACAAAGAGATAATAACAGGATATGTGGCCTTTTCTAAATTATTCCAGCTTTCTGATGATTTAAAAAACTGTGGGATAACAGAGGAGCACACTTAAAATAAAACCATGATCCTCCAGTAACAGTTTACACTAATAAATGAGGGGTGATGAAATGATGTAAATTTGGGCTTACTGTCTCTCCCTACAACCTACCCTGGACTAACCCCTCCCATAGTGTCGTTCCCATTTAGGTCACCCCTACTTCTTCCCCTGTGTATCTGGTCTCGCTTTCTTGCTCACCCCCTTCCATTGGGCCCTCCGGGTTTCAAACATCTGCATGAATCTATAAAGTCTATTTGGTCATCTAGACAAAACAGACCAATTACATCTTTAAAGTATATTTGAAACATACAGACCAGGTCTCATTTGCAAGACAGGTCTGGATCCTCAGTGTGTGTTTCCCTAGCCTCAGCCTCAGGGATATCAGCATCACCTGGGAATCCTGGTTAGGAATGCAAATTTGGGGGGGCCACCTCAGCTTCTGCATCAGCATCTTTAAGAGGGGCTGAGAAATTTGTGATTTAACAAACTCTCCTGGCAATCCTTATGTATGCTAAAGTCCGAGAAGTCACACTCTAAATTTTCCTACATATGTCTGTTCTCATTTAAAATAATACCGTAGCCCTGGCTGGTGTAGCTCAGTGGACTGAGCATGGGCTGTGAACCAAAGGGTCACCAGTTCGATTTCCAATCAGGGCACATGCCCAGTTTGCAGGCCAGATCCCCAGTGGGGAGCGTACAAGAGTGAACCAGACATTGATGTTTCTCTCCTTCCTTCTCCTTCCCTTCCCCTCTGTCTAAAAATAAAGAAATAAAATCTTTAAAAAATAATGCTGTAGAACCCAGGGTCATGTCTACTTGATGTTAGGCTAGTTAGTTATGCAAAATCACATTACCCGTAGAAGTTTTACAAACAAATACTAGGCAAACTAGGAAGGCCTGTGTTGGTGGCTTGTGAATGTAGACATTTATTTTCAGTGAGTAATCTTTTTGTCTGCTTTTGAAAGCTTGGTTATTTTATGTTTCACTGTCTTAAAATGTGCTACATATTTAGCTATCAGTAAAGATGGTATGTTTAATGTAGATGCAATCTTCTGGTATTTGGGCCTCCAAAAAAATACATGGAAATTTGTAAAAAAAATGATCAGTGCGGCCAGGCACATGGTAGAATTTCAGTGTTGTTTTAAATGCATACTTTCACATTCAAAGTTATGCAACTTAGTTATACCTTAGGTAACATGAAATATATAATGTGAACTGCAGATTAGTAAATACACTTGAATTTCAGATTAAATGCTGTTATCCCTAGCCCCACACCATGAAAAGTGATCACATGAAATCTTTAAACTATTCAAGATTCAATGTTTTCCTCAACTTTGGCCTGGAACTGATGAACCATTGGGAGGTACCAGAAGGTACAGTCTAAGTTCAAAGTCTGAGCTTCAGAGGTCTTCACCAGTGTTCCCTGCTCCCACCTGCCTCTCTAAGTCCTGGCGCACACCACTCAGAATTGCTCTCATTGGTGCCTGGGGGTAAGCACGAAATCATGAAACAACCCTAACTGAGACAGAATTTCAGGGTCTGTTCATTTTTCTTGCTTTGTCCTCTCCTCTCTAAATTCATCAACATGTTTCCCAACTTCCTCCTAATTAAGAACAACACGAATTGACCTCCACAGGGGATTACTCAATTCCTAAATCCCATCCCAAATTGATGGAATCCCAGTCCTTCCCAAACCACACTCTTCCTTCTGTATCAGATCTGATCCTGTCCTAAACTCGACTGATTCCAAACTTTGGTCAAATTAAGCCAGGGGGGTCTAGGATGTTCCTTCATGGTTCCTGATGTTAGCAATGATGTTAATGGTCTTTTCATCCCTTTTTTTCTCTCTTTTCTTGTCATTGTCTTGTAGATTTTAAATCTATGTCGATGACCCATCTCATCCTAATCAGCTCATCTCTACGCCACTTCAGCCAGCCCTGGACAGTTATATCTTGCACGATTCAACAATAACACCTCTTCCGCCTGCAGGTTGTGACAGCTCCCTGACGAAGAACGGATGTCTACTGCTTCCGCTGTGGCAGCCTCAGTGCCTAACACAGTGCCCGCCACATCGTGGGCGATCCATGGATATTCATCAAATAAACGAATTTCGAACCCATGCTTTTTCTCTTTTTGGGGCTGCTTTCACAGGCTGCTCTTTGCTTGTACTAAACACTGTAATCCTCCTGCTCCTCCTCCTTTACAGTCAGTCTACCCACCTCCCTCTAAGCTACTTGTTCTCTTGCCCTGCCCTGATCTCCGAGTGGGGCTCCAAGAGGGTCTGCCTCACTGCACACTCCATGCTCTCTCATGCTCCAGAACTTCCACGAAGTGCACTTGTTACCCTGAGCTCCCCACCACAGACTCTCACTCCTCATAGGCCCCATCATCTGTCTTTTCTACCTTTGCCCCCAGGTTACTGAGGGTCCCTGCAGAAATTTATGACTGCACCCACCAGCTCCCACTTCAATGCCTGACTGTCTGTCTCGTCCCCCGACCTGTGGTGGCATATTAACATTTTCCATTTTCCACAGGTGCAATACCACCCGCACCTCTGTGTCCCTGGTTCTTATGTTGAAGGGAAGGACTAAACCGATTTGAGATGCATCTGTACATTTTTCTTCTATTCCAATGAGTGTTGATTCATTACTAGGGAAGTCTTAGTCAAGACTAAGACTCTAACCTTCCAAAACTCTAACCTTCTTGGTTCCTTGATTGCATTGCTCACCTGTTCTATGACCTTGCTCCTTCAATCCCTGCTTTCTATCCACACATGCAAACTTGGAATTTCAGTTTGTCCCTTTCTGTTGGATCACTTTCTTTGGTCCATAAGCAATTTCAAATCTCTTTTAAACAAGTTTTTTCAAACAAGCTGTTTATCCTAAAGCTTTATTCCTTATCTCCCCTCCTTTTCTTTCTGATTACTCGGTTAATATTTACCCGTTTGTTCTGTGACTCTGCATCACACCATACTGTCTAAACTGATTATCTGAATCGCACCAGTGAGTACTTAGTTTCAAAGCCAATGGCCTTTCCCCCATTCTTATTTTTTAAACTTGTCTTAGCATTCCATACTAAATCCACTTCTTGATAACTTTTTCTATGCCTTGGGTTCTAAGACATGGTAGTTTACAGCTTTTCATTAACTCCTTAGATTATGTCTCTTCTAACTCTGTTTTTCTTTTATTATCTCTGCTTATGAATGATTTCCCTTAACCCCTGGAGAATGACTTCTCTCCATAACCCTTTTTTTTGGAAATCTTATGCCTTTGAATATCCCCTGTTGGTGAATAACTCTCAACTCTACACTCAGCTCGGCTGCCTCTCCTGTGCAGTAGGTCCCTACCTCCAAAGGCCCACTCAGTATTTTACTCAAGTATTTTGGAAGCTTGCCAAAATCAACACGTCCAAAACAAAATTCACTTCCTTCTTCCCAAACCAGGTTGTTTCCCTAGATCTTCTATCTTTATGGATCTTCCTGGCCTTTTCTTAATCCACCAGGATAAAAATTTCAGTGCTATCTTATATTCTGAGACGAGTGCCTAATACTTCCTCTCCCTTACTCTCTTCCCCTGTAAAATCTTTCATGCCGACTGCTTCCTGCACCTCCCCTCTGCCTCCTCTCCAGCTCGTCCTCTTCTCAGGGGTGGGGCCAAGTGTTCCTGCTCCTAGTGACACTACCTGCCTTCTCCCTGAGGGCACTCTGTCCATGCATTCAGAGGACAAGGACCTTGGCCCAAGGGTGGGCACACAAACTAGGCTGTATCAGTTAGGTTCGTTGGCTTCTGACATTGGTTCAGGGATAGGTATGTGATTCATGCTTGGCCAATTAAAGCCATGGAAATTCAATTCTAGGACTTTAGTTGTAAATACTTGGGAAGGAAGGCTTTCATTTGTCATGAAAGTAGGAAGTTGTAAGACTAGAGTTCCAGGGGTCCAACTTGCCAGGCAAAGGGGTCCCCCACCTTGGAATGGCACTAACAGAGAGAAACAAAGCCAAGAAATAGGTAAAGTCTGGTCAACTCTTTTCAGCCAAGGAAGTCAGCCTGCAACCAGTTCTACCCTGGGACTTTTCAGGTTCGTGAGACAATGAATTTTCTCTCCGTCTCCCGCCCTTTAAGCCAGTTTATTTGATACTTCAGGAGTCCTAAATAATTTACTCTCAATCTGTACAAAACAATAAACTCCTGGGAAAACTATCAATTTGCTTTTTATAGTCTTTAAGATGCTTAGTGTGACATCTTGCATACGTTAGTTCCTCGAAATACCTTTGAGTGAGAATTATTGAAAGAATGCATAATAGAGAAAAGAAGACCAACGCACGAAGGACTCGGACGTCGTACTGCAAGGAATCTTCTCCAGCCTCATTCACAGCCACACACGTGTATCTCCCAGCGTCTTCTACTCTCGCCCGGGGAATCTGCAGCACCCTCCCACCTGAAAGTAAATTTTCAGATGCTGACTTCTGTACATCTCAGGGCGAACACGGCTCCTCAACGGAGGTCCAGTGTTCGCTCAGGTCTAATGACTTCCTGGCATTTTCATTCAAGGTTCCCCTGGTTTAGTTTTATTCCCACACATCACTTTTACAATCAACACTGCATTATGGAAAAGTGACCCAATGCATGATTTAGTGAGAAATGAATAGTTTTTGTAGATTTTCCTTCAGGAGGGAATGCTGCTCTGTGCCCCTCATTGTGTTCCATGTGAAATATGACTATGTAGTGACTTCTTGGTTTTAAAGTTTGAACACAAATGAAGATGTTTACACTGTTGCATGCAAGTAGGGGTGTGAGAAAAATAATAGCCAAGGACGTGAAAGGCATAAAGGTGTATGTACAAAGGCACACCATTATACATACAACCTTGAAAGAATAACTGTGTTAATTTTTCATGCTGATATAATTTCAAACATAGAGAAAAGTTGTAATTGTATGACATTTTTACCTATATTTATTATTTTTATTTTATTCTATTTGTTTTATCTTTGTCATATATGTATATAATCTGTCATATATATTATTTTACATATCATATATATGAATATATATATATATTTTTGAACCATTTGAGAGTAAGCTGGAGACATGGTATGTTTTAGCCCTAAATATTTATAGATCTCTATTTCATAAAACAAAGATAATCCCTTATATAACTATAATATAATGATCAAAATTAATACAAAAGTACTATTGAATTCATAGTCCATATTCAATGTCATTATTATAATATTGTCTTTTATAGCTATCTGTTCCCAAGGTCAGATCCAATTTTGGACCATATATTACATTTAGCTGTCATTTTTATTTAGTTTCCATTCTTTTATTTGAGATGAAATTTACATACAGTAGAATGCACTAACCTTAAATATACAATTTGATTCATTTCGACAGCCTATTTGCATGTTTGCTAAGAGCAAATAGAAGCCTTGAAAATATTATTATTCCACAACAACTTGAACATCTCCTTTTTCATCCATACCCACGTAATCACTAAAATATTTGAAACTAATAATCTTCACTATTGATTTATAATAAATGCATTTAATAAATGACCTATAACTATCTGCATATGTATTTTAGAATTTATCATTAATAATGTAGAGAAACCAAAGTGGTTATTTTATCATATTATTAGAAAAATGGAGGTACAGCGAAGCCAAAGAACTTTCTTAAGTTGATGAGAATTAATTAAGGTGTGTTCTTGCTTATGCCAAATTCTGAACCTAGACTCTCCTAGCTTGAAGCTCCAGGCATCCCAGTGACACTGGGCAGCCTGCGTCAGTGCAATCACAGGGCCAGAAAGTTGATCGTTCGAGTGGCCTCGATAACCGAGAAGAGACATGTCTGGCGGAGATGGAGGCTTTCCCCCTCTTCAGAGCAATCCCCACCTGGCAAAATCAGCACTCTGTCGCTGGAGGTCAGAGGCCGGCCGTCTTTGTACCAAGTCAGCGTCGGAGGAGGCGCGGCGCTGGTCTCACAGTGAAGAGAGATGGGGTTGTTGATGACCACGTCCTTGGCCTCCCCACTCCTGCCGGTGTCTAGCATGTTTCCTATTTCCCAGAGCTTCTGAAAACTGGGAGGAACTGGGGAGGAAACACACGGGAGTTCGGACCCATAGCATCCCAAGTGTTGATCCATTAAACGGAGATCATGGCTGTAGTTTCACGAGAGTGATACGTAAATGTAATACATTAGACAATGTGGAGATGTTATCAAGTATTTCTCCATCTACCAACTCTAGCCATTAGCCAGGAAAGTGGGAGACAGTAACAGGCAGAAGTTGGAGCTGTCTCGTGGGGAAGAACAGGAGCTACAGGGCTCAGAATGCTCCGCCCACCCCTGCCCTCCCTGTGGGAACTGCCTGCTCTCGGGAAGACCTACGAAAATAACCATGGCTAAGGAAGGCAATCACAGCGGGGAAAACATATTTTGAGGAACCATAAAAAAATGGCGTGGTTGAGAGCATTTTGCAGTCATTTGTCTTATTAAGAAAGCTAAAGTGACCAGAGGGGAGGGAATTTCAGGGGGAAAAGGGGAAGGATTTACAGCAACTAGTAGAAAGGACACATGGACAACAACTAAGGGGGGTGGAAATGGAAGGGAGGTGGGAGCACTGGGGGGAGGGGCTGGGATGGGAGTAAAAGACAGAAAACTGTACTTGAACAATAATTAAATAAAAAATTATATTAAAAAAAGAAAGCTAAAGAGGTTATTATATCAAGATGAATAAATCCATTACCTGAAAGAACATTCTCAAACTTTCCTGGGGAACATGTATAAACTTTCTAGAAGGCAATTTGCCTGTATATCAAAAACATTAAAAATGTGCATAATATCTGACCTAAAATATTCACTATTAGTCAATTATGGAAAAAATGGAAGATGTACAACATTTTTATGTAAAAAGTATCCAGGGAGGTGTTATACATGAGTAGTGAGAACCTGAAAACAACCCAGACCTTCCACAATAGGAAACAGGGCAAATAAATAAATATCTGGACACTCAGGTGATAAACAGGCAAAGTTGCTAAAAATCATGTTGAGAGCAACTATCAAAAATAATCACAGGTACTTCTGAGGCATTTTTCTGAGTTTCACATACTTTATCTTATTTAATAATCATCCCAATTCTTCAAAAGATTAATTTCAAAAGCCAGAAAACTGGAGTTTAAAATATTTAGGTAATGTCCCCAAGTCACAAATTTCTTTTTCTTTTTTATTTAGTCACAAAGTTTTTAGAAGCCTAAAATCATCATTCTCTTCCAAGTCTACTTATAATTCTGTACTTTATCTTTATCCTTCCATGAAAGTGCCTTAACAAAATGCTTCATGTTACAACACTGGGGGAAAGCTAATGTAACAGAGCAGTTCATATCATGTGATCCTAATTGGTAAATGCAGTATACATTTGCAAAATAAATCAGAGGAAAAAAATATCAAAAGGAAGCACACACAGAAATAACCAAAGTAATACTGAACAATGAGATTATTTTCTTCCTTGATAATTTCTTCAGTCCAATTTTTCAGTAACGAATTTAGATTATTGTCAACGGAAAAAAACCCTAAAATTAACCAAGTCAAATCTTTTTCATTGCTTTGACATATCATATAAATTAAATGATAAGCACATTAAGCACATTAGTATTACCTTGTATATTTACATCAAAATCCAGCTCATCTTCACCTGCAATATTCGATGCCACACAAGTATATCGTCCCGTGTCTGATATCTGAGCTTCCTTTATTCGCAGTGTGTGTCCATTGGCAGCGATATTAACATGATCGTCTGATTTGAGGGGCTGTGATCCAATGATAATGAATGTTAATATTAAGTATGCTAATGAATCCTCTGAGAGTCGACTGTTATGACTCATTAATAAATAAAACTAAGTTTTATGTGAAATACTCAAGACAATAATCATTTCATCAATTTACTGTACTCTGTTTTTGAGGAATCACGTTTTTCTTTATTGAAAATTATAGTTCACACGGCAGGCGGGGTGAAAAAAGTATCCTCACAAAGTTTTCTGATCAGAAATCTCCAACTAGGCGGGTGGTAGCAGGTCATCATCACCCTGGATCTATGCCTTCCTTAGCATAGGTCAGTCTTGACCATCAGTGAGCCCTGTCCCCTGTGGCTGTGCATTTTACACGGCACAACTTTGACACATCAGAGTGATTCTCTCTGCTAGACCATTCGACTCTGATACAGACTCTGGAACCAGCTAACGAAACCCCAAAACGCTTCATTGTATTTTGCCCCTGCACACCCCTTCTCTGAGCCCTGTAAATGTTCATTATTCTGTACTCACCAATGTAAAAAAGTATGTGTATCTCCAGTCAGACTTTTATCTAATGCTAGAGATTTCTCTACTGTGCTTTCAAACTGCTGTTCTTCACAGCGTTTGAAAACTTGTTCCTGGCATATGACAGCAGTTTGGCCAGATAAACTCATTAAATTCCAAGAAAAAGAAAAAAAGAAAATGATAGTTCATATAGTTTACATATGTGCCAGGTTTTTCTGGGTGGTACATTTATATACTTTTATGATAAAAATGTTCTTAAGGTATCATATCCAATTAGGAAAAATATCTTCAGCTGATCCCACAATATATTAAAAAGCATATCTTTTATTATATTTGGTCAAAAATGCTATTTTTAAACTTGAAATCTATAGAATTTTATTTACAAATGTCATCCCAATAAATTTAATTAAAAAATAAAGGTAAACATTTTTACTTTTAAATCAGCAACTCATTTGTATGGATAAATCATGGTATAGCATAGATAAATATATCTCTCTTAACAATTGGCAAAAAAGGCTAGTGTTTTTAATAAAACATTGAGGGCATTTAATCTAAAAATCACTGTTCTTCATTCAGAAATATCATTACTTCATAAATGAGAAGTTTTAAGCTAGAGATATTTATTTTATGATGTTTTATTACTAACATTACCTACACTTCATAGGATATTTCACATCTGCTATGCATTCCCATCTACACTAAGTTCCCTCTTATTACTTGAAGGTTTTAGTTCCTGGATCAACGCACAAGAGCTTCTAATGACACTCTTCTCATAATTCTTGGTGAATCAATATTTACATAGTCATGCAATGCTGTGTACATTCAACACCGTGTCTTCCTCTCCTCGCATGTATTGGTCCCAACGCTCTCTCAGCCAATCAGTAGGTGAGTCATGCCTAGACCTTACAATTACCAATAACTGCACCACTTCATAATCTCAGTTGCAAGTTCTCCCTCTCTGACCACCAACTCCTGACCCCCTAACTCACTTCTAACATCCCACCACCAATCCATTTTGGGCCCCCTGGAGGGTCTACAATCCACTGCCCTTGCACACTGCCTCTCACTCTCCTCCCGATCTCTAGTCCCTCCTGACCCAGAGAACGTCAATTACACTTCTTGTGTAAATCCTCAACGCCTTTGCCCCCTTTCCCTGTATTTTACTTCCCTGGAGAAACCCTAACCCTGGTTAATATCAGTCTCTGTCCATTCCCAGCTCTCTCTGGTCCACTTAAGAACACCCTTCCGGCAACTATGTCCTCTCTTACCTACATCACCGACAATTTATTCTGGAATTTTCCACCAGATTATTTCAATCTACATACAACATAGCATAATTTCCCCCATTCGAGGAAAACTCTTTAGACTGCATCCTATACTTCCATAAAAGTCAAATGACTTAGTGTTTTCTACCTGTACTTTCTCCCCTTCATTCCATCTTTTATTGAATCTACTCCAATGAGATTTTCATCATCTCTACTTGACCAAAATGACTTTGTCAAGGTCACCAATGACATTGACATTGCTAAATTTCCTGCTTAATTCTCAGTCTTCATTGTACCTAATTGGTGCCATTTAAGACAGTTTAACTTGTCTTCATTTTGATGTACTTTTTCTTTCTTATCTTTTGGGAAAGCTCACTCTCTGCTCACAACCTCTAAGTGCAGGAGTTCCGCATGGCTTAAAACTCTTCTCTTTCTGTTCAAGCTCACTCCCCTTGTGTGATCTCACATAACATCTTGGACTCATCTCTGACTCATCTTTTTCCTTCACATCCTGCTATCACTTTCATCCAAGCAACCACCAATTTCTGGCCCACTGCAATAAATTCAAATCTAACCCATTCTTTATTCTCCCAATCCAAAAGCAATGTGATTCTTGTAAAATTTAAGTCAGAGTATTATCACTCTTTGAAATTTTCTAGTGGCTGCCCACCAGAATCAAGGCCAACTGGTCTACCAGGCAGTATAATCTAGCTCCCCGTGACTCTTCAGTTCACATCGTGTTCGGTGTTCCCACGGATCACTGCACTCCAGCCAGCGTGTCTCTGGGGATTCTCTGTACTTTAGCATGTTCCCCCCTCAGATATCTAGTGCTGGCTTCCTTCACTTTCTGAGTCTTTGCTCAAATTTCACCCTATCGGTAAGCCTTCCCAATATGAATAGGAGATCACACTCCCCCCACTCACTTTTCTTCTTCTCGACTGAATTTTCTCCCTAATAACTACCCCACCTGGCCTATTGTATGTTTTACTGTTATGTTTGTTTAGTTTTTGTTTCCCCAAACTTCATATACACAGAGATCTTTCTTTTTCTCCTTCATAGCTGTACCTATCACACTTAAAACAAGGTCTGCAAAAAAGTACGATATGCTTAATAAATCATGCAGGATGCAATGAATCATTATTAACATTATATCACTTGTATGGAAATAGCATACTTTAAAATTTCTATGCTAAACAAAGAACTTCGGAACATCAATAAATGAAACTCAAAAACTGTACTGAAACTTATTGAGGCTAACATTCATAATATTTTGGTGATTTTCTCAAAAAACACTGTTTTGTTCAAGCGGTGTTGCTTATTTGAATGTGAAATAACAGCAGAAAGGATATGGAAAATAAACAAACAGCATTTTTTTTTGTTCAGATGCTGTTTACAAGGACCCCATTTAAGGGGACCAATCGCAAGCCCTAAAAAATGTAGCAGCTTAGAGTAACACAACTGGATCAATTTCAGAGTCTGGAATTGAAACGAAATCAACTATTCTTTATAAAGTTTGTAAGAAGTGCCTCAATCCTAGTGCAATTATCCAATTTTTATTTGTGCATGTGTTTGTGTGTGGGTGTGCATGGGTAGTAACTCTACCATGAATGAAAAGACTTTAGGTAGAATTAGAAATAAAATGAGATTTCAAGGAGAAAGGAATATTTGTTTCCAAGCAGACTCATATAGATTTAATATTGTACCATGAAGTGTGCTTGTAGTCAGGAAAGAAACTGTAAACAGAACGTGGTGGGAGTTCCTTATTTCTCCCTTTGTAATGGTTTCCAGATGAAACTTGCTTATTTTATAGGAGATGATTTTTTTCTAGTTGCCAGTATTGCAAAATCCATCTGGGACCTGAAAAAATAGAGCTATATCTTTCTGCATCTTAAATCATGACTCTGACCTGAGCTCCGACAAATGGATTTAACTGACCACTCGGTTCATTATAACAGGAGGGAGAGCGCTTAGCCATGTCACATCTGTGTTAAGCACAGTAGTAATAGCAGATAAAAAAATGTATTTTGGTCTCAAACACCAGTATATTTCTTTAAAACATGCAATGGAGAAAATAACTTGAATGAGAAATGAGAGTGTGTGGTCTGAAAGTCACACCACAGAGCTGAAGGGTGTGCTTTTCCTCCAGGCTTCTCATTGCCCCCAGTTAATTGCACTGAGCACTCAATCATCACATTTAGCATTTCCCCGTTATCTTGGAATGTTAAAAATGTTACCTTTTGGAAAGGGGTTAAAGGTGTTTACAGTAAGCTCTGATTAACCTTACTACCCACCATATGCCTATCACTATGAACTGGTATAACACTATTTTTGTCCAAAGAACATGAAAGCCATTCCCCAAAGGGAAGGTGGCTGAATTTTCATAGACAACTGCTCATGCACCGAAAAACAATCCTTTTCAATGATGGAATGATATAACATTGTTGAATGCAGTTCAAGTGTTTTTTTGTAGTATTAACTTCTAGGAGCACCAGGATGCACTAGCTATAAGGTCTCGCTGGCTCTCTGAGTTACCTATGTCTGCTTTTACTATGATTATCATTGCATTGACCATTTTAATCTTTAAGAAATCATCAGCAAGTGAAAAATCTTGTGACTGGCCTGTCCATCCTTGTACCAGCTGAGAGAGGCAGAAGGGATCGCATAAGCTTCACATTCCAAGGTCAGGGTGGTGTTTACTTTGATCTTCACTTCTTTAGGGGAAAGACCTGGCCCCAGGAGGTCCCCTTTATTGATGACGGGTGGAACTGTATAAAAGCAAATATAAAGCAGTTAAACATCAGTGCTTTTAAGTATGGAATACCATGGAACTCACACTTTACACTCACACTCATGGAATACCATGATCCTCTCATACAAAGATCACTTTACAAGAGGTAGTTTCTATGTTCCCCTTTCATCAAAAACCCAAGTTGGCATCTCATGAAAAGGTTGTGCGAAGATACAGGATGTGAAGGAAACTATCATTCTCCCTTTGTCATTATACTACAGACCATGAGGCTCATGTCCTTCCCTGGACAGTTAGTTTCATTTGTTCCGGGTCCCCAGACACAGCACGAGCATAATCCTTCAAAGGCATTTCACTGGTCATTAAAGAGACTGATTTGAAGAATGAAAGACAAGGAGAAAGACGTTCTTCTCTTTTTTAAAACAACAAAATCTTAAAATTTTGGTATTCTTAGTAGTGTTAGCTCTGCTATTTATTTTTAGGTCACTGAGCAGTGGGTCACTCCACAGTCACTGATGACCTCGTCCTAGACCATTGATTGGAGCATATGTATGAATACTTAAACATCGGTTTAGTGCAGGAAAGTACTATAACTCAGCCCAGAGGGTAATTCAGAAGGAAAAAATAAAAAAACTTAAGGAAGTGCCACAGACAAATTCTCCAATGAGATTTTAGTGAGTAGACTGGGTAGGCTCTTGATATCTTTAAGCAAATGAGGTCACGGGCACAGTGCTCAATTCAACATCCACTGTAATGAAGCAAGCAGCGTAACCGACTAACTGTATCATAAGTGTAAATACTTACGGACCAGTAACCAAAAACAGAAGAGAAACAGTTAGACAACTGGGGAAATAGGACAGAGAGTTTTCTTGCAGAACTTACTGTAGACCTTCACTTCATAGTGCTTTATCATTTCCCCGGCCTCATTCGTGGCCACGCAGGAGTATCGCCCAGCATTGTCCTCCTGTGCATTGAGGATCTGCAGAGTCCTACCTCCTGAAAAATCAGGGAACACCAAGGAACCTCTGAAGTCACAGTGGCATCAGACTACGCACAGACTACCAAGGTTTCAATTCTTACTACTCATCTATTTTTTCTTCTGTATGCTAATTCCATAACAGATATTTAACACAAGACAAAGTACAACATAGATGGGCACTGCAGGACAAGCTCATGCTCATTCTGACCCTCCCCCATCTCTGTGCACATTCGAGGTAAGGTCCCTATTTCATTCTCTTCACAATTAAGACTCAGTCTTAGTCCACTTCTTCTCATCTTCCTGGCCTATCAGTAGAGATTGGTCTTGTTTAAACACAGTTTTATTAGGGTACATTTCTTCTTAAAAATCTTCAATGGGTCTCCACTGACTAAAGCATAAAGGCAAAGCTCTTTAGTCCAGGCATCCTTGACTTTGTCTCCTACTTGGTCCCCTCCCTGTACCAGACACACATAACACACATACACACTGTCTTCACTGCATTGCGGGGTGAGGAGTCTAATTATTGTTACTTGTGAGTGAACAGGCCATTCTCACTTTAGACCTTTCCCACAGTAGTCAGCCCAATGGACTGGAAACTTCTAACTCATTTCCAGCCCCAGAATTTCTGCAACTTTCTTCAAGGTTCAAGTTCTGACTACAACAAAGCATGCCCTAAGTGCTTCAGCCCACAGTGGCCATTCCTTCTTTTGAATTCTTATAAAACTTGTCACTACTCCATTGATCATGCCCAGGACTACTCATAACCCATGGTTGCTCATGCATTCATATTGTTAATTAACTTGCACACATTTTATGCCTCTTCCACGTAAGCCTGTAAATTTCTTAAAACCAGTGATCATACTTTTTACTTCTTTCTAGTTTCATACATGTTGCCAGGTAGTAATGAAGAATGAATAATCTAAATAATAACCTTCAAAGTTCAATTCAACAAGAAATAAATGTCTATCTTTTTTGGCATTCCACATAGTGTATTTTAGCAATTAATTTCATTGTGGTATTCATTTATTTACCTTTTCATTTAGATATTTTATTAGTCTTACAAAAATAATTTCAGGTACCTTAGATTACAGTACATCTACAAACCATTTTATGAATTAAAATATCAACAGAACATAACACAACCAAAACCATAGCAACCCCTATAAGAAAAACTCCAATGATTCTGCATTTTCACAACAGTGGCTGGCACAAACGCACCTCGGGCCTCTGCAGTGAACTATACCTGGAAGAATCCGAATATTTCGGTTGGACTCTAAAGGAGTTCCGTCCTTAAACCAGGTGATGGTGGCGGGAGGATATGAGTAAGCTTCACAGACCAACGACGTGGGGCTGTTAAGGATCACGGTGACATCTTCAGGGCTGCCATCACCGTCGACACCAGCAATTGTAGGAGACACTAAAAGAGATTTAAAATTTAATCAAAGAAGTATGTTGAGGCATTTCTCTATTTGTGCACTTCTAAATTTCCATTGTACTTATTTGTGTAATTCCATGCCCTAACAGTTGCAGAAAACAATAGATTATTGTCCTTATTCTACAGAAAAGAAGGGGGAACATCAAAAGGCTCAAAGGGTGATGAAAAAGATGACATTAAAAAGGAATTAAATACAATATGATAAGGGCAATGTGGGGGTTTTGGTGCAGGATCTACAGAGGAATTGCATTCAGTCCAATCTGGGGTGTGGGGTGTGCAGACTGCCATCAAGGAAGGCCCCCTAAAAGAGACTTTAAAGTGACCTGAAAGGATTAGTGCCAGGTAAGAGGTAAAAGAAGGGACATTAGCAGGAAGAGGAACATACTGGGAGCAGAGGAGTGTCAACAGGAGGGGCAAGCAGGGAATAAGGATGGATGCAAGAGGGTCAATATTGGATAAGCAAGGGTAACAGAGACAGGCACATTTGTTTCATTAAAGCTAATGAGGGGCTGAACTACAGCTTCACAGGAAGGTATAAAGAGCAGGGAACTAGAGAAAGATTTAGGGAGTCAGCTGGTGGGACGTAATGATAGAATTTGGGGGTTATGTAAAACCAAAGTCCAAGTCAATTTCCAGTTTTCTTGCTTGAGAACCTAGATAAAATGCAGTGAAGCAACACAAATGGAAAATGTAGAAAGATTTGCTCCTTTAGGAGGAAAAGATGGTTTGTTCAGTTCTGAGTATCTTGAATTTTTAGTGCCTACAAAACTTCCCGGTAGAAATGTCCAACAAGCAATTGTATACAGAAATCCAAACCTTGGGAGAAAGATTTGGGTTGCAGGTATGGATTTAAAAAATCCCCAGTCAATAGGATAATTAAGCCTGGGAATTACATTTATTATTTTAAGAAACTAGAGTAGAATGAACAATGAAGTAAAGACAGAATGCAAGGAGATTTAATGTTTAAGAAATAGATTAAGAGTTCATAAAGGACGGAGAAAGGGAGCAACCCACGGTGTGCAAGGATTACTAGGGAAGAACACTGTCAAAGAGAATGTGATAAATAATGTCCAAACCAATATGAGAAGGACCGAACAATATTTGTTGGGTCTAGCAACAGGGTAGTCTTTGCCACTGCACTGTCAATCATAGTGTGGGTAGAAGCCTGGTTTTAGTGGCATAAGAACTGTATACAGGGGGTGGTTACAACACGAAGTGATGGAGAGTAGAAGGTGAGGTTGAGGTAATGAGAAACATGGGAATGACTGACACACCAAAGAACAGAAAGACACAGGCTCAAGGGCAGATGAGCAAGCAGTGACTGAGACCAAGAGGGATAACTCATCTGGGAAAAGAAAGGGTAGAGACACAGAATGATGGCTGGGTGGGCTGGAAGCTGCAAACACATACATTTAATCCATCTCAATTTTATGAAGTTGGTAGAAAAGAAAGCTTTGATTCAGACCCCTCAGTCTTTAATGAGTAAAGGAGAATGACAAGAAATAGATAAGTAACTAGGAAGGGGTAGTGGTGGGGAAGGGGTGTATTAGATAGCATGGCTTGGGATACCTGGGGTAAAGAATAAGTGATCTCCACTGGAGAGTCCCCAAGGAGCTGGGTTCTGTTAGGAAATCAGAATTCAATCACAGCAAGGGTCTGGAAAGAGTTTTAGAGCAGATTTCCTGAGGAGAGAAGATAGAACTTAGACGTGAGTCAGAACTGGGAGATGAAATCAGTGGTGGGAGGAAGGAGTCATGAGACACTTATCATCTAAGAAAAGCAATGAACTACAGGAAAGGGGAGGAAATCCAGGACTAGGGATTGGTCTTTTGTACACTGATGGGTGTGTAGGGAGCACCAGTGTGTCATGAAACATTGTGACCTCTCATTCATAATTGCCCATGTATCTGTTCCCCAGTGCCCTATTAGGTGCTGGGGTTAAATCCTTTGTAGGATAAAGAGGGGCTCTACCTTGGAAAGTTTACGGCTGTATATAATTATTATCTCCACATACTATTCATCTGACACTCTACATTATCTAGTATTTTGACTTAATTTTTCTTGCTTTATATATCTCTCTTCTATTCAATTAGAATGTAAGCCGTCTGGAGGCTATATCCTGAATGGAAGGTTTCTATGTGTTTCCAAATCACTGTAGCCAATAAGTACAAAAATAAATGAAGGGCAGCAAAATTTTGCATACTCAATGTAGTTGATTTTAGTAGAATGAAAAGTATTTTGCTGTCAGTAATCAAATACAATAATACATTATGGTGATGCATTTTGAATTTCAAAACATGAGCAGAAATTAAGAATCTATTTTAAGGGGATTTCTGAGATATTTGCATAATTTTGATGGGGCAGGAACTGAATGTACAGTTGTTTCAGCATTCCTAGTCCCCCACCCTTCTTTTCTCATGGTGTAGTTTTGATTGCTCTCAAAGGGCTTGGTGTTTAATGCACAGGCTAATTTGTGTTGAATCAGAAGGAAATCATGTGAAATTGAAAACTTACACTGTGGCCTCAGTTTCCGTTCTAACCCAGAATTCTCTGCATTTGCTCTCCTTCACCATAGGCAGTAAATACAAACTTCAGTACAATCACCAATAATGGCAGAGTCCCACAAAGCATGGGTCACGTACCTCAGGTTGAGCACTTACTACCACTTATTTAACATCTATTTTGTCCATAGTTGTGTCCCTAGCAGAAAACACAGTACCTGGAACACAGCATGTATTCCAAATATACAATGGATGAATGTGTGAATTCATTAGTAAAAAACAGCAAATGTCCACAAGCACTGGCCCTCCTTAAATAATGAAACTCTATGGTAGAAATATTAAGTAAACAGAAAAATAAAATGAGAAAATTTAGCTTATACTCATGTCTAATTTTTCAAATTTTGAAGCGACACTTCTACCTACCCAACACGTTAAGACTGAAGCTTTTGCTCTTGTCACCGGCTGCATTAGAAGCCAGACAGGTGTATCTTCCAGTATGTGACACCTGGGCATTACTAATTTGAAGAAAACGGCCACCAGACATACTGTGATGGGTGTCATCTTCTTGGAGGGGCTGCCCATCTTTGAGCCATGTGATTTCTGGCACTGGATTCCCTGTAACAAAAAGCCATTTCTGAGGGCTAGCTGTCATCAGATGTCTACAAGTGACACCTGAATAAGAGTGTTTCACTCATTTGCCTTTCCAAACATCCTGCTTTGAAAACACTGCAGAAACCATTCACCCCAAAGTAAATTTCAAGCATAACCTAACTTATAATAACTATAATCATCTTGTGATTAAACAATGTACAGAACTAGAAATCTTTTTCAAATGTAGATTAATCTATAAGTGAAATAATTCTAACTTAGTCTGTGTTTAACTACATTTATATCATACTTTAGACTGTTACAGTGAAATATTTTCATAGTGAAATATACTTCAGAAGGCTGGAATGAGTATTTTTACTAAAATTATTACTAACAAATGCCTTTGAATTCATATTAAATTTTAAAATAATAATTTATATTTCTGTAGGTATAGAAAAGAAAAAAGCCTTAAATAAATACTTTAACAAGCAGGTATTTTGAGTTCATTCCAGAATTCCAGCATAGATACACTGGTAGGTAAATAGATAGACATATAGAGTAGTAATTCCTTTAATATTTATAGCCTACAGGGAAATATATTTTATATTTATTTTAACATGGGACTTATGTTAAATATTAAGTTTTAATTTACTCAAGTAAATTTTTAATTTTAAAACCATAAAAGCAAGTTCTGTTAGGAAAGAGGGCTATTATGATATTATATTAAAACTGAAAGGCTCAGCTGTGCTGGCTGCGGAGTGTGTTTTATGGCCCTGCCCAGGCAGGGAAGCAACTGCCTGCCCAGCTGCTGGGGATAGCACCCAGTTCTGCCCAAATAGGAAGCCTTACCAGACAATCCAGGCACTGAAGGAGCCTGTCCTACAGCTGCATTTGTGCAGGGAAGAGAGGCAGCAGTCCTATCCAACTGCTCCCAGCCAACAGCAACATCCATCCCAACCTCCAAGTTCAGGCACTGGTCTCACCCAAATAGAGACCCTGATGGAAAGCTCTACCTGCCCAAGGATGCTACCAGCTAACCTTTCCAGAACCCCAAGCTGAACTGACTGGCAGAGGATTATCTCTCCTGACATAAACCTATGAAGTCTGGAAGAGGAGATCCTTTTCTCAAATGCACAGATACCAACAAAACAAAACAGATAAATGTGACATAATTAAAGGAAACTAATAAGGCTCGAGTATCTGTCCCTAAAGAAATGGAGATCAATGAACTGTCTGACAAAGAATTCAAACAGTCCTCTTGAAGAAGTTTAGTGAACCACAAAAACAGGCAACAACAAAATTAGGAAAACAATGCATGCACAATATGAGAAGTTCAACAAAGAAATAGAAACCATCTCACGAGAGGCAACCATACACTGATATATCTCTCCTTCCCTTCCCCTCTAAAGATAAATAAATAAAATTTTTAAAAAGAAGAAAAAAAGAAATAGAAACCATCAACAAAACAAAACAAAAACGAATCCTAGAGCTAAGAACAGAATGACTGAATGGAAGAATTTAAAAGAGAACTTCAACATGAGGCTTGATCAAGCAGGAGAAGGCATCTGTGAACTTTCCAGAGTCATCAAATCACAAAATAAGAGCAAGATAAGAAGAACAAAGGATCTACAAAACGATCAGAAAACAATTAACAAAATGCCAATAGTAAGTGCTTCCCTACCAATAATTACTTTAAATGTAAATGGTTAAGATGTCTAATCAAAAGACAGAATGGCTGGATGGATAAAAAAACAAGGTATAGCCATATGCTGCCTATAAGAAACTCATTTGAGCTTAAAAGACACATATGACTGAGAGTGAGCAGATGTATAAAGATACTTCAGGAAAGTAGTAATAAAAAGAGAGCAGGAGCAGCTATGCTTACAACAGACAATATAGAGTTTAAGCTAAAAGTTGTTGAAAAATCAAGGAAGGTTATTATAATGAAAAAGAGGTCATTCCATCAAGGAAGTGTAGTAATAAATATTTATATACCCAATATCTGAGCACCTAAATATAAAATGCAAATACTAACAGAACTAAAAGGAAAAATAAACAGCAATAAAATAATAGTTGGGGACTTCAATACCCTACTCTCAACAACAGATAGAAATCCAGTCTCAGAATCAATAACAAAACAGGATTTGAAAAACACCACAGACTTAAAAGACATATACAGAACATTCCATTCAACAACCTCAGAATATACATTCTTCTCGAGGACTCATGGAACATTTTCTAGGATGGATCTTAAATGTCAGACCACAAAACAAGTCTCAGTAAATTTAAGATGACTGAAATCACACCAGGTATCTTTTAGGACCACAGTGGTTGAAACTAGAAATCAACAACAGGGGGAAAGCTGGGAAATTCACAAACAAAAAACATGGAAATTAAACATGTTAACTAAAGGTGACACTTTTGTTTTTGAGTGATCCCCATCACCAGTAATGTCACCCTTCTACCAAAACCCCTACTTTTTTGAAAATGAAATTTAAGAAAACAGGGGAAGAAAAGGAAGGCACAAGCTTCAGCCAAAAGTGAAGAGAACAAAATAAGAGGGGGTGGGGCAGAGAAACCCTACATTCAAATAGTAGCACAATTTTTAAAAGCAAAAAAAATTATTTCTTTATTTTTAATTTAATTTAATTTTTAAATTATTTTATCATTATTAAATTACAGTTGTCTGCACTTACCCCCCCTACCCCCCCACCCCAGCCATCCTGACCTCCCTCTCTTGCTTCTACCCACCACCCTTGGTTTTGTCCATGTGTCCTTCATAGTTGTTCCTGAAAACCCTTCCCCACTTCTCCCCATTATCCACTCCCACCTCCTCTCTGGTTACTGTCAGAATGTTCTTAATTTCAATGTCTCTGGTTATATTTTGCTTGCTTGTTTGTTTTGTTGATTAGGTTCCAGTTAAAGGTGAGATCATATGGTATTTGTCCCTGAATGGATCAAAAAACTATGGCACATTTACACAATGGAATACTACGCAGCAGAAAGAAAGAAGGAGCTCCTACCCATTGTGACAGCATGGATGGAGCTAGAGAGCATTATGCTAAGTGAAATAAGCCAGGCAGTGAGGGACTAATAATTTATTAAATTAAAAGAAAAGGCTAGTGTGTCTTTCCTTTTTCTTCCCTCTCTCCCTTTCCTTCATGAAGGAGTTTTCTTTTTGTCTTCACAGAATCTGAGAGGTTTCCTCCTACATTTCTACCAGCTATACTGGACTAGCATTCAATTTCAAATGCACAATACAGCAGCTTGAATTTCTCTCAGCTAATTAAGGTATGTGGTAGAAGCAATAAGTGATCAGTGAGCTCAAGACCAAGTGCTGAGGCTCTTACCTGTCACTTCACAAGTCAGTGTAACACTCTGCTTCTCTTTCACCTTCACGTCTTCCAGCGTATTTTCATCCACAATGTGAGGTGGTACTGAAAAAAACAAACAAACAGAAAAAGTAACAATTCTAACCACAGGGCTGTTTTTATAGTATCTAGATGTATGTTTTTATTAAGCTATAATCTTTAAAGCAAAACCCCAAATTCTCATTATTTGATTACAAAAATAATGTCACAATATTATTTTGATCAATTAAGATATATTATAAAGTAATATGTCATGAATTCAATTATATAATGAATTCTATTATACAAATCATAAAGTCTGGATAAAAATGTCAACAAATTAGTGAGTAAAAATATTTATTAGACCTTTACTTTTCTCACTCTAACTCTACAAAGCACTCACATTAAACAAGTTATCAGAGTTGTAGCATACTGTTGAACAACTGTGAACACACAAGATGTACAATTTTACCCATTTTAATTCAACTAGTTACCTCCAGATTATTCAAACACTGAATTCTTGTCAACAGGGATAACCCGGGGGGCCAAAGAAAACAGAAAGGTGAGATAAAGTGGGAGATACAGTTTAACTCTGGTTCCAGAGGGCATTTAAGACAATTCAATCTCTATCTAAGTGTAGTACATCAGATAAATACCTAACACCGAAAGTACAAAGAGCTTTCTTTCTTCCCCAGCGACATTCCTCACGACACAGGTGTACTGGCCAGCATCTTCTATTCTCGTCTGCATCAGCCGCAGCGTCCTACCTCCTGAAGAAGCAAACCACCAGATGATTCAAAGAGAAACTTGCAACTTTGTAAGCTGTCCGAGTGATGTTCAATACAGGTGAAGTTTAATCAATGTGCTTCAAAGGTCTTTAAAGGAATTTATGTCATTTTTTAAAATCACATGTTTCAAGCCTCATGACATAGGCTTGAATAGATCATTCAGAAAAAAATAGATCATTCAGGAAAAAATTTCTGAGTTGATAGGTAAAAAATAAATACACTACTAAGTGACAGCAAGCAAGGAATGGAGATGATGTTTGAACAAATGAAGGAATCACAAAGATGATGTTTGAACATAACCCTTAAAGGTAAGTACAAGGGGGGACCCAAATATATCCCCAGAATTTATTTATAAAAATTATGTATTTATTCTTATATGTTTCAACTTCAGTCACCTCCAAAGCACTCTCCATTTGATGCAACACACATATTGAGACCTTTTTTCCACTGCACAAAACAGTTTGTGAGGTCATTGATTTTGACACCTTTTAGTGCTTCTGTCAGTTTTTGTTTCAGATGCGCTCATAAATCACCCATCATGAAATGGGCAAACACATTGAAAGACTTCCAAAAAAATTCACTGAAGCCAAACATAGCCTCTCACCTGTATCAGCGTCAGCTGGTACACTGATACAGATGTATTCTTAGAACACTCGCCTGGTGAGGGAAGCCTGTAATACGAGGGGCCTGCTCCCAGAAGATAATTCCATTTTTAGGGGGCCCCCTCATAAACTTTAATCCACCGCGGAGCTGAAAGGCTTCATGCAGGTAGCTGATGAATGAGGATGCAGAGATAGAAAGCAGATGTATGTGGAGATGCAGGTGGGGAAAACAGTGACTAATGAGTCTATGGCCAGATTCTGTGGGCCTTTGAGTTCCATGCTAAGGAATCTAGATGCTGCATTCATTAAAAACTATGAAGTGTGTAAACACAAGAACATTCATAATCTGATCTGTGCTTTAGAAAGACAACTGTGACAGGATGTTTTGAAGAAGAAAAAACTCCGCAGTTGGCCCTTGAACATATAAAACGAGAATGTTAGAAAGAAGACTAGATCAGCAACCCAGATGTGGGCGATGACAGTATGGGAAGTATGGTCGAAACCATGAGTCTTCCACTAGGTTTCAGCCGAGTTGCCTGGAATCCTAGAATTACTCCTATTAAAGTTAATGAGGGGGCGCCTCAGTCACTAGCTCAACTCGGCCTCTTTTTGTTTTTAGTTTCTGAACTTCTTTGCGATGTTCTGTTTGAATCGAGATTCTTCACCAAAGTGCATAGACTGTGAATGAAACTGACATGCTGAAGGGTGTCACCTGGAGGGAACCTCCAGTTCAGGACAAAAGAAGAGGGGGAGCCAGCAAGCAAGATGGAAACAATGTCTGCGAGGGACCCAAGAGTTGTACTAAAATACCAGAGTTCATGAAACCTCTGGACAAGTCACATCTAGGCAAAAAATGCCCCGTATTTTTCGGACTATAACATGTACTTTTTTACCACTTTTTTTTCTTCAAATTTTTTTTTTCCTATTTTCCTCCTCTAAAACCTTAGGTGCATCCATTTTCAGACCATAAGACACACCTAGGTTTTAGAGGAGAAAAATAGGACAAAAAATTTGAAGCAAAAAATGTGGTAAAAAGTGCATCTTATAGTCCGAAAAATACGGTACATCACTTCTTACATTTTCTGGTGCTTTTCTAACAGGTACGTTTTTGTTTAGTCCCCTGAATTTGAACTAAAAATCTGAAATAATTAAACATGAAACTTTCATGTCAATAATCACCTGGACCTGAGTTTCGCAGGAGTTTCTATTCACTTTCTGCCTTTGAAAACACAACAGGATGCCAAAGAGTTTTCACTTAAGCAACCTTTCCATCCTCAAACCACTGTAAGTTGAACTTAGTATCTTATTCAGACAAACAAAGCTAATTACCGCAATTGTGTCTTTTTTGCCAACTCAATTTACACAAGCAAAGTTGAATACAGAGATTATGTAAACATGTCAAAGACTTGTGTTCATTAGGAAAGGATTCAAGTGCTGACTGCTACTTCAGATTAGTGAAACCATGATATAATCCCAGTTGAGAGATATTAACACAATCCAACTTTTATGAGTCATTGCTGGCTTGGCAAACCTCAACCTCAGAAGTCTTGTGATTTTTCTCTATCTCTTTGTTTCCTGGTCTTCTCACTTCATCCAGCAAGAAATAAAAAACCGGGTCTGACAGTTAGTTACACTTATATCGAGACATTTCTTGTACCCGTTAAATTTTTAGAGCGGTTATCTCTTCTTGGCACATCACTTCCTACAACGATAGAGGCTTCACCAGAGCTCTGCTTTCACAAGAGTTGAACTTCCGGTCTCAGGAGGACTAATCCTGAGATGGAAGTGTGCTGCGGGCTGAGGACCAGGCGCATCGTATGCTGTTCATTTGATTCTCATTCAGCTATTGCACAATACACACCAGACTGTGAAACTGAATGGCTCCTGGCAGGACCACAAGGTGCTATTCTGACTGTGTTCACTCAAGGATCTCCAGCAGCCGGGCAAGCAAAACAAAACTAGAGAAAACCCAAACATCACTCCTGTACATCTATAAGAAGTCACAGTATGTTACTCTATCTTGCTTTTTTCATTTCTAAGAGCTCTGATGTATATATATATATATATGTGTGTGTGTGTGTGTGTGTACACAGTTTTTAAATAAATATTTTATTTATTTTTGAAGGGAAGGGAGGGAGAAAGAGAGGGAGAGAAACATCGATTGGTTGCCTCTTACACGTCCCCATCTGGACCTGGCCCGCAACCCAGGCAAGTGCCCTGGCTGGGAATGAATTGAACTGGCAACCCTTTGGTTTGCAGACCAGCGTTCAGTCCACTGAGCCGCATCAGCCAGGGCAGATGTAGTTATATTTAAGAAGCATCCCTACTTTTTTAGAAGTTGAGAATTAGAAAAAATGAAAACTATAAGAATAATTTCAAGACAGGAAGATAATGTGCTCAGGATTTGGGTAACCAAGTGGTAATAAAATCTTTACGATTATTGTCACTTCCTAAGACCAACAGGCCTTGGGAGCCCAGGAAAATGAAAGCATCATAATAAGGACACAGGCCTGCCCTCCGGGACAGGGAGGCCACACGCCTTTCACCAGGTTGTCTGCGATAACAACAGCACGCATGTACTGGGTGCTTGCCACATATGCAGGCAGAGTGCTGATTGCTTTACATATGTTAACTCGTCTCAGTTTTACAGAAACCCTGAGAGGCAAATCTTAGTACTGCCTTCATTTGGTGAGTAAAGAGACTAAAGTTAGCAATGTCAAGGAATGTGCCTGGGGTCATACATTTAGGGAGTATTACAGGCAATAAAGGAGGTTAGTAGCAATGTACATTCCTCATCAAGCTTCTGACGTGTATAGAGAAAGATCTTAAAGAAACAGAGGGACCTTATGATATTTAGATGCATTTTTTCTGAAAAGCCTTCAAAAGGGGGAATTTAATTTTTGAACAAATTTATGGGCAGGGAGCTCACTACTAAAGAAGTTCATCTTGATTTATAAACAATATATGCTTTTAAAGTTCTTTCTTTTCAGACCTAAATTTGTCCCCAGAATTTTCTGTAACTGCCATTACTGTCTACTCTGGCACCAGGCAGAACAATATAATTCTTTTCCACGGCATGGGTCTTCAACTGTTTAAACTTAATTTTCACTATGTAACTGTAAGGTTACATCAGGTTTATTTTTCTAGGTTCAATATAATCAGACATAAATTATTTTGTAATCATTAACTATCATGGCTACCCTCCTTAAAAATATTGTCAATAATTTTTTCTAGTTTTTTTAATAAGTGAATTAAATCCATAGTACAACTGGTCTCTCGCTTTTCTTACTGGTGATATAGTTTGTTAATGTGGCAAAATACTGCATTTATTTTCTTGATAACCACATCACCCTGTTAATGTGCAATGAATGAATAACAGGATTCAGAGATCTTTTTATATGAAGTCACCCTAATTTTCATCATTGGGCTTTTGAACTCAAGTGCAGGCATTTATTTAACATTTGGCAGGTTAAACTCAAAAGTACATGAGTTCTGTTTGAATTTGGATGTCTTCATTTGACACATTAGGCATTGTTCTAAGTACCCGAGCTTTTTAAAAATATATATTTTATTGATTATACCATTAAAGTTCTTCTATTCCCCCCCTTCATTCCCCTCCACCCGCACCCTCCCTCCGCCACCATTCTCCCCCCTTAGTTTATAACCACGTGTCTCAAGTTCTTTAGATTCTATATTTCCCCCACTATTCTTGCCCTCCCCCTATCTGTTTTCTACCTACCATCTATGCTATTTTCTGTGCCTTCTCCCCCCTTCTCCTCCTCCCACCCCCCTGTTTCTAACCCTCCATGTGTTCTTCATTTCTATGGTTCCACTCCTGATCTAGCTGTCCTCTTGGTTTGCTTTTGTTTTAGGTGTGGTTGTTAATAACTGTGTGTTTGCTGTCCTTTCACTGTTCATATTTTTCATCTTCTTTTTCTTATATAAGTCCCTTTAGCATTTCATATAATAAGGGCTTGGTGATGATGAACTCCTTGAACTTGACCTTATCTGAGAAGCACTTTATCTGTCCTTCCATTCTAAATGAAAGTTTTGCTGGATAAAGCAATCTTGGCTGTAGGTCTTTGGATTTCATGACTTGGAATACTTCTTTCCAGCCCCTTCTTGCCTGTAAGGTCTCTTTTGAGAAATCCGCTGACAGTCTGATGGGTACTCCTTTGTAGGTGACTGTCCCCTTATCTCTTGCTGCTTCTAGGATTCTCTCCTTCATTTTAGTCTTGGCTAATGTAATTATGATGTGCCTTGGTGTGTTCCTTCTTGGGTCCAACTTCTTTGGGACTCTCTGAGCTTCCTGGATTTCCTGGAAGTCTATTTCCTTTGCCAGACTGGGGAAGTTCTCCTTTATTATTTGTTCAAATACGTTTTCCACTCGTGGCTGTTTCTTTCCCCCTTCTGGTACCCCTATAATTTGGATGTTGGAGCGTTTAAAGATGTCCTGGAGGTTCCTAAGCCTCTCCTCATTTTTTTGAATTCTCATTTCTTCATTCCTTCCTGGTGGGATGTTTTGTTCTTCCTTCTGGTCCATTCCATTGATTTGAGTCCCAGTTTCCTTTCCATCACTATTGGTTTCCTGGACATCTCCCTTCATTTCAATTAGTTTAGCCTTCATGTGTTCCTCTAATTTGTGGCTATAATCTACCAATTCTGTGAGCATCCTGATAAATAGTGTCTTAAATTGGGCTTCTGAGAGGCTGGCAATTTCTCGGTCGCTTAGAGTTATTGGCTCTGGGACTTTGAGTTCTTCTTGCGCCATCTTTTGGGCTCTTCGTGCCTGTTCCGTAGCAGGTTTGGAGCCCTAAAGTGTTCACTAGAGCAGGGTAACTAAGTCGCTGGATTGTGACGTTGTTTGTGGGGGCGGGGCCAAAGAAGGACAATGGCTTCCCTCTGCCACCTGCAGCCACGACCCCCACCGGCACCGCAGCCACCACCCTCACCAGGCCCACACGTTTCTTTCCATTGCACGCGAGTGTGCCACCACCGTCAGCCCTCCACCACTGGGTTCGCCCCCTCGGACCTGCGTGGTCCGTCTCACTGTGCGCAAATGTGCGACCTTGGTCAGTGTTGGGAACAAGAACAATGGCCTCAGCCCCAAGGAGCCTGAAACCCTAGCAGAGACCCTGTAAGTTGATTGCCATCTGTTTAGTTTCAAAATTTCCCTTCCAGTTGAGTCAGACCCCACCCTTTTTCTCACCTGTGGACCCTGTAAGCCAATAATCTGCCTCTGTGCAAAAACGCCTGCTTGATGACCTGGATATAAGGACTTAGCTGTAAGCGCTGGGCGCGAATCCCGGACGAGCCCCCAGTGGGGGTGTAGTGTCTCTGGAGGGATCGCCCGCCCCTGCGCAGGTTAAACTTGGCCAATAAATTAACATCTTTGAATCCCTGAAAGTCTCCGACATTTGTTCTCGTGGTTGGTGGATCAAACATTTGGAGGTCCCACGGAGATATCCCTCCTCGGAGACGGGATGGGTGACTTCAGCTGAGTAAGTAATTGGTTAGGATCCTCTTAGTGTTTGTCCTCCAGAGTTAAAAGACCCTGTGGTGTGAGACAGGACGCCGTTTAAGACCACCCAGGGATTGTCAGGGACGGGACGCCGCTCTCTGAAATTTGGTATTGACGACTTAGATTGGGACCGGTCCCGTTAGGTTTCTATTTCCTTGCTGCGAGTATGCTTGGTGTGTCTGCAAGTGTGTATGTTTAGGGACTCTGATAATCTGTGTGTTCATACCATCCTGTGTGTGTCGGGTCTTTGTCTTGTTTTGTGTATTGGTTTGGCCTCTGAGGTCTCTAAGGTCTTTCAGATGGGTCAGCGAGAATCTGTGCCCGATTCTCCGCTTGATTGCCTATTGAAAAATTTTTCTGATGTTCAGAGGCGAGCCCAAGGATATGGTGGCTCGCCGCCGGACCCTGAATTCCTCCGAACCCTGAGTCAACTAGAATGGCCCTCCTTTAATGTAGGATGGCCCACGGAGGGCAGTTTTGACCTCTCAACCCTGTTTGCTATCCGGGCTACTGTTTATAGAGTCCCCCACCCCGACCAATACCTGTACATAGATATCTGGGTGGATATCGCTACTGAGCAGCCTGGATATATTAGGAAATTTTTAAAAGGAAATCGGAGGGGCAGACGAGTGGTTTGTCTCCTGGCCGGAGGGAACAAAGAAAAGGGGGAGGAGGGGAGGGGCGGAGCTGCTAGTGCTGCCGGGAGACAGCCCCGGAATCAGCGCAGGCTTTATCCTATTTTGCAAGAACCGCCGGAGGACAATCTCGATCCAAATCCCCTGAACGCTCCTCCACCTTACCCACGCAAACAGGAACCTGATTCCTTGCATTGGGATGTTGGCGAATCCATGAGCCCGTCACACACCGCGGAGGGAGGGGGGGGCACTCTACAGGGAGGGGATATTGCCTGTGGCGTCCAATCCCGCCGCTTTGTCCCCGTCAGAGGGATCCGCCCCTTTGCCTGTGGCGCCCAATCCCGCTGCTTTGTCCGTCAGAGGGATCTGCCCCTTTCCCTGTGGCGCCCAATCCTGCCGCTTTGTCCCCATCAAATGAATGGGGGGCACCCAATCCCGCCGCTTGCCTGTGGCACCCAATCCCGCCGCTTTCTCCTCCTCAGAGGGATCCGCCCCTCTGCCTGTGGCGGGAACTCCTACCATCTTACCCCTCCGAGAGGCCCCGCCCCTACCAGACGCTCCACTGCGAGCTCCTCCTCGATTTGTCTGCGTCCCTTTTTCCACCAGTGAGGGCTAATCTCCCTCCTGGAAACTATATTTAGAACTCATCAACCCACCTGGGATGATTGCCAGCAGATTCTGCAGACCCTTTTCACTTCAGAGGGGAGAGAGGATTATTAGGGAGGCTGCAAAGGCAGTCCTGGGTGAGGAGAGGGACACCGTGGCCGGAAGGAGGGAGATGGAGGGCATCCTCCCTTCCCAGCCTCCTAATTGGGACCCCAACACTACGGGGGGGGGGGGGGGGGGGGGGGGGGGGGTATGCTTCTTTCATTACGCGCGGGTGGACACAGAGGGGGAGTGGCAACGTAAAGAAAAGCTAGATATA